>NC_135027.1:5611602-6235531 GCF_051020955.1 Megalopta genalis
AGTAGCCTGTGAAACGATGACTAAAATACTTTTTCTCAATTTTGCTGTTTCTTGGAATGTCGAATAAAATAAAAGCTCTCGTTTCTCAAGCTTTTTGCCTGTAACGAAAATTTAAAAAATGCGTTATATGTTAATCGTTGCGTTATCTACTGCACCATGTATTCACGAAAATTTATATTTCCGTGTACGAAAGCACTGCTCGATTCATGCCATTTCGTTACAACTTCCTCGCACGTAAAGTTAACGCACAATCATAAGGGTCATACACGTATGTACCTATAGAGACGTCAGCACAGTAAAACCAATTTTCAATTTCCAACTTTCGTTATTAGCGTCCGTCATCGTTACGCGGAAGATGCATTCGTTCCCGGCATTGCTGGCGTCCGTAGTCACAAAATGATGGCTCCAACGTTCTGCCCGCAAAAAGATTTTCCTAAACGACGACTAGATACCGGGAAATCAATGCGGAATAACATTACACACGTGCACACACGGCTGGCGCGTATCCAGATGCGTTTACCGATGAGACATTTTTCTGCATAAAAGAACAGCTGTACATAAGTGCACGATAAACATGGAAAAACTATCAGCCGCTATATTTTATTTCGCCTGCCGTTGCATTAGATTGGAGATATTAGTTCGAATACCTCGGGAATCCGCTTATTTATAGCTTCCTTCCCCCCTAGCAAATACGTTACTGAATTTTCCTGATATACTATAAACGTTATTTATATTCTTTTGTGTTGTCGCGTCGAGTGGAGAGAGCGTAAATAGTAATAATAAGAAGAACGGTAACAGCAATAACACGACCTTTTATATTCGGCTACGCAGCTATAAGAAAACGAACTTGATTTTATAATTGTAACCTAAACCCATTCATTCTTCTCGTTCACACATTCCGCACACGTTTCATCGCCTATTTTCTTATCCTACCTTAAATTACATGTCCATCTATGGCTCCTACTTTTATCCTATTATACAGGGTGGACCACCTAAATCTTGTCATCTAAATATCTCCTCCAATAGCGATGTTACAAAAAATGTTTTATATGGAATTTGACTGTTATCAAGAGACGAATGCGATGCAAAAAGTAGTTTCTTTTCGCGTTCATGTAAGTGTATAAAAAGTTTTGCGAAGTTTTTATTACTGCATCGTGTAGCTGACGTTGAAATACATTCCGGCATATATACATATAATCACTTGACGTTGAAATGGCCTTTGACTCCATACGTGAGACGAATGCAATAGCATGTGATGCTACATGATGCAATAAAAAGTGCACTTATATGCAAATCATCATGCAGGTGATTATTGAACTGTCAATTAGAATGTGTTCTCTTTTCTTCATACTTTAAACAATTGCTTTTTCATCGCTCATCAACCTACGAAAAACCTTGCTTCCAATTGAATTTAAAATGATCTCAATTTTTTGAAACATTTACACACGCACACACACACACATGCCTATCCAGTTTTGCTGACCGATCATGAAACGGATAACAAATGTTAGCAGCTCGTAAGAACGTCAACCGATTTCGACGATTTCGAACATGCATATAAATTTTCGTCGTGAACTCAGACAAAAAGGTCGAAGAAACATCATTTTTTAACTTCTTGTTTCATCTCAGCCAATTGCAATCTTTTGAAACAACTTTTTCAGCCATTATCTAGTAAACTAATCCCCCTAACATTTCAACAAAATGCAAGTCACTCGATCCAATCTTAAAAAAGTTATTCCATTCTAAATGGTGTGCGATCGATTTCATGAGTCACTGTAGCGAGTCACTGTTCTTTCTGATAATGTTAGTATGTACATATAATATTGTTTATTGTTCGCCGTTCGCCGAGAGAGTAAGCAAGAACAAAACTCTTCTTACTTAAAGAAACAAAACGATCTACACATATAGAGACAAGGAAATCGTTTGGAAGATTTCGTTAGATCCAAAAAATGATCGGCCACATCCTGCGGACAAATGAGTCAGAGAGCAGAAAATAAATCCAGTCGCGACGCACGATCGCGAGATTCCGAAGATATGAGATCTTTGAGTCCGTCCGGTTTATGGTCTGCCATCGCGGCCAGATTACTTACTCCTTGTTCCAGTAGGTATTCAAAGACGAACCATGATCAGTCTCAACGTTGATGCTCTCGATCTGGTTCGGCGGGATGGGTATTATACCGGTCGTCGTCTAGCCGACTGTTTGCGCATCGAAACCGGCGAGCCCCAAAAATGGTCGCGCACCTTTATTCATGCGCATAACTTTTTACAGACAGGTTGCTGCAGGGTCTGCATGGAATTTAATATAAATCGAAAGAAGAACTGCCAGCCTACGTTTCCCTGTTCCTCACGATAAGACCGGTTTTGGCGTTACTCCAGCCCCATGCATACATCTTATCGTTTTCTTCGCCGGAAGTACTAAGCCACCTTTCCACGATATACCGATGAACGAGGCACCGTCAGTCTTTTGCTGCTAATGAAGTGGATCGGTGAGTTAACGATGAAACGAGAACGATACCGGCTTGACCGTAGTCGCGGGAGAACCAGGTCGTAGACGAGATCAACGTCTTATCTTGCATATTTGTTGCAGTTGATTGCCTTTTGCTAGAGTAGGGATTCGAGATTTTCTTACTTTTTCGTCACTGTTTTACATTCGGTTTACGGAACCCGTCAAAACGACGAGTACACGTTACTGTTACTTTTATTAGGTAATACAACGTACAGTCGCCGCCGAAAGTACGTCGATCCCTTTTAAAGTGGAACAATTTTTTTAAAATTGGAATAAATTACGTGACGTCTTTCGAGACGTTACATTGACTAGTTTGCTAGATACAGTAAAGTCTCTCTAATTGACGCTCAGATTGTACACAAAAGTGGACAATTTGGGAAGAGGAGATACGATCTGGAGATACTTCCCAAATTATCCATTCTTGTGTACAATTTGAACGTCGATTAGGCAGAATTTACTGTATTGTGTGCTAAAACGCAACCAAATAAGATCAGAAATAATAGGCAAATTGATAAAACGGATGACGAAATTGGTCCAAGAAGTAATGAAAAAACGCGGTGGATATATCGACGAAAAGAAAATTCGATTTTATTTTATAAAATTGACGTTATTTGTATTATAACGTAAAAAGATATGTACATGTATATTTATGTACCTGTTATAGTTTGAACTAACTTTGAAATAAATTGAAAAAGTTATAACAATTTTCTATTGGTTGCCAAAATTTATTTGATTCTCTGCGAGTGTCCTAATACTTTTAGACGGGAGTGTACCTCTAGCAATTGCTCTCGATACGTGGTTAGAGAAACAAACGAACAACATAGAGTTGCCTCTTTAGACAAAATTTCTTCCTTGTATAATAAAAGATGTGTATCATTCGTGGAACGAATTGAACGAACTATTTGGAGAATCGTTTTTGCAACACACGCGAGCATGAGCATGCTTGCTCGCTACCGGCGAAAGCCTTCGAACGTGATTAAGGAGCATGCGAACTATTGAAGCGCGGGCTACAGTAAATTCTCCCTAATTGACGCTCAGCTTGTACGCAAAAATGGACAATTTGGGAAGAGGAGATAAGATTATTCGGGTCTTGCGGCTCGTCTTTATAGTTACCGATTGTCAACAGCTATAGAAACGAGCTCTTCTTCCTAAATTGTCCATTTTTGTGTACAAGTCGAGCGTCAATTAGGGAGGATTCACTGTATTGCGAGATTGTACTATGTCTATAGTTGTAGTTATTTCCTGACGAATTATCCACTGTCCGAGCTTTGGTGTGCGAGTTTGTAGTAGCCGAGATGACTGTTATTTTTAGTAAATCGAAAATGTAGAGCCGCGGACACCGTGACGTCTACATATAAACAGATTAAACTAGAATGCTGGTCACAGATGCAAGAGCAAACTGTTCTACCTGACCTATAAGATCTATTAGACCTTTGCCAGGCTAGACGCCAGAAAGGTTACACAATTAGGAAATGGCTAGCGTCCAGAACTCTAGATACGCTTCTAGTAGCCACCTACGCCACCTTTCACATTGTGTTTCCCTTCTTGTATCCTCGGTCTGCACCGTACTCTTTCCTCGCGGCGAATGCATTATGGAAGTCGAATTTCACGTCCAATTTTTATTTCGCCACGCGCTCGACTCTTCGAAAACGAAAAGTGTACACGACTGTCGGTATTTTTCTACGTTCGAGTGACGTCGAAGCTTCGTCTTGTTAAAACAGCATATTTTATCCGGATAAAATAAATTAGACTTTCTCCGATGGAAACCCGTATTTTGTTAGTTTCGAACTATCGCGCGATTGATCGGAAAGAAATGTAGAACTTTTTCTGTCGCCGGTGTTTCTTGGACGTGGACCAATTGCCCATTGAAAAATAGACAAAACTTTCCCAAAAAGTCTCACCGGCGAGCTCGTTGATTTATACCGGCGAACTGTTAGAAATTACCGAAATATATCATTCAAAGTTGCTTGGCTTACAGTCACGTTGTCGTGTAAAACGACGTACGTATTGGCACCGCTTAGTTCATATCAAGTTTTTATTTGATCGTAGGCCAGACACGCGTTTTGGTATCGCAGCACGATGGTTCGCGTGAATCACAAAACTCCGAGAAGATGGATTTGTTTGAAATCCGCCAGATATTTAACTACGGTCCGAACATATTTTTGCCCGCGACAAATATTTAAATAAACGTTATTTTTCTATGAAAGAATCGTTTGTCGTTCTACTGGCCGGGCACAGTTCGAATTAAAATACGTATGAAATAGTTGTCAGCAAACGTTGTTCGTTGTTATTTCGGAAAAGGTAAAGAAGCATTTAATAAGTGACATTAACAATATTGCTGATATAATAAATACAATTGTGTGTCCATGGCAATCAATGTTTCCAGAATGAAAGGGAAATATAACATTCTGTAATCCATATGACAATGTTATTGATCTTCAACTTATTTCATTTGTTTACTATTTGATGAGTATATCGATTATCCCAAAAATTCGTCGCGTTTGTTACCAATATGCAAACGTTAACGTAGACAATAGTTCTTTAACCCTTAAATGCATAGAGTCCCAAAAATGAATCAATAACTTTTTGCGCGGATACCCGACAACAGTTTTGATATCGATACATTTGGCTGAATGGCAGTGATTCCTTTGTCCATTGACTTATCAAAAATTAACTAAAATAATGACATTTGACTTCAATATTTGTATCTTTCTGACGTTATACCAATTGGCGCGCATTTTTGATAGCGGGTTCATTTACGTACTTTTGGAAGTGGATTATTTAGAAATATTTTGGTGTATTCGTTAAACAAACAATATTTTCTAAAGGTAAGGCTCTTATTTATTAATTTGCTAGTACTTTTGTCTATATTCCGTAACTATCATGTGTATGGAGGGCTTATTTCGTGTTGATGCAAAAATGGGACAACATGCACTAATGGTAATAATTACGACATGTATTTAGTACTATGCTTCCTTTATTGGTTTGTTGGTTTTGTTTTGGTGTGGTATGCATGTGGTTTATAATTTTGTTATAGATATGTCATACTAACTAAAGAATTTTTATGTCTATTTTGCATAGTGTACCAAAAATGAATCATTAATATTTTTCAATAAAAACCCTATAAGATATGACTTATAATTTTTTTTAATATTTTTCCCGATTTCCACTCATTTGAAAAATTATAACCCTATTTTTTAAATAAAATTCATTAATTCATGCATTTAAGGGTTAAGGAAACACATGTTGCTATTAAATAGAATAATAAAACCAAATGATAACTGATATTTGTGTATGTTTACGTTGCGGAACCAACTCTCGACACAATTTAATAGAAACATATCGCATAGTGCATTTATATAATCGAGGAGATACAAAAATTACTTTATTATTCAGAAAATACGAATAAAGTGTTATATTAGCATCATATTATTATATTAAAGTGTTAACTTTTAGTTTATCAATTGCCGTGAACGTTGTCAAAGCTTTGAAGAAACTGTGTGACACAAGCCAATTCGAGTGTTGCGTGCGATAGAATGGGCAAAGTAAGGTAGAAATTGATAATCTAAAGTTTCTTTATTGCTAACCGCTTGGTCAACGTAGGAGGATTGAAACATGGTGCAAAATGTATTTTCCTGGTAAGCTGTCGGACCGTTCATCGTCGCGACGATGGTTCGATTTGGTTCGAGGGCACTTTTGACCCTCTTATCTGGCTATATCCTTTCTAGGGCGCTCATGCCGAAACATATGTATCTCTAGACCATAAAAGGTAATAGATTCTTTGGTTTTGTGCAGTTTTGCGAAGTGATTTCCAATAATTACGCTCGCCGTACGCTTTGCCGTAACGTTCGAAGTAATAAACAATTGAACAGAATCCAGTCCGTTGGAAATAAAACTCGGTACGTGCGTGAGATCGGGTATCGGAGTTAAGGATATATCGATTTATGCGCAAATCGATATCACGAGTTAGTTATTGAAAAAGAAAATTAAATTAATTTACGAATTATCCGCGAGCTTCTCATTCGACCTTGGCAGCTCTACAACATTGCGTCGTGATTTGTTTAACCATGATTGTTGATACATACGAGATATCTTGAAGTTGGCAATGAATTGGATAACTAAGGACGTCACTATAGCCCTTAAGCTGCATTTTGAGATTTTACTCAGTTCTTTATCTGACACTGAAGTATAAGTATTAAATGTTTTTTTTTACTAAATTAACTCGTGTTATTAAATTAACACTCTTGCACCTATAGGAAAGTACAGAAATGCCTCTTGGCACGTTTTTATAATAATTGTGTCTTGCTTTCTATATTCTCTTATTATATAATATTAGTTCGTTTCATAAGTTTGTGCTATTTACTGTTCCGATTTTCTTTAAATATATCTGTGGACAGACGATTTTGGGATGTTCAAATTTTCAGACGTCTCTTGAACCGATTTTCGTGAGCGATCCACTAGATTATGAATCGTGTCTAATTTAATCCAGAACGTGGTTGCTCTTCAGAACCAAAATTACCTATGCAAAATCGATGAAACCATTTTCTGCACGTACGGAGCGATAAAACACCTCGGGCACAAATATTGTTTGCGACAACTGTTGCTGTATTTCCTTTGCGAAACTCGTGCAGCACAAGATGCCGAAAATGAGCACGCGTTTCACTCATAGTTTTCCACTGAGTAAAAGACGAAGTGAATGTCGATCACTAACATTTCCTGCCGAATGCCCCTCTCTAGACCGAACGCGATCATTTAAACTCTTTTCCTTCGGTCGTTTATCGCTCTGTGCTTGCAAAACACACCGCGACAAGTATAAATGTATTCGCGGCACGAACTCGTGGAACGACCCGATACATATATATTTTTGTTTCATGTTAGAACACATATTTGTAGTTCCGTTCTGTATAAAATAATAGTTTTTCATTCATAGAAATAGATTTTCTTTCCGTTTTATCCCGTCGCTTGAACGAAGCGGATATTTCAATACTTATGGAAAATTCTATTTTCCTTCGTAGACACATACTTTTCTTAACAAACTTTCTTATTTATATATTTTGTTATATTTAAATATAATATTTATATTATATTATACATTTATATATATATACTGTCTTTCATCTTTCGAGCAAAGGTAGAATATTCTACATTCTTGATATGGCACCAATTGTAATCCCATTTATTTGTTTTCACTTATTTCAAAATGATTTTAGTCGTTTGAAGTCTCATTTTTTTATGCGATCATAAATGTTAGGGCAATTTAACGAAGGAGGGTAGAATAATTTTCTTGTAAAACTAGTTGAAATCGGTTACTCCGTTTTTCTGCTTCGTCTCGAAACCACGCCATAGTTTCTATTACATAACGAACAGTGTTTGAAGATATTTAATCATAAGTTAGATTCATCTTCATATCATAAAGATAGATTTATGAGTCATTTATTCAATTTATATGTTACTTATGGCAAAGGTTACAATAACACTTGTTAAAAATCAGAATAAATATCTTATTGTTACTTTTATAAACTAATATATATAACTCATCATTTTGCATAGGACACACACATTAGTTTACATTCACTGCCCCGTCTCGTTATATCGACCATAATGTCGCATTCCTTTTACAGGAAAGTTAGAATTGCGATGTTGACTATTTATTCTCGACAATTATTTTCTAATCGCCCCTCGATGAAGCGCACGCTTCGCGTCCGGTGGCACTGTTCTAGAGCGTACAGAATTGTTCAAAGCTCAATTTTCGGATGGCTAACAAAGGAGAAAACAAAGGATCGTAACATATTTCCCGCACCGTTTTCCGTTCGAGGCTGGTCCACCAGCAACCAGGAGTCACTTTCGAAATTCCGGGATTTCGGCGACCGATGACGTTTTGGTATTTACGCTAACGTTTCGACAATCGTACATCGCTCGGAGCGATTATTCGCGTACTCGCTGGCCGGCAGATGCAGCGAGGTTCGCATAATCGCGAGGTTATGCACGTTAAGAAGGATGTGCGAGTTAACTTAGCTCGTTGCATTAACGGAGATGAACTCATTCCGCCTATTTCTCCTCGTCCCTGTCCCTCTTGCTCTGTTCTCCCTCGTCCTTTCTCTTGTTCCCTTCTTTATCATTCCCTAACGCGTATCCCAGCGAATAAATCTGCTCGTACGAACCGAGCGAAACTCGCTCTTTCTCTTCCTCTATTTATCCTTATCGTGCAGCCTTGCCTTCTTCTGATCTGACGATGCTTCTTTGGGAACATTCTTCGCCTTCGCGTTTCACCCGCGTCCATAAACCTCCTTCGTTCTCTCCTTCCTGTGACGGAACTAACGAACCTTGAAAATCACGTCTTGCGAGATGTTTACCAAACTTTTCTGTCGCATACCCGATACCCTGCGCCATGGTCCACCCTCTCGGAGCGACCCAGCTAGAGAGAAAAGTACACTGGCTCATTGGTAGGTTGCACGAATCGACACTCAAACAAGTTGTACTGAGCGACAAGTGCTTCCTCCTGGTCGCAGTTTGTTGTCTTATGACTACAACTGCTGGGATTGTTCGAGCGGAAAACATGGCAGTTGACCCTCATTCCATTGGTTTAATTACCACCATCGCGAACCGAACACAGTCGGCCCGTGAAAATAGGTGCAAGAACAGGTATGAACGAGATCTAATCTAGTTTGCATTACCGTTACACCTCTGACTCTTCTATCTATTTATAAACTTTATTTATTAAAGAAAGTTTATTTATTCTTATTTCTATTATAAATATTATAACTTCTATTTATCCTGTAGTCTTGTAATATTTATATTTTTATAGGCGCAATCCACATTTAACGATATAATCAGCCGGGGCAATTTGCCTGGGGAAACAAACACGGTAAATTCTCCCTAATTGACGGTCAGCTTGGAAACAAAAATGGACAATTTGGGAAGTAGAGATACGATTTATACTCTTGCGGCTCGTTTTTGTAGTTACCGATTGTCAACAACTAGAAAAACGAGCCGCAAGGGTCAAATAATCGTATCCCATCTTCCTAAATTGTCCGTTTTTGTGCACAATCTGAGCGGCAATTGGGGAGAATTTACTGTAAGTGGACGTATAATAAGTTAAATGATAAATAAAACATACAGTTTACGATTGCAACAAGTGTACAGACTATAAATATTTTGAAAGACAATCATCTTTTCTAGATCTCGACCTCAACGATTAATGCGAAAATTTGTTCATTGTCCTTACTTGAAAGATTACGCTGGAAAAGCTAATTACATATACATATAATACTAACGCAAGAATCGAATTGTCCGAGTTTATTGTAGTAGTTTCGTAGGCGCAAGCTGCAAAATACGAAGCGACGGAAGTTTATAATCGTTGAGAAACAAGCGACGGAACGAAATTGATCGGAACAACGTTGTCATAGTGATGCATTTAACGCAGCTGCAAATTAATGTCGGCCGCGCGAGTCGTGTACGCAATTTTGGACAGGGGCCACGATTCGGCGGACACGAAGCGCTTGCATTTTATCCTCGTCTTCCAACGTCTCTTCTGTCTTCCCGCGTTTCTGGGGCTGTTGCCCGAACCATTCCCCATTTTTCTCGAAGTCGGTATCGTTTCAACCGCGACTTTTGTTCGTACTTTATATCCGACCAACAGGGCCGAGCGATGATTGGACGCTTGAAAATGCATTAGATGCATTAATTCTGGAACAGGCGAGCGGAAATGACCTGCACGAGTAAACGAGTTAGCGTCGAACTTGTTGTCTCTTCTTCGTTCTCGAAAAAAGTGGTTCCACCTGCCGACGCACAGTGTTCCCAAACGGCGAAATCATGGCCGGAATCTGAAAACGTCCTTCGATTCAATCGGAAATTGGTATTCCGGGATTTTTGGGCCCGTTTATTACGAATCTGGGCTTACAATTTTCGAAAAACAAAATGGCGAATTTAGTGTGGTAGTTATGTGTAGCCAAAAATCGTTTATTCTTCTGAAAACTATAAACACAGTGTTTTTAGGTCAAAATTTTACGCAGTTTCTGTTTTTATTAATTCGAATCAATCTGGAGGTTGTGTCGCATAAATATTCGAAATTTGAAAATAAGAACCACACTCATTAATAGTCATTGATATATATTAATATATTATAAATAACATATTATTAATATATTAATATATTATTAATATTATAAATAACATGTTATTAATATATTATAATATATTATCGATATTATAAATAATATATTATTAATATATGAATATATTATGAAGGCATCATTTATCGTTCATATGTATATACATATAAATGTTTATATAATATTGTACATATAAATATTTATAATATTATATATTATAATATATTATCAATATTATAAATAACATGTTATTAATATATTATAATATATTATCAATATTATAAATAACATGTTATTAATATATTATAATATATTATCAATATTACAAAATAATATATTATTAATATATTAATATATTATGAAGGCATCATTTATCGTTCATACGTATATACATACAAATGTTTATATATGTCATGTGTAATGACATGAGGATGTTTCGTCAACATCTTCTTTTTAAGAATTCTTGTACTTTGTTTAATATATTTTTCAATGTTTATCTGGCTAGATACGCGTTTTACACGTAAACATTAAACTCTTGGGAACTAATAAAAGCGCCTTGGCAGACTTCGGTAGTCTCGTGGGAACCTTAATGGCCACAGTCAGTACTTTGATAATCCCTAGCGATCGCTTGAAGAGCACAATAAAGATGTCATAGGAGATCGATATCTTTTAGACCATTGTTATCTTAACGTATGAACTGTTATACTGTACATATACACGTTTTATTGTCACCTGACGCTTCCAAATTTCACAAAATGCTGATAAATAAAATAATCGTGGCGTCGATAAAAGTATAAATATTTAACTATAAATTAAATCTTTAAGCAAATTCTGAAACTCACGAGAAAACGAAAACGGGATACTTTTAATGTCTCTTTCATTTCTTTATCGTTCTTTTTAACGTTAAACTGCAATTTAAGATCAAGTGTTAGATTGTTCACACTATAAAATTTCGTGAACGTACAAAGACACGCGTCGAAATGCTTGATCGCTCAGATAGGTACGACTTTTATCGTTTCCTGTCCCGTTACGTGCGATTATTAGCCGAAACATTAACATTTTCGATCAGTTGAGAACTTAAACTGCAACGCTTCTTACATTGCCCCGGCCAAAGAGAGCCCGGCACTTCGACCAAAAAAATGTCGCAGTCGATTTAGCAAGTTGTCGGCGAAATCTCATTTCGCATCTAACCTTCGACGGTGCCTAGCGGGGACAAGCCCGTACACACGCGTGCGTATCGATCCTTGCGAGCGATGCAATTCGCGGTGTGAATAAATTTTCCTCGATATTGTCCGTAGGAACATAAAAGTCCTTCTTAAACGTACTACGCTAGCCAAATCGACTGCACGACCATCCATGTTCTCGTTACTGCTTATGCGTCTCGCTGCTCGTATGGCTGCGAAAAGAGCACAATGTGCGAAGTGGCTGGCGATACAAATTTCCCGAGCCACGGCGGGGATAAGAGGGTGAAAAGTAACGCGCGGCGCTTTAAATCGGGCTGAACGAATTTCGTAGCGGCGAACGCGTTCGTTCGCGTCTTTCTTAGCGGACTACTAGCCGGGTGTTGCCAGAAAATCGAAAACCAAGCGAGGACGGTGGAAGGCGCGAATCGATAGGAAAACGGGAAAGATGAAACTCCGTGTGAAGACAGAAGCCAAAGAAAGGAGTCGAATTCTGTGCATGTAGACCGAGAAACTGGGGAGCAGTGAATGTATAATGGTTTCACGAGGAGCAACGGTAAGTCGCTGGTTTCGTGACTGGGGGACTCAGAGTTCGTGACTCATTCGTGACTGGGATTGGGATCTGACCTCGTCGGTGCACGAGTTAACCATTGCATTAAACTTCGAACGGTAGCTGAAAAAGGGCCAAGAAACCAGGTAAAGTCGCGTCCGCCAGTTACCAGCCCGAAATTATCGCGGGAAATTTGGCCGATTATCGGGATAATGGAGAAAATTACTTTTCCGTCGTCTTTCGACGAGTGGCGACGGGTCGAGTCGCGAGGGGATGAAATTGGCGGCGAACGATAGCGGGGATAGACTTTCGCGATTACACCACTTCGTGTTGAATTCTAAATGGCCGATGAATTTTCTGTATTTTTCTCGACCGCGACTCGCGCAGCCGCGATATTAACACTGTGGCGCGCGTCAACAACCTCGTGAATTTCATCAGATTAAAGTGTTTAGAATCGTAAACTTCATTTCTACGCCACCAATTAGTTTCTCAATATTCTTGTGGTTACGCTTTCCTAATTAAATTAGGAAGATAGAATAGATTAGCGTAAACATTAATTTTCAATTCATTTTTATCTTATTTTCGGGAATCAGTAATCGTTAAGGAAACTCTCTTTCAATACTGATTTTTGTAAAATCACCTGTGATAATGAAAATGTACACAGGGATTTGTAACGTAACAATTACATAATAACAAAATTAAAAAAGTATCTTGGTCGTGGCACGATAAGCTAGTCCTCCTAACATCTCCAAAAGATTCAAGCCATTTCGTTCTAGTAAAAAAAAAGAAATTATTCTGTTTCGAAAGGTGTTGTCCGAGTTATTAATGCGAGTCACTGTGCATGCACACGAGAGCAAAATATATCGACGACCCACATAAAATACGCGTTCGGTATACCCAAGAGTACGCTCAAACTCAGTACAGATAATAGAGGTTCACGTGGGAGTTCAAATAACGGAGGTCCGGCCTCAAGTCGTTCATGTAATCGAGGTTCGGATATACGAGATTCTGCTGTAGCGGACAAGACCGACAGAGAAATATCGTCGAACCTCTCTCGGTTCTTTTGTTATTTTCAAAACGGACTAAACATCAGGAAAATGAATTTTGTCCGGTAACCAAGATGCGGGGAGTCTCGTCCTCGAGGGATGTGTTATAGCTAAATTCAATGTATCCGTTAATCCGTTTCGGTTAGTGCAAAGATGGGGGATAAAGGATCCTCGTAGACGGGCGGGGGGGTTGCAGCTAGCTTTCCCGTCGACACTGACCGCTGGGGGTAATTATCGTGTCTCGTGGAAAGCTCTCACGCTCACGCTGAAACCCTTCCGGCTCGCAAACGCCGCGCCGCGCCGATCGCCGACGGCCGGCGCGGCGGTCGACCGCCCTTAAGCTATCCCCCTGCATCGCCGAGAGTCTCCGACAACAATCGGTAATTTTTCTGCAACGATCTGTACAGCTTCTCTCGTCTCCCTCCCGACTTGGACGGTCCAGGGGTGCTTCGTTCGATGGCGAGCAGAACAAACAGGGCCCTTCCATCGGGCTATTTCGAAGCGAACCATGGAATGGGGTCAACTGTGAAAGTAGGATCACTCGTCGGGGCATACTTCGCCGGTGCAGCGAAATCGATTTTTGTAAGAAGCATCCTCTCGGTATTTGCACGCTTAACGTACACTATGGATGGTGTAACTGCGCCCACGGCAAAGTCATAAGACGTTCAGCTTCTTCGTTACATGAGAATATTGTATAATGGCTACTAATAAGTAGTCGCAGACAGAGGTTCGCAATTTCTAAGCCAGCTATACCGGTACATATGTATAAACCTGGTTTTCCTCATTTCATCGTTATATATATATATATATATATTTACAATTATTTATATATATATTAATAATTGTAAATAAATAAATGTGATTAATTTCCTGCGATAAATAGATAGTAAGTGGAACTTCTCGTTATCATCTTTTTTATACGTCTCGATGGAAATTCTGTTCGACTTTGTGCCTCTTCGCAGTAATTTGTACAAGAAAGCATAAGTAAAGCAAATAAGTGGAATTAAAATAAGTAAAATAATTGTGATTTTTCATTATATGTATAACATTATGCATATATATTAATTCTATACTATATCTATTAATTCTACTTATATTTGCTTTACTTATGCTTTCTTGTACAGATTACTAATAATTTATACATATATATATATATATATATATATATATATATATATGCATAATGTTATACATATAATGAAATCACAATTGTTTTACTTATTTTAATTCTACTTATTTGCTTTACTTATGCTTTCTTGTACAGATTACTAATAATTTATACATATATATATATATATGCATAATGTTATACATATAATGAAATCACAATTGTTTTTCTTATTTTAATTCTACTTATTTGCTTTACTTATGCTTTCTTGTACAGATTACTAATAATTTATACATATATATATATATGTGCATAATGTTATACATATAATGAAATCACAATTGTTTTACTTATTTTAATTCTACTTATTTGCTTTACTTATGCTTTCTTGTACAGATTACTGCGAAGAGACACAAAGTCGAACAGAATTTCCATCGAGACGTATAAAAAAGGATGATAACGAGACGTTCCACTTACTATCTATTTATCGCAGGAAATTGATCACATTTTTAAACAATCGGTAACGAAAGAAACTTAATGCCGAATACGTGGGATGTATTGTAACATCATCCATTTTTCTATGGTGAATTGAAAATACATATTGCAACCATCTTATATCAATGATAATAATTAAATCAAACGTTGAATAATAAATTAAGATTAAATTGTAATAAAAATTAAGATTAAGTTGTAGACTATCGTGCGATAAAATTGGTTATGCTAAAACAAAGAATGTAAGAATTTGATCTTTGAATGGAAAAATATTGATTCACTTGGTATGTTTATTATGAAATATTCTAGTTGCATAATAGTTGATTAATTTGTACAGAAATAATCTTGCCATTGATGACTGCATGTAGAATGTAAAGTAAGACAGCCTCTAATTAGAGCAAGGAAGCTGACAACGATGTTTAAAATTCATGTGCCTATTGACCTTAGAATAGGTTCAGAGAACAGTGCCTACGTAGAACAGTGATTGCTTGTGTCAAGAGCCGTCACGAAGGGAATGCATAATAGCAACACACGCATCAGCTCAGGGCGCATGGCCGAGCATAATCAAACTTAATCATGCGCGTACCTCCTTAATAATTTCAATGGGTTTTATTAATATTTATTTCCAGTGATATTCCGACGTACAATTATTCTCTTTGTTACTATAACCGCACGATTTTGTCAATCATTTTGCGTTGCTTCTCCATTTCCCTATATAAACGTTTTGCGATATTGAACGCGTCGAAAGTAAGTAAAAGTATGCAAGCGAAAGTTCAGAAAAGAGGCTGGAAAACAAGGCCACTACATATTCCAAGAAACATTGTCGCGGAAATCAAGTTCGTTTGATGCGATCGATAGCAATGGGAATAATTTATTTTAAGGAATTTTAGAGGAACGTTCCCCGGATTCTGTGCTCCTTGCACCTGACGAGCTGTAGCTGGCGTTCTACGATGAGTTGCACCTACAATTTCTCTACTTGCAATTATTTCTTTCTGCACCTGATTGATGAGGAAGATAGTAGATACTTATTAACACGTTGAATGCCACGGGGGTCATCGGTGACCGGCACTTAACTTGGCGGTGACGCCATGGGGGCCACCGGTGACCGGCGCGCCCAAATTGATAGAAATATATATAATTTCAAACAAATGTTAATATCTAAAATTTTGTATTATTACCATCGCCATTTCAAACAGTGACCCCTGTCGCAATTAACATGTCAAACATGGTTATACACTGTAACTTATTTATTGCGGATAATATTTCAACATTATATGTATCACATAAAAGAAAATTCATCGTGGCGCCACGGACAATTCCTGTAAAAAACCGGCGTGGCATACAACGTGTTAAAGGGGTGAGTAAATTTATAGTTTTCTATAGACCATACAATGATAATTTTTGAATAATCACCGCAGAACTAGGACTAGGCAAAGAATCTCGAGGAACTCATTCAAATGGTCACAACTCTATGCTCCGAGATTAATTATTTAACCGAAGAAATTACTCGGGTGAGCATACTTTACATACGATAAAGATCTTTAGGGTGGTTGAGATGTGTCTGATTGCAAATGCATACGACGCTACGTCTGCCACCCTACTGGAAAGGTCCGCAGCATACAAGAGATCAGTAGTAAGTTGGCTGGAAACAATGAGATAATGATGCAAAAGCTGAAGAGATTGCGGAGAATATTAGAAGGTAAATGTCTCAAGGTGAACTTTGCCAGCGGGAACTAATGCGCGTCACGCAGCCGTTTAGGGGATGAAACTACATTCTTAATGTTCAACATTTTTATGATTTATAAAGCGTAAAAGATTTTCTCCGTGTTGTACCGGATATTACGGAAATTCGATTGCACCGAAAACTATTTTGAATAGTGTTTAAAGGGGAGCATTTTTGTATTTCAGGAAAACAGAAGAGACATATATAGTAAATACATCAAAACGAGAAGGGAACCGGAGGTCTTAATTGACATGATACGTGACATTCGGATAAACGCTGTCAGGACCATAACGGGAATGGACGATTCAAATGACTTGGAACACTAAGTAACCCAGTAACTTTGTACGAGCACTTTATAAATAAGTGCTTTGTTCGGTAGAATAGGATATTTTTGGCCATAAATTAATGAAGCCGGTTGCTGTCGATAAAGAAGAGACTGGGGGAAAGGGGAGAGAAGGGAAGCATTTGGTCGTATGCCCGCCAGAGGACTCCTCGTCCTCAGTGGGGCTCTTAGACCATATTGTACATAACCTATAAACAGACCTTCCAGGCTTCCAGGCTTGAGCACTTCGTGAAATGAGCGAGAATGAGGGAGCGAGATTGGGAAGTAGCGAGAGTGAGAACGACCCTATTCCCTACTCGCTCTTACTATTTCCCAATCTTGCTCCCTCACTCTCACTTACTTCATAAAGTGCTCCAGACCTAAAAGACATGACTTTGCCATGCTCTGCTTATAGACATGACTTCAGATAGTTCGTCTGAAGCAAAGACAAAATCATCTACTCATGACGTCCGCGTGAACAAGATGTACATAATAAGCTACGCTAGTACGATATATCTGCAATTTCGAAAGAATGACACACCAATGTTCCAAACGTGTTGAACTGTTTTAATATTCGACATTAATAAATATTCGGAAATGTTTAATTTTAATTAATGTTTAATATGAAATATGCATGGGGCATGTATGAGAAAGATAGATTCTCACCATTATTTTGATTCTCTTTGCAACCTTTGAAATGACACGCACACACCATTCTTTTCAAAAATCTTCAAAATTACACAACGCGGTGATCGATAGTGAGTATGAGTGGATAATATCTAAGTGAGTTTGAAGTTCGATGCCATGCCAGCCATTTTGAATGATCATCTTTTTACTCCATGCCACGTCACAGTGAACTATCTTCAGTGAGTTATCTTTGCTTCGCTGAACTCTTGGCTCTTCTATACACGCACTGTACACATGCCGTGTCTAGTAGTATAGATGGTCTAATTGTAAGATCTAAGATACACATGCCATGTCTAGTAGTATATATAATCTAAGGTCTTAATGGTTACGTTGCGACCAGGAAACCCTGTAGGGAAAATTAGGGGTACTTTTTCGACTGCCATCTGAGCTAGCTGCAAACTTGGACGAACTAAAATTCAATATGGCTGTCCACCCGCATGCGCATTTGGTAGACTGTGGTAGACCATGCCAACGCAACGTCATTCCCGCCATTCTGAGCGAAGCCAAGCTGACCGCGAGCGATATACTGGACATAAACAGTTAGCCACACTTATTTTTATTTCATATAGTCCCTTATATCTTTATAATAGTATTCAATATAGATATATTTTTATTTTAGATTCTTTTTTAGATTAATCCATCCTATGCCAGGAGTAGCAAAGACATCGGACCGTATAAATCAATTTAATAATCACGTGTACGTATATACTTCATTAGAAATGAATTTTTTATTGTATACCACTATAAAATAGAAAATGAAACACTTTTTCCCATATTAGTTATTAACTTTGATCATTTTCCTTTCCCCTGTGTTATAATGTATTAAGTACATGTTTACAAAATTATACATTTAAAAAAAGAAAATGTACTTAATACATCCTGGCTCTAGAATCCAGAATTTGAATTACCGCTTCTAAGTCGCCATATTGAATTTTAGTTCGTCCAAGTTTGCAGATAGTTCAGATGGCAGTCAAAACAGTGCCTCAAAAATTTACTAAGAATTGAACCTCCCTGGATACAATCACGGTATACTAGAAGGAAGTCTTCTTCGATGGTCTTACACCGTGGTTACGGCGTAACGGGTTTGGTTGTCCATCGAGTACAATATATTCATTGGTTAAACAGCGATGTTGATTTTTTTATCCGTTATTTCAAATTGGAAATTGGGACAAGAACATAGAATACACGAATACAAACAGTAAAAATTTTTCTGAATATTATAACTTTCAATAGTTAATAATTTAATACTGACTTTTGAATATTTTGATAATTTAATAATGATATATGCAAAAGCTAAAATCCAAAGATTTAACGAAATGGAAAGTTAGTATTTACATAGTGTTCGAAGAACGAATTAATCAACTTACAATATAATGACCTTAAATTGATTTTAACTCCTAAAATCAAACAATATCTCAACACGGTTTCATAATAATTACCAAGCTGCTGTATATGTTTCTATAATTTAAGAAATCGAAACTACTAAATTTAAATGCATGAAACACAAATATGTCTTTTTTATTACATTAATTTTTTAATATCGAATAATAAAGAATGTGTGGTATTGGTAAGTTGAACAAGATAACGACATTGACAGGTTCAAAACCTTTTAGTGTAACTATGTTTGAAACATAAAATAAAATATGGAAGCTCAAAGTTATTGTATGTTACATTTATTCATTTGGGGTAGATACATTTACTTCTTTATCATATTAAATATCATATTAAAAATATAATTCTTCTAATATTAAACCTATAAACTGCATATACATTTCAGTAGATCATATTGCTTAAAAAAATAAACTTTACAACTAATCATCACAGACTTTTAGCAGATCCTATCAAATTTTTCACAAAAAGTAGTTAAGTACGTGAAATGAATTAGATTTGTTAGGATTAATGTGTTACAATTATATATATATATATTTATATATACATATATACATATATATAAATATATATATATGAACTACAGTTCACCATATATACTGATTTATGAGTTTGTTGTACTTGAGTACATTGTAAGTTGCTATATACTAGTACATATACATATATATATAAATTACTGCATTAATATTTGTATTACAGCTGTTTATACAATTTTTTTGTTAAGGTGCACTTATCATAATTATAAGATAAAACACTCCACCTATGATAACTAAAATTAGTCATTTCTACTTCTTAGAGGCGTTAATGGTTTAAGGGGAGATGATAAAGGTGTCGTATGTGTATGCTTAGGAACACTGATTACATTTTCTTTCCCTTTGCTATGTATACGCTTATCTTCCATCTTTAACTTTTCAATTGTTTTCTGTTGTTGTTCTATCTTCTTTATCTTGGAACGCATATCCTGAAATAAGTTAAATCTTTATTTTACTAGATCGCAAATTTACCAAATAATGATATTTAAAGAAATCGATGTAATTATAAAATCGAATAATTTCTTTATTTGACTGCTATTATTTTCCTCAATAAATAATTTATTTATGTTTTATAGAAAATACATATAGGTGACATAACTAATCTAATTACAATAACACGTTATGTGAATAATATGAATAAGTATGTGAAAACATAATAACGAAATATTAAACTTTTTAGAACGTAACGTTATATAAAAGTATTATCATGAAAATACAGTTGGTCAAAAAAATAGCACATTTTTTAAAACGAAAAAGCTTTTTTAAAATTGAACCACTCGACTTAAATTTTTATGAGATGTTAGAAGGACTAGTTTACTGAATGATAAAAAGATAAACAAATTATGTTTCTCAACTTTTTATCTGAAGCTATGACGAAAATTTAAACAATGCATTTTGTAGATCTCTATAACGTATATGCATGCTGAAAATTGTACCAAAATTGATTAATGTTGTTATGAACTACAGACAATTTAAGATAGTGAAAATCACGGCTCTTCACGACTTTCGACCAATAAATGGAATAAATCTAGAAATTTTTACATTTCTCAATGACTGTAGATTGTTTCTGCGTCAACACATTGTTTAAATTTTAATTGTAGGCTCAGATAAAAGAATCAAGAAAACATAATTTTGTTATTGTTATAAATGTTTCATTTTTTAGTAAACTAGTCTTTTCAACATCTCAAAAAAAGTCAAGTTATTTAGTTTGATTTTTAAAATGTTATTCTGTTTTGAAGGATGTGCTATGTTTTTGTGATCGACTGTACTAATAATATCATGGCAACAGCCATATACAATAATTGATTACAAGACTAAATAAGACGATCAAACACACCTGCTCTAATTGATTGATCTTATCTTTCAATTGTGATACATGCTTGATTCTCTGTTTATGATTCTGATGGCCAATTATTTCTGCATACTTTTCACTAATCTCTTGATGATCATTCATGAGACGCGCATTGTGTTCACGAAGTTTTCTAACTTCCCTAAAGCAATAAAAATAAATTATTGCATTATATAATGAATTTAATTATTCAATCAACAATTTGTGTTAAGAAAACATACTCTTCCGCTGCTTCCCGACGTACTTTTTCTTCATTCAATGCTTCAGTCTTATTTTGCATAGAACCATTCCTCTCCTCAAGGATTCTAATTGTATTCGAAAGTTCTTGAATCTTTGCGTTCGCCTTAAAATATAAGACAACCGTAGATATCACAATAATCTACTGCAACAGTTATTACAGAAACATATTTTTTTAAATGTACCTCGTCCATGGCAATCTTATGTTTTACAGATTGCGTTTCAAGCGAATGATTAGCTTCCTCCATTGCTAATTTACTTTTCTTTAACTGTTCGTTAAGTTTATAATTAAACAATTCCACTCTTGAAATTTCAAGCTCCTGAGCATCGTTCCATTCTTCCAATTGTAGTAACATATCTCGTGCTCCATTCAGGTGATTGGCCATTTCATGTAGTTGGCTTCTCATCTGATGTATCAAATTGGAAACAGTTAAATGTTTAATAATTTCCCAAATATATTGATAAAACAAAAGAAATAGAAGTACCTCGGCATTTTGAGCATCTTTTGCTTCACAATCGGTTTTTAACTTCGTTACTTCTTTCGCCACTATTTGACTCAAATCTTCGATTTTCGATTCGAATATAGATCTGACCGATTCAACTTCGTTCAATGTTTCGACTTCCAGTTCATTGACTAATCCCTTTTTAGCATCTAATTGCTCCATCAAGGCATGCACTTGTGCATGTACTATTTGTGAATTATTGCGCATAATGTTTAATAAATCTCGATGTTCGGTTATGTAGTCCTCTCCACGTTTTAATTCACGTTGCAGTCTTTCTACTTCAACATTGCTTTGCGCTAATCGTTTAGTCAAAGCGGCCACCGATGCTTGGTTGTCTGCCATTATGACTTCAAATCTACGCAATAATTGAACATTTATGGCATCGCATATACGAGGTCATTACGCAGGCATATTCAAATATATTTTTCATCCTACTACAAAGCATAAATGCTTTTTACATAAAAAATAATGATGAACTCAAAAACATTAAAAGAAACACGAATAAACAAACGACTTTTCTTCCACGATATTCGTCTTTGAAATCTATCGAAATTGTGCTATAAACATATTTCATAATGTAGTGTATATATGCATTTTATAATAATAAAGAATACCTCTTTTTTCTAGCCACCATCTCTGCTGCTTCTGTACGTATCTGATCTTTCAGAGCCCTCAATTCTTCCTTTTTTTCTGCCAATTCAGTTTCTGCTCGATCTAGTTCCATTTGCAAACTTTGGCCAAAGCTCTCCTACATTTTGTGTATCATTTTATTTATTATTCATTATCTTCAATATCATAATCATTACTGCTGTTAATTCTCTGTTCAAACATAAATTACCTGAGCTTCCGCAGAGGTCTTCAAGTCCTCAAGAATTATGGAGAGTCTAGAAATTTCAGCATCTTTTTGCAATAATCTTTCGTCCAATTCCGCCCGTTCCTTTTCTACCCGAGATAAACATATTTTATACCTTTCTGCCGTCAGTCGCATTTCTTCTTCTACAGCCGATGTAGCCTCCCGAATCATTGTGTTCACCTGTGTTATTAATAGCATCCTTATAAGACGTGATTGCGGATACCATAGAGACCAAAAACATGCATCGAACATCACAGCGAAGAACGTAAAGTCAAATAACAATCAAAAAGTATTGTGCAATGCGATCGATAATCTCACTTAAGCATATTCTTTTCTAACGTCTCAAAAGTGACTTCTACCGATATTTAGAAAAAGGATAATCAGTGATGTTTTCTTATTATACGCACTTGAGAGGCGCTTACTTTGTCGTCGTTCTCGGCGATTGCTTTCTTCAGTTTTTCTTCGCATTCGGCCAGTTGATCAGTTAAACTACTAATTCGTGAATTTAAGTCCAATTTTTCGTGTCCCAACAGATTGATTTCCTGTATGCGTGTTTCATTCAATTTCTGTAACTTCATTTGCAACTCTTCAACCTCTTTTTCAATTTTCCTTATCTGTGAATCAACATAGGATTATTGGCATCGTTGTCCATAATATAATTTCAAGGACAAATTTTCCGAATATTGCATATAGATATTTAATATAGCATTTAATTTCATATTACTTTTTCTTCGTTATCTAGTTTCTTGTTTTGCAATTCAGACTCCAACTTAGTTATTCTTTTGGTTAAATCCTCGATGCGACTCCTAAGATCGCTTTCTATCATTTTCCTAGCACGAAATTCGTGTTCTCTTTCTTCTGAAATTTCTAAAAATTGACAACGCAGACGCATCATTTCTGCTTGGTGCTTCTCATCCTGGTTATTTAACACTTCTAACTGCAATTTTGCCTAAAAATGTACATGTATATACAACATCTGAATTAACGAATTTCGAATTTTTGTTTATTAAGCGTTTTCTACCATTATCTCGATGTCTTTCTTATATTGGTCATCCACTTCCACTTGTTTTTTATGCAGTTCCTCTAGTTGCAATTCCAATGCCTCCCGATTTTCTTTGATTTCCTCAATTAATTTCTCGTATTCTTGTATGGTTTTGTCTTTATTTTCGCATTCTATCTGAAGATCTGCTAGTTGGTGTTCCGATTTATATTTTAATTTGTTGTCGCTGGGCATAATGAGTGCCCGCGGCTTTGCCTTTGAACATGGTCTTGTAGTAATTTTTTTTCGCGGAAGCTGTGGCTATGGAAATTAAAGATTATATTCCGTTAAAATTTCAATATTTTCTGCAACATTTACGCAAACAATTAGAAATTTGGAAGCTGTCGTTAATAATTGCTTAAACTATATCACGCAACACAAGTTTCTTGTAATAACAATTACTTTAACAAATTACCTACATTCAATTGCTTTTGTTGATTTTAATGATTGAAATAATTATTTAAACGTACGTCAATGGAAATATTTAATCTCTTCTTAACGTGACCGCTAAAATAGATCGAGTCTGAGCTTTCAAAATATTAAACATATAAATTTATTCTTTGACTATGAAACATTTTTTTATGGTCAATATGATAATAATATTTCAATTCGAGGTTTTGTATTGGCATAGTTTAATTATGCGATTAAATAATGTAATTACAAAATATTAACGTCCTATTAATAATAGATATTATATTAACTGTTATACGAATTAAAAAGGAGTTAAATTGCGCAAAGTGATTCCAAATTTCTAATAAACATTACGTACAACAGACATGTATATTTTTCTCACCGTTCTGAAACCTGCTATCACACTAGTGCTTTTGCCGGAAACAGACAAATTGCATTCAGCACTCACTACGCTTTTATTATCGTGAAATCTCTCGGTTTTTTCGATTACAGTCCCTTTCACCTTTGTTTCGAATTTCGGATTGTACGCTCCTGGTGGTGGAACGTTGTCTGCAAAGTTTTGTTCTTCTTATTATTCATAAATTATAAAAGGATATGTGTTCATTAGATTCGCCGATTCTTTGAGTTTCGATATATTGGCTAGAAGAATTGCCGATCGCACGGGGAGGGAAGGAACCCTTGTTCAACGGGTGCTTAACGGGAGAAACGGTCACAATCGGAGGGGAGGGGAGAAGTTTTTAAATGCAAGGGACACGTCATCATGGGAAACTTTATTCGCTTCGCAGTACACCGTCAAGGTGGGCACGTTTATATGGGGTCATAGAATTATGTTCCAGGTGCGCCCAGTAACGTCTCCACCCTTCTTGCAAGTTCTTATTACGAAACTGACTACCAATCCACTTCCTTCCATACCCACCTTCTTTACACTCTCGTATAACATTTAATGTACCTCAACAGCATTTTATTCTTTTAAAAAAAAATTTTACATAAATGTTGTAATTAAAACTAAATGACCAAAAAGAAATTGAACATGCTGTGACATCATATAAAAAAGAAGAAAATATATGTGATTTTGATAAATAGTAATAATAAAGTAAATAATAAAATTAGACGATCTGTTACACTTGAAGAGCGTATGAGATTATATTATCGAATAATTAACTAGCAAAAATAAGCCACGTATGAAGATTTAGTAATAAATAAACCACAATCCTTTACTTTAACAACTCTTTATTCTATGTTTTAATGTCTACAAAATAGTCGATCATAATCATCATACTAAAATCCATTTCAGTTGCAATTTATTGCAAATTCATAATAATTATCATGTGAAATACTTCAATGTCATATTTCATCTGAAGTGAAAGAAGAAATATTCTGATCAAACCATCCTAAATAGAAAAGATTATATGATAGAAATCGAGGCAATAAAACACTAGGAGATTTCACTAGGAAATAACACGGATGGTAACTGTATTATTTGCAAAATATTGGTATCATAAATATATTAACTTGGAAAAAGTTTCTCTGTGCAGCGAAGGGTGTGATACAGATAATGTTACATAGGTACTTACTTTTGAATTCGTTGAACCTCTGGATCTTGGCTTTTGAAAACGACATAGTGAAGTATTTAAATTAAAACTACACAAATAATAATAAAAAAGTGTAACTATTGAAAATAAATCACGGATAACATTTAACGAATAATTCGAATTTGAAAAATAACTTAATTGATGAAGAATGTCAGACGTCCTCACCCATCAGACTCTAAGCCGCGAATGCGAAGTAAAAATTTCTTTGCCCACCCGTCGCAAACGTTCCCTCGTGCACAATGACCTACACCGGTTTTCTGATTTGAAAAGACAGTTATTCAAGCCCCATGCGGATGCAACAACGAATCGTCGAGCTGCTATTGCGCAACGAACCAATCCAGCAACGGGTGTCCCACCAATGCACTCAGTAGCGTAGTAAGTTTCCCCATCGCCATCACCGTTCTACGAAAATTTCAACTGACACAGGTGTTCATTTGTCATTTTAGAACTATGAATGTAAGCACAATCGATTAACAAAAATTTATCGAATCGTGCACGAATTAATTATAAACCAATATGTATCCATAATTAATCATTGTTAGGAAATCAATGTGTATACAGTTTCAGAAAAAATGAAGAAAAATAAAAGTTTTATTGAAATACGTGTAACGTATAATAGTAACTAACATGAATTGCTATTAAATTTAATCTTGAAATTGTAGCAATTTTATCGATGACAAATTTATTTCGATTTTTTACCAAAAATAGTAGAAGTGTACGATCAGAAAATACGTCCCTGGATTCGGCAGGAAAAAAAAGAAAATTTTCCCGCGTAATAATTTCCTTAGAATTGAAAATTGAAGATTAATATTTTTCGATAGCTGTGGAAATTGTGCATCAAATATATACATCGTACAAATACTGTAGTTATTGCTCTTTTTAAAACATTGGCTGAAATGGGGACAACGGAGTTAGTGAAAAATATTCTCGTTTTGGCGGGTGTTACATTGCACGAAGGAAACAGCTGTTTGTGGATGCATCGAGTCTCCATGGGAATGTGAAATTACCAGGTGTCCTGTAACGTCCTCACCTCTCACTGTCCCTGCCTTCGTACCCCTGCAATAAAATGAAACCCGTGACTCCCCTGCCCTCCTTCATTCTCATATTGGCATTTAAAAATTAAATGTCTCTGCAGTGCATTCTGATTAATTTTGGTATATATGTATTATGTTTTGTCATGCATGTAGGTTTTTATTGGCATTTAACACTGAACAATTTTAGTACGTTAAAACTGTTTTGAATATAGAAATAATAATACTAATAATAATAAATAAGAACATATAAGAATTATAAAAATTTATTCAAATGTGTTCAATTTAATTATTGCAGTATTTCAGAGAAATATAGTCATGGGCGAGATACAAGAAACAGACCATGGACAAAATAATGCTGCAGTAGAGAAACGTCTGGAAGAATCGGCGTGTGTAATGCGGTTTTTGTTTACCTGACTTAACTCGTACAAATATTTCATTTAATCTTACGTACGATCTCGGATGATTCTTTTGCTTGATGTGATTGTTTATATTATATCTACAACTATTTTTATTAAAACATGATTAATAAACACAAACAATATAAGAAAACATGTTTATAAGTTATAAAAATACGATTTTGATTGATCCATGAAGGTGAACATTTTTATATTTATTAATGTACAAAATAATATTCATAAATATGAATTATTATATTATACAATAATAAATAAAATAAAATTTAAAACAATAAAAGTAATAATATTTATTTTATCATGAGATAAATTATTCAAATTGAAGTTATAAAGACGACGATCAACTTTAATAAACTGACATTTTGCAGTACGAAATATCCCATTTTAATTCATTTGCACATTCGTCTCTCAAATTATTATTAATTTTTCGAAAAAATATTTCCTTTCATCTAAGTAGAAGTGCCACCGAGATTCCAAGATAATCATTGTACTAATATCTGAGGTCGTTCTTCTGAATATTTAACGAAGTTAACTTTCGCACGTGAAGGAATGATCAATGGAATTTTTGAATAGGCTATATTACTTGAATAAACGAAAATAAATACTATCATTTAAAAAACAAAGATCACCTTGAATTTTCGGCGGCAGCTGTACCTAAATAAATTTTATATCCATCAGAAAATGCTCACCATCAACTTCTCTTTAAACAAAGAATTAAGAACAAATACTTATATTTTATTAATAATTGTAAAAGTTATTACTATGTGAGTGGACTATGTTATTGATTAATTCTTCCATCAGGCACATTCATTGTGTTTCTAGTCTTCTTGAATAAGGTTATCCTTAGACCTGCAATAAATAACGTTAGCAAAATGGCAAAAATTTAAAGAACAGACTTTCAATTTTATTACAAAATTTTTATATCTCGCCTTCCGGGAAAAAATAATATTAATCGCTAGAATACTGTGAGCACCTATAAGCACTCTGAAAAGCATCTCTTTTTTATTTTTAATAAATATCGTATTAGCGGTATTTTAATATTGTTTCATTAATATATTCACCCAATTTGATGAATCTGGCCAAAAAGGTGAAATCATTTAAACAATTGTATTCTGTACTTGTATTCTGTTTTTATAGTTGTTGACTATAAAGACGAGCCGCAAGGCTCGTATAATCGTATCTCCTCTTCACAAATTGTCCATTTTACTGTAATTTGAATTAATTTGAATTTACTGTAATTTGAATTAATTCGAACGAGTACGCTGAGCGACATCACGCCCGCGTTTTTCATACTGATTCCTGATTGGTCATAAGTTACCAGGCAACCCTTCTATTCTACAAACCTTGGGTATTGCTGTACATAGATTGGTTTATCCTTAGACCATAATACATACTTACTCCTGCACATCTTCAGACCGCAGCTTGATCCGTTAGCGAGGATTGATATCGGAAGTTCCCATTGTTCTAATTGGCTGACGATTCATTGCTAAGACAGGGTCCACTACGGATTGGATGCACAGTAAAATGATGGAGATGTGCGCCAGCCTAGGGAATAAGAACAGCGTGCAGGAGTAGGTCCATTACTGTACCTGAGTTCATACGAAATATGTAGAGAGTAAAACTTATGCGTCAAATATCAAAAGTACCGGGGTTAATATTAAAAAATGTATTAGAAACATAACAAATTATACGTCACTCAACAATCTTTATTGTTTTATTATGCTATATAATTAATTTATTTTAAATATTTAATTCAAAAATGAATATTTACGAAATTGTCTAAATGTACGTCAAATGCCACGTTGTATCGAATACATACACCATTGAGCTGTTCACAACAACAGCTGTAACGTGTTCCCAGCAGAAGAATACTGCAAAAAATAATTTTGCAATAACTGTTTAAAATGGATTATAGAAATTATATTATATTTTTAGGATTAATTTTGAGTTTAAATTACGTTTGCTGCCAATATAGGACCAAAAACGTGAGTAATTTTGAAATTTTCAGCAGCTGTCATATATGTTTAAGCTTTCATTTTATATGTTTTATTTAAAAAATGTGCAATAGAATTTAATGATTAGCTTTTATTGATGATTATAAGTGATATTTTATGTCATTTGCTACTATTTGATGTTGTAACAGTTTCATTTATTTAACCTAAAATTATTAGTAGTATCTTCAGTTTTATTTAAACGTCATTTATTCATTTTAGACCCAAGGCTCTTCCTTGTCAGATCGTGTACAACAATTAACAGAATTGGCTCTGACAAGACCTGTAATAAAATTTAATGGTGCAAAATTTAAAGAATATGTGCGCACTACGCCAAGAAACTATTCTGTTATAGTCATGTTTACTGCTATGGCACCACAAAGACAATGTCAAATATGCAGGTAAATGCAACTTTATTTATAAGTTCATCTCATTATAAATAATATATGATGTTTATGTAATATTTATTATATATACTTTTTAGACATGCAAATGATGAATTCGTTATAGTGGCAAATTCATTCAGATACTTGCAGTCCCACTCAAAAAGACTATTCTTTGCTTCTGTAGATTTTGATGAAGGATCAGATGTTTTCCAAATGGTATTTAAAGCACTATACAATTGTTAATAAGAAGAAATTTGTTGAATATAAATTATTTTGTGTGTGTAGATGAGATTAAGTACTGCTCCAGTATATATGCACTTTCCACCAAAAGGTAAGCCAAAGCCGGCAGATACCTTGGACATCCAAAGAATAGGATTTGGGGCAGAAGCCATTGCAAAATGGATATCTGAACGCACTGATATTCAGGTGTGTACAGATATATATATATATATTTTTTTATAAGTAGAAAGTAAATTTGTTTAAAACATTTATTAACACATTACAGATTAGAGTATTTAGACCTCCAAACTATTCTGGTACAGTAGCAATAATAATGTTACTAGTACTTATTGGAGGTTTCCTTTACGTGAGACGTAATAACTTAGATTTCATTTACAATAAAACAATATGGGGACTTGGTGCAATGGTAATATAGCATTTTATTGATCTGATAACTTATATAATGGTTTATTTAAAAGTAATACTGTCTACAGTTCTTTACCCTTACAATGACATCTGGGCAAATGTGGAATCACATTAGAGCACCTCCATTTATACATAAATCAGCTAGTGGAAATGTGGCCTACATTCACGCTTCGTCTCAAGGGCAATTTATTTTGGAAACATACATAGTGATGGTTTTAAGTATCCTTTAACTTATGAAAGTTTAAAAAGAATGCAATAGTATTATTTAAAATACTATCATTTTCCTTAATAAAGTATAATTAGACGGTGCTGTAGTATTAGGTATGATTTTAATAACTGAAGCTGCATCTCGTAAAGGTGATGTAAAAAAACGGCGAATATTTGCTGCTATAGGCGCTGGATTAGTCGTCATTTTCTTCAGCCTGTTATTATCCATATTTAGGAATAAAGCACAGGGGTATCCTTACAGGTACAGTAACTTAAAAAACTCTTTACAAATAATAATAAATTATTATTACCAAAGTGGAGTATATTAATATTTTCACAACACTAAAGTATGAATATACTAATATACTCCATTTCTCATATGTTCCGAACAATCTATATCATTCAATGTATCTCAGTGAAGAATAATTGATATGTTGCAGTTTGCTATTCAAGTAAGAGGTTTAAGAGTAGGAAGTCATCATTTGTATATATTGCAAAAGAAACTTTCAACTTGCCCATCAATATTAAACACTAAGCTGCAAAAAAAAGGATTTGAGGATAATACTTGAACTCCCGTCATTGTTAAAAGTGTTGTACCATAATCACGATTTAAATTTGTTTGTACGTACTGTAAAATAAATTAATATTTAAAATCACTATTCCTTAATACTATTTAGGATGTTAATATGCGTGTATAATACATTCCTGAAATAAAAGTTATATATAATTTAGTTTAATATTCTGTACCAACGTTTATTGACTTTGCATACCATGTTACAATTATAATGTGACATCCTTTAATTAAATAAAATTTTCATAATAATAATGTCAAGTACTTAGAAGATATAAGGTAATAGAATTTTTCTAGATTTTGGATAATTCTGAAATGTTTGTATGTACCACTTATGTGTTAATACTGCAGTAGCTATCTAAAAAATAAAAATACAGGTATTTAACATGCACATTTTATGCATATTACTAGTACTATTATAAAACTTCTGTACCTGGTTTACTATGACCCATATTGTAACATAATGATATGTTGAACTTTGCCAAAATATCACAGAAATTAATACATAGATAATGATCTCTGTAATTTGTAAAGCACCTGATACGTATTCAAAGAGACCACCATGTGGTATCTTATATGCTGTAGATGTGATTTCACCAGTTTTATCTTTCCGTAAACCACTAAGAATACAATTTGCTCTAAATTGAGCATATGATGACAATAAGATAATACATGCACATATCATATGAGTATAAGTTATATTTTTCCAGGAGAAATTGTTTTGTGAACCTATAGTAAATAATTTAAAAAAATAATTTAAAATATAAAAGTGCAAGTAAATTTAATTTAATAATCGCGAACCATTTAAATGCAAGCAACTTTTTATTTACCTTCAACAAATCCTTCAGATTCACCTATAATACATACTAAAGTACCAAAATAATGATAGAATCCCATTGTGTAATGAAACATATTTATCTTTTTATCACTGAAAATGCTTATATAGTGTGATTCATAAAATCTTTTCCAGCAATGAATAGTCAAAACCAAGGCAACTACAAATGTACTTTCTGGAGACACTAAAAAAATATAAATTCAAAAATGAACACTGAAATATAAATGTTAAACTTTTAACAACTTTCATACATTCGACTTACCTAATGCTCGTCTATTTGTTCCTAGAAACATATTTAACATCCATATGACGTTTTCAGGTATATCACCATTCCACAGATATTTATGAAGTACCAGATAAAATACATAACTTGAGAAAGGTGCAGCAAACACATAAAAATGTTTAAACCATCTGAAATATTATTTTTATTATTATTAATACTATTAAATTAATGTTTTTATTCTTTTCTTACTTACCTTTTAGGTATTTCTATTTTCATTACATGTGGCTGATATGTATTATCAGAAAATTTACCATAACGATATGAACGCGTTATTAAAACAGGTAAATAAGATTCTATATAGGTAATTAATAAGCCAACAATACCAAGGGACAATGTAGCAAGAAGAAATGCAATAGATATTAAGTTGACTTGCATTTTGTATTGAACTAGGCTTCAGACATAAATAGATGAGTTAAACCTTATTTATAATTTTCTTTTAAAGTTTAGGTGTATCACTTTCATATAAATCAGGTTACTGTAACAATTGAAAAATATATATATAATTAAATAATATATATTAGAACTACTTGTTATTTTACTCTCTATACTTTATTATTATTACTATTATTTATTATATACATTATATTATATACATATATATTATTTAACCGTTTGAGTCCCAGAGGTCATTGGAAAAATGCCGAATAGCGCTATAACGTTTTAATGTCTCTTGTACTGACGTAATTTCAGTGTGTTATCACTGACGCCGTGACATTGCTACGGTCCTGCAATCTATTGATTTTCACTTTATCCTGATGCTAAGATTCAACGAAGTCGGTGAATACGTGTGCTGCGGCACGCGCTGCGGCTCCTTTAACTTGAATTTCCGAAAGAGAAATCATAATATAATGGACATAACTTTTTTTAATTTTAACATTTTAAAACTGATTTTCTTAAACATATTGCTGATAGTTTTCTTTATTACAATGAGACCAAACATTATATAGTTTGGACAAATATTTCTGATTAAAATGGAATCAAACACGATATCATTTCGATCACATTTATTTACTTAATACTTACAGTAAAATCTCGCTGATTGTCGCCGTGTCTGAATTGTAAGCAGCCAGTCCTAGAATTGAAGTCGTTGTACTTTGAGTCTCGCGGCTCGCCTTTATAATTGCCGACATCTCGTGATAGAGAGAGAGAGAGAGAGAGACCTGGAAAGGCAACGGCCAACACCGGCGGCAGCTAGATTAAAAACGATGACCTTTTTATTTCTAATTTTTTATACATGAAAATTATTTTAACATATTGATCACATTTTTCCAATAAAAATGATACCAAACACGACATGCTTTAGATGATACTTATTCATTATACGTAGCAAGTAACTTATTTTATTTGCGAAAAAAGGTATTAGAAAAACCGATTCTAAACATATGAAATATTAAAGGGAACGTCAAAGAAGGTATATATGTCGTTCGAAAGAAAATATCAGAGGAGTTATGCTATTCGAGCCTATGTTCGACGACGGTAAGAAGAAGACAATGATTGAGTTAGATGACGGTAGAAAGATTCCATGACTGAGTTACATAATGGCAGGAAAAGGTCTGAAAGGCTGAGTAAGATGACTGCAGGAAGAAGTCACGGCTCGGTTCGACTACAGTCTGAGGACGAGCCTCCGCGCGGAGGGTGTGAAGGTACGATTTCCTGTACTTTTTTCATCAATCTTATTTTAAGGGGTCGAACATCGAGGAAGAACGACACTGTTTAGATACAAGGTCCTCGAAACTCAGCGCCGATAGCGCAACAATTGGGTTTCAGATGTGGCGACGAAGGACAAGGCCTTAAAATAAGATTGATGAAAAAAGTACAGGAAATCGTACCTTCACACCCTCCGCGCGGAGGCTCGTCCTCAGACTGTAGTCGAACCGAGCCATGGCTTCTTCCTGCAGTCATCTAACTTAGCCATGGCCTCTTCCTGCCGGCATATAACTCAGCCATGTACTACTCCTACCGTCATCGAACGTAAGCTGAAATAGCATAACTTCTTTGACATTTTCTTTCGAACGACATACATACCTTCTTTGACATTGCTTTTAATATTTCATATGTTAAGAATCGGTTTTTCTAATACTATTTTTCACAAACACATAATGAATAAGTATGGTCTAAAGCATGTCGTGTTTAGTATCATTTTAATTGGAAAAATGTGATCGATGCATCAAAATAATTTTCATGTATAAAAGATTAAAAATAAAAAAGTTAAGTTATCGTTTTTATTCTAGCATTACCAGTATTTTCAGGTAGTTTCGTTCTCTCTCTCTCTCTCTCTCTCTCACGAGGTGTCGGCAACTATAAAGGCGAGCCGCGGTGCTCGAAGAACGACGACTTCTATTCTACGACTAACTGTTTACAATTCGGACCCGGCTATATGTAATCGGAAAGGTCTTATCGTACGTATATTATTTAACTACTTTTTTTTTTAAACACGGTCGAACAATGCCGAACACTGCGATAACGCTTATTTTAATATGTGTACTATTAGTTTATAAATATTTCAAGTTTATTGAGAAGAAAACAATGAAATACAAAATGTGTTAGTTGTAATTTAATTGTAAATTATTCAAATTTTCCTTATAACTACCGTTACGAGTAAAATACTTTTTTGAAACTCGAAAGACATTTTTTTCTGGCAAACTATCGAACAGAGCATTACACGTAAAAATTGGTATAAGTCCAGATTTGCCTATCTTGTTCTGCTAGGTTCTTAACAACTTGACATACAATGACGTCTGGGAGACGTCATTTACTTCATGTGCCATTGTAGACTTTGACGTCTCCAAGACGTCAAGAACTGTATTCGGCGAACGCCGTGCATTTCATTATTAGATTCTTTAATTGTTTCGGTCGTGCATTGATGCTGTTTTGTTTAGACTGTTGGAGATGCTTTCCCCCTCCTAACAGTACCGATAAACAAAATTGCATCGACAAATAAAACCGACCTGTGTTCTGGAGTATAATCGTGGAATGGGAGGTGTAGACAAGCAGGACCAATCTCTTGCATGTTTCCCCCTCATGAGAAAATGTGCAAAAGGATATAAAAAAATATTTTTTTATATGTTTGATGTAGCTATTTATAATGCTTATGTTTTATATTCCAAATTGCCTACTTCACAAAAGCAATCGATTGTGAATTTTCGATTGAATATTGCAGAAGACATGCTTTGTAATTTGTCCCTGCCGGACTAACCGACACGCGGCAGACGGTCGCAAAGTGAATGCCCAACTCGGTTACAAGCAAAATATTGGACACATTTTCCTGAACATATACCCGCGACAAATAAAAAGCAACATCCTGCAAAAAGATGCCATGTTTGCGTAAAACATAATATAAGAAGTGAAACAATTTGGCAGTGTAAAATATGCCTCGTTCCGCTACATATTACTAAATGCTTTGAGATGTATCACACATTACAAAATTATTAAATTATTATTTTATACTATTACTTAATTGTTGTACACTAACACTATACTTCAACCCTATTGAATGTTATATAGCAATGTAACTTTAAAAAGAAAAGGCCCTGTTTCTGAGCTTGTACATGAGTGTCCAGTTGAGCCAAGTTAAATAGTATTCTTCGGACGCGTCGATGCACATTTTATTCGTATGTCAAGTGGTTAACACTAAACCTACCAAGCAATACTAACTGGCATGTACTGCTTCACAAAAGTGAGAAGACCGAATTTATTTAGAATTTGTGAAGTTTTTATCATAAAACTTGCTCCAATAATATAACTTATTCAAGCGTTTTCCATGAAAGAGTCTCGGAACTTTGCAGAATTGCAAGGTAAGAAAGCAGTCACTTTGCCGCGGTAGGTTTAGTGTTAATAGCTTCATTTGCTATTACTATACTATTCAATATGAAAAATAATCGTCGAAAGTGTTGAGAAATTGATGCAATGTAAACAGAAATTATTCCTTTTTTACAATCTACAGAATATTACAAATTTAAACAGAAAATGCAAATCGTGTAATAATAACACATTACTGTCAAGATTCAATTTTTTCAACTCTTTTTATCTATTTTTAAATACATGTTTACATAAACTTCCACAGTCATTAGTAATGTTAAAAAGTAATATTAAAAACAGTATACATATTCGTAACTTATAAAGTTTATTCGTTTCATAAATATATTCATAGTACAAAATTAAGTGGTAATAATTAAGTAATTTTTATCACATGATAAACGGACGGATTTCGCTAAGCTAAATTGAACAATTTCACTTTAAGATCATCGCAACAGTTAGCATTTTCAAATTACTTTTATCTTATCCATTTCTAATCATCTGGTAAAGCTAGCTATAATGTCAGTACTATTGAATTTTACATATATTTACAATGATATTTATACGAAACTTAATAAGAGATTAGCAATATTATTTGCTAAAAATACATTTCAGTCAATTATTATTTTAAATAAACTAAATCTTACACCTATCAAGTCCCAGTTGAATCTAAAGAAGAATAACAAAGACTGTTTGAGAAAGATCAGAGTAAAGAATAAATCCAAAAACACCTAAGAAATATTAAAAAATTATTGACACTTTGGGTAATATACATCATGCATTTATGTATAAGAAATACATTAGAATAAACTAAAAGTGTCCATTCCCATGCAGTCAACCATAAAATTTAAAAATCTATTTATATTATTTATAATTATTTGCATTTTTAATTTACACCTTTTATGAAACAAGAACTATAAATACTATACAAGGCAAAATTATCTGTGCTGCTGGATGTAATGCTGAATGTAATATAGAAGTAATTGTTTCTAACTAATTAACTATTTGACCGACCAACTCTTTACTTAAATTATCTGTGAATATGGAGAAAAGTAGTAACAGAGAATACACAAAAAGTGCAAGTTTCAATGAAATTTTCAGTTTATCTAACACAGAAAAATAAAATTGATGTACTGCTTTCACAGTGAAGAATTGATAAATGTTACTAAAAATACTATATTACATTGATATTGTAAACTTATCTTGGACACGAACTTCAATTCTAAAAATTAAGTAATCATTATGCAAAAAATCTGTTAAATCTCGTATTCGTACATATTCCGTATAACCAAAACTTCGTTTGTTCAATTCACAGACTGGTTTTCTAAATGCTTCTAAATCTGGCCTAGATGAAGTTATTTCTCGTATGTCTTTTTCATAATCATGCGGATGGACTAAAATAAAGTACATTATACCATTAAATGGCCAATCTAAACCATCATCATTTTCTGACTTCATTATATGTAGAAGTAATGAGAGAAATTCTGAATCTTTTGAAGATATATTAATTCTGGCACAAATCTTATATCCATTAGGGCTAGTATAAAAACCAGGACTGTAAAACATTTTTAAGGGATCATTTATCATACTTTCAAGCTTGTCCTGGAAAGAATGCAATCTCCAAATATATACACCATTACAGCTACGTAAAAACATTTCTTCTTGATTAAATCTCAAAGAAGTTTGTAAAGTAGTAAGTTGAGTCTTTTGATTAGACACAGTAATAGAAAGTTCTCTATTTTGTTGCTCCAATGTTACTATTCTCTCATACAGATTCCTAAAAAAAAAAGAATATTTGATAGAATTATTTTATGAAAATGTTTTGTTTGAGAAATAAATATTAGTTTTACTTTAATAACTGCTGCCACTCCATTGGTGGTTCACTATTAACTAAAGATGTTGCACTTTTGGGTGGTGGGTCCCATAATTTTGACTCAGCAGTTAGTGCATTAGCATGATTTTGGGCTAGAGATGATTGTGGTAATGTTTTTAAAATCATCTACAAAATATGTAGGCAATCAACCTTCTTACACACAAATTTTAAATAATCATATTGAAAAGAATAATAACTAACAGTTAAATGAAGACTAATATTTGTTTCTAAGTGTGTATGTAAATCATCTTCGGTGTGAAAAATTTCTATACAGCCAACATTTTTAAAATGACAATAAATATTTTGTGAATCTGGAAGACTTCTTTTATATATACATTGATTAATATGAGCTTCCATATCCACTGGAGATAGTTTAATTTCACAACCGAACTGTTGATAAAGACAAGGTGTACGTTGTTGTGATATTTCTCTGCTCGTATATAAATCTCTGAACAAATCACTTTCAGACTTTAATGGCTGACTATCAACTGGACAACAAGCACCTTCCTTTCTACAAATAAAAATTATTTGATAAACACAAGATATATAAATAATGTTTCATTCTATACTCATTAACTTTACAGAAGTGATATAACTTACTGAAGCCAAGTGTATATACATTGCGAACAGAATTTATGACCACAAGATGTTAAAACTGGATCGCGTAGCCAGGTTAAACAAATAGGACACTCAAATCTAGGCTCAAGGTATTCTTTCATACCATCACCACACTGCATGTAATAGTCGAATTACCAGTAAAAATGTAAAATAATAAATGTGTTAACACAAAATGTAAAGCGAAGCCTTAGAAAATATATTATAAATGCAATTCAAGGAAATCCGTTTGAGTAAAAAATAAAATTCGATAGAAGTACTATGTATGATAACATTTACAATTGTAAATTAAAAATGTAAATTGGTACGTACGAGAATACTTTCTTCTATACCAATAGTACATTCTTTAACATTACCGGATTTGGCCATTATCTGCGAAATATGTAATGTATGTACATGTAAACCGGAGTGAAATAAAACCTAATGTTATTATATTATATAAGCAGATGTGCAAAAATTATATCATAAATAAAATGTTTTCGCGTATACATAATGTTAATAATATACTTTCGTATTTAAAAGATTTCTAACTTACTTGAGATTATGACTTACGAATCTCACGTGGAAACAAAACTATTTCGTAAATTAATGTACGCTCGTTTTACATATTGATTTATTCAATAAAAAAAATGAACACTTTCTTGTTTTAAACATAAACTATTTAATAATGTAGTTTTAGGAATAACACTTCAAAAAATGTTTGAACTGAACCATCTTTCCATTCATTCATGTGAAATCACATATGGAAGTACGTATGTGTCAAACAGTGACTCATCATAAATATACATATGTATATATGTCATACATTTAAGCATTTGCTTTCAAAGTCGTACAGCAGATGGCAACACCAGTTAACCATACAAAATGGTTGAATAGAGTGATCGTCTATGATACATGTACCTACTCATCGACGTAAGAATACATATATGGATGGAGCTATTTGGCGTGAGGGGGATTAGATTCGCGGTAAGGGGAGATTATTAGATTTTCAAGTGATTCCGAATCAAACTGATTTATGTTATATGTAACACGTTTGTAACTGATCATGAATTCAAAGTGAACAAGCATATAACTGTTCGCGAGCTTCAATGCAAACACGCTAATGTTTTCAGTGGAGAACAGCTCGTGAGCAGTAAATAGTAGATAAATAAAACAGTAGAACTAGTAAATAAATTAAACATTCTTAAAATTACAAAGTAGTATGCATACCTCTCCATATTTTCTACTAATTTAATAGATACTATAATTAGTATTAATTATATTAAGAATAAAAAACTATAATGTATAAGTTACAATTTCTCTAATATGTTAATATATTATTATCACATATTTCTCTTGGATTTAATTTAGTTTTATAATTTTTCTAAAATTTTTACCATTAATTGGTTATCTACGGAGGCACGGATCAAAGATCTAAAACATACCTTAACGATATTGGTAAATATAATATCGTGAACTTGCTCGAAAGCCTCTCTTTTGTCACAAGACAGTCCTAGACTGAACGGCGGACATGTAAGACCTATGTCACAGCCAGAAGCGACGTTTACTCTTTTTTAAAATCACACAAAATAATTTGTATCTTTCTGTCACCAACCACCTTCGTTCTACTCTCTGCACTTTTTTTAAAATCTCTGTTACATAATTCGGTCTTCAAGTCCGTCCGTCCACGTGTTAGAATTTTGACACATTTCAAATTTCAACGGGTATAAATAACTGTTCTTATTTACAAATCGTTTTACTTTGGCTGAGTAAACAATTGCATTTATTAGTCAGATCGAAACAACTGTCTTCGAAGATACAAATCTTAAAAATCACCGCGTAAAAACGATCAGAATCATTAACAACCTATAAGAAACTATAACCTCCTGGACTATTTGAAAATTCATGTGCCCTCAAGTATGTATTTCTTTTTTCGCGGATTCCACAACCGATTACACATGTTATCATCATCAGACGATGCTTAAGATTATTTTCGTCGTTCATTATTTCAACGTTTCTCAAGTGCTTAAAGATGTCTCTGTAGAGATTTTCTCAAAACTTCGATTTTTACTTGAACGTATCTTGAATCCTAAAACACCTGTAATAGAAACTTCGTATTGCATAAAATGTATCCCATATACATTTATAGAGTTAGAAAATTTTCAAGTTCCACCACTTTCACCTACGTCGAAGATTTCCTCACATATTCGTCGTCGCGTCACCGGGAAGATATTTGCGGCTGGATTCCAGCAAATTTGATATGGATGTAGTAGACTCAAACAATAACAGCAGAGACATCGACGCATGCGAAACGAGCACACAGCGTTTGATAGCCGAGAGCGGTGGCCGATGTATGAGCACACAAGCGATGCAATCGCTCTATGACTTTCGACAGAATAATCTTCTTTGCGATGCTGTTCTAAGACTAGAAGATGGAGGTGTTTTCCCCATACACCGAGCGATATTGTCAGCTTGCAGCCCCTACTTCAGGTCTTAACACTCTACGCAGTATCGTGTCCGCAACCCTTTGGATAAATTTTCAAAACGATTTTTCTTCAACTTTTCGTTTAGGATTTTCTAGATCAGCAACATCCGAGTTCTCGCCAGTAAAAGACTTTATGTTTACAGGACATTGTTCACAACTACGTTACATTCCCGCGAAAAGACCGATGTTCTTCTGCCTGGCGTGAGCAGCAACATGATGAATCTTCTCTTGGAATACGCGTATCTACGATCAATCAACGTGAATAAGGAGAATGTGTGTCAACTACTGGTCACCGCAGATTATCTGAACATTTTAGGCGTTCTCGATCTCTGCAGCGAGTTCCTTAAACAAAATCTAGCGCCGGAGAATTGTATTTCCGTAATGAGATTCGCTCGAGAACATTTCTGTAAAGGATTGGAGAACAGCGCGTACCGTTACGTTATGAGACACTTCGTACAGGTCATTGACCCCTTTCTGTTTCTGCTCGTGTTTTACATTGGTCGTGTTACATTGGTCCAGCATTGATGTTCTCAGTGCGTGCGACGAAGTGAACAAATAAAATAACAGTTTCATTGAACTCAGGTAGCTTCGCGAAGCGATGAAATCCTGAATTTACCGATCGAAGAGTTAACGACATTGATAGGCGCTGACGAATTAAATGTGAAAAATGAAGACACCGTTTGGGAGCTGGTGTTGAAATGGATCGACCACGATTCACAACACCGAAAGGGCTACATAGCAGATCTGATGAAGAATATTCGCCTCGGTCTATTGGACACCCAATTCTTTCTCGAGAACGTGAAAGATCATCCGTACGTTACCGGAAACGATGCTTGTCGGCCCATCATCATCGAGACATTAAAATTTATATACGATCTCGAAATCATCACACAAAAGGATAGGGAAGTGCCCACGCCGAAAATCGCGAGGCCACGGGTGCCTCACGAGATATTGTTTGCCATAGGTGGATGGAGCGGTAGGACTGCTACAAATTTTATAGAGACCTACGATACGAGGGCCGATCGATGGGTCAAGGTGCATATTCCGATTGTTTATACTTATTTCTAGTGTCAAGGAATCCCATAATTTACTGTATTCGTGAATGTTTCGAAAGGTGGAAGAGGTGGATCCTAACGGCTCTCGGTCGTACCATGGAATAGGGGTAGTCGGCTTTAATATCTATGTGATCGGTGGCTTCGACGGGACCAACTATTTTAATAGTTGTCGTTGCTTTAACGCTGCCACCAAAGTATGGAGGGAAGTCGCTCCGATGAACGCCCGAAGGTCTATTACACGCACGCTACCATTCATAAGTATTCGAACATATAGCAAACCAGTGATTTCGTAAAATTAATGTTAATTAAACTATTTCTTATCGTATGAACGACAAGTTCTTTTGTAATATTTCTCTCCGAATTTGTTTGAATCCTTCGTCAACATTCTGACTCCATGATGTCTAGTCGAAGTTTTCATTATTAAATACTTGCCTCCGTGAATACTGTACGTAAAAAAGATTATATCTCATAGTTCTACCAGAATAGATAATAAAGCAAGAGACAAAGTAGTTTCTTGTATAATTCTTGAAAAATTCGTAAATATATGTATAATCGTCCGGATACTTTTGCAGGGTAGTGTGTAACAGAGTGTGTAATAAGTCAGTGTAATATGCTAACAAGGAAACTCCCCTAATTTTAGATGTTACGTTAGCGTTGCTGTTCACAACGATCTTATTTATGCGATGGGAGGATACGATGGGTATTATCGACAAAATACCGCGGAGAGATATAATTACAAGACTAATCAATGGTCTTTAATAGCACCCATGAATTGCCATAGATCAGATGCGAGTGCAACTACTTTAAACGGTATGTTTTCTTATCCATTTTCTTTATCATCAATTGTAATCGTATCTGTGCCATCGTTCTTTTTTTATATTCGCATATTTATTTATATTTACGTACATGTTTCGATAAGAAATGAAAATATTCTTGAATTCTCTCTGCAAAATAGAATATTCCATTCGTGCAACTGCGACACGTTTGTCATTCTTATTTTGCGATATAGATAAAATTTACATTACCGGTGGCTTCAATGGAAACGAGTGTTTAAATTCTGCTGAAATGTACGACCCAGAGTGCAATCAATGGACGTTGATAGCTTCGATGAGATCGCGCAGGAGCGGAGTTTCTTGTATTTCTTATCATAACTGCGTATACGTAATCGGTACAAGCTCAAATAACAATGTTTAGCGAATGACCAAATGATTAGTAGACTACGGCTTTTATACAAGCTAAAAATTGTCGAAGTTAATTGTAAGGAATGTCATTTTAATAATTGTAATAAGTAAGCAGGAAATAATGTAAGAATATACTTCTAAAATGTTCTTCTAAAGAAGAATTTTTTTCTGATGTCTTTACAGTTTTATTGTTGACTTGATCATTTCCGCGACATATCCATAAAATCCGCAGTCTAGTGACTAATATTGACCGGGAAAATGTTATATACTTTAATGAGTACTTTCCGCAGGAGGTTTTAACGGAATATCTAGAATGTCCAGTGGAGAGAAATACAACACATCCACGAATATTTGGAGCTCGATTCCGGATATGTATCACGCCCGCAGTAATTTTGCGATCGAAGTGATCGACGACATGATTTTTGCGATAGGAGGATACAACAGCGTTACCACTATCTATCACGTCGAATGTTACGATGAAAAAACGAACGAATGGTAAAATTCCATCTTGGCCACGGAGTTAACGGCGCGCAACATAAGAATCGCGAGGACTACGTCTCAGGAGACTCCCGTCGCACGTCTCGCCTATCCATGGTCGCCTCTTTCGGCTCGAAGCACATCAGGCGCGTGTGTCTGTTGTTTTATGTGTGGGCGTACAGCATTTTGTGGCGATCACGGGTGAGCGAGACGCACGACGAGTGTCAGGAGGCGTAGCCCTAGCGATCCTCATGTTGTGTGCCGATAATTCCGAGCCCTGTGCTAGACACTCATTGAGCACCCTGTACAATATACAACAGCATTAAACAATTAATAAAACTCACCTCTTTTTTTCGAGCCTCGAAAATACTTTTTAACTTTCCTCTCTAATTTTTTCACAATGCTCTATTCTTTGAAAAACGACCTATCTTTACGAAATATGCAGATGATGTAGCAATTCGGCATTCAAATTTAGATTTTCGAGAATAAGAATAACTCTATAAGAGTTATCCAAAACATATCGTAAATAAAAATTTGTGTCAGATCAAAATCGTGTTCATCACTTACAGCAACGAGTTTATTGTTCGATTATACGTATATTTTCCGCAGGTACGAAGCAACAGACATGAACATATATCGTTCGGGACTTTCAGCTTGCGTAATCGTTGGGCTACCAAATGTGAATGATTACATTCACAAGCATCGTGAACGCTTGATGGAAGAAAAACGACAGAAATTATTGGCATTAGAAGTGCCTCGTAATCAGCAGCAACATCAACAGGATCAGGCACAACAGAATCGCGAGAATTTAGTAGTCGATGAAATTATTCCAGCACCGTCTTCCATGCCACGAAATAATAGATCAAACAACGGAAACCAACAAAACTGAATTTTCAACGACTGGATAAATTATGAAGGAATAATTAGAAAATTGGACAGTTTAGCAATTCGGTGGCAGCTGAAAGAGAACGACAATGAATGCTTAAAGAGATTAATCAAAAGGAAACGAAATATTCAAAAAAATCTTTTCGATTCAGGAAACATGTCGATTTGAAAGAATTTTAACTGTTTTATCAGATAATTTCAAGTAATTTACCAATTTTCAAGGAAGGAAAATAATATTTAAATATCCACAAGTCTTCAAATAACTGAAAAATATTTCTGAACACGGACTGAAAGTAATAGAAGGAATATTCCGCACCATATATATCATTCAATCGAACACATACTAACCCGTCCTTTAGAAAATAATTTCAGATTTCTAATTTACTTGAATTTGTTAAACTGACCATGTTTTTCTTTTTTTTTTACGAAACATATTTATATTGACAGTTTTTGTGACACAATTTTGTATGATCTTTATTGGATTTATGACTTTACATATGTGAACGAATTTTGAACACAACTTATAATAAAAGCAAAAAAAAAACGAAAACTACATTTTTTTCAAGATGTTCAAGATAACATACAAAAATATGACAAAATATTTTTCGCAGGACTCTCGGATGACCGAACCGATGCCGATACATTTCTTCTGCATTGATACGATACAGTACGTATAACCGTACGTTCGAATAGATATAAATCGTCACACTTTATACACGTTAAAGCTTTATTCTCTACTTTACAATATTAACAAAAATTCAAAATTTGCAGCTATTAGCTCGGTATCATCCTCGACCCAGAAATTCATTGCAATTAGTAACATTTTCTGAGTCCAGGATGATACCGATTGTCTCACCGCGAGGAGGTTGCTGCTTTAGAGACCCGAAAGGGAGTCAGAACGAAGCCGGAATTCGCTATGGCTCCCTTTCTAACAACGACGACTTATAAACTAATACGCTCGCTAGCTAGCTATCACACATTCACACACACTCACTCGTTCGCATATGTCAAGTTCTATTGCGGACCAAAGTGGATCAAAGAAGAAGTCTCTGATCTACGGGGACCAAAATGAAGTGATTCTTTCAAAGTGAGAAACAAATGCGAGTCAGGGCAGAAGGCACTGACTCGAGGGTGACGCGATGCGTACAATGCTCGCACAAATTCGGAGCCTCGCAGATCTCGATGTCCGGCGCGATCACATGAGGAGTGATGATCTAAAGTTGGATCCTTGGCCATTTCTCGCCCTGCGACCTAAAACTAAGTTAGGCCGCCTTACCCGTCTGAATCGGCACTAGGCGGGAGCCTACACAGGTAAACCTGTGTGACCTTTTCTCGCCCAACGCCCCGCTCCCAAAAGAGAGCTAAGGACGGATTACTGGCCGAACAGCGACCAGGGAAGAGCCTTCCCAAAAAGGGTGGATTCCGCGTCCGAATCACCACGCCGCATGATCACTAGCCGAACATCGAGAAGTGTTCGGACTTACCCAAGAGTTTGCGCAAGCAAGGCCACCACAGCTTTCTGCTGTGGCGGAGTCAAAGACGAGACGCGAAAAGATAAAGCTAAGGCAATAATACTCGACATATGCGAAATTAGCGACTCGGGTACCTCGGGGACGCTACCCCCCGTGCCCCCCACGGGCGCTCCCGTGGATCGGAGGCTCCTGAGGGAACTTAATCCCTTGCCGTACCATTCTCTTTAAATTTATGATGACTAGAAATTTCCCGATTGTAATTATTTCTCAGAGGGAGAAGAAAATTTGAGTTTATTGTGAGATACATTTCTTTAAACGAGCAAATATTGTAGTGAAAAGAAGAGAAATTTAGACGGACTTGAAGGAATAAAATAATATTCATTCTTAAGAAAAATCTTTATTAAAAGCTAGACCCGTTAAAGTAAGGCAAGAGGTTAAGAATCTTAAACTAAGTCACACAAACTTATTAACTAACTCGCACGCACTTATTAACTAAGACGCATCCCTCGGCGGATGATAATCCCACGGCGGATGATAATATCTGTAATGAACCTGCAAAGATTGAATTCTAGTTAGTATGAATACAAAATAGGTGACAAGTCGAAATAGGAAACCTAAGACCAGCACACGAGTGCCAAGCTAACCAGCACACGAGTGCCAAACTAACCCGCACACGAGTGCAAATTTTGTGAATATGGAGAAAACGAAATTCAGCAACCATAAATTAAGAATCCTAGCAACCTACTAGCGCCTCGGGTACCTCGGGGACGCTACCCCCCGTACTCACTTACAGGCCCCTCCTGCAAGCGAGCCCCTGAGGGACCTCCGATCGGAGGAATTCCAATTTCAACAATTAACTAAGAGACGCACGCCGTTATTAACTAAGAGACACACTTTGATTTGTTTTCACGCAACTCTAAAGGGAATCGTCGACGATTGCGAGACGATGCTGCGATCCTTGGAACGGCTACTCGCAGTGCGGCATTTATTTCGCGACTCTAACACGACGCGTTGGCAATTTTCGCAGCTCTAACACAACGCATTGGCAATTTTTCGCGACGCTAACACAATGCGTTGTTAATTTCGTCTCGCAACTCTAAGGAAAATCGCGAATGCCTGCACTGCGGAGGGTTGCAGCTGCGGTATGGGCTCTGAAAGACGAACGAAGCTACTGCAACACGATTATTCTCGCAACGCTAACTTCGATACTAATTCGAAGACAAACCGCGATAATTCGTTTCGCAACGCTGGGATGCAAAAATCGCGATGTGCCCAACCGAGCTGATCGTTGAGATCTGGGTCCATTGTTGCAGCCGCGGAATGGGCGCCTGAAAAGTCGAACGAAGCTACAGGCAACGCGACTATTTCGACGCTACGCTAATGCAACGAACAGAAATCCGAAAGATTTTACTTTACTTTGTAGAAAGAACGAGTCTGTGTAGACTTTGAAAAATCTTAAACAATTGCATAATTGAAACGCGATCAGTTCGCAACGCTATATTCGAAGCTATTGTGCTTGATAATTCGAAGAAAAATCGCGTCTATTTTATTCGCAACGCTACGATTTCTGTTCAAAATTAATTATAGCATGATCAATTATATATTGATGATTAATATGATTGATCATATAGCGCGATCAATTCGCAATGCTATGGCAAGTCGCGGATGTGCCCATCCGAGCTGTTGTTGCAGTTGCAGCATGGGCGCCTGAAAAGTCGGTATATAAACTATAGCAACGCGATTATGTCGTCGCGACGCTAATGAACAGACATGCAAAAGCGAGTGGACTTTGATGATCTTCGAAATGTTATAACTTGGAATGGGATTGTATTTATTCGCAACGATATCTTTGACGCTTCTTGCATGTCAAACCAAATGAAATCGCGATTATTTCAATCGCGACGATATACTTTGAATAATTGATTTCAATGATAATGATAATCGCGATGGCTTTATTCGCTACGCTGATTTTCATCTCTGTTGAAAATAAAGCTAAACAACGCGAGATTATTTCGCAACGCTATTGCAAGTCGCGGATGTGCCCATCTGCGCTGATCGTTGGGGTGGCAAAACCAGCGCAAATACTACTACTACTACTACTACTATTACTACTGCAGCGAGTACAGTGACCAGTTAACAATACATATACATAATAATATACATGATAATATACACAATAATTTTTGTCTTACGATAGTATTAACCTGAAAATAAAGAATCTGAAAATAAAGGACCTGAAAATCCTAGCTAAAATGGGGTTATTACTTTCGAATGATTCTTCAAAATCAATTTGTTTCGACGAATGCGTGCGAATTTAATTACTCGATAATTAAATTCAAACGGAAAACGCAAATCATCGAAAAGAAAACATCCTAACTAGATATGCGATAGAATTCGCAATAAGTATGTGGTCACTGTACTCGAGAAAAATTGAGAAAACTACTGGTAAAATAAGAGCATGCGACTCACATTTGATGTGATGTTGGTTCTGGAATTTGTGGTAGGAAGAACTAAACGAAAGTAGGAGCGGAGTAGCAATAGCAGCAGCAAAGACAGCAGTAGGAGAGAGGAACACACATTTCAGATTTTAATCGAAAATATTAATTTCCATTTGTAAAAGATTTAGAAATTATTGGAAACCACTTGGAAAATCACATTGAAATTAGAGATATGATTTTGCCAAATAACTATTAATAATAATTTTACCGAATGTTAAGTAAATTTAGATTCGAATTAAATAGAAAATTAATTAACTTCGATTTTAGAAGGAAGCAGAGCGAATTTCTATTAAAAAATCCAATTTACTTATGATTTTGTACACTTTCTGTTATATTCTGTTATAGTAGTTGTTCCAACAATTAATTAAGTAATTTAACGCAATAAATTTCCTTGAAAATTATATTATATCTTGATTCTTAACAACTTAATTTACAATAATATCACTTTTGCAAGAGCTTTCCTCAAATGCAACTGATTCTTCCACTAAACAAGTAACGACTAATCGAGCAATGACTTTGAGCCGAGCAAGCAAACAAAGGACAAACGGATTTAACAAAAGACAAAGAAATTTAACCTTATCTTTGACGATCAAAGGCGATCGATAATTTCGATCATTTCCAATTATTTAATATTCGCGATAATTTATTTTGCAATAATGCTATCCGGTGCCCGAAAAATTATTTAATCGCTTAAATTGTTTATGAAAAGTACCAACGAGGTTTAATTAACAAGAGACTTGCACAAATCGGTCGATGAGTTATTAAAGTTTTATTTTCCTTTAAAATTATATTACATTTTAATTCTTAACAATTTAATTTATTATAATTTCACGCACTAAGTTTCCTTTAAAATTATATTATATCTTAATTCTTAACAATCTAATTTATTATAATAACACTTTTAGAAGAGCTTTCCTGAAACGCGATTAATTTCACGCACTAAGTTTCCTTTAAAATTATATTACATCATAATTCTTAACAATTTAATTTATTACAATTTCACGCATTAAGTTTCCTTAAAATTATATTACATCTTAATTCTTAACAACTTAATTTATTATAATTTTACGCACTAAGTTTCCTTTAAACTTATATTATATATTAATTCTTAAAAATTTAATATATTACAACTTCACGCACTAATTTTCCTTCAAAATTATATTATATCTTAATTCTTAACGATTTAATTTATTATAATTTCACTTTTGGAAGAGCTTACTTGAAATGCAACTGGTTCCTCCATTAGTCAAGTTCCGACTAATTGAACAACGACTTTGAGCCGAGCGAGCACGAAGGGTACCCCCTCCGCTGATTTTGATGATCGACGATCGCGCGATCGACGGCGATCAATAATTTCAATAATTTTGATTATTTCCAATTGTTTAATATTCACAATAATTTATTTTGCAATAATGCTATCCGGTGCCCGAGAAATTATTTCATCGCTTAATTTGTTCATGAAAAGTACCAACGAGGTTCAATTAACAAGAGACTTGCACAAATCGATCGAATTGTTTAAGTTATTATATCGAATTGCTTTCGTTAATTAATATTTATTTAATATTTACAATAATTCTGTTTGCCAGCAGTATGGTCAAGCACCTCACTGGCTATTTTGTCATTTCATTTGTTAGTGAAAATAACCGATAGAATCAGACATATGCAGTAATATTTCGAGCACGAATGTTTCGAGAAATTGTTACGGTAGACGAGTTCCGTTGATAAATCGATTGCTTTTCGATGTTTAAAATTTACGAGAACTCTTCTTACCAATGATATCATTAAATGCTCTCGTGGCTATTTCGTCGTATTATTTCGTAACAAAAGTAATTAATAACGTCAAACATACAAAGTGATTTTCAAAGCACGAATTTATCGAAGAATCGTTACATCGAAAATATTCTATTAATACATTTATTATCTCCAGCTGTTTAATATAATTATAAAAATTTCTTTTGTTAATGACGCCATCTAATACTCTCTCGTAAAAGTAAAACAAAGTTAAAAAAAAGTTAAACAAAGATAGCTAACAGAATTCGAGATTTAATATTTACGATTATTCGTATTACGATAAATTCGTTTTGCCACAATGATATTATTAAATACTCCCGTGGCTATTTCGTAACGGAAATAATTATTTACGTCAAACATACACAGTGATTTTAAAACCACAAATGTGTCGAAGAATCATTATATCGGAAATATTCTATTGATAAATTTATTGTTTCTAGTTGTTTAATGATTATAAGAATTTCTTTTCTTAATGAAATCTTCTAGTACCCTCTTGTTTTGTTTGTTTTACCGTCTAATGTTGGAACAAAATTAACTAACACAATTTGAAATAAAGAAAAAATTTCGAGGCATAAATATTAGGTAATCCACAGTTAAACGTGGATGTTAATCATATACCTAGCACATGTAAACGTCCACGAAAATCACGTTTTTCCATATTTTAATAAAATTTAGACAATTAAATCAAAAACTTTATTGTTGATCCGAAATTATCGTAACGGGAGTCAGCTTTATTCCGAGTCCTGGATTAAGCTATCGCACATTGAATTAGAGCAATTTTTTGAGCATTTATGCCAATTGATGTTTGGCAGCTATGAAAGGCATGTGCTCCTAGTTTGTTATATATTTGTTTATTCAAAATTCATTGCTTATTAATAAAATTGTCAACCGTGGAAGGTGGAGCAATTGGTTAGATGAAAAGAACAATTTTTTGGTAGGTCATACAGAACGTTTTATGCATTATCAGAGATAGCTACTTTAGCAGAGTAAAGCAATTTCTGTCTCTATCTTCGACTGTTTAGCATGCTGCAACCCAGAGAATGCGAGACTTTGAGATATGTACTGTAAATCCGTGGTGGTAGCTGGATCACAATACTGATTGGTCAATAGCTTGGATTTTCTATCACAGATGACGCCACATGATATTTCCAACACGTGTATGCAATAATATTAACAAATTAGATATTGTATATTACACTGACTAGAAGATTTTATTACAAACAATACATTTTTTTGCATTTTTAAAAATGCATTGTACGTTATTAAATATTGACATATAGCTAACAAAGAATTTCACTTATGATTTCAGACGAATTACATTTTACGTTTAAATCATATGTTATTATTTATTTGTAGGAAAAAGAGAAATAAAAGATTAATTTCTTACATTATAATTTTAAGGTAGGCTTATAAACGAATGTTTGTATTTTGTACTTGTATATACGAATCTATAAATGGTAGATAAGACTTTCTATACTTAATGCAGTAGCAAAATGTCGGCCATCGAAGCTGGTCCAAAACCTGTCCGGATATCTCCTTTTATTAAAGTAAGTACCGTCACCTGTTTCACTCAAATTATATAAAAAAAACAAATGATAATCAAACATTAGTAAAGTGATTCTAAATTATAAAGACAATAATTCTTTCAGACGTTCTTTTGTTATTCGAACGATTATTCTTTTCAGTTATTCAAGTTGATTGTATTACATAATTTTTACTGGATTTTGACATCTTCAACTTCACGAAATTAAATATAAATTTAAATAATATGTTCTTTCTGTGGTCTGTTAATAGAACTTAAATCATTAATGAATTTCACTGTTACCTTTTAAACTTTACTACTGACAGAACATTGAACAGTTGCATTCTTAATATTTAACATGAATAATGATTGTAATTATTGTATTTCATGCAGTTCAGCCGATGGAGTTTTCTATCACTTGGTATTATTTATGGGGCTTACCATCAAAAACGCCTCAGTAAAAGAGAAAATTTGCGTCGTGAAAAAGAATTGGCTGAAAAGCCCATGCGAGATGCAAAACTTGCAGCAGAAAGGAAACTTGCCATGGCAGGTAAAGAATATAAATCAATTAATGATTAATTGAAATTACTGTTATGATATTTTGAAGTTATGCATAGCTAAAAAAATCACCAGCTTCTACTATTCCTATATTAAATTGTAATTGTATATTTTTCTGTTTCAGCTGAACAAAAAATGTTGGATGATCTTGCCAAAGGAAAGCTATAATATATATTATCGTAATTTTATCATTAGTATACATGTTTCTTGTTAATAAATTTATCAAATGAGGCCATTATGTGTATATTTGTATCCAGAATCTGCAATAGGCATGACTCAAACTTTCTATTGTATTATTTATGAAATAAATTAATGTGCAGTGTATTACTCTAAAACTTAGATTTTTCAATATTCGCATTCATACTTTATTAATAAATTTTTATTGCAGCTTGTTGATGGAGTCATCGTATTATTAAAACACATTAAAAAATTTCTTCCATTTTCCAAAATTAGAAAAAAACTGCCCAAACAGGAACTCGAACCCTGGACTCTTAGATTAAAAGTCTAATGTTCTACTTTTTTTTAAGAACAATGTTTATTTTGGTACTTGTAAGTACATATTGCTTTTGGGTGGTATAAAAATAAACATAGAAAAAAAAATTAACCTATATATATTACGAGCCTTATTATACAGGGTGTTCCAAAATTATGGTACTTCCAGGAAACGAGGGATTACTGAGATTATTTGAAGTAACTTTTTTCTTAGCGAAAATGCAATCCGCGGCTTTGTTTACGAGTTATTAACGAAAAACACTGACCAATGAGAGGTCAGCTCGGCTGGTGCAAGGTGGCTATTTGTACATTTATTTTCTAATAGTAGAACAAACGAAATTTCGTCTTATAATAGTATTTATATTATATAATAATGGGTGTGCACAAATTCATAACAATGAAAACTACATCGAGTTATAGCTTTCCAATGTATTCTTTATAGTATTGTATAATTTGTTATATGTATCTTTGTATGTTATTGTATAATCTTTAACATCTCGTCATTTCATATGCATAACATAATAGTTGCCAGAAAATTCTATATCTTTAATCAATTAGTAATAGTCACTATAAAAAATATACTACATTCATATAAAAATAAACATAGAAAATCGTATAACGTATCACAACGTTTTTTTTTAAATAATATCTTTAGATTAGGTACTTTCATTGTTGCACTTCTATTGGAATGAAGATGAAACTATTTTTGTATATTTACAGTAATAACATTTTTAAATGCTTATATCGTAAATCACAAAAGTTACAAACATAATGGGCTTGAATACCAAATACAAACCGTTTGTATTAGGTATATATATTGTCATGGAATAAATTCTTGTTCCCGTATGTATCTTAGTTTTCCCTTTTACACTGAAATCAATTCTGTTTTGTTATCTTGAGTGATCAGTTGCAGAAGACTGCCATTAGCAGGGCGGTCTTGTCCTTGTGACCATTTCCAAAATAGACTATCAAATAAAACAACAATATTAATAAGTTATAAGTACAGATAGAAAATAATTATTGTATTGCATACTCTGCCACAAATTCTAGAGGAGTCCAAGAAGAGGTATCCGCATTGGACATCCACTTTCTGTTCATGGGTGTATCCAAAGTTACAGGTAAAATAGCAGCAACCAGAGAATCCTTTGGCAGACCACTTCCTTTGGATGCCAAAGACTTGGTCAATTGGTGAACAGCCCCTTTGGCCAGTCCATAACCAATCATTCCTAATTATATGAAATGATATAAAATAAATATTTTACATTTTCAAATATTTTCAGAAAATTATTTACCTGATGTTCCTTCCAATGCCGCTTTAGCGCCAGTTAGTGCAAGAAAACCTCCCTCCTTTAAATGAAGAGCAGCAATACTACTAGCAATGACTGAGCTCCATACACTTTGCTTCCACATAAGATCACTATTTTTTACATAATCTTTATGGCTAGCATTTCCACCAGCCCATCCACCAGCTACACAAATCACACCATCTACTTTGTTTCCATTTAAGATACTTGCAACTTGCTGGAGAATATCAGTTTCCTAAAAATTTACATTTATGTATATATAGTATGAATTTGTAGTCTCTTTGTATAAAAATGTATGCAATTACCTGTTCCTGCCAGGAGTTATTAGGTTTCGCAATTATGTTTGCATCAGCATGGTCATTTTCTTTCATATCAATGGATCCAACCCACTGCAAGTATGAAAAATAACCTGTTACAATATTGTTTATAATTTTTTTACAACATAGAAAATATCGTTGTCAGCAATAAAGTCTTTGCATAATGACTGTATAATTACAAGGTTTCATGATATAATGTGAAAGGATCTAGTTCTCCAGATATGACCTTGACGAAATTTTCCTACACAGATAAAAATTATTTAACAAGTACAATAAATCGTAATATTTGTATTAAAAAAATAATTAGTAAGGATACTACATTATAGTTTAAACACAACATTCAAAATATTGCACGAAAAAAACAACTCCTAAACAACAATTAAAAAAATATCAGACATAGTTTCGAAGAAACACGAAATAAACTTTACAAAAAAAGATAACAGAAAATTCTGTGCAGTTAAAAAAAATTGTACATATCATTTCAGATAAATCTTGCGCAATGAAATCTATTTGCTCAGAAGAATACATTTAAAAACAATGATTATTCGTTATTAACGAATTAATTATTTATCATGGTTTGTGATATTTGTTTTAGAATCATTCTTATATGAATAAAGTTGGTCGTCAGTATTTATAAAGTTAATATTCTTTGAAATTACACGGAAAAGCCGGAACTTTCATTACCAGGAAAGCCGACTTAATTATAGTGTAACAGATGTTGAGTCTTTTTAGTTCTAATAAAGGATTTCGTGCAGATTCTTAACTTACCCAATTATTTGATTTAAATGTCGAAACACAAACAGAGCCTAAGGCTCCTTTACCACCGTATACAAGGACGCGTCCCAATGTCTTCGCCATTTGTTCAATAAATGAGAAACAAGTTCGCGAAATAGGTTTCGGGTGTTTGCGCGAATTTATACGGAAGAGTACGAAGTCATACGAGAAACTCTCGGAAAAGTTCGTGAAAGGAGTGCCAGATTGCCAGATCTCAACATTAACTATGATTATAGATCGTCAGTCGAATGCTTAATATCGTATCACTAGAAAAAGCATCGAACTTGTTGCAATACATACAATGTTCGAAATATATTTAAGCGCAAATACTTATGAACATAAACACTTAAGTTTGTATTAAATAATATTATTCTGTAACGAACGCAGCTCAACTTTATATTCCATTAGTAATCAGTAAAGTATTGTCTGTTGGCTATGAAAGAGAATGCTAGGGCATTTAAATTTTACAGATAATACACTATCTAGTATCTCCTCTCAAAATTGACAAAAAAATATTTTCTGTTGATTGTTTTTTGTATAGGAAATATAATCTTTCCAATATTATAATTTTTTAGTAAATATTGCTATGAACAAACGACTATAACCAATACATCTTAATTTTGCACGTGTGTGCGTTCTTGTAAAATTAGTAAAGGAAATGATTTCTATGATTTTCAAACAGTGTTTGAAATACAAGCATTAATATTTTGATAATAACGACAATTTTGAATAACACCGATGTAAACAAACGATTATGTCCAATAATATTTGAATTTATCTTTGTTCTTTGTGAAGTAGCAAAGAAAATTCTTTCCACGGTTTATTTAGCGCTGTGCACAAGATATAATTTTAGTATTGATACATATTTATTAATATATTCGAAATAATGGAAATTTTCAATGATATTGTTCTAAAGAAATTGTTTGTACCAAATAACGTTTGAATTTTCCGCGCAGGTTCGTTCTGAAGAGTGGCAACGTCGCAACGACAGAGACCCTGCCCGCAACGTTCTCCGGGAGCGTAGGTCTAGCGTGACGTCACGGTAGCCTAGTTGGGTTAGGTTTACGCTGGAAATTCTAACGAGAAATTTTTTGTTCGACGATTCATGTTTTTCCCATCGTGTCCGCTGCGCTAAGCAAAACGTGTGAAGAGTGAACGCAGTGGCGAGCAGGCAATCGTATCTCGTGAACCGTTCGATCGCGAGACCTCGCGCTATCGGCGTATATGAGATTTTAAACGGAAAATGAATCGACATGAAGGTACGTACGTGTGCGCTGTTCCCTGGCCAGGCAAGTCAGCCTCGAATTCCCCCGTTCGCTAATTTCTTTCCTATTGATGGTAAATTCGTTGAATCAACGGTGATTTGAATTCATACATGGACAATTCGTGCACAATCGTCGTCGAGGTTACGAGATTTGCGACACATGAGATTTTTCGCAAGAGACATTTCTCTCACGAGCCCTGTATCAAAGGGTCTAATGTCAGAGGCCAGATGGCAGCACTTATTAAAAAATTACTCCAATTTCTGTAGATTTGTAATGTTCTTCTTTGATGATTTCGGTCAATTTTTTTGCAATGTCATTCCTTCTCGATGCTTTGTCCTTGCAGACAAAAAAACTTCGTGAAAAAATTCATTTTGGCCGGCTGTCAGAACGCTCTACCAGCTGACTACACTTTGGAATTAGTTTTCTTCTTCAATCCCCTTCCCTTTCTCATAATGTTAGACTTGTAAAACATATTGAAACATGTTCCTGTTGTTTCTCACTTTTCAGCTTGCCTTCTGATTTGCCTTCTTTCAATTTGGAATTTCTGTTCCTTAAAGAATGAAACATTGTTTATTTACCTAAAAGATTATAATTTTGGTATTTACGGTACTATACACTTGATTTTTTAAGTTGAAATGGTGCAATTCTAAAGTTAAAATTGGGCTACTTGTACAGACAAAGTTAATACACATTGTTTTTTCTATTACATTGTATCCTTGCATGTTACATAATTAAAATTACAAATATTGCGTTAAAGCGTAAAAGCATTATCGATATCTGAATCTTTGCATTCAGATTATAAGAAAACCTTCTGATCTGTTGTCTGCCTATAGATTATAAATTATTTGCATAGGCTACATTTATATTTATATTATTTTACTAGATCTATTCTACATCTTTAGTAATGGAACAGATAAATAACCTAAATATACAAACTAAAGAACTAATGCTATAAGTGATGTTATTCTATATATAAGTACAAATAGTGCTTACAATGCCACAAACAATGGTTAATCGCTATAGATATAATTAATTGTAAGAAATTATACATTTCTTATATCTCATCAATTAAATATAATATTGTATCATTTGCTTGAAATGATCTTTAATATTTACAAGTGATTAACCATTAATATTCATAAAAAGTCCATGTACCACTATAAAAATGTAGATCAATCTTAGTTTTAAGAATTGTATGCACTTGTATTCAGATTTAAAAGTAGACTGAAGCAAGTTACTTTTTATAGATTTGGTTCAAGGTTGCTGCACACATACATGTGCATAAGATATATATAAATATCTTTAGCAGGAACAACAGTGTTTATGTTTGTTCTGTTTCGAGACTCGCGGAAATCATGATTTCATTTTCACCTTTGTTGAAAATCCATATTCATTTCAGGGGTAAGCTGTGACTCTTGCTTAAAGGGTCATTTTCGGGGACGCAGGTACAAGTGCCTAGTGTGCTTCGACTATGACTTATGTGCTAGCTGTTACGAAGGAGGTGCCAGCAGTACACGTCATCTCACTGATCATCCAATGCAATGTATACTTACTAGATCTGATTTTGGTAAGAAAGTTTATAAATTCCCTGTTTTCATTTATCATGGTATTGTAGTAATTAATATTCGTATTTGTTATTTGTTAGAATTATATTATGGTGGAGAGGGAGTGAGTATAGAGCAGCCACAGTCCTTAACTTGTCCCTATTGTACAAGAATGGGTTTCACCGAGGCTACCTTGCAAGAACATGTTACTGCTGATCATCCAGACACCTCTTTTGAAGTGGTATGTAACGCAGCTCTTAATTTATGAGAAACTCAAATATGTGAGAATTAAACCAAATGAAAGATTTGGTATATGCAATAGAACACTGTGCAAGTACATTTTGCAATAGAAAACAATGTCTGAATATGCAAATTTGTTCTAGGTATGTCCTTTATGTGCATCCACTCCAGGAGGAGATCCTAATAGCGTGACTGATGATTTCGCGGCACATTTAAGTTTGGAGCATCGTAGTGGACCAAGGGACCTGATCTCTTTTCTAGATGAACCATCTTCAACTAGACACAGCGGTAGACGGGTACAACTGCATCAATCTAGAGTATTGGGTGGGCCACGACCTCGCAGGTATGTATATCGGCGAACGTGTGTAGCAAACATTGCAGTATAATCTGAAAAAGATTGTCGTATGTTTCAACCAAAATACAACAATTTTGGAGTTAATCATTCGGACAATATGAAGCAATTCTAATATGTATGTTGAGTAACTTGAATGCATCAGTGCATTGTATGTCTACTTCGAATGCATGTTGTAGTTGGTCTATTGTTTCTTGTTTGTATTGTAATGATTTAACGTATCAACTCATTAGGTACTCATTATTAAACCTTCGCATACATTGTCGCCAAATATTAAAGGTCACGAAATAAAACTTAAGGAACAGTTCCTCATTGTCATCTCATCTTAGATAATGTTCATTAGTGTGTCATTGGACCTGCAGGTCCATGCATTTCAGTTCGTCCGGGGGATTGAGTCCGAGTAGTCGAGATGGTATAGATCCGATTACTGAGTTACTCTCTCAATTATCCGGTGTTCGTAGAGGTACAGCAACTGGTCAGAGTCCATCAACACCTTCGCAATTACAACACTTGCAAATGCAGCTACAAATGGAGCGCCAACAATTTAGAGTATGTATACAGTGATATTTAGAATCAGGAGTCTTACTCGACTAGGGTATGCAGTATAAATAATAGAACACATATTTCTAGACTACTAGACAACAATTGGAACGGTTACCTAGGAGGCAGCCACAGGCTATTGGTTCTGTAAGTGGTGCAGGAGGTACCAGTGGAGGTCCTTCTACTACTTTGACCAGTGTGGTAGCAAATAGTGCGAGTAGTAATAATAATGCAACCAATGTGGCCAACCCGTCCGGCGTATTGTCTACCAATTCACAGAACTATATGTTTCTATTACCGAGGTATGTTAATCAAATGTTTCGATCAGCTAATACATTTCCTTACATAATAGTTTTCTCAAATAAGAAACCAGTACACGACATTTTTATTTATATATTTTGTCACGAGATATATGTATGTTAGTTCTTTGTCGAAAAGCACTAAACATGCATATCACGGTCATTGTACTAGGTGCCAAAAGCTATATTTTAAGATATCCCGTTGAGAGTAAACGCTGTGCATAGCTATTTTTAACTACCAACAAACATATGTTTACCTTGTTTAATAGGATAGCACTGAAAAGTTCGACTTATTTTCTTTTTATATTTACAGATGCATTACGAGTACTCTGTCTGACTTACATCTGCAGAACATTGAGCGCGAGAGCGCGAACAGGAGCTTGTTCACGCGCGAACTAATCGTCAGTACTCTGTCTCAAACATTACCGGAGTTAATACAGCAGCAGTCCGCAGCGCAAACGCCAGTGTCGAGCGCAACTACTGCCACAACCAGCCCAGAGACACCGAACGCCAACGCTTCGACCGTTTCTACAAAAAAATTAAGTTTATCTCAGGAGGCGAAAAGGGATCAAGCGACGAGTAAAAACGTAACGCAAACGTCTACGCAACAATCGCATACTGTTCAGACTGCTGCTGCTGATGGCGTGGGAACGGGTGTACAGACTCAAGGATTGCCGCCCCTAAACTCGAATAACCTCGCGACACAAAATCCGCCTAGGGTTCAAACACTGATGCATAGTGTATTACCTCAGCCACTGGTAAGTCTGTACACGAAATTTTAGTGTCTTGTAATATTCTTCTGGAGAATCCTAGAATTCCTTGAATTAAGTTGAATCTACTTCGTACAAACTGAAAACGTTAAGAACTTCAATTTAATTTGGAAAGATAGACAACTTGTAGTTATATAGAATGTTACTGAACTAACAAACAATCAGATTATTAGTAAATTAATGTTTGAAATGTTTGTGCACAGGTACTGCAGCAACCATTGCCGCCACCAGTTAGTAGAACTATCAGAGACCCGATAGCGACCCCGACACCAGCGTACCTTAGAGTCAGTCCAGTCAGTCCAGTCAGTTCAGTCGGTCCAGTCGGAGTAACAGGTTCTTCGCGTAGGAAGCCAGTTAGGGCTGTAGATGGCAGAAACCAGTCTACAGAACCTCCGCCCCCACACTAACCCCTCCTTAGCCCGTACCCACCCACCCTGACTCCTCACAGGACCCTCTAGCACTAGTCCTAGCACTGTTTAGAACACCTCATCATTATTGTTATTATTATAATATTATATATTAATAATTATTCGAATGCCCTCCTCCTCACCCTCCCTATCTTATCACTTTCCAAACAAAATGAAACTCTCTAATCTCGCCATCTTTTTTGTCGTTATTGTGACATGGAACAAGGGCAAGGGCTGATTCGCCGACACATGCAAATAATGTACATAACTCACTTCTTGCAGTCATACACAACTCCGCGTGCACGCTCCTCAGCGAGTCTTGCCACGTTCTTCCATATTGAAAAATTTCTGTTGTATCCTGTGTCACGACACACACGTTGATCTAGGACATTATAAGAGACTGGCAGAAAAAAGAAAAAGGGTCGCAGAGCACGGCAATGCGGATGAAGAATATTAAAAGTTTCATGGTTTACTCGTGACTGCGTGTTATAGACGACATTTTTGGGACAGAGTCGGACGTTCGATCAAGGCGAAAGAATACTCAAAATACGCATCTTGCTCGAATCACACCGGGAGCCCTGTGAATGCACAGAACTCAAGGAACTTAGAAAACGCACCGTGCCCGTCGTACGCACTACGCTTTTACAACGCCGGATCCGAGAGAGCTGGTGAAATTAATCTTTTTTCCTCTATATTGATTATTGTGTATTTTATTCACACACACACAATTATTAGCAGCTAACGTATCCTGTATTCTCGTTTTGTTTGCTTTTAGGATACGGAACACGTATTTTATATAAAATTAGGGTTTTATTTGTCACCTGGGTTGGTCTGTTTGCAATTCAACCTGTTAACCAGCTACCATATGAATAATTAACAATTGTAATAATTGATGTTGCTAGAAACATCACAAACGCACTTTAATTTCAAAGTGTTCAAGTAGAAACGTAAGAAATGGAGAACTTGTTCAAAGATGTAGGAAATTCGAATTAAATAGTTCTCCTGTTAGGAATTTACTTAAGACCGAAACAAATGCATAATATCCTGAGTTTAAAAATCACAATTCTAATGACTTTGTCTCGTCTCTTGCGGTTAACGGGTTGATAAATCTAGACTATAGAACGAAACGTATTAAGTCAGTGATCGACCATGAAAGAACTTTTAATGTCTTGCCGTTTCAGCGATACAAATTCACCACACACACTCATACATACAAACACGTATACACAAAAATTCCTAGACGCTTCGATAGCCTGCGGAAGTTTATGCAAATGTAGACATTTAGGAACTATTTTACAGAGATCATTTCCGAATAAGTTGGAAACCTCGATGAATTTTATGATATTTTTAAATATGTTGATCTTTAAGCACTAATGTATTCTATAAATGCATAAAACCCCGCGGTACAGTTATCGAATGGAAAGAGTAATCGAGACGGTCGCGATTAAATGTCAAATTAATCTCGATGCTTGCAGAATTAATTACTCCAACACCGTGTACTTGAAATTAGGTTGGCGGGCCATCCCTTGGCATGTTACAGCTGCTCTAGCGATCGTTGTTGGAAAATGGAGGGATTAGGCTGAGCTTTAAATTATATTTTAAACGAGAACCCAAAACGCACTTAATTAAAAAAAGAACGAAATATATTTATTAGGCGCTCGTGTCCTTTTTTAAAATGATTCATTACCGCACGGCATTTTATTGTCTTTCGTTTCTTTCTTTTCGCCAAAAGTGACAAATCTAATCGCTCCATTTTACGGTACGAAGCGAGATTAAACCATATATTTATACGTGTGTTTTGTTTCGTTTTTTTTCTTTATCGGTGTAAGAGGCTTCACCTGAATCATTGTTTGTTTTATTTTGTTCGGCAATTTAATTTGTCGATTCGCGTTTTAACGAGGAAGAAGGAAAAGATTATCTCGCACGTGACGGACAAAAATGTGCATTGAACGCGTGCGTGTGACGTAGGTGGAAGTACATTGCGTGAATTATTCTCCAACAATGCTATTGAGAGTAGAATCGAAAATTGAACCAGCTTGCGTATAAAACAAGTAATTAGTTATATTTCGATCATCTCCACCCTCTTGCTCCTTTCATAACAGCCCCTGCCGCCATCTTGATCCACATCCCTAACCCCCGCTCTTTCTTTTTAATTTCTCCACCATAGGTTTCCTCGTTAATCCATTTGTGTACATTTCGTTTTGTAATTAATTTTTCTTTGTATTAATTTCTCATCTTATGTTGCTTTAACTTTTTCTTTTGTGGGTGTATCTGCCAGACGTGGATGATGAAAACAACAAAGTAAAATTATACATATATATATATATATACACACTTATACATATACATATAAACTGATAAAAAATTATATAAAGTATGTAGCGTGTGACTTTTCATTATTATGATTATTTTTTAATTGTCTTTACATGCTCTCGCGTGTTCCGGCTTTTTTGAACGTTCAAATTCGGAATCGAATTTATAATTATATTAACGTTACGAATAACCAAAGGTGTTAAAAGACGAAACGTTTCGTTTCTCTCTCTCTCTCTCTCTCTCTCTCTCTCTCTCTCTCTTTCTATATATACATATATATATCTCTCTTTCTCACCCTCCTGGATCTTTCGTTGAATTTCTGTCTGATCCCTTATTAATCGTATTCCCGTGTACTTTGCGATTCGTGAATTAACAATTAACACTGCGAGAAAAGAAGAAAAGAAAACTTGAAAAAAGCCACTAAACAAAAAAGGAACAAAAAAAAAGATAATATACTAACTGCCTTAACACGAATTGCCTGAGAAATTCACAGGGAACCTTTCGGAGAAGTGTCGATCTTATAATTAAAAAATCTTACAATTTGTTAACCGGGTGGTTTTGGGACGCGTAAACAATCACACAAGGTGAACAATTAATTTTATCCCGCAGTATAAATACATAAACACGGATATAATCGTTGCTGTTAGAAAGATATTAAAACGCCGAAAGACTCTTCGCTAGATCGGAAGAGATGGCATCGATTACGGAGAATGAGTTAGCTCGACGGAGAGGAAAAACGTTTTGTCACGCGGATCAGAACGAAGCAAGACTCTGCGCGAGCATGCAACACGAAAACTCAATTTCCATTGATCGACAAAAGAAAACGAAAGCGACGAGAACATCGACAGTGGCTCCGACTTTTCCTATGTATCGAATTCATCTTTCTTCATATAAAGTCGACGATTAGCACGTGCTGCGCCTCTTGATTCTTTCTTTCACGATTCCAAAGCGCCGCTGTTCTGTCCGCAGTAAACTAGCGTCGTTCCCCTTGTTTCTACGTCACTTCCGGAATTTCGAAAGCCTCAAGCAACAATCCGATTGATCGTAATTAGCGTTACACTGCGGTCGCCCGGCAAGTTGTAATTATCGCTGAAAATAACATGTTCCAATTAGCTAAATATTTCATTATTGCGTTTATAATCAATATAGAAAATCCGCATATTAGGTGGCGAAAAAAGTTCACGTGGACTTAAAGAAGGAACATGATCAAAATCTAAATCTTTATTCAATTCCTTAACTGTCAGAAGCCTGTCAATAGATTTTTCAACAACTTTCAATATTAAAAAAAGTTAAAAATTGTTGTCATTATCGAACAATTGATTGGCAAATCTTTCATTTTCAATCAAGAGAGTTGTGCGGTAGAGAAATTTTATAAAGATTGATTAGGCGTGCTTTTTCCGATACCTAATAATTGCAGCTACTTTTCAATCGAACTCTGAGCTATTGTTACCGATTTTTCATTTTAACTTCCTTGATAAGTTGAAACCTTGGCGTAACCGTAAAGAGAGTACGGCTTTTTACGTTATACAGATATGAAGTCGTCGTAACTTTCTCTCTTCTTTTCCCTCCCTTTTCGTTTCGAAATGTTTCCGCTCATTTCGAGATGCAGTGGCAGTGGTGGATTATGCATTCGAGAGGCCTAAGGCAGAATAAGATTTGGGAACCCTCGTTTAAAATCACGGAAACATTAGTGACTAATGTATAATTTTGTATGAACGGAGTCTTCGGGCATGTGGGGTTCAAATAATCCGCCACTGGTCAGTAGAACGGGGAACATCACAAAATTTTTAATTATTGTACCGAAAGGTTTCCAAAAAAGAAAACTAGTAAAACTATGTTTTTTTGATTTGCGACAAACGTTTCTAACGAAAGAAAAGAGCGAACTTGGCAACGAATTTGCATGAACACGATGCCATTAAGATATCGAGAAAAATCGGAGGGATTAAAAAACACGCTTTTTCTTTCTCCACTCCCGTCTCCTTTTTTATTCGATGAAAAATTTTCCCGTTCAGCGGAATCGACGCTCTCGACTTCTATTCCAACTATATTTTACTTACCACACAAATATATTTATATGTATCGCAGGCATACGTTCGAATAAATGTATGAGCGTGCACGTTTGTGTACCGTAAGCGGACAGCAGAAGCTGGCAAAGCTTTGATCTAAATGTTTTTTATCCGCTGTTCGTCGAATAAAGAAAGAGTCCCGCTTGTAGAAGTTTAAATTACAGTCTTATTTCGAACGATTGTAGAAATTCTTGTGGTAAATGGAAACTTTTTCTACCTCTTACGATCGATAATCGATGATCACTAGACTGCGAAACGTTCTATTAAGTTTCAAATAATTCCACTTTTTGTTCCTAATTCAGTCATCTAAAAGAAAAAAATATTATTTGATTTGAATTTAATTACAGCGAAACAACAGATCTGGCGGTCTAGTGGTCATTCGCATGTATGCACACGTATTGAGGCCAAAAATACAAAAAAAAAGAACAAAACAAAAAAGGCAGAAAAGAAAATCGCAAGGTCGAGAAAGTAATCTGAGTAGAGGAAAGAAATTTTCAAGATGCGATCGAATACAATGATTTCTCATATATTACGCTCTTATCGCGATACAATTTTCTTATCGTTATAATCGATTTATTAGTATTAAATAATAAATTAGGGCTTGTAGATAGATAGAAGCCCAAGATGGCGGAAGTTTGTATAATTATACATCGGTACGATCACTTCAGACGAAAGAGATGTCATTGACATTTGAACGACGCTTTGCCACTTAGCCTGCTAACCGGAGAAGGCAAGTTGACTCATCATTGGTGTTCAACCGTATAGGGCTATAAACTTTAGATTATTTTTTTCCACCTACTTACGTAATCATTCTTGGATTTATAGAAATCGCCCGGTTGTCAGGTTAATGGCGCGTGATTCCACTCACACTCGAATTACTCTACTTTGTCGTTGTAAGAAATTGTCTGATAATAGGAAAAGAGTTGCTAACGAATAACCAACAAAAAATGAAAAAAAAAAGAAAAAAAACACATTGTAAACGTGAGAAAGGAAACCTTTTCTTTCCTATTAAGAATATTTATTATACTATATTTTCTCACAGTATTTTTGTACTGTGATATAAATATGCATACGCATAATATGCACGACAACTGTCGCTGTTGCCTTCCTCACGTCAGAGATTTTTTTGTTCAAGGAATTTCGTGGTACACGTTCGATAGACGCACGAACGCAAGCAACTCAAAAGACTCTAAAAACGTAATAAGTAAATCGAGACGAATACAAGAAAGAAATGTTCAAAAGAACACCATTTTAATTTGACTAACGTTGTCGCGCGTCCGTGAGAAAACTCGTTGATCGAATCGTGTCGTATCTCGCTGATACTCGCTGGTTTACAATCGATAGCTAGATAGACTTCCGGCGTACGATTTCTTTCGATGAATAATTAAAACGTGTCACCGACAATGTATTGTATATCCAGTGTGCGAACCGTACAATCGGGACAGGATCGTCTCTCGATCGGTGTACGTTCTCCGTAAAATCGATCAGTAATTAGCCCACGAAAGTCTGGCAAGTTTTACTTAACAAAAAAAGAAAAGTAGAAGGAAAATGAAAATGAAATTAATTGAAAGGAAGATGCGAGTGGTGTGCAGAGGAGAGCAGGATAAAAAAATTTGTAACAACTAGCAAAGCGCATATAGATGAATGTATCAACGCTAGGTAAAGAAGAGTGGGTTGAAGAAACTTAAGTAGTGGCTTTTGTGGCCCTTCAACATCTAGACACAGGTTTTCTTTCTTTATTGTTGTTTCGATTAATCACGGGTGGTGTACGGGATAGAAGAGTAGAATCAAAAAAAGAGTCTACATGACGGAATCTCTCTGCAAAGTCCTTTCTAGTTCATCGGACAGAAAGACAGCGAAAAAATAGTATATGGACGCGTGTATGTATGAGGAAGAGAGAAACAGAAATACCGTGTGCATGTCAAATGCCTATAAATGTATGTCTGGCCGAGAAGGTGGGGAAACAGGAACACAATTATCTTTTTCGTTTTGTAAAAGGTTTTTCGCTTGGATTTTATAGCTTGGTAAAGTCTTCGAAGTAAGGTTAACAACGCGATTCTGCACATATAGGAACATTGACACTCGCGACATTGCGATTAGTATCGTCGTAAAACTTTCCTCGACACGGCCGTATTAAGCGTGATCGAGCGTTTGAATTTCAATGAAAAATAAAAAAAAAGGGGAAAATGGTATTTAGAAAAGAAATTTTATCAGCTTCGTACGTGTGCAAGCTTCAACGTGAGGTATTCGCTTTGCATCACGATCACACGAAACAGTTTTCGCGGGAACTTTTCGTGAGGCAGGTCGGTGATGTATGAGTTTGATTTTATTATGAGAGCCCGGTGTCCGTACGATTGATAAAATATCATATAGATTTTACACGACTATAATTCACCCACGAGATTACCTTAATTCGGCTTTGCACGTCGATGACGGCCAAAGTTTGTCCTTCGTTGTACAAAGTGGACTCCGGAACCCTTTTTGATCTTGATGAAGTTGCCGCTCAAGACAGTACGTGTTGTCAACATGGATTTTGCTAACGACTTTTTCCCCCAAGCCTGCTCGAAATACGTACGTGAACAAATTCACTCAATGCGATGATGACGGTTTGCGAATTTTTACCTGATTTTTAAGAATTAACCGATAACAGAAAAAATGTACGAGCCTGATGAACGAACGCAAACAGTGTGAGAGAGAGTACTGCGCGTGACACGTTGAAACGGAAAGTGTTGAGACGAACATTACTATTAAAGTACTGATAGAGAATTAAAATGAAATCTTATACATAATAATTATTGAAATGTAAATTGTGTTTGGTTGTATTTTGTGTTATTCGCCTCTGATGCTGAATATAATGGAAATTCGATTGAATCTTGTTGTTTCTACTTACTTTATATAATGCGTCGAAAACTGTTGCACTTAGAATTATGTATTTCCATAAACTAGAATTCTGGTTCGAATATCTGATCTTGATCGAATTATTTGAATTTGTATTTTAGCGCTTCGACACGTGCTTCGAACGCGATTGGCGCAGTTCTCGCTGGTCACTGCTCGTCACTTCGTCAGCAAAGAATGATTTTGTAAATACATTGTACATAGGTACACAGAAAGGTTCATTCAATCATTGGTGTAATGTGTACGCATGGTGTTCAGTAGTATTGCATTCAAACCGTTCGGTTCTTTATCAAAAGCTTGTACCTCTATTTCAAGACATTTCTTTAAGATGGGACCTCTAGAAAATGCTAAGAAAATTGCGGCTTACAAAGCAGTTGACGAATACGTGAAGGTAAGTTTTTTCTTGAATTGCATTATGATATAGTGGGAGGTTATGCGGACGCCACCGGCGTCCTATACTTTGAATTTTTCGTACTATTATTTTCTAGGATAACAGCGTCATCGGAATTGGTAGCGGTTCTACTGTGATACACGCTGTTCATAGACTCGGTAATATTACATTATTTTACACCTACATAAATTGTTTATAGATTTTAATTAGACTCTGCTATGCTGTAATCATTTATTTTGCACGTTATAATTATGAAATGCGATCTTTGATCCCATCACGAGATTCGTGAAATTTTTCTCCTACTTCAGGAGTAAAAGTGTAGAAGTAATACATTTTGTTATTATACACAATCCAATCACTTATGCAAACATGAAATGAAATAATTAAAACAATTGTATTTTTTAGCTGAACGTGTTAAAGAAGAAAATATTCATGTCATCTGTGTTCCAACCTCATTTCAAGCCCGTCAATTAATATTGAATAATTGCCTTACACTAGGTGATTTAGAAACCTATCCTAAAGTAATGAACAATTTTTGTATTTTATTGTATCTAAGGTCAATATGTACTGAATTATTTATATATTAATAGTTGGATTGTGCAATCGATGGAGCAGATGAAGTTGACTGCGATATGAATCTCATTAAAGGTGGAGGAGGATGCTTGCTCCAAGAAAAGATTATTGCATCCTGCGCGAATCAACTTATTATAGTAGCTGATTATACGTAGGTATAACTTTAATTATTGTTTACATACATTTACTACTTTAATTCCATAATTTATAGGAAAAATTCTCAAAAGCTTGGGGAACAATATAAGAAAGGCATTCCCATTGAAGTAATTCCTATGGCATACATTGCCATTCAAAAAAGAATAGAAGATAATTATGGAGGAAATGTAAAAATGAGAATGGCCTTAGCAAAAGCTGTAAGAATTTCTTCTCTCCTTAGCTTATAGTACCAATAATTGAAACTACTAAAATTATTTTACTTATACTGTTTATTATACCAACAGGGTCCTGTCATAACAGACAATGGTAATTTCATTTTGGATTGGCACTTTCCAAAAAATCTGAGGAACTGGGATGAAATCAATACAGGAATTTCGATGATACCCGGAGTTGTTGAAACAGGTCTATTTATAAACATGGCAAAAAAAATATTTTTTGGTATGCCTGATGGCAGTGTTAAGGAACAGTCTTAACGCGTTTTAATAACGCTATCATGAATGTTCAGAATTTTAATGATATGTAATGGTTGATCGAAAGATTACTGAACTCCTTTGTGACGTGATAACTTCATTCTCATGTTTATTAAATCATTCATTATTCATTTTTATTGTTCACTTCTATTTTATATGTCACAATTTTGTGTCATTTCTTTTTACAAACGGATTTGTGAGGAGATGTTATACAGACTGAATGTACTCTGTAGTTGTGTTTTATCTATTTATTTAATTGCATTGATTCGAAAAAAAGAAAATACGGGACACTTGATGTACTTAACGCATTTACTTAATATCGAGCGTTTCGTTTCAACCAAATATTATTGTAGGTATGCTGTAAAAGGTGCTCAAATCAATATACACTCGATTTATATAGAAATAAAATAAGTATACAATGAAAAATGAAACTGAATAGACATTAAAGATCTAATTTTTATATGACATCGAAGAGTTTTTTTTCCAAAAATGTACCCCAATTTACGCTGCTCCATTGCTTACTATCTTATCACTACACAGTTGATTTTGATATTTTTTTCTGTAATTTTTCACAATAACGGAAATTGCTTTCGACCAAGAAATTTTGATCACAAAAAATTCTATACGCCCGAACAGGGACTCGAACCCTGGACCCTTAGATTAAAAGTCTAATGCTCTACCGACTGAGCTATCCAGGCAACTGGTGTGGATGAGATTTTTATACATTAAAAAGAAACGGAACATTTATTTAACAAATTTCATTTTATAATATTGCACTATTCAACAAATCAAATATTTTTTTGCTTTGATACTTGTAGAGCGTCACTTCCCAGACACGAATCCGAAAACCGAATTGCTCTATCACCCCAGTTTAAAAAAAAAACGAGTTTTTGTGAGAATAGTTAAATGTTAGAAAAAAATCAAATCATTACGTACACAAAAAGAATGCCCCATTGGACGTCTTTTTCGGCGTTGATCACACGTATCTGTGGCACTGCCAAGTCGAGGCAAGCGACTAGCAACCACGCGGCGCAAAATACCGTGTACGCGTGAGTACATTTCTTTGACCTATTCGAATTTTAAATCGCTTCGATACTTTCTCTCCATAGTTACTTCTTCACAAATGTTTACAGAATCATATGTCGTGGTCAGTTTTCGTGACAGGTGAACGACTTCTCATAAATATGTAAAAATATTGCGTAGAAAATACGTGCTTCGATATTTTTAAAAAATTTGACGGTCATTTAATACTATTTAGAAGTATAAAATATTATAAATATCGATATTGACATATTCAAGAACTTTTTCTCTTTCTTTTAGCTCAATATAATTTTTCTAATGTTTGTAGTTTTCGTGCAATAGGTCGTTTTTGCTAAAAATCGCACGCTCTCACAAAAACTCGTGTTTTTATGAAAACTGTTTTTTGAAAACAATTCGGTTTTCGGATTCGCGTTTGGGATGTGACGCTCTATAAAAATCACACAGTGATTATTAAAAGATAAAATGTGTGTTGGATGTGTGTTATTGATCACTTCATTCGGCATCATTTTAAAGTCAATATAAAGTACTAATTTTAATTTTTTTATTCCAAAAATGTAATTCAACCGTCACTGAAAATTATTCCCTTTTTGTTTGATCCTTTCTACGTTTCTGTTGAACTTTTTATAAAATAATTCATACATGGAACATCTTTTTATAGAAAAAAGGAAATATCACTTCTCACGGCAATGTTCATTCATTTTATACGCGGAAGACGCTATATATCAACGGTTATACTACTCTCGACCTCGACGCATGTCTTATTCATAAGGTGTGAACTCGGTTATGATTTACAATATTAAGTCGATTAACTTAATATTGACCATATATTTTCTGTACTACTGAAAGTCGTTCGAAAGACTTCGAGAAGGTGGAGAACAAAATGTGATAGTACATGTGAATAGAAAAATAATATTACATACGATATATACAAGTTACATTAAGTACCTTGCAAATATGAAAACCTTTTCTTCATTTATATAAAAATTCTATATAACATCAGCCTGTATCGTTTTATTTATTTATTATAGACGAATCCAGTGCTCATCAAACAAGTACATATTCTTGATCTGCGTTTCTTTTAGATACAGCGCAATCATTTAGAATCCGATTAATAAGATGTTCGTATAGAATTCTGAAAGCAGTTAGAACCTAAGAAAAAATATAATAGTTGAATGATTATGAGAGATTATGATTATATAATAATACCTAAATGATTGTGAGAGAAGGTTAAAAAATTTTAATGATCAAAAAAGATCAGGGGAGGAACGATTGGACAAAGGTTGAACGACCTTATCGTAACTCAGCGGGTTCTGATGTGCGAACGTTGTAAGTACTTAGCCCCGGCTGCTTTCCTCTGATTTACACAAAGACCTTTATCGGTCAGCTTTTGCTGGGCTATTCCATGCCATCAGATCGATCCTCGGATCGACGATCTGACCTTCTGTTTCCGATGTTTGCATATTTTCCGGATTTCGCCTATCATCTTCGTGGGTTTTCGTTCGATAAAAACGTGTTAACACCGCGGGTGGTTAGAAACCATCGAGAGATTTCATAGGGCGTTCCCTCAGCACTTACATCTCTAAATGCGTGTAACAGTTTCTTTAGGGGAAGGGAACATTAATTAACCTCTGACAGTAATCGGATTGCAATTTTTAAGCACTTTATGAAAATGGTTAACAATTGCTACAGAACGCTTAAAAGATCGCTTCTTGAGTATTGATTCTTAATAAGAAAGATTAGCAAACAATTAAGCAATAAATTCATGCAACTTCCTCACGTCAAGAGGACATCTTATGGAAAGTTGTCCTTGTGACAGCGAATGTTCCCAACCCCATTCATCTTCTGACTTTGACGAGTGCGGTCGTCGATTATCCATAAACCCAAGGACTTCTTACCCTTTGACAGGGTGTAAGCACATCATTTCTATGCGATTCCGGAAGTATGCAGATCGCAAAAGACCATTATGAACGGTCATGCGTTTCTCGAGCGCATGTATTTACGCCCTCGAACCATGACGAAAGGTGGGGGATTGTATTTGAAGAGGCGACGCGCGATTTCATCCCTCATACGCGAACCTGACTGCTCGTGCGACCAACAACCCCTGGTCAGAGAACGTGATCGAATCGGAAGAACTTCGAAACTTTTTGGGAACTATACCATCGAGGACTTCGAGCTGTACCGTTTGTGTCATTTCGGGAGAAGATTCGACATGAAGGTAAGATCCTGTTTCTTCTATGTATATTCTATATTCATTCTTCTTCGAGGCCATTTATCAGACTTTCATCATAGAAACTTTTGAGAAGTGTCATCGCGCAACGTTATCTATTTGATGCCTTCAAATATCAAAAATATCATTCTCGAGTATATTCGAATAGTTCAAAGATGAATTCAGTTAGCAGTACATTCTTGTGAGTCAATAATGCAGACTCCTAGTTTCAATGAGTTTCTATGAGTTTTATAGATTATATTGAAATCTAAATGCATGAATACGGAGTTTATCTGATTTATAGCTTCGAACAGATTTTTCACTGTAATCTTTGTTGTAAAGAAACGATATTTCGATGAATAGAGAGGCTGTTAATAATAATCATCTACTCGAAATCGACTAAATTCTAAATAATCGCGCATTTTCAGCGTCTATCGCCATCGTGTTATTTTTTTCGCAGCTAGCTAGCATCGGTTATTTTCATTAAAAGTAATTATTCCCTCCGATGACGAACACACTGCTCCGAGATGCGATCGACCGCCAGTATAGTTGGACATTAATTAACCACAGTACAAACCTGATTAAAGTCGTAAGCAGATTACAAACGGTTCACATATTCGAAAGCTTCGCATACGACACTTATTACGTAAACGGCGTATGTGATTATTAGAAATTACGCGTGGCCCAGTGTAATTACCGAGATATCTCGACGTCGCGTCGCGTCGCGTCGTTTAATATTTACCGAATAACGAGGAGAATTTATTAATGACTGTGCGTCGTCGGTTAATCGACATCGATCAATCTTTTCAGACGATAGCCTGTATCGCTTTATGCCTTGGTCTCGCGTTTCTCGCAGATGCAACGCGCACGGAGCAATCACAAAACAAGGTGACAATATACTGCCGGTATTCCATCCAATCTCTTCAGAAAACATCCTCTGAAGAGATTCATGAAATCGAAACAAACGTTATTCGATGCTAATAAGATCTTCCGATTTCCAGATCCAAGAACAGTTGCTAGACATGCTGACCACAGACGAGATGCTCAAGATCAAGAGACCGTTTTGCAACGCGTTCACTGGTAAATCTATGTTCAAAGTTTGTTCTTGCAATCAATTCAAAATAGTTTGAACCTTGCGTGGACTGTTAATAGATTTTCGGGAATTTAAGGAATTGAATTAATGAAATTATTGAAATGGGGGGGTATAGGATATTAGCTTGTACCGGTAATTAAGACATAACGAGACGAGTTTACCGATAAACGAATTGGTTATAGGCTGCGGAAGGAAGAGGAGCTTCCCGGGAAATCTGCCAGCCCAGGAATTCGAGCTCGACGGAACCGTGCGACTTCCGGTTTCCGTGTATAAAGCGTTGCTGAGGGCCGCGTCTCAAAATATGAGAATCGATCGTGAGACGAACGAGTACCAGCTTTCGGATGTCCCGCAGGTGTATCTCGCCGGTAGAACACCTGTTCGCAAGAGGCTGGCGGATCCGTTGGCTTCTTCGGATTAATTCGATCGCCTAAACCCGTGCGCGGACAATAGCGAACCTCGTCGCGCCGAGCTGCGTGAACACGGAAGAACCTTGCTTTAATTACTCGTTCCCTCATCTTCATTTATTTATTGACAAGCTGCGTTGAGCAGATGCGTAGAGTTTCGTGGACCAATTCAGATGAACCGGAGTCCAGCGGACACTTCTATCGGGTAGCAAACAAAGAAGGACTTTGTTGACCATTCGACCGGGTGATTGTTCAATTATACCTATGAAAACGTAACAGCAATTCACGTAAATACAATTCTATAATGTATGCATAATTTATGAAGTGAGAAAATTATTCGTCGAAGCAAGAAAAGAATTAGAAGCTTCCGTTGTCCCCGGTAGAAATGGTTAAATTTTACTGATCTCTCCACCGCACCGGCTCCAAACAGTTGTGTACAAACGTATAGAGCTCGTAGTCCAAGCGACACAAAATAGACCGTTCGATTTAGAGACGCGTCACATGTACCTTCGTTGAGACCCAATAAAATGTGACGCTACTATCGGTGTTAATCGTAAACTGATCGCAATTATTTATTTCGAGAGTATATTTAAATGTGGACCATCAGTTTGATGGTAACGCTACCGTTCCAGAGGTACCTAGTGTTCCTCGATGACCCACCATCGGCGAACGGTAGCTTGGTGAACAGAACTTGGCGGGGGATGCTCGATCCGATGCACTCTGGATTGTCCGGTTCTCCAGTTAATTTTGGACGGCCCCAAAAATAATCGGAGCAGAGCGTGCTCGGATCCCAGATTCGGGAGCGTCGATCTTGCCGCAGCTGTTCCTCAGAATGATCTAAAATCTAGCGATCCAGACGTTGTACGATCGAGAAACTTCGTCAAGCGTTTCTGCCGCGTTTTATTACCTCGAGGCGCACTTTATAGGAAAACGGCCACTCCAAGAGGGAGTCATAAGCACCACGCGTTAGTCCGACGGCCATGAAGACGGTGCCATCGGGAAAATAGCGCGGTGTCGCTTTCATATACATGGCGTAACCGTTCTGAGCCGTGTAAAAAGTTGGACTTCGCTCGGAACGAGCCGTTTTCCAGCTTGCTAGCTTCTTGTCGAAGTTCTTTATCTGCCAGTAGTAGAAGAAGACGCTCGATGACTCTGCAAAACGTAGGATAATCTCTCGTTCGTTGCGTTTCACGACATTTCCGCGGGTATTAAGTTGTCCGATAGCTCGGAGGACACGTTGAGGAGGGCCGAGCTTATTGAACAACCTAATTTATCGATTATGCGAAACGAGAAGGTTCCAGCAGCATGTGTTCTCGATCTCGGTGAATACGTAACGCAATCGATCGCGGAGAACAGCCTAGCACGGCGATCAAATTGTAGAAAATAAATGAACCATTCGTTGATGAAACTCTCTGCACGGTATTGTTGAACGCGTCGATTTCGGCCTGCCTCGGGGATCGAAAGACGATTTTGCGATTATCTTCGAGGCCGATTCGATAACTTCCTAGATTATCGTTATTGAGCTTCGATCTTTTGTTCTCCAAAAGGCTGTGAAGCATCGTCTTGATCTCCTCCAGTTCTTGCGACAAGTTCTTCTCTAGGGATCGCAGTCTCTCGTCGATCGCCTCTGAAGAGATCATTTTTCGAAAGATCGAAACAATTTTTTAATGTTTTCACCTGCTTGGAAAACCAACTGAATACCAACACTTACTTGCGGTGCAAGCTCCGGTAAGCACTCTGGTCACAGTGGCTTTTGCACTCGCAACCAATTCATCGGTAGCAATTTTGCAGGTAGCATGTTGTGTTTCTGTAATGTCTTCGTTGTTCGTTACGTTTACATCTGTGGACACTGAAATTCGTTTGAAAATGTTTCATAAATGTATGATTGTGATCTGATCGTGATTATTCCTGATCACACTATTATCCATTTTGAACACTTACGAAGTTTCGACGCGCTCGCAACGCTTGCAACACGGCAAGTTAAATAGAGCGTATTGAGAGACAAGACCAATAAAACGTACGATGTCATCGCTGGGAGGTGTTCGATCTGCAATCATTACAAATCACTTCTGCTGTTTAATTAATCTTACCATTGTTTCGAAGGCTGAACAACAACAGTTTCGATTTGAATTACGTGAAGATGATACAGAATCGTGTTTGGAAACAAGCAATTTTAAATAAAGAAACGTTCGAAAGCGAACATTTTGGTACACACGCGTCTGTTACACGACCTGGCCACCGCGTAACTGTCCTCTTCATCTTCTATGATTTATAAATTATACCTTGATCCCTACCCCTTTGTGACTTTCCTATAGAAATCGTTCCTCTTTCATAAATTCTGTTTAATATGGTAAGCCCAGAAGATTAGTATCTTTATTCGTGAGAGCACTGGTCAACGGATCTCTCCACAATTTAATTCGAAAGAAATTGAATTTTCAAAAAATGATAACGTTCAAAATCTCGATGAAAATCTTAGAAGATACTGGAATTCAGAGTCGCTAGAACTTCGGTAGACAGATTAAAAAATGTTTCTTCTTTACTGTCCATGAGAAAGACAAAAATAGATATCGACGAGCACGTGGATTTTTGAAAGAGGCGCCCGTAGTATTTGGCGGTCTTTTTGACAGACGCGGTGGGAACGCGTGCGTCTGTTAACGTTGGTCCGGCTTCCAGCCGTTTTTTCATTTTAAATTGCACAGGTTTAAGTGACACAGGATGACCGAAAATGTTCAAGGAACGTTCGTGTCGGAAAAAATTGCTAAAATCCGATGGAAACACGAGAATTTCGAGGAAGCTTCGAATTTTTTGACCGGCAGTTGGGATGATCCGGTAAGGTTATCTTTAACAAACTTAACCTGTAGTATCCTCGTGTTTGTATTACTCTATTTATTATTTTTTAACATGCTTTATCTAATGATTAGCATAAATTTGCTTGAACTCATTTAAAGTTTAAGTTAATTGACGATGACGTTCGATACAGGTGAATAAAGTGACCTATTGGACGTTCGAAGTGAACGATGTCGGCGAGTCTTATCCAGCGGTAGTTACCTCCTATGCAATTCTTGGAAACGTGACTGAAATTAAAGTATATAATTTATATTTAATAATATTAATCATTTAGTCTCTTTTTATTTATCATTCGGTCATTTTTTATAGTTTATTTCAAGAGATTTCTTTGTGGTATCCTCATCCGTTGGCACCGTAAGATTATTACAGATCCATGAGAATCCATATTCACAATTTAAGGCACACGCGTCCTGGGAATCCCTACATAAATTCAAGTATACATGCTCGTGAAATATTAATCTGCCATTATATCATCTTGTTGTATACTATTTATATATATATTTATTTATATACATATGTTATACATACTTACAGTAGAACATCTGATTATGCATCTTGCACCGCATTGTCTACTTTCGAACAAGATATAGTTTCTGTAGGAGAAGATGGAAGAATCAATCTTCTAACTGCTGGACAGAAGAAGCCTGTTAGAGTTATTGGTAAATAAAATTTTTTATATTTTATTTTATGTGTATAAATACAATATTTAATTATTAAATATCCAAATGTGTTTTTAGAAGAAGCTGATAGCTGTTCCTTGTACTGTGTCGATTTCTTAAGACACAATGAAATACTTACAGGAAATCTTAGGGGTCACATGAAAGTATGGGACTTGAGAAACAATCAGGATTTTCCTGCAACAACATTCATGCTCTCAGAGCAAGCAAAAGTATGGATACTCTTATCCATATAAAGTTGGACCATTGTATGTTAATAAAATATTAAAATTTACCGTAGACAGAAGCCACGAGTATCGCGCATCATCCAACACAGAGGCATATTGTTGTTGCCGGTGGTGGTGACGGTAGCTTAACAGTGTGGGATTTGAGACACAATACATATCCAATGTCTCAACTCAATGCTCACGCCAAGGCTGTTAGCGAAATTCTCTTTCACCCTGATAGACCAGAAAACTTATTTTCCTGTTCAAATAGCGGCGAACTGTGGCACTGGAATAACACTCAACACTCAAAATTGAGTCTTGGTAAAACTTGAATATTAAAAACTTTAAATATTATGTGATTAGGAATTTTATTGCGACATATTAATGTGCTATTTGCTTTAGATCCTACAAATACACATTGGTTAAATACAATCGGGGCAAATTGCAGAATAAATGTAACATCGCTCTGCAGCACTATGCACAAACCAATAAACAGTATTGACATAAACAGATCAACCCTACTATTTGGATGTGACAACGAAGCTATGTACATTATCCGAAATATACCTCTTTAATAGCTAGACAATTTTAATCGCACATTTCTACTTGTAATATACCGAAAAATAAATATGTTTTTTAATCTACATTCATTGATTCCCATAAACAAGTGACCTCGTCGATAAAATAGATTAATCTTAATTATATCAATTAATCAAATTGGAAATTTTAATCGAATAGAGTTCGAACCTATTTGAATGTAGAATTGCGTGATGATATTTACCATTTTAAATTAAGCGCGTAGAAAGATATATTGTTACGCCATAATTTTATAATGCTGAACACGCCATCTCTCGTCAATTCTTCCGAATACAATTACAGGAAGCTGTAGCCAGTTTGCCATTTTGTGACGCCGTGTATCGAAGTTCGTAAACAGATTTTGCTTTTCTTGCCTACGAACTGACAAGAATTATGTCAAAACGGAGGATCGAGGTTGTGGATCCGTATGTTAAACGGAAAGCGTGAGTGATTTACCATACGTACAATCGTGGAATTTGGAAAACTTGTCAAAATATCTTGCCATGTGCATTGTTACAAGTTTTTCCAATGCTATCAGAAATTTTGTTCAACGATTCTTGTACGTTCCAAATAGCTTCTGTTAAAAGATCATATTGATCGTCAAGAGTAACGCGATAAAAGGTTTCTCTGGAATTTACGTCCCTAAATTGTATTGTAAATCTTTACTGTTGCTGTTGACTTGTTTGGTCAACTCAGGTGTAAAGGTTCTCAACTGAATTTCCTTTCCTGTGATTCACTGTTACCGTTAATAATGTGATAGAAAATATTCATTCTGAGTGATTTAATCAACGATTCTATAGATCGTCTACGCATAGAATCATCAATTATAATCATATAGGAATGACATTTCGTCAAAAATTGAAATACCATTGTTTTCCAAAAATCTGATTCTTATAACCAATTGAGTGTTCTCAACCTTCGTTGTCTAATTTCTTTTAAAACTTGTTAAATATTTATCTACGTATTTATTATGTCACAGAGATGGCTCAACATCCAATAGCACAACCATACCCTCAGCAGCACCAAAAAGTCAGGTTCAATTGAACCCTTACACTGGTTTGCCTTATACACCAAGATTTCATGAGTTTTATAAAAAGCGGATCACCTTGCCAGTGTTCGAGTATCGTGCTGATTTTATGAGGTTATTGTCTCAGCATCAGTGTATTGTACTCGTTGGTGAAACAGGATCAGGTAAAACAACACAAATACCACAATGGTGTGTGGAATATTCAAAGTGTATGGGCATCAAAGGAGTTGCTTGTACACAACCAAGAAGAGTGGCAGCTATGTCTGTTGCACAAAGAGTCTCAGAGGAAATGGATGTTGCATTAGGTAAATTAGCTACAGCACAGTTTGTTCAAAACTATAGCTTATCATTAATGTGGATTTTATAGTTTCCTGAATTATGAATTATTTTCATCAGGTCAGGAAGTCGGATATAGTATCCGTTTTGAAGATTGCAGTACTCCAAAAACTGTATTGAAGTATATGACTGATGGTATGCTTCTTCGTGAAGGGATGTCAGATCCAATGCTTGAGGCCTACCAAGTGATTCTATTAGATGAAGCTCACGAAAGGACTTTAGCCACGGATTTATTGATGGGTGTGTTGAAAGAAGTGATTAAACAGAGAACAGATTTGAAGCTTGTGATTATGAGTGCAACATTAGATGCTGGGAAATTTCAACAGTATTTTGATAATGCACCTTTAATGAATGTACCTGGCAGAACGCATCCTGTTGAAATTTTTTATACACCTGAACCTGAAAGAGATTATTTAGAAGCAGCTATCAGGACTGTTACTCAGATACACATGTGTGAGGAGGTAGCAGGAGATTTGTTACTATTTTTAACTGGTCAAGAAGAGATCGAAGAAGCATGTAAGAGAATCAAAAGAGAAATGGATAATTTAGGTACGGACGTAGGTGAACTAAAATGCATACCACTATATTCTACACTGCCCCCGAATCTCCAACAGAGAATATTCGAACCAGCACCACCCACAAAATCAAATGGTGCTATTGGTAGAAAAGTAGTAGTCTCAACTAATATTGCAGAAACATCATTAACTATCGACGGTGTCGTCTTTGTAATAGATCCCGGTTTCGCGAAACAGAAGGTAAATATTCACATACATCTTGTTTTGCTGTATTTCTTAACGTTTCCGTGCGAATATTGTCCTATAATAATAATTATTTTTTTAACAGGTATATAATCCCAGAATTCGTGTGGAATCCCTTCTAGTGTCACCTATTAGCAAAGCTTCTGCTCAACAAAGAGCGGGCAGAGCCGGTCGTACAAGACCTGGCAAATGTTTTCGACTATATACGGAAAAAGCATACAAGAACGAAATGCAAGAAAATACGTATCCTGAAATATTAAGATCAAATCTTGGCAGTGTTGTATTACAACTGAAAAAGCTTGGCATCGATGATTTAGTACGTGTAGGAAGATTATCTCATTCATCTAAATGAGGCAGATGTTATGATATGTTTTGTTATTGGTTGTAGGTTCACTTTGATTTCATGGATCCCCCTGCTCCAGAAACTCTCATGAGAGCTCTGGAACTTCTAAATTATTTGGCAGCACTAGATGACGACGGAAATCTCACGGATTTGGGAGCTGTGATGGCAGAATTTCCATTGGACCCTCAACTAGCGAAAATGCTAATTGCATCTTGCAATCATAACTGCAGTAATGAGATTCTTAGCATTACTGCTATGCTTTCAGGTAATGTATGAATAAGACTATTTTGTTTTTCGAGAAACAATACTAGGTTCGTGTCCGCTTTGTATATTTCTTTCTTTTTAAATCGAAATGTTGTTAATACAATAAAAGCTATTAAGAAAACGTCAGGTTCGTGGTAAGGTAACGTGGTTTTATATTGATGATTGATATTGTATTAGTCCCACAGTGTTTTGTGAGGCCCAATGAATCAAAGAAGGCTGCGGATGACGCTAAAATGCGATTTGCACACATCGATGGAGATCACTTAACGCTGTTAAACGTGTATCACGCTTTTAAACAAAGTAAGTATCGAGTAAATAATTGAATTATATGAATCTTTATCGAATCTTGGCTCCAATGACCTTCTTTTTCGCAGACTTCGAAGACCCACAATGGTGTTACGACAACTTTGTCAATTACCGATCTCTGAAAAGTGGCGACAACGTCAGGCAACAGTTAAGCCGAATAATGGATAGATTTTCTTTAAAACGTACCTCGACGGATTTTACATCAAAAGATTATTATATTAATATCAGAAAAGCGTTAGTGAACGGCTTCTTCATGCAGGTACTGTCGCCTTTGACTGTAATTTTTACCTCTTACAATAAATAATACAACTATCATTTTTTCCCTCCCTTTTTTTGTATGCAGGTTGCTCACTTGGAGAGAACTGGACATTATTTAACCATCAAAGATAATCAAATTGTACAGCTTCATCCAAGCAGTTGTTTAGACCACAAGCCTGAATGGGTGATCTATAATGAGTTTGTGCTTACGACTAAAAATTACATTAGAACAGTTACTGATATCAAACGTGAGTATTTAGATCATTGCTATATCATACACAGAACTTTCATTAATAGTTAATACTTTTATTCTTCACAGCCGATTGGTTGCTAAAAATAGCGCCACAATATTACGATTTACAAAACTTTCCACAATGCGAAGCAAAGAGACAATTGGAGGTGATCCAAACGAAATTAGACTCGAAACAGTATCAAGAAGGATTCTAACCCTTATATATTTTAGATATTTTCAAAAATGATGTCAAACGGTTGATAATGTGTGATCGGCTCCGTTTTTTGCATTACGCCTGACACATACATATAATACGTAAACACAATTCACACACATACACACGCAAACAGTTTTTTCGAACAGAAAGCCAAAATACCAAACATTTTGAGGCACATCCAAAAGAGTAGTTACCTGCTCCGCAACTTTCACTTTAATATGTAAAGATAAAAGACAAGTCTTAATGAACATTTCTAGTTTTGTACAAGCTTCAACGACTTGTACATTTTTTAGACTCGTGTGCTGAGGAACTTCTTGAAGTATTTGTAGACCTCGATTTATCCCTCGATTATAAAGCAAATGAAAAAAATTGACGTTTAATCTGCTAGACGCACGCGGAAAGCATATATAGTTGATTGATAAATGATTTATTTATGTACATTAAAAAAAAGTGTAGCGATTAAGTAATTTTACCAGTAGAATTTGTTGTTCGACGTTTGCACACTTGGAATATAATACTAGATAAAGATAGATTAATTTTTGTATTAAATGTTGAACATGGTATGATAATTAAGACGCGTACAATGCCTGATTACGGATAATTGAAGGGCAATGGCTACACAGAATTATCGAACCAAATTATGTTTTTTTCCTTGTACGTTTAAAGAAAGTAGTGCTATTTTACGTGTTACGTATTTCACTTTTTTTCTAACTACATACAGTCAAGAGCATCATATAATATTTATTGTGCTTACAATGGAGCTAAGCAACTTGCCACCAAACATTCATCTTCGTTTATAAGCGACACAATTGCGTTGTTTCCCTAATTTCACATGAAAAGTTCCCTGCTAATTAAACGATACTTCTAATAAAGAAAGGAAGTAATTGCGTTAAAACGCGAGTAAGAGAAATCGTGATGTTAACAGATATTTTAAAAAGAACTACACGCAGTAGGTTTACAAGAAACAAATCAAATTATTCTTATTTATCAATACTAGTATAATAGAAATGATAAATCACCCTTCAGAATATAATACTTGACCAACTTTTAATATCGTATGCGTAACGAACAGAACTTTGAATTTTCTAGTTTATTATTAGACTGCGGATTTTATGCATTTGTTGCATTTTTGAAATTTTGAAACTCGATATCGAATAATGTTTTCTCTTTGGAATATGACAAAATCTCTCATAGAGTAAAACAATTCTTTCAATTATTTATTTTGTTCACAAAAACTTATTTTAGCATAAGAATTCGCAGTTGACTTATTGTATATTCGTGGAATTTAAATAATATCAGAAAATCGCTGTAAAATTAATTTTTTGCTATCGAAGATGCGGTTTCGCTTGTTTGAATGCATTCAGTGATTATTTTAATTTTTGTAAATAAAAATTACACAGGTATCCAAAAGGGTATACATATACAGGAACCACAGAACGATCGTGAACAGTTTTCATTGTATTGTATCACTTCATTCCAATAAAACATTGAAAATATCACGAGTCAAATGAACAGTCGTTAGTAAATATGCAGTAGAATACAATAGCATTACATATTATAGTGTGTATCTACATATATACAAATATGAAGACAATGAAACAAACGTTTTCTAGAATATGTTTATAAGGAACCGAAACGTATGCAGTTTTATTTTTATGTTGCTTCGTAACATTTAACGAACAATGCATATTTTTACAATTTGTATTCTTAGAGCTGAAAATGATGAACATTTATATGCGTTTACGTAACAAGACGAAATCTTGTGCGGCAGAGCAGAATCGCTCTTGCATCATGAAAAACTGAGAAATGTTTGAGAACCACTGAGAAGGCACGAGGATCGTAGCGGTAGCGATTTCATCATTTATCGATCTCTGTTTTTCCGTGAAATTCCGAAAAATGGCATCGATTGTGGCACCGGTTGCACTGAGATTCACTCGTATCACGATTGACAGTTTGCACAATATCAATAAAAATATTTTACTTAGGTAAGACTTAGCTTTCCTTAATTTGTTATGATGCCGAAACGCGTGTAAAATTCGACACACGTTTTGCAACTTACAAGTAGAGGTTAGGATTATTAAATAACATTTATTCTCTTCCTGATCATATTATTATAGATTTGTATAATAAAACAGTGATATACGTAACAAAATATATCCTCTATTCATTTGTTTCTTTATTTTTTGTCTCTCGAAATATTGTTCGGTGTTACCTAAAACAGATAGACAACTTAAATATTTTATTAAAACGTAAATATTGATGGTGTTGAGCGTGCTATTTATTTTATAATAAACCTGCACACGTAATATGATTTTTATAATCGTTCTGTGTTAATTGATAGGTTATCGCAACAATCGTATATTTCACGACAAAGACAGGAATACAGTACGATTACAGAGGAAAAAAAGTCTGATAGTGGAGAACAGAATTCCCCGTTGTCGGATCCCACGGAAACTGAGAAAAAATTGAAAGCAGATCTCGAACTAATTAATAAAGAATTAACAGATCTAAGAAGTAGTAAGAGTGAGTTAGAGGACAAATACAAAAGAGCGCTCGCGGATGGGGAGAATCTTAGGATTAGATTAATGAAACAAATTGATGATGCAAAATTATTTGGTATTCAAAGTTTCTGTAAAGATTTGTTAGAAGTAGCAGATATCTTGGGCAAAGCTACAGAGAGTGTACCAAAAGATGAACTAACGAATGAGAATCCACATTTAAAAACATTATACGAGGGTTTAACGATGACTGAAGCACAGCTACATAAAGTAAACAAAAAACTATAACGGCATCAATTATGTGTATTAAAAGAAAATATTATATACATTACTTTCAAATGATTCTTCACAGGTGTTTAAGAAGCATGGTTTAGTATCACTGAATCCAATGAACGAAAAGTTTGATCCTAATCAACATGAAGCATTATTTCAACAGGTAAATTTTTAGATACATATATTTGAGTTTTAGATTGTATTTCAATGCTATATTTATAGTTCTAATAAAATACATTTCTACATAGGAAGTTGAAGGTAAAGAGCCAGGAACAGTTGTAGTTGTATCTAAACTGGGATATAAATTGCATGAACGAGTAGTGAGACCAGCATTAGTTGGTGTTGCTAAAGGATAATTTATTGTTTTGTATTAATTAAATAAAAGAGAAATGAGAACATAATCCTTGGAATCAAGATACAATCCATTGATTCAAATGTTAATGATAATTAAAATTGAAACGTAAACTACAGAAAGTGAATGTTATAAATTAATGTGTTGAATGTGAGTATAGAACATACTGATTTTATGATAAGTATATTTGTTCTCACCAAGAATTATTTGATACTAGTTGATCATTTCAAAATAAATGTAACAATTTTGATGTTTTATATAATAGATTTATGTATACATGCATATTTAAAAGAATCATTCCTTTTGCTTTTATTTGTTATTGTCTTTTATTTGTTACATTTCTTTACAAAAATAAACCGAAATGATATATCAGTTTAATTAAGATAGTTTAATTCACACTTAATTCATTAAATAAATATTTTATTAAAAATAAATGATGTAATTAAAATTATATCTTTCTGGCTTACTATAACATTGGTCAAAGATAATATAATTTTTGTAAACATATTAGTACTAATTACACGTTCGATTCACAACCAAAAGGAATACCAATCTGTAATTTAAATAGAGGGCTTCTATACATGATCTAACATCTTTCGAAAACTTTATATAGATCAGGCAAGTTTGCTATCTGCAGTATTGTTGAATCATGTGCAAAGTGCTTAGGGGGAAGTAAACTCTCTTTAATTGCAGAATATAAAACGTGTTCTGTAATGTACCTCCAATCATGAGTGTTATGTACAGGATTCATACGACTATAGTACATTGCAGTTTCTCTGCAAAAAGTTTTGAAACAAGATTGTTCTGCTGACCACTCTACTTCGGTAGCCAAACGTAGTATATACAAAGGAAGGCCAGCTTCATATGGAAAATACTTCTCTGAAGGAAAAAAAAAATAAATGATCTATAATATTTTAGACACTAGTTTTATCAAAATATTTATACCTAGTAGAACTGGCAAGGATTTCAGGTTTCCCTTCTTGTCTATAACAACTGAAAAGTATTCCTTCAACATATCTGCTTTCTCCAATAGAAGTTCTTTAACACTTGTTGCCAAGTCTTCTTTTTTTCCATCTTCTTCTGTCCAACCAGCCTCACTACTCTCCAGTCCTAACATAGCCAAATCATATAAAGGAATCGGATCCTAGGAACAAGTAAACATTAATGTACAATGCTTGAGAATCTTTTTAATTTCGGTACTCATAAATCCGATAATAAGAGTCTAAGCTTAATACTCACGGAGAATTTAATAACACCATAGTTTGCAAAATCATAAAGCATAATTTCGTAAAACAGTTCCTCCCTAAAGTATAAAAGTATCTAAAATTATTTATACAACTTCTAAACTATATTTAAAATAGAATGAATAGAGTTTATAATTAACTTACGCTAATTTCTTTGTGTTGCTAAGATATAAATTCACTCCACTTTGAATGAGTGCAAAATGTTCATCTATGCAGCCAACAAAAATTAGATCTGACAAAATTTGTTTCAATCCTTCGTGCAATTCGTCTTCTACTTCTTTCCGCAACCTTAACACGCTCGTTAATTTAACTTCTCTTCTGAAATTATTTATCGTATAAGATTTAAAATCATGACTACTTTTAGAGTCGTCATTCTTATTACTACAAGATTCCTTTGGTTCATTAGATTGACTGTCAGTCTTGTTATTTATTTCCGTTTCTTCTTTAAAAACACTAAACTTTTCTGCAGGTTTCTTTCCCTCGATCGTAGTATTGGATCTATTTGCAAAGTATTTTAACACATGTTCACGTGCTTTAACCGCTACTTCATCGATGCATTTTTCTTGCATGGAATCGTTAACTGTACTTGTGTTATTTACGTCTTCAAAGTTATCTTGAATGCTGTCTACATTTCTCTGGTTTTCATTGTTATTAAATGTGGTTGAGATTATATTATCTGGCTGTATTAATTCTGATGATGTAGATTGACTGGATTCATTTATTATATCACTCCATGGTGTATTTGGTAGTTCTGTACTTAATTTTTTTACAGGTGACAATTTATTGTCAGTATTTTCATTGGATATTGAACATTGTATTTTATCTGTCTTTTGTTGATCACTGTCGTCTTTATCTTTAAGTCTTGTGTTATACAGTATATTTTGTTCAATGTTCACTTTGTCAATTGAAATATTATTTTCAAATTGTTCAGGCTGTAAACTATCATCGATTCTAGCATCTTTCGTAGCTGCGTGAATAGTGAAATTAAACTTATCTAATTTTTGATTGGATGAGTCGGTTCTAATCATTTCCTGAGGACGAATTTTCTTTGTTTTATCAGTGCTTTCCTTCTCATATTCTGGCAAAACTTCTTTCAAAATTTCTTTCGTAATATCAGCCTTTGGCAACCTTGCTTGCACATAAAATGTTCTGGAAGCACTGTTTCCAGATAATTTCTCATCCAGAGCAAACTTCATTCTTTCAATGATAGAATTTTCATGTAAAAATTTAACTTCATGTTTGGTCGGATGTACATTTACATCAATATTTTGTGGATGAATGTCCAAAGAGATATAACACCATGGATGGGTTTTCTTTGGAAGATAAAAAGTGTAAAGTTCTTCTAACATCTTCCGAATTGCTGAAACAAGATACTCGTAAATTTTAGTTACAAAAAAATGCGCGATTCAACATTGTGAAACTTACATGAGGATTCAATCAATCTATTGTTAATGAATAAAAGAAACACCATTCTTTTATTTGTGTAATTCGGATTTGTTATTAATGCTTGCATTTTGAATTTGTAAGTCTCATCTGTATGTTCAACTTCTAATAATTCTCTGAAGACTGGATTACCATAAAGTATCCTTATATTGTTCATTTTTGTGGAATTATGGGGTGTACGAACCTAACAATGTAGCTCATATTAGTATAATAACATAAGATTGAGATTATTATCTGAAGAAAATACCTGAGGGGCTACATCACCACATTTTTTCAGTGAAAATCCTACAGCAGGATTATGTATTGCATATTTTATTACTACATCTGTAATTTTGTTAAACTCCTCAGTTATGTTTGATAGAGCCTTCCTTCTTGTTGCAACATTATAGAATAAATTTTCTATTGTTATTGTAGTGCCTTGATTTCCAGCACATGGTTTTGGTGGAGCTTTTAGTTTGCTGTCAATATATGATGCTCTAGTACAAAATGAACTCAATGAAAGAATAATTTGAATATGACGATTTTGTAATCATAACTTTTGTCACAGAATCTACATACTTGTATGCACATTTTTCATCAGCTGTTTTTGTCATAATCGTTAAGAGTGCAATGTGACTCATACTGGCCAGAGCTTCTCCACGAAAACCAAAAGTTAATATGGATTGAAGATCTTCGAATGTTTGTAGTTTACTTGTTGTAAATCGTTCACAAACAATTTCCATGTCATCTTTTCTAATCCCTGTGCCATTATCTTGTATCTAGTAAAATAACAGCGTTTTTTATAATCGTCTTTAGATGTAAAATATACTAATAAGTACCTGTAATAATTTCAAACCCCCTTCCTTAGCAAGGATTTGAATGTTAGTTGATTTTGCGTCAAGACTAAAATGTTTACGACGAACGATTGTTAGTGACGAATCATACGAGACAGTATATGGTTTTAATGTCTAACCTGTTTTCGATTAATTCTTTTAAAGCATTTGCTGGTCTTTGAATTACTTCGCCAGCTGCAATTCTATTTACCACAACTTTATCCAATTTCTTTATTTTCCCCGGTGTATTCATATCAAATCACGTGTGTTTCAATCTTCGTCAAAATAACAAGAAAATACTCTGTGACTGAATGTACTGCGATAAATTATACTGTAACGTAAATAATTATAACATTACGTACAATGCATAGTAATAGAATCAGATATAAAATGAAGAATAATAATAATGAAAATTAGGTAGAAAATGTGTTCTCTTTGTAATTTAGCTAGAACTACAACGTATTACATTGTACGAATGAATATGTACATATATTTCATTTTCGCGCCAAAATATGGATTGTAGTAACATAGTAATAAATATGTAGTATAAATAAGGTAAGAAACTACAATAAAAGAGCAATTGAAGTATATGAAAGTTCACAATTCTGTACTTTTGTATTGCATTTATATCCATAATTAAAATGGTTAATCATTTTACGATGGTCATGATCAGTTTGAACATTTATTTTAACGATGTTGCATTAGTTATTAAATGCCCTTAAGTACATATTGCGTGTTAATTATCGTATATCATAATGTTAGTTAAGAATCGGTAATTTGTACCATTTAAAAGTGCTGTGTCGTCATTTGTGATAAAATATCCAAGCAAATTAGCCAATTAGTATCACATTATTACCGCTAGATGTTGCTACTATTTCAACTTGTGAAGAATACATATATGTGATACATATATGATCTCATACACGTGCTAAGAATTTGAATGACAAAATGAAGCAATGTAAACTTTGTGGTGGAACAGATTTTTATAAGGAAGCAGGATATTTTTTCTGTCAAACATGTCAAACACAAAACGAGGTATGTCATTGTCATTTTCTTTCTTAAAAAGTTACATCGTTAACCTTTTGCACCTTTATACAGGACATTAGAGAGGAAGTTCTCGAATTACGAATAGATAATTCAACTAGATTACGAAAAACAAGAATCAGATCATTGAAATCTCAGAGCTCAGGTATAATGTCATTTTTTGTCTCATTTGAAACCATAATTTTTAATATTCTAGAGTAGTTGTTGACATACATTTTGATTATCAGGTGAGGAACTCGGATGGACTTCATGGGAAATATACAATTTCGTTTTAATTGGACTGACAAATGAACTGATTGAACTTGGAGTTCCAGCTAACTTAAAACTAACAGTATTGCAATTGTGGGCAACATATTTAGGAAAGTTAGAAGTAGCATTTATTTCAAGAAAGAGGAAATGTGTGCCAAAATTGGCAAAGAGATACAATAAGAGGGATGCGGAAATTATTTATGGTAAAGTGCAATTACAAAGAAGAAAGAGAAAACGTAAAAAGACTGGAAGTAGTACAAATACCTCAATGATGTCTGATTACCAGAGTGAGGGAAGTTCTATGCGAGAACTTAGTAAAAATAAAGTAATTAATTTCTATAATATTTGATAAGGAAGTAATGTAACATTTGCATTATAGTATACGTTATTCAAATTTTTTCAGAGACTATTAGTAAATGCAGATTATGATAGGTTTCTTCAGTCTCAAGCTAGTTCAGACGTTGAGGGTCTCAGTACATTCACTCAGAGTACATATAGTGTTCAGTCTAGTTCGGGAAAGTCTTCGGATAATGAAGGAAGGTTAGTGCTCCTTAAATTGTTTCTACAAACAATTATTATAATGTTGTATACTTCTAGACTACAATTCAGTTCACATGCCAAAGAGGAAACAAGAAAAATTAAAAAGCTGTCCAAACATGTACCTAAGAACAAAAGAGTTAATTATAAGGCGAAACATATAAGTACTCAATACAAAATAGGACCTCATATAATTACACCTATGAGGCTGTGGGCTATTCTATATCTTGCCCTTAGGATACATAATCAACCTATACAGTTAGGAGATATGTTGAGGTATATAATATATATATATATATTGCATATACAATATGTGCATTGTTATTGTTCTTGTTAAGTTTTGTTTTTCGGTTATAGGTACGGTAGAGAGGGGCATTTATCTTACTATAAACTAGACCATTTATTGCCACCAGAAGTCTCTTTATCAAAGAGCGAAATTCATTTTCTGACACCAAACGTGGAAATTACTCATAGAGGAATGAGACGTCTCACAGCCAGTATGGCTAAGTTTCTTGGTGTTTGGGAGGTAGTGTGCCCGGATTTTTTGCCTTTGGTTAATAGATACTGCCAAGAATTGGGATTACCAAGTACATAAAATATCCATTATTTATATGTTTTTAATTTATAATTTGCTTTTAACGATATTTTATTTTCAGGAGGTATACAGCTGTACATCGAACGATTGATAGCTCTGACTGTACCAAAAATGACATTCACCAAAGAGAAATCACATATTCCAAACTACGAGGGTCGCGCAATGGCATTTATCATTGTTGTACTGAAAACGTTATTTGCTCTGGACGATATAACTGAGTATCAAATTAGTAGGATATCAGAAAAGATCAATAGGTGAGTGAAAAAAAAAATGAACGTCTATGTGCATGTCAAATTATCTTTCATGTATTGAACCTCAAAATCTAGAATTATATTATCAGCCACTTTAAGAAAATGCAGCTTGAAAATTATTGTTCTCAACTAGAATCGCGTAGACTGTACGCGAGTAGTAGATCAAATAGCATAGATAAAAGATTAAAAGTCAGAGGACATAGATGTTATGAAAACAGTTACCCCTGTATAATCGTACATGGTGGTGCAGGGGATTTCAATAATGATATAATCGTGGAGAAAATGACAGGTTGCAAAAAAGCTGCCATAAATGGATATAAGAAATTATTAGATGGCCAAAGTTCAATAGAAGCCGTAGAGACTGCTCTATGGTGGCTGGAATGCGACGAGTTTTATAATTGTAGTTATGGGTCTGTATTAAACGAAAGAGGTATTGCAATCTTAAAACTATTGATCATATGGCAGCTGCATTACAATGACGGAAACATATTTGTTTACACACTAATGCACCTAATACAGGGCAAGTGCAAATGGATGCAAGCTTGATGGATGGTTTATTATTCAAGTGTGGATCGGTAGCAGCCGTATCAGACATAGAGCACCCTATATCGCTTGCAAAATACGTGTTGCATAATTTTCCAAATGCACTTTTTGTGGGTGATGGTGCCAAGAATTTAGCAAAATATGCTGGTTTAAATTGGATATCTGAAGGGAATATGGTAGCGCCACTGGCACGATTAGCATTAAAATCATCAGAAGGGGAAGAAGAAAATGATATAGATAATCTAAGTTTACTGGGGGGCGATATGTTAACAAGTAAAGTAACTGGAGAATAGAACCTAAATCACATTCATTTATATTTTAAGTGAGGACGTGCAGACGGTTTTGGGACCATCATAATATTTGTTTAATTACTATTTGTAGACAGTTCTGACACCGTTGGTTGCATAGCATACGATGGACGTAGGATTGCTGTTGGCAGTACTACAGGTGGTATAAACAAAAAGTTGGTAGGAAGAGTAGGGGACACTCCAATATTGGGTTGCGGAGTTTTTGCAACGAGGAGTGCAGGTTGCTCTGTAACAGGACATGGGGAGACTATAATGAAATTGGGACTATCGCGTGCCATTGTAGAAGACATTGAACACGGTTTTACTGGGGAGGAGGCTCTGTATAAACATTTCTCTTTTATGTCCCAGAAATTTGATAAAGCTGGTGGCGCGGTTGTGTTCGAATCGAATGGTCGTTGGGCTACTTATTTTACTTCTGAAAAAATGCCATACGCGGTAATAGAAGACGATGTAATCACGTTCGGGGCTAGAATACATGAAGAAAAAAGAGAAATGTATGGCGCTGATACTTTCAAAAGTTGCAGCTGCGAATGTCCTGTTGTAATTAAGTTCACAATGTGGAAAACAAAGAGTCTTTGCACGTCTTACGGACGAGTTCATATTTTATGTTGCAGCATGGCTATTCCACTGGGCCTGTTGAACGAAAAGTTATTTAGTTTTCGAGAATGGCAGGATTATGTTGAGGGCAGGAAAACAATACTAACTCATTCGCATTTTCCGACGAGAATCAAGTACTGTCCAAACACTAACGGCGTAGATGACTTGTACATAAAATTTCTGGAATTTGTCACTTCTAAGGCGGATAAGAAGGAGCCAGACGTTAAGAATTCGAAACACTGTTTATCGGAGGAACTCGTTCAAGCCATGACCAAATATATTGCTAATTTAAGTTCCAACGACGATACACCCAAAGCGATAGACATTTTTCCGCCGTCTTTAACTCCGCTTCATTCGTACTTGCAATATTTATTGGACAATCCTCTTTACGACATACCCGCTGTCTTTAGAAATGATTTTTTCCTTACGAAAGTGGGCTATATGACTAAACCCGAATCGTAAGTAGTTTGAGACAATTTTTAGGTGTTACAAATGATCTATTTATCAGTAATATGAACAACAATTATATCTTAATAGGAGGTACACTGATGTTTGCTTAATTTTCAGTCTTGTCGAATTAGCGATGCAATGCGGTATTCAATTAGATATTGTAGACTCGCGTTTGCACTTTATCGACAAAATTGTTCCTCCCTTTGAACAACCTAGAATGCCGAGTGTTGATGAAATGAAAGAGCTGGTCGATGTGGAAAACGATACTACGCACGAGCATACGGAGAGAAACGAAAATGTGAGCGATTACGTGTACAGAAAGATAGCATGTAAAGTAGCGGTCGACATTCCCAAAGAATTGTATTACAACAGTATTAGATCCACAATAGAAAATTGTAACCATAAATCAGAGGATTTTACATTTATGGAAACATTACCGGATGGTAGACTAGCAATTCCCGACGACAGCGACAACGAAGAGGAGGAGAAAAAAGCGAATCTGGCTCAGAGTATTACCGAGGAAGTATTAAACTTAGAAAACAAGTTTTATAGTCGATACAATTTGAGCTTAACTACTGCGGAAAAGGAGGCCATACAAAATCCACGCATTAACGACAGGATGTGCTACGAGAAAGAAAAATTACAGCTTATGAGAAACAGCAGAGGTCAATTCGTTAAAAGATCTGTCTCGACCGTGGACCATGAAGAACGAGGAGAGGATTTTTTCTCCGTTTTAAACAATTTGAGTTTTAATAGCAGTGTCCAAACGAATGCCAAACAAGATAACTTATTGTTGAAAAACGGTATAGATATCAACAATATAGATATGGACAACATGGACATAGACAACGATTTTCTAAAACTGGGCGAATCTTTTAATCTGAGTCAAATTTCTTTGCGTCTAGACGATTTCGTCTCAACACCAAAATCAGAGAAAAAGTCGTGTGTGAACAACAATAGACACCATTTTTTAAGGCCATTCAAAGACTATTGGATGTATCATTGCGTTTTCAGCCGCGTGAAATCAAAAAATTTTGCAGTATTCGAGAAATCTTTGCCGCGAAGCTTTCGTTGGCTGTTGAATGAGTGCGCACTTGCCGTGGAATTGTCTGGGGAAGAGCTCTATGAAGAAGTATGTTTAATAGAATCGTATCTTGCATACCTTTCAAAGAATCCGCACAGTAAAGACAATCGCAGTGGCATGGATCCGGTATCCAAAAGTCAATTGAATTTCATTTTAAAGAAGTGGTGAGGTACACAATGTAAGATTGATTGCAGCGAGCTGTGATGTACAGTACAAAAATATATTAAATCATCATTGTTGTCTTCCTATATTATTTTATTGAGGTCTCCCCTCTTTTCTTCAAAAGTCGCGGGCATTTTTAATCTTGGATAGATTATATTACTATTTTATTAGTACAATCGAAATGGGAAAATAATTTATTAGGCGAATTTATCGAGTAGAATTTCAATTAAATTTTCATTAAAATTTTAATCGTTTCCAATCGTTAGGATGAATAGCTGAATAAAATAATGAATTGCGAGTGGATCGATAGTCGATTCTGTGGGTAACACGTCCCGAGCGCCATAAAACTGGCCATCGATAAGTTACCGATCGCGATGAAGAGCTGGGGAAGCCGAAGTCACGCTATAGTTTATGGGTCGGCCGTAGATGAGCGTGCAAATCGAGCAACTGTTGCACTCTCGCGTAGGGCCTCTCGGCGGTTCCCGGTGTGCGTGTTTCTCGTCCCGAGCGAGCCTTGGGCTCGAGGGGCGACGGACCGTTCCGTCAGTAGTAAACACACCAGCTGGCGTGAGGTAGTGTCGGATGGCTGTCACCATTCCACGGTCTTGCTGTCACGGTACGTGGACCGTGTGTACGATCAAACAGCTTTGTGTACGGCCCGGCCGCGTGTGTATCGGCGATCGGTACCCGGGGAGCTCGCACGGGATATTCGTACGTGCGTGCGAGTGAAAGACAGTTTCAATTTCGATTTCAGTTTCGGTTTTCAAGTGCATCTGTTGTCGTCCGCGAGACTGCCAGCTATCGAGAGCTGATCCAAAAGTGCACGCCGTTTCTTTTCTTGCTTTCTCGCGCGTTCGTTCCACTCGACGTCACACCTGCTCACCCGCGGACGTCCTGGTCCAGAGTATCGTTCGAGAGAGAAAGGAAAAGAGAGGCTGCTCCGTCGAGACCCTTCTGTCTGGTGCTGTCGCGACTTCCTGTTATTATCGTAAGTCTATTTCGAATTCATTTGAAATCTACGACGCTCGAAAATTGCATTCAACAGTGTACCATCCGGAATGCTAGTTATTTAGGTATATATCGGCCCGTGTCCCAAAGATGCTTCCGGTTCGGTAATCGTTTGTCAGCGTTACTTATTACAAGTGCTACGCAGAAGGGTTGCTATGGGATTGTCGTGCAATGGACGTCGACGGAAGATGTTTGAAACGAGAGATAGGGATCGGATGGACCTCGATGTGTTTACGATGTCGTTAGAAATATGACAGTATGCGGAAAGCACGCTCGAATATTTCGAAAGCGGGTAGAAGATTGTCGATCATTGATTGGGGATAACGGGATATAGAGTGCGTGTCCGTAAATCGCGACGTCGTCCCTTCGAAACCGACAACTTCGTATTAATCGCGTTACATCGCGACGCGTTGGATACATCGATCCCCCTTTCCAGCACGTAAGCACTCACCTCGGTTATCATCATGGTTGGACTTTCTCGAATTATATTTCGCGGGCGAATCGAACGTTTCATAGTTTCGATAACCATTTTTTCATAAGGAACGCGAAAATTCTTCGGACGTTCTTGCGAGTCAGAGCGTCGTCGTATAGGTATTTATTAGACGGGATGACGTTTTGAAGATTTTCATGCACCGCGAACGCGTGAAGTCTCGTAGACTAGATAGGAGCGATGAGACGAGATGTGGCTCGGCTATCGTGTCTGGTCATCGCGGTCCGTTTCTACTTATTGCCGGCAGAAGAGCGCGCGTGACGAGGTCGTTCTCGATAAAAGTATTTGCTCGTTGAAACTGCGTGTCACCATTTTCAATTTGATTCTTCTGAAAAATCGTCACCCGATTTTCAATATTCAGTAGTTCATATTTAATAGTAACATGGTGCAGCTTTCTCTGTACTGTCGTATCGATAGTTCGATAGTACTCGTCGAAAAGAAATGTGTCGACAGTTTGATTTATTAGAAGCCCTCCGGGCATGCTGATCGGGTTATTTATGTTTTCTGTCATCGTATAGATCGGTTTCTGTAAAATTGATGAACTTGTGAGGTAAGAGTAGTAAATAGGTCGCTGCATACAGAAGACCTGAAAAATACGTAATTACCGTTGATTACCGTTGATTACCGTTTCGAACGACAATGTCGAAGAATATTTCACCCTGAACCATCCTCGTGGCACAGCCCATGCATCGGAAGCACCTAAGTGCATTCTCCGCTTCTAAATAATCGTTTCCTTGTTTCCCTCTCGGTCGCATATACGTTTACCTGGCCATGACAGCCGGCTACAAAAATATATGTATATGTATATATATATAGAATATATATATTATTATATATATTATTATTATTATATATTATATATATATATATATAATATTATAATAATAATAATAATTATTATATATATATATACATATATAGAGAGAGATATATAGAGAATATATATATATATATATTTTCTTCTAAATTTTCGAAATTTTATATATATATATATATATATATATATATATATATATATATAGAGAGAGAGAGAGAGAGAGAGAGCGGGAGAGAGAGAGAGAGAAGAAAATTTCACTTCCTCTTTCGCTCTTGAGTCTCACGTTTTTATCGCACCACCGGCGCATAAAGAAAAGAACGAGCTTACAATTCAAGGAAGAAGCAACATCGGATCGGAGACATTCGTGGTTTCCTGGATCCGAGATGATACCGGGTCGGTGCAGGTATTGTAGGGGCTTTCGGATCGCGAGCCTGTGACCTTTTCGACAAAATTACGGCCGGCCTGTGGGCGCTCGTTCAAGCTTCGATATGTATGGACCGATCCACGGGAATTCGAGTGAACACACAGATATCGATATAATACCCTGCCGACGCGTTTCAAATTGAAACTTCGTCGGCTCTGCAATAGTTCATTACGTCGTTCTCCCATTAAATGTGAGAAACGCGAGAAACGAGCAGCTCGATACCGTATAGAGAAGAGGGTTGGACTGTTTACAGTTTGTGCGACGAACGCATGTCTAATCGACAACCTAATCGCCGTACCGTGGCAATTAGAATTTTTTTAAAAGCCTGCACACACACACACACACACACACACACAAAGGGTGGATGCCAAAGGTTCGCTAAAGTATCGCCTAACCCTGATCGGCGAGGAATTCTCCGGCAACGGAAGAGACGATGTGAAAACAGAATGGAACGGCGAAGGGCTTGTCGGTTGCGCATTGAAAAGTATCGTTCCCCGCGTAATGAACCGTTAAACGGTTCGTCGAACCGTTCCCTTCGACGAGCGATCACGCGTTCCGACGAACGTGCATCATCGATTGCACATTGTTAACAGGATGAACGTGGTCGCGGGCTGGGTCGGGTCGGGTCGGGCCGAGCCGTGCTGGGCTACATCGCTTTTTTCCCCTGCAAGCAGCCAACTGCGATTGACCTAAAATAAAAGGAGACCGCCTGCTTAATGCTAGAACCAACAAATCCGTCCGAACGACGGATTTCGGATCCTTTGTTTCGTTATATTATTACTATTTTCATGAAAGAAATTCCCTGTAATTTGTATAGTAGGGGAATTTGTATAACAGGCTCCTTTGGGAATTGATGAGGAATGAATATGTTTTCTTTCATGAAAATAGTAATAATATAACGAAACAAAGGATCCGAAATCCGTCGTTGGGACGGATTTGTTGGTTCTAGCATTAAGCAGGCGATCTCCTTTTATTTTCTCCTTTTATACAAATTCCCTGTAATTTGTATAGTAGGGGAATTTGTATAACAGGCTCCTTTGGGAATTGACGAGGAATGAATATGTTTTCTTTCATGAAAATAGTAATAATATAACGAAACAAAGGATCCGAAATCCGTCGTTTGGACGGATTTGTTGGTTCTAGCATTAAGCACAGGCGATCTCCTTTTATTTTCTCCTTTTATACAAATTACAGGGAATTTGTATAGTAGGGGAATTTGTATAACAGGCTCCTTTGGGAATTGACGAGGAATGAATATGTTTTCTTTCATGAAAATAGTAATAATATAACGAAACAAAGGATCCGAAATCCGTCGTTCGGACGGATTTGTTGGTTCTAGCATTAAGCACAGGCGATCTCCTTTTATTTTCTGCTTTTATACAAATTACAGGGAATTTGTATAGTAGGGGAATTTGTATAACAGGCTCCTTTGGGAATTGACGAGGAATGAATATGTTTTCTTTCATGAAAATAGAACATGATCCTAGACGATGTTGCGTTCGTCTCTCGCGCTACCGACCGGTAACGGTTCTGTTCATCGGCGTACGTTGTGGATGTGGATCAATTGGCATGATGAGCGATATTAGTCTTTCGGAAAACAAACGATCCGGCGCCCTCCGCGTCTCGTCGTCGGCGATCCCACCGGAAAATCTTGGTGGGGACGGTCTCGGTTAATTGGTGCAGGCAGTTATCGGTGGATCGTACCGGTTAAACGAGTCGCGCGCGTTGCATCGAGTCGCCGAATCGTTTGCCTCGGTTCGTCAGCGAACGTTTCGCGTGACGTGTCCCAGCGACGATCTTGCCGGGCCACGGCACCGAGCAATTTGGCCGCTGTGCAACGTCACCCCCGAAAGGTAGCGCAATCCGCGCTGTTTCATTTCGCCCTCCACGCACGAATTTCGTCGAGCACGGAGAAATCAAAATTCACCGCGATCCCTCTGTCCTCGAATTCGCATACGTTTCCGTATCGCATCGAGCCGCGCCGGCTCGCGTGGTTGGTCACCGTGTTTACAGATTCTTTATCGGTCGTCACGGTACGTGGTTTTCGGCAAGGTAAGCTCGGCGTTAACCTTTTAGGCACGACACGCCACTATAGTGGCTTTCGCGGATGTCATCTCTCTGAACGACGCGCCACTATAGTGGCTTGCTCTGGTAGCTCACTCGCTCATCGTTTGAACCAAATAATCGTCTTCATATGCATTGTTTCACACTTCTTTTGTCTTCGCATCGATTTACAACAGTCTACAGGGTGTCCGAAAAATGTCTCGCAATCCGGAAATGGCGGGTTCCTCGGATCATTTGAAGCAACTTCTTCCTTTACAAAAATGTTCTCCGAGGCACCGTTAACGAGTTATTAACGAAAAACAGTGACCAATAAGAATCGAGTACGGCTGACGCGAGGCGGCCCAGCCAAGCAGCGCGCGAAGCCCAGTTCCGCTCATTGGCTCGATCGCCTCGCGCCAGCCGAGCTCGCCTCTCATTGGTCACCGTTTTTCGTTAATAACTCGTCAACGGTGCTTCGGAGAAAATTTTTGTAAAGGAAAAAGTTGCTTCGAATGGCCTGAGGAACCCGCCGCTTTCGAATCGCGAGACATTTTTGGGACATCCTGTGTATACAGACAGAATATACAGTATCAGACTCTGTACAGTACATATCAGACTCTGCCGTCCAGAGAAATAGCCTCGCGCAGAATTCAGCCGTACCTAAAAGGTTAATCGCGCCGTCGAGGCATTCCCCGCCGGAGAACGACCGACGATCGTGGTTGCTCCGTCGTCGCGCGATCTGATCGAGAACCTGTTAACGAAATTTCGGGGACGGTTACGAAATATTTGTGCCGCGGTTACGGAAACGGGCAGACGGCACTCGAGAGCACAGTGGTACAAGACCCGGCACTCGAATTATCTAGGCCACCGGCTCGCGGGGTAACTGGCAGCCAGCGACGACGACGTCGAGCCTCTTACTTCGCTGACAGCGCTGATCCTCGTCCCTCTCCGCGTGTACACGTACGAACAACGAGAGTGCCAGCTATAAGCACTCACGAGCGTCAGCCGAAAAATAAAAGCCACCCACCCACACACACGCGGACCGGAGACTGTCTCGGCCGTTTCGCGACCGTCTCTCCACCGTCTCTCCATCGTCTCTCGACCGTCTCTCGAAGCGGCGACGGGTTCTTCTCCACGGTGGCCTGTTTTTTCATCCGACGTCCCTTTGTTCCGCGGCCGGCCTCAAATCGGGTTACTCGAAGATCGACTTGTAACGCGCGCCCGTCTCGAACGAGCGTTACCACGCTCTGAAAGAGGATTGCTCAGCCTCTAACCCCAATCGGGCGGTACCATTCCCTTGGAACGTTTCTCGGACGATCCTCGAATGTTCGTCGAACGTTTCGCGGATAAATCGGTCGGTCATTATTGGTGGATCAAAGGTCCGATTGTCTTTGTGCAATCGTTGCACGATAAAACCTTGACTGATTTTGTTGTATTTCTTGTCCGAGACCAGGTTAACGCATCGGTAGGTTATGGGCTCTGTGAATGAAGCTGCCGGATACTTCAACATTCGAAATTTATTAATTGTTTTTTTGTCATATTTCTTAAAGTGCTCGTCCCGGACACGTTATCTTTTCTATAGATCTTAGTGAAACGTGGAAAAATTTCAATTAATTGTCGGAAACTAAATAGCCCAATCATCAAGATTTATACTCCGGGTCGAAATAGACCCACCGAAACCGTCTACGAGCAGGGATTGCTATTGTGGCGTCGCATCCCTCTACCTGAGCGCGGCCGCTAGCATTCAAACAAGTACCGGTCCTAATCCTCAAAACTCCCTAAAAAACACGCACCCCTAATAAAACAATTCTCCTCACATCTGGACACCTCGACCCGCACGGGACTTTCCCAACTTTCTCCCTTCCTACGAAAGTCCATCTATTCCTTTCTTCTCTTCCAGTATAAAATAGACAAACGAGCAACTCCTATAGCTCAATCTGTTCTAAGTTCCTGGTTCTACGACGTCACGTCAGTCGCGCCCGCGCTCATCGATAGCATTTGAATAAACTGCATTAATACTAACCTTAGTCACGCGCTCCGATTCGCTAACCTTTCCTTCAGTGCTAAACTATCAATCCTGGAACCGAGTTTCGAGAGGTTGTAGAAATCGCTGGTATTCGAGAACTCAGAAGCTCGGCGGCGTCGTTTCAATGTTTCTGGATCGGGGTCCAAGAGGAAAAGGAAAAGGGAGACCCGGTCGAATAAAAGAGACTTTCGCGGAGAACAATCGCTGCTAGAATCCGCGAACTAGACGGAAACCGCGGTAACATGTCCCTAGGTGTGGGAACAGCAGCTTCCACGGTTTCCATGGCTTCTACGGATTAACGTATAAACGTTTGAACGCAACGACCGGCAGAGAAATCCCGTAGGATCTCGTTCGCGAACTTCCAATTATATTCGCAGCTCGGCTCGCGGATTTCCGTCAATTGAATAACTACTCGTCTAGTCCCAGGTCGCCTTTGTACAATCGTTCGTTCTCGATTCAACTTTGTCCTGCGTCGAGAGGACGAACTGCTGGGACCACGTCGACGCGTTCCGCGCCCTGAAAACGCGTTCCTCGCTGCGAAAACTCTCGTCGATCGTATCTCGGGCTTCTGCTCGCGCCTTTGAACTTTTCACGGAGTTTCTATCCGGCTCCTAGACGCCATTAACGGATTACAATGTTAATGGGAATTCGATCGGCGTCGACGCCGGGCGTCGATAACGGGACAAAGCTTTAAGTCTCCGAGTAATCCTTCTTATTTCACTTTTACTCCGCGATTTCAGGGAACTCGACGATTTCCCCGTGACACGAATTATTCCTTTCAATTATTCTTTATTATCTTTTTGTCTCGACGCCGACGTAGAACTTGCACCTGCGGATCAAAGGATCCTGGATCTGCTCCCAAAAACCGTGTCCGATTCTTTCGATTTGTAATTTATCTAATGCGCGACTCTCTCGAATCGTAATTTATTTAATGCGAGACTCTCTCGAGAAATCGAAGTAAGAAATTTCATCGACAAGAAAGGGGATCTAAACGCTAGACACGATTGCGTGGAGCTCGACCGTCTCCAGGTGTATAAAGTGACATCGACCACATCGCGGACTCGAGGAATATAATAATAATAATAATAATAATAATAATAATAATAATAATAATAATATTAATAATAATAAAAAAATAATAATAATTATTATTATAATATATTATAAATAATAATACTATTAATAACAATAAAAAAATAATAATAATTATTTTTATAATATATTATAAATAATAATACTATAATAATAATAATTATTATTATTATTAATAGTATTATTATAATTATTATTAATAATAATAAAATAATAACAATAATAATAATAATTATTATTTATTAAACGGTGTAGAAACCGCTATAGTTATACACACGTTCAATATAAAAAGCCTATTGAGTAGAGATCTTATTACGGTGATAGCTAAACTTATACGAAAGAAACATTTTCCAAGATGATTGTAAGACACACAGAAATTAAATGGAAATAAATTGTTTCTTTTAATAATTTTATATTTCAGCGACTCATTTTTACCATAAATGCATAAAATCCGCCATCTATCAGACCAGAATGTAAATCATTAAGCACGAGTTGATCGAGAGACAATTAATGAGAGACAGAGAAATTTCTACACAAAAATCGAGTCCGCTTTTGTACGTCTCTGTTCTTGTTCTGATTATGTTCGTTTGCGACAAAACGCGCGTGCAATGGTGGTCCGTGACCCTCTCCCTCCCGGAGTAAGAATTATTCGCGCGGATTGGTGAAAATTTGCGATCACACTAATCGGCACCGGAGATGTGTCCAGACAGTAGTTTTTCGAAGTCGCAGCAAACCAAGATTAAGAACAAGATCAAGAACAAGATCGAACGCGACGGGCGAGTTTTTTTTCGTGTTTCCTTTCTTTGTCGATCGAGGAACGAGCGGGCCGAGGGGGAATGCATGTGCTCCAGGAAAGGGAGCAAGGAACAGGCCTTTCACCTTGAAACAACACACGGCACAGCAGCCACACAGCCCGAAATAAACGGGGCGCACTCTATTTTCGGGCAGCCGTGAGAGGTTGGTCCTCGAGTGCGCTTTACTCCGATGCAGGCGATGCATCGTCCCGGCTGACAGGTGGACACGCGACTTTCCTTTTAGCGGGAAACGCTGGAAATTCGACGCGAGCTGTTAGAGAGTAATGCATTTTCCTCTCTCTGTGGCCTTATTGCGGGACACCCGCCGGAGGATGGCCTTAGAGAGACCGCTTCGGTTTCCTCGAACTGTTCCCGGCACTCGAGAAGCGCATCTGCTGTTTCTGCTGCCACTGAATTATCGCGGAGATTCGACTAACTCGTCATCGAGACCGAACAATGCCGCCGGCGCGAGGAGCTCGAGATAAGGGCCGCCGCGATGAAACGAATTTACGGGTCGTTGGAACCCGGAGACGCGAGAAATTCTCACGATGTTTCCCGTTCGCGCCGAAGCGAGGCAGTCGGCTCGACTTTTTTATTTTTTCGGAGGCCCGCGAGCCAAACATTTCGCATCCCTCAAAATATCTTTCTTCGTGAGAACCACTGAAACGAAAACAAGCTAAACCTGCATCGAGTTCCAGAAGTCGCGCATTACTTCGTAATGTTTGGCCAGACTGAAAATTTCATTGAAATCGATCGACGCATAGTCAAGCTACAGCCACTGAAAGGTGTAAAAGCTACCTGTTTTTGGTCGAAGTTGCTAAAAGAAACCACGGTTTTTCACCGTCTCTGTTTCTAACTCGCTACAAATAACCGATTTCGATGAAAGTTTCAGTATACGTTTATGTTACCGAGATCCACGAGACGCGTTTTTTAAATTAAATCCAGGTTCGGATAAAAAAGTTGAAGTTCAAAAGCATTTATTTTTCCTTTGTTGCTCAAAGTGACAGTAAAATTAAATGAAGGTGCTTCAGTTATTGTGCAACAAACTAGCCTCTCTAACGTTAAAAGAAAATTCAAAATTCATCTGAAAGAACTTATTGTATTTTAAAAGATGTTCGAATACACTTTTTGCCAGAGGTAGAGTATTATCCTAATTCCATAGATGACTTTCGAATGAAACGTAGCCTAACGTTTACCTCTCGAAAGTATTGGGGTTGTCCGGAAAGTTCGTGCCGATTTTTTAAGGAAATTAAAACGCAGCTCATTTAAATATAGGAGCCAAGCTTCGCAATATGATCGTGGATGGTTGATTTTGATTTATTTAGCATTCCTGCTAATTGACGTAATGTAGAGCGTGGTTTATTCTCGATTTCTGTTCTAATCGTATCTTCGTCTGTGATGGACGGCCTACCTGGGCGTTCTCGATCTTCAAGATCGAAATTTCCAGCTTTAAACCGAGCAAACCACTTCCGCACAGTTCTTTCGGCTACAGCATCCTCGCCATAAACAGCGCATATCTTACTTGCCGCTTGTGTGGCATTTTTGCCCTTTCGGAAAAAGAAAAGCATTAAATGCCTATAATGCACTTTATTTGCCATCATATTCTAAGGCGTACAAAACTGATCAAAATTAACGAATCGCAACCAAACTTTTTCCCAAATATGGCTAAAGTTATCTCTTTTAGAATATGTACACATGTCATTTGTTTTCAATAATTGTGATATATTCAGTCAGGTCCCTCACGCTACGTACCGAAAATCGGCACGAACTTTCCGGACAAACCAATATTTTGAAAAAACCGTTCTTCGCCCTGGAATTTCGTTTGCCGTCCGCGTTCCAAGGATACGATGCACTTCGAGAAACTTTGATTTCTTAAAAAAAAAACGGAGCCAAGCCCACTGTGCCGGCGCCAAGGATCTTCGATCCGTTTCCACGGGACGATGCGACGCGACCCGTCGCGCGTCGCGTCCGTCAGAGGAACAGGGACGGAGAGGACTTTCCTGAAAGGAATATCGGAGATGCGATCGCTAATGCGAGTGGCCGATGATAATGGAATTTGTCGCGGCTTCGATGAGAAGCTTCCGAACCAGCCGGATATGGGCTGCGTTAGGACACGGTGTTGTCGGTGCTTGGGCCATGGAGGACCCTTTTCGGCCCAGGTTTCCAAAGGTTCAATCTATTAGCTTGGATAGCGAGTCTGCGCCTTTGTTAAGGAAATACGTGGGTGGTTGGGCACTTCGAGGCTCCGCTCGAGGCCAAATTTGGTCAGCTACACGATCCCTTGGTCGTATTGGAAGCCAGCTGATCGGTGAAAACGAGCCGGAAGGTGTTCCGCGCGCGGTCACGTATTTCCGCGCGGCAGTGCGCTCGGAATAAAAAATCGATCAACGAAGTTAGGCTGTTGTCGTTTCTATTCATAGTCGAGCTTAAGCGTTTCGTAAAGGTAGACGTCTTCGGCGGAGAACGGGACAGATGCACTCGTTTGTCAAAACGATCCGGATCTCGCTCGAACGAGCCGAATTCGACGCTAAGCATCGACGATCCCCTGGTCCTTGGTTTCCAATTGAGTCTCTCGATCGCGTCGCTTCTAAATCGCTCGTCGGCCTTGCGATCGTTCCTCGAAGACGTCGTTAATCGTAACCCTAGAATCGTGGCACGTGCCTGGCAACCTCGCGAATCCAAGGCGACGGTCGAACGATTCTTCTACGATAGGAAGATGTAGGAAGACGACCCACCCTGGTGCACAGTGGTCCGGAAAACGGTAATTGATGGCCCAAACCCAATTTTTAGACTTTCGTAATCGTGCTTTGTTTTGCTTTCAAATAAGGACCGTTTAAAATCTCGACATTTTCAAAATATTAGATCTTTGAAATAATTTTTGCACAACATAGTATTTTAATATAATATTATAAATATAGTATTTTTCACAAGCGCAGAACTATGAAATTGGAATTGCAATTAAACAGTTTAATTATACCTTGCACTCTGTGCCGAAATGCAAATTACATATTTCATATGCGCGACGTTTATTTAATGTTGATACAAGCATGTTTTACCCGATATACGAAGAATATAAAGTACAATGTAAAATTTAAAAAGAGTACAAAAAGTGCTTGAAAGAGCTAGCGTTCAGATTCTTTTCTTTTTTGTGAAAGCTTCGACCTGTAACGATGTAGACATGTAAATTTTAGCCGCGTATTTTAATAATACGCGTAGCTTAATAAGCAGACGTCTGCGGTCCGACCGCGGCCGGACTGAAACTTTCAACGTTTTTTCACACATTTCCGATAATCTGGTAACAAGATACTCTCAACGAAAGCTCGTCGGTATTCGTTTTTTTACAAATTTCTGGAACAAAATTTTTGTTATTAACACTAAACCTACCGCGGTCAAAGTGACCGCTTTCTTATTTTGCAATTCTGCATAGTTCCGAGACTCTTTCGTGGAAAACGCTTGAATAAGTTATATTATTGGAGCAAGTTTTATAATAAAAGCTTTACAAATTCTAAATAAATTCGGTCTTCTCACTTTTGTGAAGCAGTTCATGCCAGTTAGTATTACAGCTTGGTAGGTTTAGTGTTAATAATTGAAGTAACTATTAATATATATAACTATATATAATATAACTATTAATATATATTTTTGACTCAATAACATTATAGCTAGTGTCGAGACGACTTCAATAACCTGCTATACTAATATATAGCATTATTACATGCTATTACATACTATACATATATAACATTATTATATACTATAATACTAATAACCACAAATCTTGAAACAACGTTAAAATAATCGAAGCCACGGAAAACAAATTCCCGTGCGGTGGCCCTCCCCGCTCGACGATCCATCCAGATCTAAATAACTTCGATCAGAAGAATGGTCCCCCTAAAACCGTGGGAACTGTCCTAATAGCATCGCGTAAAAAATTGAATTTTTCGGCGAGTCCGGAGCGTTTAAATCGCGCCGGTTGCCGGGCGGTTCGCGAGGGAAGAGTGGGTGGAGAGAGACAATGGGTTCCCACGGGCGGTCCCGGCCCGCCGGTGAAAGATACGGGGGCTAACAATGAGGCTGCGTGAAACGGGAAGAAGATATTCGAATTTTTCGGGCCGCGCGCGTATTAAACTTCGTCTGGCTCGGCAATAACTGTCCGCGTCGCGCCGCGCCGGCTCCGCTCGTCTTGTTTTTATTTCCACGAGGATCGACGGTCACGCGAGTATTCGAACAAAGAGGCTCCTCGTCGAGATCGATAAGGAGAACCGGCGCGTCACGGCGCATCGCGACGCGTCAGACAAAGAGCAGACACTCTGTGACGCACGGCACTTTTCCCCTCCGCGATTTAATTAGGCGCGAGCCCCGATTCGCCGACGGACATTTTCATAAACCTTTCGCTTCCTGTCCGCCCCTGATAAGCATTCGGAAGCGGCTCCCGATGATTGCGTCGACGGCCGCCGTGAATGCGACTGCTCCATTAGAGCCGTTTCGCACGGGCGTCCGCGTGTCGCGATACGCGTATGCGATGCCGCGTTATACACGCGAGAAAGTATCGCCGTCGGAACGCTACCATTGAATTACATGCACGATCGGGGTCCGTCATGCGCGCATCGCGATACAACCAGGCTCGTGTGAAACGGCTCTTAGGCGACAACCTGTGCGCATCCAGCCGGACTGATTTATCACCACGCCGAACTTAACCTTTTAAGTACGGCTGAATTCTGCGCGAGGCTATTTCTCTGGACGGCAGAGTCTGATATGTACTGTACAGAGTCTGATACTGTATATTCTGTCTGTATATACAGGATGTCCCAAAAATGTCTCGCGATCCGAAAATGGCGGGTTCCTCGGGCCATTTGAAGCAACTTTTTCCTTTACAAAAATTTTCTCCGAAGCACCGTTAACGAGTTATTAACGAAAAACAGTGACCAATGAGAGGCGAGCTCGGCTGGCGCGAGGCGATCGAGCCAATGAGCGGAACTGGGCTTCGCGCGCTGCTTGGCTGGGCCGCCTTGCGTCAGCCGTACTCGATTCTTATTGGTCACTGTTTTTCGTTAATAACTTGTTAACGGTGCCTCAGAGAAAATTGTTGTAAAGGAAGAAGTTGCTTCAAATGATCCGAGGAACCCGCCATTTCCGGATTGCGAGACATTTTTCGGACACCCTGTAGACTGTTGTAAATCGATGCGAAGACAAAAGAAGTGTGAAACAATGCATATGAAGACGATTATTTGGTTCGAACGATGAGCGAGTGAGCTACTAGAGCAAGCCACTATAGTGGCGCGTCGTCCAGAGAGATGACATCCGCGAAAGCCACTATAGTGGCGTGTCGTTTTGAAAGATGACATCCGCGGAAGCCACTATAGTGGCGCGTCGTGCCTAAAAGGTTAAGGCAAAAGTGCCTATTGCGAAACACCGCTCAATTGTGTCCCCTTCGCGAAACGCTAGGCACAAATAACACGATCAAATATCGACAGAACGTATGAATGTGGATGAACAAATTCTGCATTGTTCTTTATATAAATTATTATTATAAATTATATTAAATTATATTTACAAATTTACTCGCACATATAAATATACTTATTGTAAATTTACCACGCAACGATCGGCTGTAAAAAAATATGTTTACTCGAGCACCGACGTTTCTAAGGAAAAACACACTGTTCCATATCGTGTACCTCAAGTCTTTCATTGTGTCGGTTCACGGAAAAGCATCAGCGACGAAAATATCACGATTTCGTTAGCTTTTTCTGCTTACATCGATTTTTTCCAGAATCCTGAAGTTGGTAGTTTCGCGACCAGATTTTGAAATGATCGTATAACGTGCAATTTAAAAAAAAATCCAACGGTACGTGACGTAGGATGAATCGCAATTTCTAATATTTCAAGCTTAACATGAATTGTTGAAAGATGTCCCTACTACGTTTCCTCTGTTTTTGCCTGATTCTGCAAGACACTCTGACGTAAAAAAAAGATCATCGTTTGATCTCATTTCTATCAGAAGTTCTTTGATTTTGACACGACTCCTCGTCGCTTCGCTCCATCGTGCGCGGCGCGGCGCCACGCCTCTTCGGGGCTCTCGGAGCACTCGAGTCTCGCGTCTCCATCGAGAATTGCCTCCGCTGGTCGCAGGGGCAAAGAGGCTAATCCCAGAGCAAAGAGCGTTCCGTTTCCTCTCGTGGAAGCTTTTCTAGTCCACCGGACTCGCCGTGTCGCGCACGTATCGGCGCGGCGGGAAGTGCGTTCGCACGAGGGCAAACCGAGCCGTGAGCTATGAGCTACGAGTGGTTGCTCGCGCCGAAACCGAGCGTAAGCCGACTTAATCAGTGGGTCAAGGAGACCACCGCGTCGCGTCGCGCTTACCACGTCGGCTCCATTCCGAATTCAACTCGCATCCGAGAGCCACATACGCAAGCGTTTTGCGTGCGGGCGAGCCTTTGGACCAGGAAAAATCCTCTTCGAATCGATCCCGAGCCGATCTCGAACGTTGCCGACGACACTTGCACTGGGATCGGCCTCCCTGTTCGCAAATCGAAAATGAGCCACGGACGCTGATAATGCTTTCGCTCGGCGAGAGAGTAGCTCGTGAAAGGCGTCGCGCGTGATCCGGCATACATTTCGACGACGGCGACGTCGTCGTCGTCGTTGCCGTTGTTCTCGACCCTTCGAGCGCCTGTCCTATGCTCGAGGACAATTAACGGCGACGCTATTTTAGACGCGTAACGTAATTACATTGTTATGCGAGGCGCGCGAGTCGACGTCGGCGTCAGACGAATCCTTGCAAGGTCCTCGGCCGCTCCGCGTCGGCGATCGCGAATCGGAAACGATTACCAGCGAGAGAAAGAGAAAAAGGAAGAGAGAGAGAGAGAGAGAGAGAAAGCTTATTACGAAACGATGCGTGCGCTTTATCGGAAACGAGGGCTCGATCCGCCCGTATTTACCGCGGACAGGCTCGTTTATTTGCGCCCCGGTTGCATAATCGACACCGTGGCCGCCACCCGCGTGAAAAACGTGCAAATCGCGCAATGGGAACACGCGGGATCCGTGTGTCGACTATCAAAGCTCGAAACTGCAAACACGTGGGCCGAGGCGCGAGGTAAACGCGCGACACCGAGCGTTGTTGCAATTACCGCGTATTCCTCGTAACGCGTCGTGTCTCCCTTTATTTCTTCTCGCGATGCTCGTCGAAGTCTCGTTACGAAAACAACGTACTTTCCGATGTTTCGAAAGTGTCTGTTTCGGCCTGGAAACGACACAACGTCTATGGCAACGGGAATACAGTAAAAATTCTCCCTAACTGATCGCTCAGATTGTGCACAAAAAATGGTTCTACTATAAAAACTATAAATAAAAAAAGCTATAATATATAACAATATTATAATATATAAAATATAATGTATAAAACTATAAATAAAAACTATGAAACTATAAAAACGAGTCGCTAGGCTCGAATAATCGTATCTCCTCTTCCCAAATTTGTTCCATTTTTGTGTACAATCTGAGCGTCAATTAGGGAGAATTTACCATATTTGTTTTTTTTTTTATTTAATAACAAATCTGCAGCTGACCCCTACTGATTAACAGATTTGATGTGATCTGGTACGTCGTGCGCGAAGGAACATCGAATGACGTCGCTTCAGTATTTCGTATACGACGATTAATAATTAGCAATTAACACTATTCCTACCGACACTTCACGTATACCTATTCCTACCGCGACCGGTCAAATGACCGGTCTTTCACAACTTATATTTTCAATATTGAATGCAGACCAATAGCCAGTTTACCAGTATAAAAATATATTTTCTTTTATTCAAGAGTACATAATCTACATTTCATTCTTTTTCGTCGCATTTTTTACAAATGGGCTTCTCAACTGTACATTTTCCGCATACGTACTTTTTACATTTTAGACAGATTTTGTTCGTCTTATTATCTTTACAATACCTTATCTGACATGTTTTCCGTTCACGGGAACCTGTACTTGTACTTGCGATGGGTATTGGTTGATTTTCTTTGCCGAGCTCTCGTTGATATTCGATGGCAAGTTCTTCTGCCAATTGGAATAGAAATTCCTGTCTTGTAATTTCTCCTCCCGCAGTTTCTTTATATAACACCCATGCATTTATCCCGGCTAAATCCAAGATATTAAAAAATACTTGCAAAGGCCATCTCCGAAATTTAGATTTTACCGAATAATTTCTGGCCATTTGATCGGTCGCATCTACGCCAAATTTGGTGCTATTATACAATTGAATTGTTTCCGGTGATCGGGTGTCATTTACTTCAACTTGTACGGAGTTGTGCATTGAACTGAGAACTAGAACTTTCTTTCTTGGTTTGGCTTTGTAAATTGTCAACATAAAATTATTTGAGCGATAGAGTTTGGTTGAGAAAAGTGCCATGTCGTCGTTTTTCAGTTTTGCCAGTCTTGGTAGCTCTTTTCTATTTGCTCTGATTGTCCCAATAATCGTAGTTTTTTTTTTGCTAAAAGTTTTGTTGCTAAAGGTAGGCTTGTAAAAAGTTGTCTGTGGTTATATTTCTTCCACATCCTACATACGATTCTGCTAATTTCATAGTGACGAACTCTCCAAGAGGAACTGATGGTTATGTCAAGGTTATGCCAAATATGGAAAGCCGTTTACGTACATCGGATGCTAACCAAAATTTTATACCAAATTTGTCCGGTTTATTGGGCATGTATTGAGTGAATCTACACCTTGCTTTCGTTGGAAACAATTGTTCGTCAATAGTAATATATGGTCCTGGTTTATAACAATTTTGACTGTTGTCAATAAACTTGTACCAAACTTCGGAAATCATAGCGAATTTATCGGTTTGTAACCGTTGGCTTCGTTGATTTCTGTCGTCAAATCGAATAAATCTCATAATCTCCGTAAAGTCATGTCTACTCATAGTATTTGAGAAAAAAGGCGGGCCCCACTTTTTATTCCATAGAAGTGCTATATCCATATTCTTAGCCTCATATGCGCCGCGTGCATACATAATTGCAAAAATGCATATAACTTTGCAGTAGACAGTTCCCATTTATATCCCAACACTCTAAATGCCTCTGCCTCTGTGCACTTTCTTATAACTATTACAAAAATGTATAAATCGTACTACCGGTCAAATGACCGGTCGTGGTAGGTAAGACAGACTACAAATATTTCTCAGAAAATAAACAATAAAAAAATAAGTGAATATTGAAAAATGTATCATACATATATATGAGGAAAAGTCGTAAAGTTTAAAGGCGATTCACTTACGTTGAATGTAAGAAATTCCAATTGAAAATTTAAAAACGGTCATTTGACCGGTCCCGGTAGGAATAGTGTTAACGATTAGAAAGATATAATGGTCTTGTTGTTTTAAATCTTCCGATTTCCCTGCATTGTCGATAAGACAACTAACTCGTCGGGATGACTGACTAGCTTTTATTTACGAGATGTGGTAAATAGTTGTATCAGTTTGTGTACATATTTCATTCGGAGACCATTATGTAATGCATCATTGCTAACGGACTGATGTTATTTTTCTAAGAGCCTTATTTCGTAGTCTCTGTAGCAGTAAACTTCATTGATTTCCTTACGGATTACAAGTTGCGCAGTCCTTTGTAAGACATCGGCGTTTGATTGTTTGACCCAACGTCGCAGTTGAATCCCGTGTGAGCAAATCGGGATAATAACGGCCTTATACAATAGAAGTTTATATCGTAATGTTAACGGAGACTTCCGTCCGAGGATCCAGTAGAGCTTTCTAATTTTTCGGTCTGCCAGCAGGGTTATTCGCGAGAAGACTTTCGAGTTAGAGGTTGGCCGAGCGCGGCCGCGAGCGGTCCGACAATTAAGCCTGCCGCTAAATGCAACAAAGGGCAAATTTCTCGAGTTCAACTCGAGCCACTTGGCTCCGGGATTCGCGTCCGTAATCGCGGCTCAAGGGAACCGTACGCCGCGCCGCCCGCGTTTCTTGGGCACGCGGTTTCGCGAGTCGATAAACCCCACGACCTATCGATCCGGAAGCCGTCTCCTTCCGTTTCCGTCGCCCTCGCGTCCCCGGTCGGCTTCTATCTCGCCGAAGATAGACGAACGAGGCATCTTCGCGAGGAAAAGCCGGTGGAAACTCTTCGAGTCTCGGGCTTATTCTCACCTGCGCCTCGTAACGTCAGCTGCGGACAACGGAGTCAGCCCTTCCCACCGGCCAGTCCAACTCTAATCGTCGGCCCAGCTGCTTTAACCGTCGATATTTTAATAGCAACCGCGACCCACCTGTTATTCCTCGGCCTTGCACTCGGTGCGCAGGATCACCGACCCTGTCGCCGATGCGCGCGATAAATCGTCAGTTGCAAATGGCATGCCTCCCCTCTTTCTGTTTCGCTGTTTATCCGAGAATCGAGGAACACGGGGAACCCTCTGCCGGAAAAGGTATTCCTTTTTTCTAACGCGGCCGGCAACTGCAGAATAAACGCAATGGTGCAATGAAATTCGGAAGAGTCGAAAATTGACGACGCATAACAAAGTTAACCCTCTTTCACTCGAGTGGCGACTACTAAGGCGCCGTTAAAAATTGTTGTATCATTTTAAAGCTAACAAATTTGTTTATATCTAAGAAAAACTGTTAAATGTGTAGCTGTCGCATCGGTCAGAAAATTCAATGTCACATGCATAAAATGCACTTGGTTGTATAAAATGGATATACTACTTAATCAGAAAAACTATTTTCGATTTCGAGTTCAAATGGCTACGACTGCAAAGGGTTAATTGTTATTCGAAACGGTGTTTAACGTTGGTCTGCGATTGTTCGCGGTGCCGGCGAGAAAATCAAGCATGTCGGTGATTTTATTAGCATTCGTACAGATCCTCGCGATTGGATCGTTGAATCTTGCATCGGTTTTATAAAAATCGGGCTTTGAATGCAGGATGATGGCGGAACCAGGTAGCTTCGACCCTGCCGCTTCGAACATATTCAAAGACGAGAATTTCGCCCGGCTACGTAAAGGCTCGGTTTGCCGGGTGGAGGGTTAAAATGCCATCGCGACCAGCGGAATGTACGCGGCGTCTACCTGTTGGGTCGAAGGTACGCGTGACGGTAAGCCGCGATTTTTACTGTCTCTCGTCTGGACAGTGAACTTGACGCGATTACAGCGCATTTCCAAGCCGTACACGAGAACGTTCCGCGGCGGTAAAAATAAATTTCTCCGCGCTCTTATCTGCCTATAAAATTGGAGATTTGCATAAATACTGGCCGGCACTCGATCGTGACTCTTAAGTGCTCGAACTCGGCCGTTATCGGCACGTATTAATACCGACTGCCTATTGTATTTAGATCGTACGATCCGTGAAACGATGCGATGCCGCGTGTAAATCGTGCGTTTCTTAATGGCCGAAGATTTCGCGATTGCCACGAGATTCGAACGGAAGCTTGGCCCCCAACGGGCTCGGCTCGAACGATAATCGTAACGCGCGATTGAAATTGAAATTCCGTTAATGTTGGCCATCGATTTTTTACACACCTCGCGCCGAGCCGTTCGAGGCGGCTCCGTAAACAATGGCGTCATTACCACCTGCCACGTCGGCGGAAGAAAATTGTTCCCGAGTCGATATCAAGCGATACGCGTACCCAAGCAATACTAAAAGCGACGACGACCTTTCGGGCGACATGTTTATTTTTCATTAGCATTCATTATTTCTGTTGCTGTTTTATTGTCATTTCATTCATATTCAGTATCGTTATCATTGTGATTTCTACTTTCCCCTTTTCTCTGTTTTTCCTTCTTTCTATTGTTTGTAAATCTTCTTGAACTTTCTGTAACGAAGGGGTTTACCCCGTTTATAACGAAATATACAAACAATATACAAATAATAGAAAGATAGAAAAGAAAGAAATAGGAAATTACGAAACATAATGATAATGATACTGAATATAAATCAAATGGCAATGAAAGAGCAACAAAAATAATTGATATAATAATATAATAATAATATTAATATAATGGTATTTATATATATATAGAAAAATAATAAAAAAGTAATATTAATATAATAATAATATTAATATAATGATATTTATTCATATATATATATATATCATTATATTAATTTATTATATTAAATTATTATTATTATATTAATTATATTAATATTCTTATTATATTAATATTACTTTTTTATCATTTTTCTGCGCGACGGAATGTCCCAAGAGAGGGATATTTTTGCTCGACGAATACCGTGACTTTCACGATCCGATAAGTCGAAGTTGTTACTCGGACAAATAACTGCATCGGTTTTCCGGGAATGAATCCGCGAGCCTCGAAGGCGAATTATTCGGAGATGGATACCCGCGTCGGTGCGGACAACGTCCACGCGCGCTTCGATATCGAACCGAAAATTAAATGCACGCGGATGCGCCGAAATCCTTGAGAAGATTCGACGGAAGAGGCGAGAGCTATTTCCGGTGTGACGAGGGTGCCGATGCTGGGCGAAATTGAACCGGCTCGTATCGTTGCACCGCTCTCCGCGCTATCAACGAACTAATTGTAAGGGAATTAGCCCGGTGCCAATTACCGTGCAAGCTGCTGACCCAAATAACGCGGGGGTTCTATGCAGACACGTGTCACGTAGCCCGCGACGTGCATTAAATTAGCAAAAAGGAAAGTGCCGCCCGCATTTTCGTGCTCTCGGCCGAAAGGGTTCGGCGCAGCTGCGATCCTGAAAAGGGCTGCCGAAAACACAGTCCTCGACGACGTTCGTTTTGTTCGCGCCGCGCTGGTGCCGGATCGATGCTTTCGGGTACGCGATTACATCTTTTTTTCCCCGGCGACAAACCTGCATTCCTACCAGCCGAGAAACCCTTCGCGGGCACTTCGTTTCACGAACAAATTCGAGGCGGACAAGGCAATCACCGAAACCCTCCTAATTTCGTGTGCACCAGCATGCGGGAAGCGGAGTACAGGAATAGAATAGAAAGTCCGAAGGAAAACGCATAAGAGACACGAGTTGCAAGGGCGTGGCGTGGCATAGCATGGCGTGGCATAGCTGCCACGGAGTCGGGCCCGCGATACTCTCTCTGAACGTTCCGCAAATTACTTCGTCGGGAACTTGCTGTATCTTTCTTGGAACAGTTTAATGGTCCTTCCGGCGGATCGATCCGGTCGCTGCGGAACACGTTCCTGCGAGCGAATTCACCGTTGCACGAGCGTTTCAAGAGAGAACCGAAGAAAGATTCTCTTTAAGATCCGTGCCGGCCGAAGTTCGGGCAACTTTCGTCGGAAGACTTTCGTCTTCGATCGAGGAACAAAACGGTTCCCAGGCCGGCGTTCCGTGCTGCAGGTTCCGCTATCCTGCCGGCAGATCAGCGGACGACGTCTTTTCCACGCGGAACAATGAGAGGTAATCCGGTATGCGGGACAGCGGAAAAGTCGAGAGAAAATCGAGGGAAACTAGCGGCGTTCAAAGAAGCAGATACTACTGCCGTTGGAAACCGGCCGGCTGCGAACAATGCTGAAATTCTACTTGTACACGATTTGTAAAGTGCTCGTTTAACGGAGTCCTTCCCTTCCGGCCGTCCTGGCTTCTGGTACCGTTCCAAACTTTTTCGCCATTTCGATTCTCTGATCGCAGCTTTCCTAATGATCGAGGAGCGGTGCATGCGACGTTCGAAGTAGAGACGGTGAGTCATGGTCAGACGAGCCTAAACTCCTGCTCGACGGAACCGAGAATCTACGCCAAGCGTTGCGACACCGATCTGGTTATTCTTCTGGTACAACCTTTAGCTCGGGTGTACGCGATAAGGGTTGCAAGAGCATCGATTAAAACTGCGAGAAGTTTGATTCTTTGGTTAGCTTAGTCAGCAGCGTTTAACCCTCGGATGGCGGACGCCGGGTCCATTTGGTCCTAGAGCATTACAAACGTTCCAATCTAAATTCTAATTTTGTGGCAGTCGTGTGTAGTTATTAACACGTTCCGTGCCGAGCTATTTTTACGCGTCTCTTCGCATTGGCCATTTGATATTTTGCTAAAACTTGATATATTATATGCAATTATTAATTATCGTATATGCGTATATATAACAATTACGACCTATTCTTCTGGTGGAAATTAATCCTTCAATTCTAAATTGACGGGTCGGTAATTTTTTCATTTGCGATTATTCGTATCGTGAAGATTCATTTATGAGTTATTTATTCAGTTTATATGTTACTTACGGCAAATGTTACAATAACGCTTGTTAAAAATCAGGATAAATGTCTTATTGTTACTTTTATAAACTAATGTAAAACAGCTGCTTTTTTGTGCTCCGTAAATCATAGTGTTAAATAAACATGTAAGCATGTACCATCGGCGATACACCTGGCACGGAACGTGTTAACTATTAATGTTGAAACGAATCAGAGGATTAACTTTGATCTCGACAAAGAGGTTTTGATAATATACAAATGAATATTAATCGTAACGATTTGAATAGACCTAACCGTAGCTGCTATAAGTGCTCAAAAATGTGTCCGTCGTACACAGTTCCCGGGTTTATTAACAAATCTCGACGCATTTTACCAACGTTAATACCTTGCGAATCTTGTCCTGTTCCGTAGCTCGTTCACGTTTAGAATACTGTTCCGTCGTTCGGGCACCTTATCAACATTATCTTCGCTCCAAACTCGAAAACGTATAATAGTAATTTCTCTTTACGGCATCCCCTAAGTTGAATTTTAACGGGGTCCGTCATGATCATGATCATTCGCCTCTATTGCCTCGTCTTGAACTAATTTCTCTCTCGAGCGTCGTACAATACTTTTCGACTTTCTTTTTGTAATCCGCGCAACACCGATTTCCGAGATCAGCAGCTTCACGCGCACTTAACTTGTCCTATGTCGCCGTTTGATCATGTTTATACGATGATGCAATCTCGCCCCAACCTGCCATCTCTTGGGAAACGTAGACTTATGTATGAATTATTGTTTACGTTTAAGGCGCTAAATGGCTGATTTTCCAGTGCGGACATCTTATCCCATTTCGGCTCAAATACCTTCTAGCTTGCCCTGTGACATCATTCTTTAACACTAGATTTACGGAATCCGTCAAAATGACGGGCCACTAATTCTTTAATTTACGATTATTCATATCGTAAAGATACATTTACAAGTTGTTTATTCAATTTATATGTTACTCACGGCAAATGTTACAATAACGCTTGTTAAAAATCAGAATAAATATCTTATTGTTACTTTTATAAACCAATATAAAGCAGCTGCTTTTTGTGCTCCGTAAATCTAGTGTTAATAAGACAAGAGTTTCATAAAGCTAATTATGGCCAATTCGATTGGTCTAGCGTCGGCTACGAATTCGCGCATATCCAATGACGACGCGATTTCGGCGTCGTTTCTCTCGGTCTCGTCGGCTCCCGGAAAAATCCGCGACGCGAGAGTAGAAGAGGAAAATCAAGAGAGAGAGAGAGAGAGAGAGCGCGTGTTGTCCCTGGAAAACCTACAAAAACGCACGCCCAGCGGTCATACGGAATCATCGGGATGGCCTACTGGTACGCTTTTGCGATCCCTTTAACATTGAGTGTTGACCCACTAATCCAGAAGAGGACGTTTATGTCTGTCGGCCTCGGGGCGCGCTCGCTCGCTCCCCTCCCCCCGCCCTCCCTCGTTATTTTTTAATACGGTGCACGTTGGTTGCGCGAAACCACCCCCCCCGTGCACCGCCGCGTTCTCCTTTATTAAAAAAAACGGCGAATATTGGCGAAACGTCCAGCCATCCCGGTGCTCGGCTCGTCCTTCCGTGACGCAGTTCCCTTTCCTTCGATCTTTCCGGCGATCTCGATCTCGGAGGGGAATCGCGCCGCCGGACAGCGATATCGATCTCACGCCGGTTAAATCCGGCACACGAGACATGTATTGCCCCGCATGCGTCGCGATCCGGTATTCTCGGTTTAATAAACGGGAATTACTGGCGAGCCGCTGCCGACGCCACTGGGCGGCGCGACTCTAGGAAAAAGATCGCGTCCCCCGCGTGTCAGCCTTCGTCTCCTCGGGGCTGACCCTTTTCCAAGGTCGGGGTACGTGTGCGGGTGACACGCGCGCCGGGAATAATGATACCGGCGCGGCGTCTGGCAACCTGTTCAACTCGTAGTAATCAAGACAACCGAGTATGCGACCCGTCGCTAAAAACCTGGCCAGCCTCTGCTTTAGACACGCTTCCCCTCAAGATAATGTCTGGTAACTCGAAACTGCGACTAAACGCGCACCGACTATCGCTAAGTCCAGTAGAAAGTTCTTCCCGCGATTACTTGCCCGGCTTTTAGAACGATCGAACGCTTACTTTCGAGCATAAGAAAAAATTAATCGACTGACACACGGCGGCCCAGGAAAGTGCTCGTACACCTTTCGAAACGCAATAACTTCCTTAAAACTGGACTGTTTTGTCCGTACGTTCGGTTAGTCGCCTAACGTACATGCGCGACCGAACTATTGTACGCTCGATTCGCGCTTCCTACGGCAAACTAATGACGTGGAAGGGTCTCTAGTAGTCTTAGAGAACTTTATTTTTTGTGTTGCACTCTCTGCGAGCGCTGGTGGAAGAATGCTCTTCCAACGCTGGAAAGTCGTGGAAGAGCACCCGTGGATGGAGGTAGATTGTTTATTATTGGTCGAGGCACGAATCACCCCTTGGAGGGGGGTGTCTGCCTTGACCCTTGTTGGGGCCTGAGAGAGTTTCCCCAATGGTGGGACCTTTTTATGGCCCTTGTCTCTGGACGCAACATGGACTAGGTGACTTGAATGTTTTCTTTTTTTTAGATGATAGAGGGACGCTAAACGTCTGCTAGACGTTTTTAAAATTTTGCTATTGCTTGGAATGAAGAAACAAAGTATATGACTCTTGTTCTCGAAATTTTGTATAGGAGCTTATAACGAATACTTAAAAAATGTCTTCCGCAGATCTCGGTAACTTATACGCGTGCTGAAAATTTGATCGAATTCGGTTACAGGCGTTGAAAGATTTAAAAAACTACAGACTTCTTAAAGTTAAATAAATAAAATTTCTGTTATAGGCTCAGATGAAGAAGATAAGAGACGAGAGTTTTTTTATTTTTCTTTCTCGTTCCAAGTAACGGTAAAATTTGGAAAAGACATTTTGATCATCGTCTAGATCATCATCTAAAAAGAATTCAAGTCACTTAGTCCACTTTTGAAAAAGTGATTGCTTTTTAAAAGATGCACGAACACTTTCGTGGACCACTGTATATACGCATTAATTGGCGGCGGCTTCAAATTACCCGTGATTAACAGTGCATAATATAGTCACAAAAAAACAAGTATATAATTTTATTATAGAAAGATTCACAATTTTTGATATAACGATAATGTTTACCCCCATTCAATATATGTACGAATCATGGTATTTCACCCCTACTTACCCTGTTTTTTAGAACAATCAAGCGCTACAAGTAACCTTGCATATTTTTCTACAATATCGCGTTATCGTCGCAATCTTTTTACGGCTAGCTTTTTGCGTTATCAGCTGGTCGCGGAACGCGGACATACCGGTTATTCTTTCGACTCGTTGAAACGAGTGTCCAGCGACGGTTAATTGATGCCCGCTTGACCGTGAGCGAGGTCGTAATAGTAATTACGGCGGATCGCAATTAGCAGTCGTAGGAAGCGAGTCCGGATCTAGTTAACAGTTACGTTTCGATGGCGATTATTAACGCGTAATCGGATTACGTTCCGTGCACGTGCGGGGCACGCATTACGGCGAAGAAGAGGAGACGAAAGGAAACGATACCCGGAGAGCAGAAACGTTGATCGGACTCTTGACGGGATCAAACTCTCTCGTCACGGGCAATAATTAAAGTAGCTCCGGCGAAAGGTTAAACCGCGTGCATGCGCGATTATTGATCGTGACGGGTTCTCGCCGCCGATGAGAAAACCGGGAATTCGTTTTACGTCACGGTCGAACGATTGTGCAGGGCCGTAGGTTCGAGTGTCTATTGTGTCGACGGTCGCTTTGATCCCGGTTTCGCGTCGTGTCGTCGAAGGTAGAAACATACTAATGTCACCGTGCACGTGAAGTCGTGCGACATTCGACGACGAGTCCGAGCCCGCGTATTTTTATTGCTTCAAATCTGTTTGAAACCGATCAGGATCGCGTCGCACAATTTCATGTGATCTCGCGTGGTCGTGACACCGATCCGTTTGAAATAATGGAAAATATGCAGGCCCACGTTATTTGAACGTCGCATGATTTCACGTGACGCGACATTAACATGTTTCTACCTCGTAGCACAGCGATTTCTTCCTAATTCGCGGTCGCAAAAATCGACGGTTTGAGAAGAGGAGATACGATTAGTCGAGCGTTGCGGCTCGTTTTTTATAGTTACCGATTGTCAACAGCTATCAAAACGAGACGCAGGGCTCGAATATTAACACGTTCCGTGCCACGTGTACCATCGATGGTACACGCTTGCATGTTTACTTAGTGAACTGAACAAATTGTTTACAAGAAATTTAGAACCGGAGAATCAATTTCCACCGCAAGAATGGGCGTTGATAAGTTTTTGTTACGTTGTTATGTGTACGAGAATTAATAATTGCACGTAATACATCAAGTTTTAGTAAAATATCAAAGTGTGAAGATTCGAGTAAAAAAAGCTCGGCACGGAACGTGTTAACCCTTAGCGGACGAGAGGCGACTCTCGGTCGCCACGGCGTTTCGCGCGGCAGGACGAACGGCGAGTGAGAGGCGACAATCGGTGTTTATGTTAGATTTCGTTATCACCAACATTATCCGACCTACTGTTTTATGTGAAAGTCCCTGAAGTGGTGGCGCAAATTATTTTTCCGGGGACTGGAAATTTGTTTAATCAATTCGTGCATTCTCTACAAACATGTACAAAGACAAAGAAACGAACAGCCAGTTACACGTTTGAACTTTCGCAAAATTTTGCTCAACAAATTGAGAGGAGATTTTTGTCAATCACGAGATAGATCTTCAAGTTCGACATCCAACTCTGACGAAATTCGTCTAAACGGGAAACTGCATGTAATTGTTACTGGCACAAAGAAAGATTGTAAAGTTTGTTCCAGTCGAAACAAACCAGAGGGAAGACATGAGACGACCTGTTTCTGTGATACATGTCCAGATAAGCCAAGAATGCATCTTGGTCAATGTTTTATAAACTATCACACCGAACGAAACTACAAATCATAATTTTTGCAAAATTATATTCATAAAATTGTGAATATAGATAAACTAACGAAACATAACGTTTTTGTAAGATAATTTATATGTAAGATCATTTTATTGTACCGTATAAGACACTCGACATATTTGCAAAAATCGCCTCGTCCTGCTACCTGACTCGGCCGAAAAAGTTGTCGTCCGCTAAGGGTTAATAATATGAATTGTCCATTTTTGTGCGCAATCCGAGCGCGAATTAGGGAGAAATTACTGTAGCTGCTCGACGGCAAGAGGCCGCGAATTCTGCCGCGGAACGCAAACAGGGCGCGACGAATACGGTCGCGGGGAGAAAAATCTCATTAACCGATGAACGAGCTCTAAACGGCTTCCCGTAAGACCTCCGAACTGCGAAGCGTTTTCGGATCGGAACGCGACACGCTCGTATTACGGAGTTCCTCTTGTCGGTCTCCTCGCTCGTCACCCCGCTGTCGTCGCTCCCATTCTTCCCCGACGCGGGTTTTTAATCAAGACATAAAGGGGAGAGGGAGACACGCGTCCCCGACCTCGGGCGAGAAATGTCTTTTCCCTCCGGCAATTACTTAATCCGTAACTGGTTCTCTGCCGCATACGACAATGGCATCCGACAGAAATTTCATTTCTCGGATAGGCCGCGAATCCTCCCTTCATTGTTGCTGTCTTTGATTAGGTAAAACGCGAAACGGTTTTAGTAATTCCTAGGGAATTCTGTTTGCGCAACATTCGTTGCCGTAACAAGCTGTTCAGCGGCGTTCGTCCGGAAGGGCTAATTGTCACGCAATTAGGGGAGTTCTCGTCGCGTGCTCTCAAGGGCCGTCTCGCTCGATGCATCGACGATAATCGCGTCTGCTCGTTTCACCGTCGATCTTTTCGAGAATCGTATTTGAGACAAAGAGAGAACAACAGACTTTATCATGCGATGTAGTCCGATTTCAAGGTTATTTTAACCCGAGAAAGATAACCTACGTCGCAGAGGCGCCTGCGAAGACTGTTGATTTTTGTTAATTTTTCATAGAGGTCTAGTGATTTAAGTTTAAAATTACTTAAAATATAAAAAAATATAATATAAATGCATTTTATTTTTACAATAATGCCAAACCTTTAAAATGACTAGATTAACTTAAATAAATATCCATTGTTAGTATAAAATTGACGCCTTAGAAAAGCATGCGCCTCTGGAACGTATGGTTATCTTTTACGTACGTTGTCATATGGTTATCTTTCTAGGGTTAAGGATCGTAAGGGTACATTATTCCGTCTGTACGTTAGTTCGCGTTATGAGTATGCGTCTGCGATCTGATTCTTGGGAGAAACCACGCTTAAACGTCTCATCGAACAGGTGTAACGTAGGTTTCTCGGATATGTATCTTTTATAAGCTCGGTTATTACACGAGTAACTATAATAGCGATTACAAACCTATTCAACGCAAGCTTAAGTATAATCTCTCGAGTCCAGCGGCTGATCGCTTGTGTTTTTCTTCAAAATTATTAACGTTTATATTCGCAGGCGACGAGTGTTGGCTCACATTATGTTACTACATGCTCCAACGAGACACTTGAGACATTTTCCAATTTTCCAATTTTCCGACTCTACATACATATAAACATACTACATACCTCTCGACTAGACTTTTCTGACTCGATAAACAGAATTTGCAGTCTTGCCAACGACTACTCGACAAAAGTGGAACATTTTGGCCTGGAATTTCTGTCCTCAGAAACCGAGTCTACTTTGTATTACATTAACAGATCAATGGCCGCACGTCTACGAAGTCAAACGTCGCCAGGGACCGGCAATATTTATGTAAATTCATGAAATAATTCAACATACACATAAATCAAAAGAAGAATAACGACAATAACAACGCGTTTAATACGACAAATTAAATATTTTTCCTTTACGTGATAATTATTAAAGCAATCACCTACATAATTATTAAAGCATCGCGCACGCGTTGCGTGAGCGACCATTAAAGTGCTAATATCCATTCTACTTGCACGATGCGAATTCCGTAGTTCTATTACGTTTTTCTCGTTTCTTGTAAACTCTGCTTTTTATCGCAATTGATATATCGCCTTTCAACAGTGTGTATTAATGGATTTTTGACCGTATAATGAATAAATAAATAAATAAATGAATAAATACTGCCCGCATTTACAGAGCGATTCGTATCGAAGGCGAGGGGTGTCGAAGACTGTCTCGATTCGATCGTTACCGTCGCGTCCGCGTGGCCCAACCACCCCAAGCGGGCCGAGTACGTTGAACTCGAAGGAGACGCTGCGTGCTCTCGTACGTAAAAGGAATTTTCGGGCTTGAGGAGCAGCCGGAAAATCCTCTGGCCAGACGCCAGCGACTTCCAGCCAACAGCCACCGGTGTGCGGAGCACGCCGCGCGCCGGTCGCCGGTTCAACAGACTGCCGCCAGTCTCTAGCCACCCTCTTCTGCCTCGTTTTCGCGGATCCATAATCGCGGAGATCCGTGGACTGTCCTCGGAACACGTTGCCACCGAATTTCCCTTGTCCGACCGATCCACCTCTCGGTCATCCTTCATCCGGGAATAAAATCCCTCGCCCGTGTAATTTACGGGAAAGTCTCCCCTTTCCGCGAAACAATTAATCGATGTTGGCCAGCCTAGCTATGGCCGATACGATCCGAAGTGTTTCGACATTTTTAGTATCGATATATATTAATGTCCGGTGTTGGGATTATGGAATGAAAATGAATATGATTCTATAATTCTTTTCTTAAAAAGACTTTATTTTATTCCTTTATTGAGAGAAGGTATATGGGCGAAAACGATCGAGCGACCAAACTCTACTGAGAGTCCGGTAAGAAAAAAACGCTTCTTTTATGCCCTTCTTGGGTTCGTCTTATCCACCAATCAGAAACGTTTATTTGTCGCGTTTCACATTGTATACGTGACGCTAGAATCCCCAAACAGTCAGGGCACGATGTGTATCTAATGGTACCGGTGATGATGTATCGCGGTATCTATTATATACAGTTTACATCACCGTCGTTGCCCGCTGACGGAACCGACGAAAATGTAAACCGATATCTTAGTATCTTAGTACTAAGTAAACTATAGATTAATTTTTGTTCGAGGCTAAAATTTTAACATCCGGAATATCGATACACACGATTGACGGGAACGGAAAATATCGATGTTATTGATATCGATACGTGTCTCATCGAATTAATATTTATATACGAACTAGACATAAATGAAAATTATGCGCATTAAAAAGAAATGAATAAATAATACAATTATGAAATACACACTGGACGTAATTATAAAACATGGAATATGTTATTTATAACGTCGGTGGAAGAGTTTAGAGATACGGAGAGACACTCTTATTTAGCCGACGTTATTTCTAACTACCGTGTTTCGATATCATGAGCTGTGCGTATCGATAGCGGAATATATCGTTATATTGAACATCGATGCGAAATATCGATATTTGACTTGAAAAATATCGTCGTCACGGGGCCAGGCTGCGAGGGTATCATCTCCGGGCTGATAATTCGCAAATAAACGTCGCGTCTCATCGTTCTTTGCGAAAAGGATCGAAGCAGCCAAATAGAAATCTCGTTTCTCAGCAACCAAATAGAAATCTCGTTTCTCAGCGGCCGGATCGAACGTTTCCGAACCCCCGTCGGCTAAGTACACCCATTCCTCGTGGAAACGGGACAAAGAAGCTCGCGCGGAGCTGTGGCGTCGTGATTTCTGAGAGCCGAGGGGAGGATCGTTTAACGTGAGAATTTGATCCGTGCCGTCAGCAAATTGCATTCGGTGACCTCGAGCGCGTTTAAATTGCGAGATTAACCGGCAGTAGTGATTAGCGGTAAAGATTTAACCTTGCTCCATTCCTGAAGGAGCATTAATTCAGCTGCGTTCGTTTCAGAGCGCTAAGAACGGCTCCGGGATCCGATCGGCGCGCCCGAAAACCGTTCTCGTTCCGGCAAGGTGCGCAATTTCTCTGCTGCGCTACCGAATCGGAATCGTTCGGCGATCGAATTTGACAAAGGTCAGCGCCGAGCGTCGCTAATAGCGATCGTTGTTACTCCGATTGGACCGAGTTCGGCGCAACTGGTAGCCCTATTAACGAGGAATCAGCCGGTGAAAAACAAAGGTATTAACCGAGTCACCGGTCGGGCTCTGCCGCACGCGCGTCATCGTGCCGAGAACGGCCGGCTTTATCGCGGCACCCACGTCAACAGACCGGCCCGAAGTCGCGCGCGATCGCGAGCGCGAGCGCGAACGCGGCAAATATGTACGCAGTTACAGCCGATGGCAGCAATAGCCTGGTCGTCGGTTACACCAGCTTCACGGAACGTAATCCGATTACGACGTAATTTATGCGGACGATACGTGTGTCGTTTCACTGCCGACACGTGCGACGATCGCCAGATTACATACCGCCGTACCGCCATAACTCGCGGCGAGAACGCAGCGACGATGGTGGCCAGGCTCTCCTTTGTTATTCGCGAGCGTGTCACGTACCGTGCCACGAACACATCGGTCTCTCGCTGATCAAACAACGCGAATTCGAAACGCTTTCATTATCATCCTTTCTCGAGCACACGTCGATCCGTCGCGCGTCCCGAGCCCCCGTTCGCCCGATCACGAGACGCGAACCCGCTGTTTACCCACCGGGAGATAAAGCGGCAGCTAGCAGCTACTTTTCGTTGCAAGTGTAGCAGTTTGCAACATCGAGATACGAGTACCTACTCCCGTTCGAAAGCAATTTCGTTCTTGGATGCCTAATTTTCCTCAGGCACGCTGCGAAACGAGCGCAATCAACCCGGAAACATCTCTCTCCCGCGATGCTGCCGCGCCGCGTTGATCCCGGTCGTCTATGACGACAGCCAATCGGCGGCCGGGCAAATCGATGACCGCCGATAACCGAATTTCAATTTCCATCGATGACGAATGCCTCGATATTTTCGGCCGATCCCGGCGGATTAACCTGATCACCTGGTGCACGGTGCACACCGGTAATCCGGCTGGCATCGGATCGAGGCTATCGCTTATCCGAGGCCAGAGTTGGATCGGCCTCCGCTTACGTGCGCCGAAGCTGATCTCCGCCGGCGTTCTTTCGGACAAGGTCGTTATTTGCGATTCAAATCCTTCGCGACTGTTTATTCGGCGCATTCTTTGCCTTCCTCTTTAACGCCTGTGCACCTGACGACCACGCAACATGCGTCGCCGACGAGGATGCGATGGCACCGATCGCGTCGCGGCGGCACAATGCCCGCAAACACTTGTCGCTCGCAAATGAAACGGTAAATAGTCGAGGATGACGGGACTCGTGACTCATCGATCGATCCGACAGGCTCACCTCCCTTCGATCGGTAGCCCGTGGACACTGTCTTCGTGATAAGCGATAACCATCTGGAAATAACTGTGACGATCGTTGATTTTTTTCTGGGCGTATTCCATCGGCGAAGGGTGCGATTTCGATGATCGAATGGCTCACTATTTTTAGTGACGTGCAACGATCTATCGATGTTGGCTAAATTTGAGAAAATTTTTCTTTTTTAACACGTTGACTGCCGCGTCACCCGTATTCGGGTGACAGCAAAAGTTCTCATCAGGCCACGTCACCCGTAATTCGGGTGACGCTGATTTGACTACTTACAAAGGATTTCCGAAAATATTTCGACGAATATTCTACAGGAGTCAATGAGACTATCGAATTCTTATAAAAATGGTTTATTAAAAAAATTATTCGCAGTGTATAACATTAAAACATTCTCTGCAAAGTTGAGGTTGATCAGGACAGCTTGGACAAAAAGTTGTTTGTTTTTTCAGATATGCTCGTGCCTCTGATCGGTCCATTTCGTATCTTTTATTTGAACTGTAGCTTCCTCGGTATCATCAACATTCCTTTCTTCTTCCATGACCAATTCTCGTAAAACCTCGTCAATAGTATCTTCATAACATTCATTATCACTAAGATTATATTTATCAGTATCCAAATCAGAATCTGACGATGTAATTTTATTTATGCTTCTCCTTCCGGCCAATCCAATCTCTTTTCATTATTGAAAAAAAATAAGGGCAGAGATTTTAAGTTATATCATTCGGTACTCGGCAAAATTCCAACTGTTCATGCAGGAACAGAAACAGATATGAATTAACAGCGCACGCTTCCTATAGTGGTAAATACGCGTGGCAGTCAACGTGTTAATATTCTTAATCATTAACAGTTTTATTGATTATTCCATCTTCCTTTTTGAATTTTCGAATTATCAGATTTTACGAAATTGTCGTGATTTCTTTCCGGAGCTTTGCCAAGCAACGTCGATCGGGTTCGTTATATTTCGCTCGGGTGCACACGACTCTTTCGATCGGCACTAAGAGGGTTAAGCCGAGAGTGCTGCCAATCTGAAATTGACGGCAGTCGCGAACAGATCGATCCGACCGCGCGAAAAATTATGCAATTGAGGAAGCGTGCAATTGTGCGGCAGGGTAATGGAATTGAACCGCGTAAACGTCGGCGGGAGCGGGATCTTTGAACCCCTGCGTGAACGCTACCCTTCCACCATGCGTCAAGCGTCGGCTACCTGTTGCCACCTTTTCAGTCTTTCTCCCGGTCCTCCGACGATATTTATGCATTTGCGCGTCGAACAAGCGTCTCCCGGGGTGCACACCCGCGCACCCCGAATGCGAACACGAACGCGGACGCATTCACGCGCGTCAGCACGAGCATCGCTTTTCACGGCTACGATATCACGCTTGAAACAGATCAAAAGCCGTCGAGGTCTATCTTACCGGGTACAGGCTGTACAAAGATCGCGGCACCCTCTCGCGCCTTTCTGCCGACAAGTTATCGAAATTACTTTGTTGGTGGCCATCCACCGAGTTATGCTATTTTAGAGTCTTGCAATACTGATAACGATGATGGAGGAAAGGGTGTCCCTGAAAGTTATGTACAAATGGGCATTAGATGATTTTCCGTAAAGGAGTACGAAAAAATGCAGAATAATCTCTTTTCCATTTGGTCCTAGTTTTCGAGAAAATCGAGTTAGAAATTTTGCTTTGAGCTACAGTAAATTCTCCTTAATTGACGCTCAGCTTGGAATCAAAAATGGACAATTTGAGAAGGGGACAATCGCTTGACAATCGCTGACAATCGGTAACTATAGAAACGAGCCGCAAGGGTCGAACAGTTCGTACCTCCACTTCCCAAATTGTCCATTTTTGTTTCCAAGCTGAGCGTCGATTAGGGAAAACAATTTTTATCGCCTAACACAGAACAAAATATTTTACCGAGAATATTTTATTATTTTGATTACAGAATTGTCGTGTCATAGTCGCACGAGCGTATGTAAAAAGCGAATTTTCGAACTCGATTTTCTCGAAAACTAAACCACAAGAAAGTTATTCTACATTTTTTTCCACATTTCTTTTCACGAGGTATCACCCGGTGCCCGCTTGCGCACATCTTACAGGCACACCCTCTATACATACGCACAGAGAATTTCCCGATGCAGCAGTTTCGCTGGAGCGGGCTGTACATCTTTTTGCGGGTGCTCGAGGCCTCTCAAAGCAAAGAGGATTTTCGCGGAGGATCGTCGCGGACCGGTCCAACAGGTGGAAGCGTTCGAACCACGAGGGAAATCCTCCGATCGAAACGTGTTGTACCGGGGAGGGGTTGCGGTGTTGCAGGGGTGGTCCCATAATCCCTGTAAGAGGTGCGACAATCGCCTCCGGCGGACTGACCTCGCACGCGCTATCGTTTGATTGTTCCAGTGTCCTCGGATCGAAGGTGGAGGCTTTGGTCGGGAACGGTCACGAGGTTAACAGGTGGAGAATAATTGAAGTTCCCGAGATACCACCACGCGTCACGCAGGGGTGGTGGGTCTATGGGGGGCACCGCCCCAGCGGCCCCCCGGCTCCAGTCCAAACGGAAACTGCCGGAACGGTGCCATCCTGGCAAGGCCCAAGACCGCCCCGCTTCTGGTACCACCGTCCAAACGGATGAAGAGCCCCTCCAACATCATGAGGCAGTCCAGCCTCACCAAGCTTGGCTCTATGATCAATACCGCCGTGAACAAGAGAGTCGGTGAGTTCTATTTTCCTTTCTTTCTCTTCACTAGCTCTCGCTCTCTTTCTCTCTCACTCATTCTTTCTTTCTTTCTCTCTCTTGACCCCTTCTTGTTACCTTGCCGTTTTCTTCCGCTCGTCTCTTGACACGATTTTATTGGTCCTCGAACAACCAGCGGCAACGGTGAGCACACCCCTGACCGGTTCAAAGTGTTATTTACCGTCGCCTGCGTCCGGTACAAATTATTCATTTATTCAGCTCGATATTTCCAGGCTCGAAACAATTAGACTTTTATCTATTCGATAAAGCTAGTCATTCTTCTTTAGATCGTTGCATCATTCCAACCGAAAGTTTATTCTGACTACATAAATTTCATTTAATCCTCGTGAAAATATAATATCGTTATAATAATATATATATAACATCGTGAAAATATATTTATTTTTTATGTATATTTCATGTATACTTTTTTTACACTGTGGCAGCATTACGTAATATCATTATGTAACGTTTCTTGTATAAAATCATTTATGAAGAGTTATTTGATCGATACAACAAACTAAAGGAGAATAATTGAGGAATATAATAGCTAAACACGACGATATTGACGTACGATATTCACATTAGCGCGACTTTTGCAAACGAATCTATTAATAAATATTGTAATCGTAAACGAACGCAGTCCGAGGGTTAAACGAATGTTTTCGCAAGTGAGAAAGCGTTTACGGATGATTTATTTTTTCCCCGGTTTCGAACGAAGATTGCCCGATATCGTGCAAGCATCTCAGCTCGGGCTAAGATATTATTGGCCGCGAACAGCATTGCAAACAAATGGTTATCTACTCGGATAAGTCTCAAGGCTTTCGGCCTCCTAATCGGCCGTCCAAAAATCCTTGACTCTCAGGAATGGCAATGAAGTTCGAATTCGCGCGAAATTCTGCGGCGCCTGGAGAGAACTGCGCCGGATACGGGCGAGTCGAGCCGGTTGCCTGCTCGCCGGGGCAATCCGGCGCTCTCTGCTCTGACACGCTTACGCACGCATAAAATGCATATGCATCGGAGCTTTTACGACGCGCGTAACGAGCGTACATTAAACGTCGTTGAATAACAGGTCTCGGTCATTCGAATCCTGTGTCGTAAATTTTTTCTTCGAAGCGTCTCGGTCGAAAGTTCCTCGTACCGATCTCCGTCGATCGAAGAGCCTCTAGCGATGGGATCGAGCGAATGTACGGGACCGATGGTCGATTAAAATCTTTGATTTACTTATGTTCGCGTTACGATTCCTTTAAAATACGATATCAGGAACACGTTCGCACGAGTTTCCGATCGTAAGTGGCAAGCGAGCCTTGGCGAATTCTCGTGAAGGATTCCGCGTTGTTCTAGTCGTGTTGTTCTAGTAGCGACACGCGAGTCTCGAGGATATCGCTCCGCGCAAAGGGAGCCGGGGATTGTTGGCGCTTAGCCGCTTAGGCGACCAGTTGGTAAACTCGCGGGGTCCCGGTGTCACGTGTTGTCAACACGGTATGCTGTCGTTGTAGCGTTCGCTCGGCGAAAAACGGTTCCCGTGAATTGTGACCAAAATGAATTCGCGGAACCGTCTCAGGAGTCGAAGACCCGTCGTCGTCGACCTGAACAAAAGTATTCTCCACATCGACATACCCTTCGATCTCCGAATCCGGCACGAGGAGCGCGATGTCAGTGAGTAGCGAGCAGCGTGATGTCCAGTGATTAAGCGAGCAGCGTATGAAACAATCGTGCCCTACGCGCGACCGGGCGCACACAGTAAACGGCACACGGTCACGGTTATTCGAAAGGTTCGTTATCGATCGGCCGGTGTTCGACTGGCGTGCGGCTGCGTTTCCACGGGTCGGAGACACTTCTTGAGGGGCTTCAGCGATGCCGGGCCCGCGTACGATCCGATCGATTACGAGCCGGCAATCCGTGGCACGCGAATTCCGAATTCGAGACGCTTTCTCGCATTCGGACGCCGGAGTCGCCTCTATTATTCAGTGGTAACGATCCGGGAACCCGACGCGACTCGTCTCCGTAGAAAGAACACCTCCCTGCTAACGATCATCTGTCCGAGGAATTCAAACTCTTTTCCAACCGTCCGGTGGACTGTTGGGACCGTGCGTTTGTTATCGTTTCGAGATTCGGGAATCCGTCGCCACGCGTTCTGCGAGCCGATTCTTATTTATCGTCGGTGGAAGATCGATCTCTGACCCAGAGCTGCGAGTCCCTCGAAATTCCGCTCGGACCGGTTCTAAGCGACTTTTAGAAAGAGAAGAAAAGGGAGGCGAAGGAAGTTTCCGTCTGTCCGCCGTTTGTGTTGCACGGCGGTGGTTTGCTACCGAGTGGAACGGTCGGTTCTGCCTTTTTTCTCCCTGTTTTCATTGGTGCTTTTTGCAACGGCACAGTCGCGGCGCAAACATTACGCCGAGGCGAATACACATACGTTGCGCGGCGATCCGCGGCGGGTCTCTCGGTGTGCAGACTCGTTAGAGCGAACTGATTAACGAGCAGCCTCTAACGCGTTCGGCAACAACAGTTTTCGCGTCGTTCGAGCTGGTTTTCCGTGCACTCCCGTACCAGTTCGAGACGGTGTCCTCTATCGTGCGCGGTTCCGTGCCGCGCAACAACAATCGTTCCACTCTTCGCGTTCGTTTGTTTGATCTGCCGAGTTAATTGTCCGGTCGATCGAAACGACGGAAAGATCGTCCGTTTGTCGACGGGAGACGGTGGGACCGGCCCCAACCGTAGGAGCGATCAATTAATCAATTAGAGCGCGGACGTCGCAACTCGAAGAATCAATCGGAAGATCGGGCCACGTTCGAAGGCCCTCGGTTCCTCTCTCGTCGTGATCGGATTCGAAATCAGCTGTTTCGGCCGAACTACGCCCTAAAGTTCTCCGGCTAAAGTCCAAGGATTCTTCGATCTTTTCATTCCGCTCCGAGCCCCAGTACAAGATATTTCGTATTGTTTTGCCGCGACTTAATGACCGAAGATCGTTCGAGTAGCGTACTGGTGGTACACGAAATTGGTGTATCCGGTAAACGGTCAAGGACGATCGATGAGAGAGTAATCTTCGCCGGGGGGACGGCCGTAAGTTGATTCGAGGCATGTGTTCCCGTTAAATTGAAAATCGATGGTAACTTCTTTGCTGTATTCTTGCGGAACGTAATTGTTGCCGGAGGAAACGAGCATTAACTTTTCCCGAGCCGCGGGCATGCGTTCAGACGCGAATGGCACACCCTGCCGTTAATATCCAATCGAATCGCCTGTTTTCCGAATAGTACCGCCAAGTTTCCAACTTGTTTTAGCCGACGCGATAAAAGTACAGTTTGCAGTGTTAAAATAGCAGAATGCTCGCGGCCCGTTCGTCGAAGGTATTCAACGCCGAAAGGGTTGACGTTGAATGCGCACCGGACACCGGGTCCGTATCGAGAATGTATCGGCGAGATCTGTTTAAAGCGAAACAATGAGGCTTTTCTCTGTCGAACGCGTTCCAACTGTTCGAAGCGAGTCACGTATTCTCCGCTTTGACGACATATCGCGCGATCCCCGCTCGATCAAAGGTCGCAGGCAGAAATCGAAAAAGGATAACGAGCTCTGTTCGAAATCGGAGTCGGTTCAGCCTCGTCGAAAATGGATCGGTCATTGGCCGACTTTCGCTCGTCAAAGAGCCTTGCACGATTATCCAGGAATGTACCCCTGTTTTCCTCCCTGGAGGACCTGCACGAGAAATTGACGGAGCTGTTAGGTAACATTTGTTTCACTATATTCTGAACAGTGCGAGACCGAATATATAAGCACGCGTGGCTTGCTAAAATTCACGATTACGAGAACAGGATAGAAGTTTCCAATGTTCGCGTAAAACGAACCTTCTGCGTAGGCAACCGGTTACTCGGGCGCATTCATTTGCATTTCGGTTGCCTACGCAAGGGGTTCGGGTTCAACGAAGGGTCAAAGAAATAAGTTTCGGATCATTTGTAACATATAATCATGATTAAATGTATTAATCATACGATGATTACGATTGAATCTATAGCAATATTTTCTACAACAACGACGTTGAATATTTCTCGGGAAATATATGTATTATTTCTTATGACATACGTTCTTAATTTACATGGCTGTAAAAACAACTACGAATTACGAACTACTGCGATTACATTGACCAATGAATTACAGAAATCGTTAAGAGAACAATTAATAACCGTCCAACTTCGCCTTTCGAGTTAGCCGTCCGAATGCGAGTTTGAATTTGGCGGGCGAACAGGTTCGCCCTCGGTCGTGGCCGTTCGTGAAGTTTCGCCGGCGGTCGGCTTTCGCGTACAAGATGGCGGTTCCAGTGGAACCAGCGAAACCTAGCTGCGGTGTGACGTCACGCCATAGTAGTGTTGTGCGGTTATGCGTTCGTGAATTCCGCCATTGAAATCTCGACGTACGCGTTCTGTTCGATGGCGGGCTAGACCGATGAATATGTGACAGGCTAAAAAGAAGATTGATCACGGGGGAGTGTCCTGTTAAATCGTGAAGATTCTGCCTGGTCCGTGGTGGCCGGCGTGGGGCGCCGCGCGCGTGTGTGTCGTGTGTCTCTTCGGTGTCTCTCTGGTCTCGAGTGGTAGAACACGGTTGTATATTGGACCTCGCACCGGGAGTTGTAAGCTCGCGCGTGCGAATATCTCTCTGATCGCGTAGTGTCTGATGTGCGAGATGGCCGGTAAGTAAGTGTGATAAGGCGAGCGATAGTGTGTGTCTGGCTCTGTTCGGCATCCGTGCGCATTGCTACCCGCACGCGGAACGTGCGAAACGATACGGACCGTGAACCGAACCGAACCGAACCGTACCGTACTGTATCGTATCGAAACCCACGAACCCACGAACGTATAACGACACGAACGAAAAAGAACGGACGGTGCGTCGCTCCTGCTGGCCGCCTCGCTGTGCCGCGGCAACCTGAACCTTGACCCAGATACACTATATCCGCGGGTTCACGGGTATATCCGCAGCGCTCTCGGTACACACGCAACGGTTCTTCTTCGTCAATTCCGCATCCTCAAATATAATCACCCGTACCCACACTCTGGATACTTGCCGTGCGCGGGGCCAGATGCGCCCGTCGCCGGCCACGGCGACGGCGACAGCAACGGCGGCGGCGGTGGCGACGGCCTAGAAGCACGATGGATTGCGCCGGAACTTCAAGTAGGCTTGCATTTACCTTTTCTCCCGTTCTACAGGTCCCGTTTCGCACTTTTCCCCTCCTTGTCTCGTTCTGTCGCTCGCTCGTATCACGTTCTATCTGCCTTTTCTCTCTTTGTCCCGAGCGGCCCGCAAACCAGAGACACCACGCTTTTCTATTCCTCGCCAGCTACATTCACTGATACAGCTCTTCTTTTCCACGTTTACCACGTTAATCACGTTACCGGCCCTCGCAGGTGTACACACGAGACGTTACCTGCTTCTCGTGCAACTTTTCCCTCTTATCCTCATTCTGGACGACACGTTATCCTTTGTATCGATTCGCGACGCTTTTCGGAGCCTCTTTTGAACAGCGATACCGTGTACGTGTGCGTGCGCTGTAGGAAATTATACTTGCAATTTTAGAGCAGAGTTTTGCGCGTCGGCTTTTTGTCCTCTGCACTCCGCGTACGTATCCGTTTCCTGCTCGTCAAAGAACAATGTCACTCGGACGATGTGCGTTATCGGTTCTTGATCTCTTTTGCGATATGACATTTGAATATAAACACATTGGAAACAGAGAAACTAAAACAAGATTTAATTCTGTTTTATTGGAGACTCGTCACTCTGCTACTATCCTAGTTCATATTCGCTCGGAGCATGGTTTCAATCTGTCTTGATGTCAGCGATCTGATGTTTCTGTTACAGGTAATGGCGACATACAGTGGTGTTTTTCGCAGGTGAAAGGAACATTGGAAGACGATGCCACAGAAGGTGAGTTCACTCTCTAAATTCAATAAGAAATCTGCTGGTTATTAGACATTGTTGTAAACGGTGTTGTTATGTCTCTTTTCCAGCCGATATAATCTCATGCGTAGAATTTAACCACGATGGAGATCTCCTTGCGACAGGAGACAAAGGAGGAAGGGTTGTTATTTTTCAAAGAGACCCCATTGTAAGTTATAGTTACTTCTATCCTTAAACGAAACTTAAAAAAAACTGATAGTCGACCTGTCTGCATGGAGATGAATATGCAACACATTTTTTGCGTAAATAGAATTTGTACTTACCAGAGTATGTTAATTCTTACGTTTCGAACAAACAGAAACATGTCTTTTGAAGAAAAATTATGTTTATAACGTAGTATTGGATTATTGCCAGCTTTCATATGTACTGCACTCTACATTTCTCTATCTTTAGAAGAGTTCTAAAGATAATCTCTGAGCACAATGTAAAGAATCTATTCGAGTTGAATGGCTCTGATAAATGTAAATGAAAAATTTGGGTAACACAACAGAATTATATAATAATCGAGAAATATTGTTTGTCATTTGTATAGAGTAAAAACAGTATACCTCGGAGAGGTGAATACAATGTATACAGCACCTTCCAGAGTCACGAACCTGAGTTCGATTACCTGAAATCCTTAGAGATAGAAGAAAAAATTAATAAAATTAGGTGGTTAAAGAGGAAAAATCCTGCACACTTTCTACTTTCCACAAACGATAAAACAATCAAATTGTGGAAGGTGAGCGAGCGGGATAAAAGAGTAGAAGGATATAACACGAAGGAAGACAATGGTACCATCCGTGATCCGGCATGTATCACTTCTTTAAGGGTGAGTGTTAAATAAAGCAAAAGGTTGTGTTCATTTACAGCCATATTCTTCGTTCTAAAACGCTATGTAAATAGTAGTGCTCCGCACAGCATTGTATTTGTAACAAAAATGCTTACAATAGAGATATGGTCACAAAGTTCAAATATGCACATAACATTATGAGACTTTAGAGTCGCGACACTGTAAACTATTTATAATCCTGGTAAACGTTCCATTGATCGAACTACCTTTATATTTACATGTTTAAACCACATAGGTACCAACCATAAGACCAATGGAGTTGATGGTGGAAGCATCACCAAGAAGAATATTTGCCAATGCGCACACCTATCATATAAACAGTATAAGCGTTAACAGTGATCAGGAGACATACCTCAGTGCTGATGACCTCAGAATTAATCTTTGGAATCTTGAGGTTACAGACCAGAGTTATAGTATCCTTTTTCTGTCTCATGTAATAGCTTTTTTCCTTGTATTACTTTCTTATTCCTTTGTTTGTTAGTCGCGCTCGCTATTAGTGGCGTGGCCTTGTAAACGATGAAACGGATTACTTTTCCTAACCATTGGTACACAGATATAGTAGACATTAAGCCAACCAATATGGAGGAATTAACAGAAGTTATAACCGCTGCGGAGTTTCATCCGGCGGAGTGTAATATTCTGGTATACAGTAGTAGCAAAGGAACGATTAGACTTTGTGACATGAGATCTGCTGCATTATGTGACCAACACAGTAAGCTGTTCGAGGAGCCAGAGGACCCAACTAATAGAAGTTTTTTCTCAGAGATAATCTCGAGTATAAGTGATGTAAAACTTAGTAATTCAGGAAGATATATGATCAGTAGAGACTACCTCAGTGTGAAAGTGTGGGACTTGCAAATGGAAACGAAGCCTGTTGAATGTTACCCTGTATGTAAACGGCCAAATACTTTACTCATAGACTATTAAATTAAAGCCCCAACAACTTATTGTGATTGCGTTGTTACAGGTACATGAATACCTAAGATCAAAATTATGTTCGTTGTACGAAAATGATTGTATCTTCGACAAATTCGAATGTTGTTGGAGTGGTAACGATTCCGCCATCATGACGGGTTCATATAACAATTTCTTCAGAGTATTCGATCGTACAACTAAGCGCGATCTTACGCTGGAAGCAGCACGTGACATTGCCAGACCAAGAACACTTCTAAAACCGCGTAAGGTTGGTATGAACCTTCGAAACCCTGTACAAAGTGTAGTCAATAATTGTGGTACAATCGAAAAATCCTCGGTTGCACCATGATTGTCTCTACACCCTCTATGACAATAGAATACAAAATACAATCTTGTATCACTCACATAAATTGCTCAAAAGGTATGTACCGGCGGAAAACGAAAGAAAGATGAAATTAGCGTCGACTGCCTGGATTTTAATAAGAAGATATTGCACACCGCATGGCATCCATCTGAAAATGTTGTAGCTGTTGCTGCTACGAACAACCTCTTCCTATTCCAAGACAAACTCTAGCACATCTGTATGCAGGTACGTTTATCAAGAACTGAAGTAAATAGAGAGAAAAGCATGTGATTGGTGCGTTCAAAAAATTTCCAGCAAATGCAGAATGAAATCTTAAATTGTTGTGAAATGAAATTTGAGTGTTGTTTGATTTTATATTGATTTTTATTTATTGCTGGCACGTCTGAAGAAGAACCAGGCGATTTTTTGAAGGCACAGTATATGGTAAAATGGTAACTGGGCGGAGAATAATATTCTGCTTCATTCTGTTTTGCAGATTATTCAACGGTATATATTGACGTGAGCAAGACACGTTGAACTGAAGAATACCAGTGGAACAACGAGTGTCTGAATAATGCTGACGAAAGTTGACTATTAATGCGTCAATGGTTGACTGACCGAAGAGTGGTGTACGTAGCGCCGTCCACGCAGCTCGCATATTCATACACACTATGTATACACGAACATACAGAATTGCACGTAACACCTTGTCGCGCGTATATGTGTATATATATATAAATGCATGCAAGCAGATGCATATGCATAACTCTCCAGACTACTAAAAAGTCCGTTAGTTGAAATAAAACTGCACGGTGGAACCATTTTGCCCACAGATAGAAGAATGTACAGTTCACCAATCAACAGACTCGTGTTGGCGGTTATTATTTCACGGTTTTTCATAACGCATCAATAATGATATTCTCTCAGTTCGCCTTGTTCGTAAAAAGTGATTATGCTAACGCGCGCGAACCAGGATGCTTCTAACATGTGCGATCTGTTCTATCAATTGCAGATCATTTGTCTGTGAAAGAGAAGCATGTTGCAGTCGGACAAACAATGAATAAGACCAGAGACACGTGCGTGTGGCATACAATGAATTTACTTAATTAAATTATTCGCAGGAACATAGAACGCTTAACAATCGAAGCATTAAAAAGTAGTTTATGGTCGTGTGTGCCAATGAGATTTATCTATAAATTGTCGCATATTTTATTCGGAATTCAGTATTGTTCTTTGTAAGGTTTGCGCGTGCTAAGGAATGAGCGCAGCTAGATAGTCGAATCAGAATTCAAAATCGGATTCTTCTCGAGCAAAAAGGAACTTCCTTCGTTTTTAGAGTAAATACGTTTTAATATCTGTCTAATTAACAATGACGCTTGTTGCATCGGGCAGTTACCAATTATATGGAGAAAGCAAAGCTTTCGATATTCTGAATTTAGTCTTTTTAATTGTCATTATTTAGCGAAAGAGCCAGTGTTAAACGAATATAGGCCTACATTCTCTCATATTTTTATTTTCTGAATAAAAGGAATTTAATCAAGTACAGTTTCCATGGCATGGTCAGTTGCGGACATATAAAAAGATATTTGCCGATACGAGTCATTTTTGGTCTATTACCAAAAGCTCGTGGGAGGAGAACTATACTGTCGATATAAAATTGCATACGATTAGCAATAAAACAGCACGAGTTGCGACGTCACGTTCGTCGATCGACTCGCTTTCTAACGAGAAATTTCCTCGGCCAGGAGAATATAATATACGAGAGCTGTGGTAATTACTAGAAGGGAATACAGATTTTCTAAATATTTCTTATCGATAAATTATTAACACTTATACACTTACACATATAAGCAGCGATTTCGTACTCGAAATAAAGGTAAAAGTTTCAAAAGAGAAAAAAAAGTGCATTTGACGATGGTGAGCTGGGCTTGCAGAGTTTATGTAAATTAAGTATGCGCTGAGTAACATGTATATTTAGCAAGAACGTAATTTTAAAGATCCGCGAAACCAGATAGGGGCGAAATTTCGAACCGTAACAAATAAGAATCGGAAACATAAACGCGTGGGGATCGTTGATCGCCGATCAAGCTGAACACGATTGAGATCTTTTTTTTTCTATCGATGCAAAAAACAGCTGACACACCTACACACAAAAGAACACTCGCGCGCGCGCGCGAACACAAACAAATGAATACAAGATACCCTACATCGGTGACTTAAATTGTACATGATCGAGAATTAGAAATAACGATTTTCACGTGTACAAAGAAGAATTCTCAAGACATAGGTTAACGAACGATTTTTCGAGGTTTCCTACCGGTACATAAACAATCATATAGTTTTGTAAAAAACAGAAAAAAAGAAGAATATATGGCCGCTATTTTAAAAAAAGGATTATTGTAGAAGGCACGCTCGGACTCTCCGATCGTCCGTCGATTCCGTATAAATACTCCGAAAGATCTGCTATATCGCCAAAAAAAGAAGAAAAAAAATAATAAAACGTGACGTAAGGAAATTCTGTTCTCTTTTCAAAGTTGATGCGCTTCGAATTAGTTTCCACCGTTCTAACGTTTAAGCGACATTATTAAGTTCTAAGCGTCGATGATTCGCGATCATCTTAGAAGATGATCCGTGTGCGTTGGATTCGTCAGCCAACCAAGTTACATCGTGTTACGTTTCTTGCAGTGCAGGCTTAGCATGAATTTTATGCACCACTATTATAAACCACGCGACTAAGAGTTTATTCTTGCAAGTCTTGGTCGCGGAGCTTCTGAAAACTCGATTAGCATAAACGCGTGTGAAAAGGCTAAACGATTGTAAAAGAAACCCGCTCTATTATATCCCAAATATAATGTTCACTGCAATGCGTGAAACGTAATGATCGAGTACCAAGCCAAGACTTATTACCCAATTATCTTTGTAACGGAACGTTCAAGCGATTGTGTACTCATGGAGAAAGAGGGAGGTGGAAAAGACACACGAATAAATCACGCAAAATCATAATCGACATTGCTGAAGCCGTAACACACATTATTCGTAGGAGGATACAGACTGCACCGAAAACTGTGCTATTGGGTCGATACGTATTTTAATTACACTCAAGTTTTCAGCGTAATTTCATCTCGAGGATAAACGTTCGAGCTTTCTTACGCTAATTATTCACTCCTTGACTGAACTCAAAGAAAAGAAACTTTTACAAAACTTTTACAAGGTACATACATTGGAAAAGTTCATTTTCAAGATAAAGTTGCGCTTAGAACGTAAGCAACAGGACTTATGCATCGACCTAATACTTTCGAAAATATCTTTCTTCGGTTTGTATTACATACTCGATGGAGTCTGCAGAATTCGCACACGAGGCCGCGAAAATTCGTTACGTGCTCGAGGAACAGTAGATTTATTTTTACGAATAAGTAAACGATTAATATTATTATCGTTATTATTATTACTATTATTAATATTGAAACTATGGAATCTGTGTTAGTCTGTTTTGTTGACTGCCGCGTGCAGGTGTTTAGTTATCGTAAAGTGGAATTGAGAGATGTTTCTTTTCGTACATACAGTGGATCGGATTCGTGGAAAACCTATGCCTCAGAGTGCAGTACGATTCACGGAGCACCGACTACACTTTCGAAATAGTTCAAAAGGCGTGCAACGAAGAACTAGGAACTCTGGAGAAGACTCGCGCGCGACCAATTCCTCCGGACAAGACATTATTTTCTCTGACTGTTCGAAACGAAACGAAAATGCCTTACGACACACCTCGTATATCATCGCTGCATTCGTGCATCGGACAATCCGAGTCGACGCGAGAAAGGAAACGAAACAGATTAAGACTAACGCGAAAAGGTCAGAAAGAAAGAGAGAGAGAGCGAGAGAGAGAAATGAGAGAAGCAACAGAAGAAACGCTTTCGCGGAGTAGATCTTCTGGCAAGCAGGACCTGTCTCGTTGTGATAATAAACGTCATTGTATTACTAGCCGAATGTCGGAGCTCTATTTTTCTTAACGTGTACCACATGTATTATTAGTCCATACACACCAGCGTTTTTATAGTGAGTACCGCTCTTTTTACCTATTTCGCGTTAACCAATCGAAAATCCAACGAGAATAATGTCAAGGTTATTGCAGGCTATTCAAATAACGAGTGAACTTTTGGAAAATCGCGCTTGATCGTTGGCTTTTCGTTTGTTATTCGACGACTCAGGTAGAAAGAACAGTCGTGGTGTTCCCAACGTCGATGTAAGAGTAATCGTGCCATAGTGCGTTACGGCGAACACTTTAAACCCTTTTTACTCTCCATTTTACATTGTACCTTGTAGCGTTTCAGCGAGAGATCGGGGATCGTTTCATTCGCGAGACGAAGCTGCAACGAGATGCTTTTACTTAGCATCAAACAGGAGGAACGAAACCGTACGGAACGGAAGTAACGAGCACCGAAAGCCTTTAAACTTTAAACCCTTATCTTTGAATTTAACGGTTCCACTTGATCATGATCGGATGATCGGATGATCGATCAACAAAACGGACCGGGAGCTTCACCGCTTTCGGTTCCCGAGTCCGCGAGTCCGTCAGAATCTTCGAGATCGTCTCGGACTTAATTTTGTATCACGTAATGTGCTTTTCAAGAGAGATGTCAGTGCCGTGTGGAAACAAGGGGTATCGGAGTTCGGATCGGTTCGCCAGAGATAGATGACTGAAACTGGAAACGAACGGCAGGTGTAGGATCAGCAAAATGTGTTGTAGATCGTTGTAGATGGTCGTAGATCGTCGGAACCGTCGAGGAGCCAAGGGGGAACGGAGACGAAGCGAAAGCAAACGGACTGGAAAATTAAAAGACATTTGTACTATAACGTAGCGTTACGATAAGTTGCGTTGTGTAAGCGCATTAAGGATTTATTTCGATGATTAACAGATACGCGAATGAGCACTGTGCGCTGAGATCTAATAACGAGGTCGATGGTAGCTAGTAATGGACGAATGGCAGTATGATTATTCTGTACTCTGCACGTTTGTGTCGTTGCATGCCCTTAAAGGGATAAGGAATAGGTATACTTGTGGCAACGGTATACTATATTCTTCAAGTAGAATTTACATTCTATTTCTTCCCTTCATTAAACTTTAATTTTCGCGGACTTTCATTTTTAGAAACGAACAGAATTTGAACAGTTCGAACTGCCTGAGCTTATTATTTTACGCATTCGTATACCGTTGTTTTCGAGTATGATTGTTTAATTTATTGTCTCGTATTTGGGACGAAACGTTCCACGCGTTTGGATGTTGGACTACAGGTGAACACGATGTACGATTTCAATCTTCTGTTATTATGTACCTTTTGTAGAGAAAATTTACCAAGATAAGATCGCGTACGCCTGGGGCAATGACATGCATAGTTCGAAAGGTAACGTGTTTCCGGTTAGCTCCGAGATCGAACGTATGCTTCCAAAATTTTGTTTCTACTATTATCTCCTAATTCCCGTTCCATTATTTATCTCGTGATTGTAACGTTATTACAATTTTTACCGTTTCTTGTTTCTGCGAGCGAACGATGAAGAGTACGTGATACTATTAACGAATAAAACTATGCATTTGCATAATAAAATTAACGATACTGACTCCGTAATTACAAGAATGTATCTGTGTACGTGTATATGTATATATGCTTTCGTCGCATGCTCGGATTTTACTGCAGTACGAGACTCAAATTAATTGTCTTAGAAGGAGCGTTGCTAGTTAAAATGTTGTTGTGTCTTAATTTTTTTTTTACAACCCTCGGAAAGCATAATAATATGTATATAATATGTACTAGCGAGTGGTATATCGTTTCGTATTGCATTGATAGCAAGACTTGTACTTTTCGACACAGTTGCAGTTTCTGAAAGTTTCGTTGGTCGAATCGATACAGGTTGAATGCACCCGAATGAAATTGTAGTTTCTTCGTCAATCGATTACCATCGTGAATGTTTGCATGTTATGTTTCTGTACATTTGAGTCGTCCATCAAAAATCTTTGGTATATCTACGTATTCCCCTTTTCGTAACCGTTACTTTCAGATCGTCATTTGAATAAGGACCGTACTATAACGGTTCAATTTCACAAGAATCGCTGCTATTTTAAACGAATCGATATTCCGGTTATAATTCCAAATACCTGTTCCCATACATTTGATCGAATCATAGATGAATGGATGATTTAGACTTTGAATTTTAGAGTGATCATTTTTTATCATTTATCTCTTGATATCAGACGAAAAACAGCATGTGCTAAAAATTGCATTTTTGCGCTGAAAACAAGAAACACTGAGCGGTATTTTTTTCTTTTCGTTAGTCATTTTGCCGCGTTTTGTATGGCCGCGCCTAACCACTAACATGCTTATTACAGCGCAATTAAAAACGATTTAATTCATTGTGCAATGAACGCTTACGGTACGTACATAATTTCTATTAATACGAGTAATATATTTCGTTAAGACTCGATGCCAAGGTTAAACAAACTGGAAAATTCGCAAAACCATCGACAAATCATTACATTTCTGAGAGCGGCGAAGATTAAACTTTTCAACAGATTAATTTCAAAAGAATCGTTCTCTAAATGTAGATTATAGACTGACGTCGAATTAATCATTGTCGATCATTCGTACACGTCGCGTAGCGAAAATTCTGCAGCGCCATCTGTCAGAATCGTTTAAATTCTTTGTGCATGTTCTTCCCGTAACCTCAAACAAATACGTGACAGTTTTATCGTCGGAGGAAATTACGTGGTAACAGAGAAATGTAATTTTAGTTTAAATCTTACGGTCATTGGATACGAGTGCCTATAGTTTCCTCGTATTTTGTATAAGTAAGGAATAGCCAAGAAAACGACTCTGTCTTCAGCATCGATAAGAGCAAAACACGCCTGACAGAAGTTCGAGGACCGAAAATTCAACGAGATACATACTACCTGTTGTTTTCTTATACGATGACAGAATATTTTTTGTCCATAACATTGTAAAAGATAGTGGTTCACGTTGCGATCGTTTCAATTAGATCAAGAAAAACAGCTCCTCTTCAGCAGGTTAATGTTTTTCGTTTGTATGGCTGAATAGAATTCGAACGCGTCGATCCTTCTAAATTTCGAAATTCCGTTGTGTTTCCCGTCACGAAATCTGTTTTAACGTCATTAATCGTAATAGCAAATTGCCACTTCCAATCTTGGAATTCCGAGTTTGATTTAACCGGTTTTCGACAACAATTGCCTTAATTGCGTGTACGAGATAACAGTCACCCGAGAACGCAATAAACGAGAATTTGTATCAAAGGTAAGCTTTGTACGTGAATTCGAATTATTTGTTTGCAACGAGATAACACGACTGCATGCGCACAAGGTGTCTAATCATAGATTGTTTTTAATCTTTAGATCCAGGTGCTAAACAAATCCAAATAAGTTCAGCCTCATCGATAACCATAACTCTCCAAAAAGTAAGGGAGTTTTTGAACTTCAGCCAGAAGGAAACATCGACATAGAAATGGAGAATTCTATACAGGACAGGTTTTTTAACTTTGTGGACATTATAATTAGAGTTCCACCTCTGTTCGTCATAGACGAACTGCTCAAAATTGAATTTAAATTGTCACAAGAGACTGTCAGGAGTTACGCCTATAAAATATTTTACCTACAAAATATATTGAAATTTTTGTGCTGCACTTTAGGTAAGACATTTATGTTTTCTTTAACTTGGTAGGAAATATAATCGAAGATCTGGCTTTAGTGGTAAAACAATATGATTTAAGCAGCAAAGGTAATTCAGGGGTCAATGTATATAAATGAAGGGGTCAACTTCTTGCTACGCGATTGAAGCACTTGCTTAGGGATATGTTCATCAGACTATTCAAAATTATCATGCATTTGTACAATACCAGTACTTTAGCCCATCAAATCTTAAGCAATTTGTTGCTTAGAAAAGTTTCTAAAAAGAAATTTTAAATGCTACTGAAAAATTGTTTGGATGTAAAAGTGTAAATAAAATAATTCATATATTATTTTGCTGAAAAATTGCGATTGAAACGTTGGACCTTAATGGATTAAATGGACAAATAATTAAACACAGATAAATGCTGCTATATTAATTGTGTTTTCGTTGTTTCCAGGATGCTTTGCCGCGATATGTACATTCATGTTATGGACGAAACATCTGATAATCGTGCACCTGTATTTAATATCAATGGGTGCGATAATCCTGTCCAATTGGTCGAACACAAGTACAATGAAAGCTATCATAGTATATGTGACCACGCACGAAAGCAGAACTAGCATACTGGACGACATTCTGTCTTTCGATATAGATACGATTTTGAACGAGGGACCGGGATTCCTCATGATCCAAAACTACATACTGCAATGCATACTGGCAAGCATTTTTTGCTACACCCACCAGGCTTCTAAGCACCCAATGTTGCAGAAGTTTCTGGTACTGTCTTTCGTGGCGCCCTCTTTTCTGAGTATTTATCCTTTACCGGTGAGTAAGTACTCGTGATTATCTAGAAATTCCCAAGAATAAAAAGCTAATCGCAATATCTCTCTAGACGCAAGTACTTAATTATGCTCCAGTATTTGCTGCACTGCTCCCAATGGCGGTCTGCAATTTCGTGTTCTGGAGCAACGGCGTCTCAATACTGAAAACAATCTACATGGTATGTCAGCACGCACACACCTTCATCGACGATTACGGATTGTCCGCTCTAGCCGAAACCGAGTGGATCCGATTGAACGTACCATGCGTGTTGCGTACGTTCTGGTTACTGCGCGCAGGTCGACAAGTCATCCAGATTCTTGCGAACGAATACAATGAAGAGTCATTTACGTATTTCATGATGATCAAGAGTCTGCTGGTGAACGGTTGCGACACGTTGACGGCTCTCTTGGGAATGACCAGTATAATCTCGTACATCAGCTACTACATAGGTCGGTTCTTCCAGTGGGTATTGCTCACTGAAGACGAGGGTGAAAACAGCATCGGCACCGCATCGGCGATCTTGTTCTACATGTTAGCTCTGCAAACGGGGTTGACCAGCTTGGACGAAGAAAGCCGACTGACAAGACTGTGCCGCAACTTGAGCCTGCTGATGATCGCGATACTGCATTTCGTGCACAACATCGTGAACCCATTGCTGATGTCTCTAAGTGCTTCGCGTAATCCCGCACTGCACCGGCACATCAGAGCGCTGGCCGTTTGCGCGTTCCTAATCCTATTCCCGATCTCGTTACTGATCTACCTATGGTCCAATTACACCCTGTGTACATGGCTGCTGGCCGCGACGATATTCAACATCGAAGTGGTGGTGAAGATGCTGGTCTCGCTGGCCATCTACTCGCTGTTCCTGGTCGATGCGTACCGCAGCGCATTTTGGGAGCAGCTCGACGACTTCGTCTATATCATACGCTCGTTCGGAAACACTGTCGAGTTCGCGTTCGGCATTATACTGTTTTTCAACGGTTTCTGGATTTTGGTGTTCGAATCCGGTGGCGGTATTCGCGCCATTATGATGTGCATCCACGCATATCTAAACATTTGGTGCGAGGCGAAAGCCGGTTGGCGCGTATTCATGAAACGTCGCACCGCAGTCAACAAGATCAACTCACTGCCTGAGGCGAAAGCCGAACAGCTGCGCAGGCTGGACGACGTTTGCGCGATTTGTTACCAAGAGCTGCACAGCGCAAAGATCACCCGGTGTAACCACTTCTTCCACGGCGATTGCCTGCGCAAATGGCTCTATGTACAAGACCGTTGCCCTCTCTGTCATGATATACTGTACAAAGTGGAGAACGTGCAGAACAAAGAAACCGCTGTACAGCAGATGAACGAGAGCAGGTGAAACGACCTGGCGTAGCCCTATTGTGATATACGAGTATGATTGTATGCAGAGCAGAACTATTGCGAATTCGACAAACTTCAATCGTAAGGCATTGATCCTCGAAAAAGTCTTGCCGGGAAAGGTACTTCATTCCTCTCCTTTCTCTTTCGCTTTCTGCTAAACTAGAGGCCAAGCACCTCGGGACTACGCACTGCTATTGACAGCTAAAAAGTTGGCAGTCGGAAACTTCGATCAATCTCCACTTCATCTTCGATGTTCATCTTCCGTATTCAACAGTTCTGACACAGGAGATACAGAATCTCTACGCGTGTCTGCCCGTTAAGATTGTCCTAATCGATCGGAACCATCTTCTCAGCTTCCAATAGCAGCCGATTGCGAAATGTCGAATGAACAACAATTATTATAACAAAACCACGCGTATATTCTTCCGTTCCGCAACTTGTACACGCGTGAAGCACACATCCGAGAGTCTCCTACGGTACCAAAAAAAAAAAAATACGTCTTCGGTTTAGAATTTCTTCACACGCCCACGCAACCATGCGTTATATTTTTGCAAGCTGCAAGTTTACACCCAAGCTTCCATCGCGAGAACTTATTCTTCCATTGTAAAACCAGCTTTCCTTCTCGTCTTCTCGCGTCTAGGCTCGCTCGACTTGCGAAGCTTGCGCCGCTCTTTCCTGTTATCCACTAGGATAACAAAATCCAGCTGTATGCGAAATAACTTACTCTTCAACCTGTTAACCAGTCGACTTTGATTCGTCTTCGACAGTCGTACATGGACATCCTGTCGAAGCATACAGACGAACGAGATCAATGAAATAACTCTTTTTTTTCCTGGTTAACAGATTGACCCTCCGTAAGACTGCAAAAGTCGCGTCGATCCCTAGTAGTTAGCGGGTAGCGGTTGTCCTCTTGATTGGACTGCGGATTCAATGCACTTATGGCAAAATTGAATTTGTTCGAACTATTAAAAAGGGAATCATCTTCTATGGACTTCTTTCCATTCGGCATAAAGATCCGCAGTTTACGATTCGATTTCAGGATCTATCCGAATGATTGTCTCGAACTTCCGTCATTATTCCCGTCGCTTCGAGTATGGTTCACAAGCCATTGTGATAGTTAGTTTGTTAATCGCGGAAATTAGCAGAAGTCTTCTGCTATAATCTATCGCGCCGGAAACGTACCATGATATATTTATTGATCAGGATCGAGAAGAAGGACATCAACCGTATGTGTATATACATATATATGTATATGATGTATGATGTATGTATGCATGTGTATGTATGTATGTGTGTGTGTATATACAATATGTATACACACATACATATATAAAGTTTAATTTGTTTGACCGAAAGCATTTCGCCAACAAATTTTCTGTTACGTTATATAATATATGTGCAATAAATGTTATATTTTTAAAGGTTGGTTGAAAGCGAACACGATACTCCGCAGCTTGCGTTCCCGTTCGCAAATCGGCTTGCGAATCGGTTTGCTAGCGGAATGCACAGTGTATAGCGCGCCATCGCGTAATTAGAGCAATTCCAACGTGGGTGATGTAACTAGGTGAAGGTTGTATTATCTCGTACGTGGTCGACGCACCGGCCACGTGTTGAATTTTCAATTCATTAACGCGGTTCGCTCGGAAGCGAACGCTGCATTTCTTTTCTGCACTCGATGATCCTCCGCGCTCGGTTCTTTTAGTTTCCACTTTTCTCTTGCTAAATTTTCTGCCAATCATTTACTAGAGAAACGCTGGCAACGATTTCAACGATCCTGTACAAACGTCCGAGAGGGGAGATTAGAGAAAATTGTCGATTTTTCAGATTGGTCGACGATAGTAGTTTTCAAGAATTCTAGGGCCGCTTCGAATTGCACCGTGATAACCAGTTATCGGAGTTAGGCGGCGCAGCACGCTACCAAACGGGCAAGTGGGCAAACGATCGAGACACGCTCCGAGAAAACGAGCAGCTGGAAATTCGGATTGATAAACAGCGGCACGAGGAGAAAGCAGGATGTGGACGCCGCGGCGCGATAGACAATTTTCGTTTCGCTTCCCATTTTTCGATAACGGCGCACAGGCCGAGTAGCTCGCACGACTCACGCGTCAGGTATACACTTTCCCCTACCTCCCACCTTCACCGTCACGACTCTCTTTCGCGTTGCAGCTGCAGGCCGTCGCCGATTCGCATGATCTTCGAAAGTCCGCCGGTTGATCACGGTTCCCAGTCTAGCGCGCACCGTCGTCGAGTGAGGGTGTTGCACCGTTCGTCCGAGAGACACCTTCTCCACGGTTCGAGTCCACGAAGAGCAACAGGTAAGCCTCCACCTCCCGCGCACAGTTCTTTTCTCATTTCTAATTCGCACACCCTTGGTAACGGAGCAACCGATCGATGCGCCTACCCCGTAGATTCTAACGATCGGGACAAGCCTATCTATTAGCTTTAGCCGAAGAATCGTCCAATATTCGTCGGCGGACTCTCGAAACCTTGGCCGCCGTGCAACAAAATTACAACACTCTTGAAGCGCGAAGTGGCGAAGATGAAGCAATTCGCGTGCGGACTATACCGTACGCTTAACCCTTTGCACTCGAATGGCGACTCTGAGGCGCCACTAAAAATTGGTGAACCATTTTTCAAAATCATTCTAAGAGCATCGGACTCGTTTCTACTTGAAGAGAAACTATTAAAATTGCATTGTACTTGTCAACAGGCTCAATTTCATGTGCATAAGTCGCAATAAATTATATAAAATAGAGCTACTGTAGACCAGAAATCATGTTTTGGATTTCGAATTCGAATAGCTTCGACCGCAAAGGGTTAATATCGAGCGTATGTTAACCGATTGTGAGATCGTCGTAAATGCAGTTGCACTTTCATCGTGTCCGCTACTGGTATCCAACGCGTCCTCCTCCGTGTAGAATCAGCAGCATCTAGAAAGAGACTCCGACGTTTCTTGCCGTTGTCTTTTTTAGCGTCGCGCGACATTCGCGGTGACGCTGCGCTACCTTCGCCGCGAAAAGTGCACGACGTGAACGGGAAACGGTGCACAGATGCTCGATGGTCCCGCGGAAGGCGGATCGAAGCCGTTTCGGCGCTAATCTCGTTAATCCCGTTAACGAGCCGCGATACCTTCGGCGGTCAGATAGCAGGACGATAATGGTATTCAAACAATACCCGATTAGCGCGAACGCACGACCCGTTGCGCAAGATCGCTCGCGGTTTCTGCGACGCAGCGAAGAAGTGGAACAGATCGTGTACTTTGAGCGCCGTCGCTGCTCGACGAGCGAGTAGCGAGAGTCAAGGATTGCCGCCCGCCAAGAGAGATCGAATTTTTCGTTATTTTGATCGTCGCCGCTTTCTCAGGGAAGCTTCGTTCTTTCAGCCCGAAGAACGTTGGTTCCTCGAATTTGAGAAAAACCGTGGACCGCAGGGAACAAGGCAGGACTCTCGATCATTTCGACGCATCCGCGATTCTCGCGCAGATGTTTGTTGCTTCTTAGACAGAATGAATCATTCTACCTTGCGGTTTACGCGCGTACAAGTTGAAGCATGCACGATTGCAACGGATTCGCTTGTACGCATAGTCTGGAAAAAGATAAGTTGTTGCAGCTCGCGCGCGAAGGACGAGGAAGGAACGAACGAACGAACAATATGTTCCGATGGATCACCGTTAGCTCTGGTTTCCACGCGGCGAGCACTGCGGGACCGCGGGAACCTTGGGTAAAAGTAAAAAGGAACGAGGAGCCGCGGGTTTTGCAAGTCAGAAATTCGCAGGGAGTTCGATCTGACGTAACGCGCGCCGCGAGTGGTCGCGCTCGCTCGATATAATTTCCGGCCTGTCGATTCGACGTTCGCTCGCCGACCAGATTCGAACTATCCTCCAAAGGGGAGAACGTAAAAGGAGGAAACGGTACGCGGCTCGAGTTATATCAATAAGAGCTCGTTGTTCGCACGAGACCCGCGCTCCTTCCGCGTCGCGTCTTTCTCGCGTCTTCTTCGATCTCACGATCCCCCGTAATCTCGGCCGGAGGATCTCCGGCGAGTTAATTAGAAACTTCTGGCCGGATCGTTCCCGGCCCAAGCAGGAAACCCTTCTCCGCCTTGGGAACCGTAATCGATCGGGCCGCGCGCGCTTTTCGTCTCCAGTTTCCTCCGCTCTCGGGTTTCACTTAATTGCTCGCAATTGCCTCGGAGGACCACAGCGACCATAATCCTCGCAGACCGTTGCTCTTTTCGCGGCGTTCGACGGCGTCGATTCGCGTTGCGGGCGTCGACGAACCAAACTAGAACCCTAACTTTCGAACTTGGCAAGGACGAGCATTTCTTTCCCGGCGCTGACGGTGCTCGCCGCAGGCCGTGTAAACGCGAGCAGCGCGCGCCGTTTCACGGCGCTTTAATATCTTCGTGCAGGAGCTTGTTCTAATCGAGCTAATCGGGCCTATCTACCGACAAGTTGTACAGACCGGATCGCCGAAAGGTTCACACTCGTGCCAGCTCGCGTTCCCGTTCTCGCGTCTCGTGACGGCGAGCGGCGTTGCATGTCGCGGATCATTAAAGATTCTCGGAAACGCGGCGCAGACCTCGAACCTCGAATCTGCCACTCTCTCTCTCTCTCTCTCTCTCTCTCTCTCTCTCTCTCTCTCTCTCTCTCTCTCTCCGCGATCCCCGCGAGCACCGCGAGGGAACAGAGGAAAAATTAGAATAACGACGAACGAGCGAAGAAGGTGGTCCCGGCGAAAAGCGCGCAGCTCCGGCCGTGCCGAGAGACGATTGCATCGTTGTTCTCGCGCACGTGTGTTCTCGCCGTTGCGACTTACACAAGTTGCACGCACCGCGCTCACCGTAAATAGCTTCCGCGATATGTGTTGCGGCACGCCGCAAAGAAAAACCATCGCGACACGCCGTTCGTTCGCACCCCCGACATTTCCGCAAGCCCATAGTTGCCCGAAGAGCAACGGGCCGAGCCTAGAACCCGGATATCGTTGCGTCGGTCTGCATCCAACAGAGGCTTTCTGCAGCGAACAATGCGACCGCTTCAACCCGAAAGAAAAGAGACAAAAGGTCGGATCGAATTCGAAGAAGGCAATTCGGACGGCATGGAACGGTCCAAAGTTGAAAATCGTTTGCCACCAGGTGCGATCGCCCGCTCGCCGACGAGGCTCCGGGTGCACCGAACGCGGTTCTCGTTGAGAATCTGCGCAGCGAACACGGCCCGAAGGCGATCCGCCGTGAAGAAAGGCGAGGAGAAAGAGAGGGGCCATCACCGCGGAGCGAGAACGCGAGGCAATTACTTTGCCCCACCGTTTAAATCGTTCGAGGAGTTTCGTTATTACCTTTTTTGCGGGCATTAAAGTCGGTCGCCTCGTTGGGCCTGTGGATATAGTTAAAACCGCGATTTGCTATTTTTCCCACGGTCTCTCTGCCGACACTCCCGGCCAATTCGATCGAGCGTTTCCCTCGGCTCGAACTTTCCCAATCGAGCCTTCGCATCCGGCTTCCATTTTGCTTCCTCGATCATCCGTTTCGGGGGGTTCCGACCGCTTTCGCGCTGGTCCCCGACGTCCGGAAACTGATCGCTTGCATCGCTGCTTTCCTCGAGAGTGCATCGTCGCGAAGGTCGCCATCGTTGCTGGCTAGATGCGACGGGCTTTCGACCTCGCGAGGTTGCTCGGCTTCGGGATCGACGATCGTCCACGAAGCCGGATGCCGCGACGCGGAAAACAGTCGCGGATCGAAGCTCCCGCGACGCGTTTCAGTTGATTGGATTCTATCGTGACGGAGAACATGTGGCTCGGCGATCCAAATGGAGATTTCACCGGGCACCGCGATGGACGCCCGATGCCGGGGATTCTCGGCGTCAGGAAAATGGAGCACGCCGATCTGGCGGCCCTCGAGAAGCTCGTGCATCCGGACACGTACAGCGTATTCGGCAACGTGAACCTCCCGCGCATCTAGTACGCGTCCGCCAGCTTTGTCCGAATCGTAATCGAGCGGACGGCTCCTTGCCGCCGAGATTACAGGAAACGTTGCGTTTCCAGCGAGGCGAGCTCCCTGTCGGTGGTCCAGTGGAACGAGAAACACGACCTCGTCTCGGGTATATGTCTGTGCAATTATCCTAATGTGCCGGCGGTGACTCCGGAGGACTGGCCGAGCTGGCAGCGCACGTTATACGGGTAAACGCGAGACCGCACACAGGAGTATCCTCTGCAAAAAGACGAGATCGCCTTGGCCGATCCGACGGTTTTCGCTGTTGCGGCGCGGTAACATTGGAGAAACGAATCTCTAATCTAGAGGGTCGATCGAAGTAACGTCGTTCTCGAAAGACAACGGAATTCGATGCTCCATTCGTATTAACACTTAGCCGACCGCACGCGCCACACAGACCTGTACAGTTTCCACCGCGCTCGGGAAAGCCAAACTGCGCTGTCCACCGCGCATTTTTCTGAGGTAGCACGGACTGAAATTCGCTATTTGAAATCAAAAACGTCCGAAAATTATTTATGCGATCAATTATATCTTACGGTAACAATTTCGTTCAACGATCTCACGTATTGCTTATACAAAATTTGAATTTAAAAGTTTATAATAATTATTTTTTAATGGTTATTCAAAAAGTATAGTTAATAGAGTCAGAAAATTAAGGACAGTAAAGATGACGGATAAATAACGTAACTCAAATATGGAACAAAAAAGCAGTAATATATCGTGATGTTCAGGCATTGTGTTGATGCACGCAGTTCGACCATATGCTTCAGTTCAACTCTAATATCATCTTCTGTCCGATCATCGACGCCATTGACAATAACATTTGATTCCGAGTCATCGGCGGAATCATCTTCCGATTCACTCGAAAGGATTCGTCGATTAGTCTGATATATGGTAACGATGGTGCTATTACTGTCGTCAACTTCACAATCACTTATCAGTAGATCAATGTCTTCGGAACAGTCTGATAGTATGTCCATAAACAACTCGTCACTTGAATTGTCGTTCATGTTTCTGGACATTTTTAGGGATATTTTTTCTATACTTCGTTTCACACCACTTGTTGAGAGTCACAGCAAGGAGCTTAGCTTCTACACTAATATTTGCAAGTTGAGCGGAGTCTTATATATTCGAAAAAAGTCGCGAGAGTGGGGTGTAGGTAGCATTTCGATTTCTAATGGGTGTGGTGTTGGTGTGCTGGTGTGCATTTTATTATATGTTGTACTCTATAGAAATAAGAAGCTCTATAGAGAAAGAAGCGTTCCTCGGGTCAAAATGGTAGATCTACCCGATCGGTCGGCCACCGACTAGCTTGGAAATGGGTAGATCTACCCGATCGGTCGGCCACCGACTAGCTTGGAAATAGATAGATCTATCCGATCGGTCGGCCACCGACTAGCTTGGAAATAGGTAGATCTATCCGATCGGTCGGCTAAGTGTTAAGAGTCGCGCCGGCGCGCTGGTAGAATTACGAAATTTCCATTCGAGACCGCTTCGACTCGACGGTCCTACGACGCGCCGTTTAAAAAGCTTCGACCGATCTTTATGCAAATGCTCCTATGCGCGCGGTCCGCCGGGATCAAGGTCGGGTCTCGGGCGTCTCACCTACGCTCGGTGCAAAAAGGGCCGAGGACGTGACGGAAAGAAACACGCTATTCATGCACTTCCTCGCGTGGGACCACCGGTACAACGCCGACCGTTTCTTCGAGGAGCTCATGAACGGGCTGTTCGCCATCGCCCCGTATCTCCTGCACGTGATCCTCGTGAATCCACCGCGGGTTATACCAGGTGACCCCTCGGCGAACCGCAGCGATTCTCCGTCGCGGCGAAACCAGTCGGGCGAAACTGTTCTTTCGGCGGTCTCTTCCAGCGGGCGTGTTCGAGAAGCAGACGGTCAGGGTCCCTCCGAAGTGCCTGACGAACTCGCACGCGGTGCAGTCGCTGCGCATCGTCTTCAGATACGGGGAGATGGTCCGGAGACGGAAGGTCCGGCTGGTCGTGTGAGTAGCGGAGAACCTTGGGAAAGCGCGAAAGTTCTCGAGCGATTTATGCACCCATCGGGCAACGAATTTGGAGCAGAGAGGAGGACAACGACTTGGTGGTGCCGCTGATCGACGGGGAGTCCTCGCTGCTCAAGGAACGCTACGGAGAGTACTACGTCAGCGAAATGGTTCGCTACCCGAACGATTTCCGGCAGCTGATCGTTTCCGAGGACGTGGACGGCCTGGCCAACGGCGTGATGTTTCTCAACAGACAGGTGGACGTGGACATGCTCGACGATAACTTCGAGCTGGGCGTGTACAACGGCTTGAGGAAGCCTCGCCGGGACGACGTAATCCCCGCAGGCAGCCTAGAACCCGCCAGCGAGACCTTTTTCTCCATTTTCAACGAGAAGCCCGTGAGAACGCCGTAAGACCGACGCAGTCCGCTTCAAGACGATCTCTTCGGCGTCCTATTTGCAACGTCTTCTTCGCAGCTCCGACGTTTCGAGCGCCGTTTCTTCGGACGGCAGTATCGAAGGTGTCGAGTTCGAGGGGAGTAGTTCCTCTAGTTCGTATTCCACCGATTCCGACAGGGACTCCAAAACGAAGTCAGTCGATGAGGATAATCGCGCGTTCTTCCGGTGGAGCATGCTGATGCACGGGATCGTGGACTCCGTCGACCCCGTTGCATGTGAGTTTTCGTTCGTAGTGCGAGCCCTTGGCATTATTTCTGACGCGTAGGCTCCACGTGTTTAAATACTGGGAGATAATATGTCGTCGGTTGGCTGGGATAGCTTAATTGGTTAACTCTTTGGAGCACGGCGACATTCAAAATGCCCCATCTTTTTTTGATGCACGGTAATGCATGGCGGGACATTTTTAGACCCACCTCGAAATATTGCAATAGTTGCATGTGCATTCATGAACCCATGTGGCACGGTGGGATTACATATTTGGGTCCTATAACAACGAATTGTATTGAATTATTATTATTTTTTTATGTTTTTATATTGCGATTGCTTTAACCTTTTAGGCACGACGCGCCACTATAGTGGCTTTCGCGGATGTCATCTCTCTGAACGACGCGCCACTATAGTGGCTTACTCTAGTAGCTCACTCGATCATCGTTTGAATCAAATAATCGTCTTCATATGCATTGTTTCACACTTCTTTTGCCTTCACATCGATTTACAATATACAGACTTATCTTAACAATATGTGCCCATAATTATGAAAGTGGTCTAAGTCATATATTTCTTGTTTCGAGATATTTAATGAATCGCATTTGAATAAATTAAAAAATATTTTTACATTATGCGACATTTTAATTTATAATTTTATTAGTCTTGATTAATGGAAATTTATTATAGATATTGTTGGGATTATGGAATGAAAATGAATATGATTCTAATACTTTGCTTAAAAGGACTTAATTTTATTCCTTTATTGAGAGAAGGTATATGGGCGAAACCGATCGAGCGATCAAACTCTACTGAGTGTCCGGTAAGAAGAAACGCTTCTTTTATACCCTTTTTGGGTTCGTCGTGTCCACCAATCAGAGACGTTTTATTTGTCGCGTCTTACATTGTATACGTGACGCTGGGGCACGAAGTACATCAAAATGTACCGGCGATGATGTATCGCGGCATCTAATATATATAGATTACGTCACCGTCGATATCTTAACTGAAGATATCTTACTAAGTAAACTATAGATTAATTTTTGTTCGAGGCTAAAATTTCAACAGATATGAAATTTTGTGTGAATTTCATAGGAAAATGTTGTTTTTAAAGCTTGAATTGACTTAGACCATTTTCAAAATTAACTGAATGTCCTATAATTGACTTAAAGTAATACAAAATTGTGATTTTTATTTGAGCCGTTTATTTTGAAAGTGGTGTAAGTCCAATGTCATCGGAAGAAATTGTAAGTGGCGTTGCGTGGGGTATTTAGACAATACAAGCTCAGATTCGGCATTTTGAATTTCTTTAAAAAAAAGAGCTTATACCACTTTCAAAATAAACGGTCCATTTGAAACAACAACTTTAACGAAATAATTCATAAACATTTATTAATCATTTTTAAAAAGTAATCCATTTTTATCATAATTTCGAGTTTTTAAGATTTTTAAAATGTTCCTGAAAAACTGGAGGGATGTATGGTAATAAACAGATAAGATCTTTATGTTTTTCTTCCGTTACTGGTCTAGTGGTGTTGTATAATGGAAGTAATTGAATATTTTCGTATATTTTTGGTCTTCCTCTTTTAGGTAAAAGATCGAAAACTTGGAATTCAGAATCATCTAAAGAAGTCTTATAAAACATTTTATAAGGTTCATTTTTCAAGAATCTCATCCATTGAATTTTTAGCCAAGAGACAGATTCGCCCGCAGTATTTTTTACTCTCCTTGTTATTGATTTTTCAAGTGATTTCGTTGAAATAAAATCCGGCTGCGACATTCGTTTGATCGAAAATGTATTTCTGTTTCTACAATTTTCGATCAATTCATAGTAATGTTGACTTAGACCACTTTCATAATTAACACTAAATGAATTCCGTATAACGTTGTAATTACAACTACTATCTAAAGGTTCATTTTTGACGATATCGTAAAAATTACATTGAATAAATTTAGTTTAAAATCATGTCGCGTGAAATAAGTGATAAATTCATTTTTTTTTTAATTTTGACTTAGACCACTTTCATAATTATGGGCACATATAACTGTTAACAATATAACTGTATCTTAACAATATACAGACAGAATATACAGACGCTCTGTACAGTACATATCAGACTCTGCCGACCAGAGAAATAGCCTCGCGTAGAATTCAGCCGTACCTAAAAGGTTAATAAAAAATATAGCAATTTTGTTTAATTTAAAACGCAATCAAATTTCCGTGCAGCATGGGTCTATTTTATTTCCTGAAATACTGTGCCCTAAAGAGTTAAAGCAGTCGCCGGGCATGCGAAAGATCCGGGTTCGAATTCCCGGTTCCGATCTTATCCGATCGGTCGACTCATTTTCTCCTACGCGTTGAAACGTTTCTGGTTCGAGGACGATTCTAAGTGAAATTGTCTTGGTAAAGACGACCCCGCTTCGTCTACGGTGCAAGAGAGAACAACGAAGACCGAGGAGATCCGGCTGCCGCCGCGACCGATCTATCGGGGCGCGCCTAACGCGTTCGTCATCGAGATCTTCACGATTCAGGAACGCGTGAAGCGCGGCAGCAGCATCAATTTTCTCGAAGCCGCGTTCGAGTGCTTCCCCGAAATGGATTATTGCGCGATCTTGATGCCTTCCGCTCATTCGGAGCTCAGCTTCCTCAGGAATTTCGTGGTACGATTTTCTGTTCATCGTTGAACGTTCCTGAGCCCCTAGGGGTGTGCGGATACACTCGAAATTCTAAAATGGGATAGGGGTGGGGAGCATAATTTAGACATTTAATTAGCTTTTTTCCTGATTGTGTATCATCCGTCTCAGATACACAATAAATGTAATATACAGGGTGGACCACGCAACCTGTGCACTTGTGCACCATTTAACTTTATTTTTCGAACATTTCCTCCACTTTTCGCTGGCCTCCGGAATTCTAATAAGGTTGAATCTCCAACTTGATATTGTGCGAAGAAAATTTTCAAGAAATAAAGTGAAATTACTCGTTAGCTATTAGGTTCAGGGCTAATAAAGGTCAATACTTTTTTACTCAGAGTTCGATATACTTCCATATTTTGATGTAAAAGATATAGTGATCTATTTAAAAATACAATGTTGATCTTCAAATCTCAGAAACGCCTCCACCTATAAGAAAAATAAATGCACTACATAATGTGCCCCTTCAAACCATGCATCTTCTGTATACAAAATTTTTTCGTGCGATGCATATTTTGAAAGTTATAAGAGGTGCACAAGTTGCGTGGTTCACCCTGTATAATATACAGGGTATCCCATAATTATACTAACATCCGGAAAGAGGTGACTCGTGAGGTCATTTGAAGTGACTTTTTCTTTAGCGAGAATGCAATCCGCGGCTTTGTTTACGAGTTATTAATGAAAAACAGTGACCAATGAGAGGCGAGATCAGCTGGCGCGAGGCGGCAGAAGCCCAGTTGCGCTCATTGTTTAATAACTCGTAAACATAACCACGGATTGCATTTTCGCTAAGGAAAAACTTGCTTCAAATATCCTCAGTAATCATCCCTTTCCGAGTGTTAACACATTAAAGGCGGGAGTCGTAGTACTACGATTTATCTCGACTTCTCATAAATATGTACTTTAAAACATTTTTTGTAATTAGTGTTTAGTTCTTTTTTAATATTTCTTTTAATTTTAAGAGAGTTTAAATAAACTTTTTTAAGTCTAAATTTTTTATGATTACACAAAGTATCGCCCGCTCTAGGACGAAAAACGAGGCGGGGCGGTCGCCGCGTTACCTAGCATACTTTCGTCAAGATCCCCCGCCTTTAATGTGTTAACATAATTATGGGACACCCCGTATTTCCGGATTTATAAACACTCCCCAATCCGCTTTTAGGATTTCGAGTACCGAAAATTCTCGGGGCTCGATTTCAAATTCGGGTACCCGAATTTTCCGGGTACCGAAAAGTTTCGGGTCCCGACCCGAACCCAAAAAAAATATCCGGCGCGATTTTAACCCGAAATCTCGAGCACCCGGCCACCTTTGCGACCACTGACGATCGTTTCGTAAAACGAGCGCATCAAATTCAGCGAGTACCGGCCAGGTGTAACCGAGATTTTCCGATGGCACTGTACGTGATGCATCGCGCCTCTCTCCTGGGAAACATCGAGATGCGCCAGGCTGCTCCTCAGGATCGGGACGGTCTTTGGAAGTTGTTGCGGAACATTCCGAAAGCGCAGAAGATTTTGGACGACTTCGACGACGCGGTTAAGCCGAAATCGGGCCTTTTCTGCTACGTATTCGCGTGGAACGGTGAACTCGTCGGTCTGACAATCTTCCGGTATGTAATCTTGAAGGATCCTTTGCTCGGACGAACGTCGTCGCGCCTGCTGGTTGATCGCGTACAGCGGCGATCGGACGGTTCCGATCGCTAGACCCGTGGTCACTGACCCCGCTGTGACCCCTGAAAAGAAGGGTAAGCGATCGCGAACAGGCCAGAAACCTCGCGATGATCTAGGAAACCAACCAACAGACGTAGAACCGCTCCAGCGTCGCTATGCGGGGGTTAATCGAAAGTCTTGGCGAATGTTGCACGATCAGCGCCGAGAAGGACGTGACATATATCAGGAGGCGTTTCCACGTGGAAGATTACATCTCCGTGAAGGACGTGCCTCGGGATGCGTACGGTTGCATCCTGCACTTCGTTCTGGTGCCGATCTTCGACGTTCACATGCGCCACTTCGTCTGCGAAATGAGCCGCATAAGCGGGCTGATCGTTTTCTACTATCGCCTGACGAAAAACGCGACGAGCGCTCTGGTACGGAACCGTTCCTCGAAACATTCTTCGTGCAAGCTTTCGAAACGGTTTACTTTCGTAGATTTAGTTTCGTAGAGTATTAACTCGAAATGTTGCGCGATTATAGACGCGCTCGCAGCCTTTGCCGATCTGCTTGAGCTCGATGGTCCACGTGCAGCCTCGAAGAAGGCTCGAGTACAGGTTCCGCGGTCTCGCGGAGACCGACCAGCCTCGAACCGAAAGCGAGCCGTTCTCGCTGTTCATGACAACGCCGAGGATGATGAGCGGCTTCAGTTTGGTATTCGACACGAAGATCGTGGTGATCGGGGCCTCGGACTGCGGCGTGGCTTTTCTGGAGCATATAGCGTTCGGGTAAAGAAAACGCAGCGAAACCGCGAGAACCGAGAAATCGGGGAAATCCGAAAGTTTCCAGGACCCCGTACGATTCGACGCGGTACGCGGACATCACGTTGATATCGCCGCGCGGGCTGCCTTACGAAAACGAACGGACCTCCGAGGTCGCCGGCATGATTCCGTTTCGCGGCCGCTACTGCCACGAGCACCGTCGGACGGTCGCGGCGCGGGCCTGGATCAACGTTGTCTACGGCAGCGTTGTCGCGATCGACAGGTAAATGCAGCCTTCTCATCTAAGCAGGAACGACGCGTCTTCGTTGCGACTGGCCTCGTAATGTCCGCGCGATCGGCAGGAAGGAGAAGAACGTGACGGTGCTGCATCAGGGACAGATCGCGTACGACTACTTGGTGGTGACCTGCGGCCTGCAGTTCCAGAAGCCGCAGTTCTCGAGCGAGCTGGAGAAGCAGAAAAGAGGGTAATAGGGGATAATGGTCGCAGACAGCCTTCGAATCGAGACGGATATATCTTTCTCGCGGACAGGGAGTGGACGGAGCAAGAGCAACCCTGGAACTGCCTGACCGTCAACGACGACGTGCAAGCTGCCACCTGTCTTGAAAAGATTCGCTCGTTGACCAGCAACTTCGAGGAGAAAAGTAAGGCCTGTCTCCCTGTCTCGACGTAACTCTGTCTCGATTCTGCGTCACCGGTGAACAAGGACGAGCCTTACGAACTCTTCCAGAGAAGATCGTCCTCTACGGGCGCAGCATCGATTGTTACTGCGCTATCCAGGGCCTCCTCGAGTGCGGGCTGAACGGCTCTTGGATCTATTTGATCGAGCCTCCGATGCACCCGTGCGATTCTCACCAGAGCGTCTTCTACGACGAGTGCGAGGTACAAAATCGAAGCGCGAGGACACGATCGGTTTTGTCGAAGCTGTTGACCCCGACTCGCGTTCAAGGTGCACGCCGTAGCGATGGCTGGGATCATGGACAGCGGCGTGACGCTTCTTCGGGAGTGGGAGCTGATCGATTGGTACCTGAGAGACTCCGCCGAGGGGAAGACGATAGAGGCGCTGGTCCTGCAGTTGAAAGACAACACGAAGATAGTGCAATGCGACGCTCTGGTTGCTTTTCACGAGAAGACAATTGACCAGAAGATATTTTTGGGTAATCGGAACCATTTTCGTATACCCGCCTGTCCGTCGGTGATTTAATTATTAAACGCGACCACGTTTCCGTCGACGCGTTCCAGCGTTCTGCAGGGCTGGATTGATGTTCGACGGCCAGCTGGTGATAGACCCCGAGTTCCGGACCAACGACCCGTTCGTATTCGCCGCCGGGACCAGCACCAAGTACAGCCGCAAGTTTTACGCGGAGTCCTGGCAGCACAGATTCTACAACAGCGTGGAAACAGGCGAGAGAGTTAGTATAGCGAGGCAACCTCTGTGTCATCGAGTACTCGAACAATTGGTTTGCAAAGCTGGCGAAGATGCTGCGACTGATCATTCTGAAGCATCAAAAACTCGGCGGGAAGATCCCAAAGCCGTGCAAGCGCAAGAAATACTCGCCCATTGTGTCGTTTCGCGCGCCGAACGTAGTGGCCTGCACCCTGCCCGGTGGATATCGGTACCTGCACATGCACAAACCTGGCAAGATGGTGAAGAACAAAGCTTCTCATCTGCACGACGCTTCCGTGAGTTTTCTCGACCGAGCGGCCTTCCGTGATTTCTTCGTCACGTGCACGATTGCGTTCAGGGCATCGAAATGGTCACTGGCAGCTGCGACTCCGAGATCGGCTACTTCCGTCTGCGACTAAGTCGCTACGACACCGTGGAATCGATCACTTGTTTCGCCCGAAAGGTATTCTAGCATCCGATAGGTCAACCCTTGCGTCGATAACGCAAAGGTTCGAGTACCGTTTCAGGACTTCGAGGTCTACCAGATGATCCAACTATACGGGAAACACGAGAGTTTGTTAAACGAGTTGAAAACGCGGTTCCAAGTAAGCGACACCCTGTCGTTCCGTAGATCCAATTTTAAGGGGAGGAGGCTCGCGGGAAACGTTCGAATGAGAGGTGATATTTGGCAATTTTTTTATAACATAAGACCTTGGTGAAGTTTATCGCCACTTGGCACATATATTCTTTGACATTTCTAGATACGAAATGTTTTTTTTTTATCGGCTTTTAATGAAATAGTACGTGTTATTCCTTATGGACCTCCCCGTCGACGGCGTGCAGTCTAGCATTTTCTTTTCCCTTCGATTTAGAACAAAAAATCAAACATTTTCTTTGTAATAGTATTACACATTTTAATAATAAATTTCTAACTTAATTATGCAATGAACACAGTTTAAATCATTATTATTGTGAAATACGTTAATTCATACGACGCGTAATTACGAAGGAAAATATCATTTGATTTTTCGTTCTGAACAACATTTACTACTATTTCGTTAAAAGTCGATATAAAATGTAACGAAAAAATATCATTTTGTATCTTGAATTGTTAAATAAATATGTGTGCCAAGTGGCGATAAATTTCAACAAGATCATATATTTATAAAAAATAATATATATATATATATATATTATTATATTATATTATATTATATTATTATATTATTATATTGTATTATTTATATTATTATTTATATATATAATATAAATAATACAATATAATAATATAATAATATAAATATATTTATAAAAAAATTGTCAAATATCACCTCTTTGAACGCTTCACACGAGTCTCCCCCCTTAAGGGTGTCTTAACGAGACTTCGATGTATCAGGAATCCTTGATCTCGGACTTTTTCGCGTACTTCCGGGAACCGTGGGCAACGGCACTCTTCCTCGACCGATTCGACTGCCTCCGGATGGAAAACCGTGCGACCCTGTCATCGAAAACGGTAAAGAGAAAGAACGGTAGGGAAACGAACGCGACATTGAAAACGATCCTCGTAACAGGCGATACCCGGCCAGTCGTTGATCGAGGACTGTATTCTCGCACTGAAGAACTCGAACTGGGGTTCGGTAAGTTATCGAAATCCCGTGTATCCACTCACCTTCAGGATCGATCGCAATATCCAGATGTCGGAGAAGGATCGTGCTCGGATCGTTGCAAAGTTCGCCGGCTCGGTGTACCACCAGGAGCTGGAGGATAACCTGCTGGAGTTCCTGCAGTTCTGCGAGGAGGATGCACCCGTCTACTGTACGCCTGGAAAGCTGCGGGAGATGTACGCCGACATGAGGGACAGTCCCTTGTTCGTGGAGCAGTGATTTCGACCGTGTCACGCTTTCGCGAGCAACGAAAATGCGAAATAAATCTCGACCACACGATTCCCCCGTGAATCTTTCCCCGAGATTTCAACGACTTTCCATGTATCTCACCGATTTTCTCTGGTTTTGCGGGAAACCCGCAAACCCGCAACGATATCCCGCGGAAACCGCGAACACGAGCGCCGATCTTGTTACGGCTCGGCGAGCAAACGTCTCTGAGCTCGGCGAAGCAGCCGATCGGAAGCAGTCCCTCCACGATCGCCTACTTTTATTTGCATGCGACTCGATCTGTAGGTCAAGTTTAACATTCCACGATGCTGTCCCGCAAAGGCAGCTGAAGGCGCCTCGAGAGGACACGGGACTGCTCGAGGCGGCCGCCCACGCGGTCGCACGCGCAACGACAACAAACATTCTGTTGCAGAAATGCCACCGCTAACGAATCACGCGGAACCGAATTCTTCGGCTTAGAGGACCGAATTAACGTTGCCGCGCGTCGCGATCGGGCTGCTCGCTGTCAAAAGTAGCTAGTTTCCCGTTCGAAACGGCCGCGTACCTAATGAAACTTTCATCTTTTAGGGTTGGATAGCAACCCGAGGAGAGGCTATAGTCTCGGCTAGGAAAACCTGAGGGCACCGTTAAAGCGACTGCGGCGTTTTTCACAGCTAGCGGATCGTGAGAATCGGCGGAACTCGACCCACACGTAAATCCAACCCGAGGAGAACGAGTTCGGCCGGCTTTCTATTCGGCTTCGCCGCTCCGTAATTTCGTCTCTTTTCCCGCCCGGGATCTAGAGATTTATCGCGGCATAAACGCGGTCTACCCCCCGTGCAGATCCCCCCTCGCGCGGGCTCGCTCGAGCGAATTATAACGACCGACAGCCGTAACTCATGACGCACGTGTTACGATCCATTTCAATTTGCCAAAGAAGCGAATCAATCGCAATTTACGCCTACGCGCGGCGCACCGCAAACGAAGTGCCTTGTTTATCGCGTTCCTCGCCGCTGTAGCGGGTATCAAGCTGCCTAAAAAGAGACATAACCGCGACCCGCGGCGTGTCTGAAAAGAAAAAGTCTCGGCACATTGCGATTACACGCCGATCAGAAAGCGGCCAAATATCTTTCGTCTTAATCGACCGGTGACTCGGGAGCGGAAACGGCGCCGTATAATTAACCTTTTTGGCAAGCAACCCGTTCGGGTAATCGCGTCAAGATTCGCGTACTTGTCCCTCAAGGCTGATCTTCTCCCACGTGCACGCATCGATTTACATTTTTGCATTATTACCTCTGCAATACCGCCGATCGCGCGGTATCAGTCGCTCGTGCACCGCGTGCAGGGCAGCCTCTCGATCTTTTGTCGCTTCGGCTAGGACGACATCCGCTCGGCACGATGAGCAGAAGACCGATCACCTCGTACTTCTACGAGAGAAAGTGCTACCTGTGCGAACAACGCACCGTTTGCCCCGAGTACCCTCCGCCGCCGAAGAGAACGCCGCAAAGAGTCAGATTCACGTTCGCCGAGCCGAGTAAGTGCGACACACGAACAGCCCAAGTTCGGAGGATCCATGGAAAAAAGACAAGTCGGATCCTCTTTGATCGCATGTGTCATTCGTTAGTCAGCACCGCTTCGTTTCGTTTTTGTTTCGCTCGTTTCGCTCCATTGAACGACACCGCGTCTCCGTCCGACGGCACGTGTCGTTCTTCACCCTTTCGTTCGATCTCGAAAGATCAAAACTCGGGAAAACAAACGCGGAGCGCTGCCAGCTTCGTTATTTACGTTACCGCGGAATCGGGATTTTGAATCGTATCCAAAAGCGCGCAGACCCTGAAGCCGGGTCAATGTCGCGCTATTCTGGTCCCTGGTTCGCGTCGCCATTAAGGACGTAGGTTTCTCGCGGCTGTAAACGCGAGCGACTCTGCAAATAATCGAATAAACGATTCTCGCTGACGGGGTAGCTTCGATTCGCCGTGCGAATTAACGATGCTCCGGACCTGGTCGTCGGGACGATCGTCGATCTCGCGCGTAATCGACGCTGCCTAATGTAAAACAGGATTCCATTTGTTTACGTAATAACGCTCGTTATTATACAACTATTACGATCAGACCGCCTCCGCGGCGTAAGTCGCCGCTGATAATGGGAGTAGCGCTTATGTAACGAATGTCAGTTTACCGGGCCGCCGCGCGTTGATTCTCGCGCCTTTACGGTGGAGCGGCGCGCGTTCTTCCGCCGTAAAAGGAAATATCCGAGACCCATATTCGAGGCACGTCGCGCTGATTCACGGATCTATTGTCGCGGGAAATATCGCGGCTTCGCGACACCTCGCTCTCGGGCAGATCGCCACGCTTTCGTTGCAAGGAATTCACTGGAAACTCGTCGACACGTTCGGGACGGCTCTGGCGTATGAAACGCATTCGGTACCGATCTTCGGTGCTTCCTTTGATGTCCAGCTTTCGAATTGTTGCCGCTCGTTGACCTAATCCAGAGCAATCCGTCCCAAAAGTGTTGAAAGATGATAGAAATTTGAAATTTGCAGCGACCTTGCTGATAGCAATGGACACCTGGAAGTAAACGAGTATTGGTCCTCTGTTCGCAGAAAAAATGCTGAGATCGGCCTCGCCGCATTACCCTAGCAGGGGTGGATCGGATATCCGAGTGATTCGTCTAACGGTTGATCAAGAAGCTGTTCTTCAGGAGCAGTTCAATCGATGGCCGAGAGCACCCCATACGGCGGATGTCGTCCTACTTGCAGCCGAGACGGGACTTTCGGAAGCCGACGTCGAGGTTCCTATTCTTCTCGCCTCTTTTTATGCCTAGAAAAATATTTGAAAAATCTTTGAAAACGGATCATTTATTAACGAACGTTTTCCGTTTGTTCCAGGCTTGGTACGCCATTCGTCTGGCCCAATGGAGGAAGGAGCAGGGCCTCGGCGGAAACCTGGGTCTGCATTGATGCCTAACGTTGAGCCTCGACGTTATCGTACCCGTGTACCTGAAACCTTTAATTCGTATACGAACCGCGCGAACCGACAACGATTTATTCTCCTTGCTTTCAGCTTACGAACGATCCGTAAGGTCTCGCGGCAGCGATCGATCTTTTAGAGTTTAGAACATTTCGATCGCGAAACGACGCGATCATTTTATTTATGTTAATTGTTAGAGCGAAGCGTTCGCCAGAGACGGTACCAAAATCAACGCGACGGTGCAATAGCCATAGTTTGTTAACAGCTTCTTTTTTTTAATTGTATCTTCGCCGTTGTATCCATCCGCGGTCGCAGTCGGGCTTGAAATTCCCTACGCGATTTGATCCGGGTGGTTGCAATGCTGCAAAATGGACAATCGACTAATGTAATTAGAAATATTGTACGTAATATTGCGAAGATGACATTACCAGCGAGTATTAATCATAGCGTTACGCGTTACTTGACGTATAACCCGGTTAATTACGTTTGCCGGCGGAACAGGTACCATAATCATTAGACTGTTTATCTTAATGCGTGTCCAATCGATTAACAATCTTTTTGGAATTCGTGTAAAGATTCATGGTCTAATAATTATACGTCGATGCTTCTGGATAGTTGTACTAATAAGACGGGTGTACAAGAGCACACGAATAGAGAGAGACACGTTTATATAACCCAGTTAATCGAATAAGTGTTATAAAAATTTTCTGCTAAAACAATAGAAATCGTTTTATTATAACTATCGTCTATTATATAAAATCAGTATAAAAACTTTAAAAGTGCAATCCAAATGCTTGGAAAAATATTTTAAAAAATCGAAGAAACCGCTTTATTTAACAAAACTTGCGAAAGAGTAGTTTATGGGCACACTACTCTTTCGTTATTTTTATTACATTGTATGCTTAGATTAAGAAATTTATTTAATCATTGTCTACGAAGAGTTTTTATGACTTCGACTTTTAAAGACTTTTTAACGAAAAATGTGAAACCGGTTACTAAGACCAGCTCGGTAGTTTTAGTATTAAAATAGGGTTGGATCAACGTACAACTGTAAAAAGGAACTTTGAAATTAAGACAAACAACTTAGCGGATATTGGTATTTTTGCCGACTGCATCCGCGATGGATGCTAAGCCATCCTTTTCCAGCATTTCATTTAACTCTCGTTTGATTCTCGTTACTACTGGAGGTCCTCGGTATGCAAACGACGTGTACACTTGGACCAGAGAAGCGCCGGCTTTGATTTTATCGTAGGCGTCCGATCCGGTAAAAATTCCACCGACGCCGATAATAGGAACGCTTCCACGAGTTCTCCTGTACATATCTGATATCATCGCGGTGGACATATCGGTCAGAGGAGCTCCGCTGAGTCCTCCATCTTCCACTTTCAACGAACTTCTTAAATTATTCCGCGTGACAGTGGTATTGCACAATATTAAACCATCTATTTTGGTTTTCTTCCCGAGTATCACATCTGCGATTTCTTGTTTCTCCGAGTCGGATAAGTCAGGAGCAAGCTTTAATAGCAACGGCTGCCTGCTCCCTATCGATTCTCTGACTTCGTTTATCCTTGTTAATAATTGTTCCAACTCCTTCTTACTTTGCAAAGACCTTAAACCAGGAGTGTTTGGACTGGATACATTAATCACAAAGTAATTGGCCACATCGGAGAATTTTTTAATGCCATCTATATAGTCTTGAGCAGCATCTTCCATTGTCTTGTTCTTGCCCAGGTTTACTCCAATTATACCATGGAAGTTTTTACTGTCTTTCAGTTTTCTAAGCCGGTGCCACACAGTGTTATGGCCTTCACTGTTGAAACCATATCTATTAACTACAGCATTGTCTTCTACTAGTCTAAACACTCTTGGTTTAGGATTTCCAGGCTGCGGCTTTGGTGTAACTGACCCTGAAAAATAATTAAAGGTGTTAGGGGGAATTTACAGATGGGATCAGTAACTGTCAAATGAACAAGATGTATTACCTATTTCTACAAAGCTAAAACCTATTTTATGCAAGCCTTCTACAGCTTCCCCTTGCTTATCGAATCCGGCAGCCATACCTAAGGGGTTCTTAAACTGCATACCCCATACATTGATCCCAAGAGAGGATGGATCTTTCGTATTCTGTTTACCTATAAGACCCCATTTCAGTATCTTGACAGCAGCATTGTGTGCCAGTTCTGGATCGACCAATTGAATCACTGGTGCAGCAAATCTATTGTAAAACTTCTCATTGCCCTGGTACATACATATGCCACTAAACAATGTTACAGCTGTGCTAGTCACTGTTAACAGCGACTTTAGTTTATCTTTGCCACTCAATCGTCGAGCCATTTCAAAACATGAAAAGGAGTATATCTGCTAACTAAATACAGTTTTCCTCTTGGAGAGGACATCTAAATTTGCCTCTAAGGTTATGTGCTACCTTTTTCATAAACCATCGTTAATACACCATAAGCATCAAAATGTTGCGAATACATTGATTTTATAATCTTATTGCGAGGTTATTTGGTATTGGGTTATTTGGTTTTTGGGTTATTATATATGTAGCCTACTTTTTTCTTTTTTTTAAGATTTTATAAAATCATAGACCATTACCACATAGCGGTAAGCCCGGTCCCAGTATCGGGACCCAGAGTTGATCGTCGCGCTGCAGTTGTGCGAACGGACATTAGACAAACCAAATTAGAAATATTTTCGACCGTCAGGTGGCACACGCATATGTTTCTGTGATCACGGGTATCGGTAAAAATGTGACGGAAGAGAGAAAGAAAGCTGAAAGAGAAGAATAGCGACTAAACATGGTTGCCACGTTTCATTCCTCGCCGCAATGTTGCCATGTCGTCAAAACCGTTTCACAAACTGAGTTTCATGAAACTGATTCCTGCTTCATGAGCCCGTTCTGCCGCGCGCTAGGTTTCTCGACCAGGCGAAGGTGGCGTGCGGGGCACTCTTGAGCGGCGCGGCAATTGCAGCAAGAACGCTTGTCGGATATTGTAAATATCTCAACAATAATAAAGAAATGGACATTTCTACAACCGAAGCCCCCCAGCTTAGACTTTTCTGAATCGAAAGATCCAACTCCCGAACTGCTCACTCGAATATTGGCACGTCCATCTTACTTGATACGAACAGTTGTCACGAAGATATTCTGCCGCGCGCTAGGTTACTAGACCAGGGGAAGGTGGCGTGCGGGGCTGTCCCCATACTCGTAGCAGTTGCAGCAAGAACGCTCGTCGGATATTGTAAATATCTCAACAATAATAAAGAAATGGACATTTCTACAACCGAAGCCCCCCAGCATAGACTTTTCTGAATCGAAATATCCAACTCCCGAACTGCTCACTCGAATATTGGCACGTCCATCTTACTTGATACGAACAGTTGTCACGAAGATATTCTGCCGCGCGCTAGGTTACTAGACCAGGGGAAGGTGGCGTGCGGGGCAGTCGTGAGCGGCGCGGCAGTTGCAGCAAGAACGCTCGTCGGCAGGCAATTTATTAATTGTTTTCGGTCCTAAATAGCAATAAATTAATGTCAAAGTTTAAAAAAGTGTCGCAGAGTGAGCAGTTTCTGCGCAATATTTTTGTATTTTTACGAAAAGCTTTTGTTCGGCACGAAAACTCTACCCAGGATCGGATTCTGTAGACATTTCTGAAGAAGAAACGGCCCGGTAAAAGTATCGGAACGATATACATTTCGAGTAGATCGAGAAGATGTTCGACGGCAACATGTACACGACGTTTTGCCGCCATGTGCTTCGTTGCTCGCTTCTCTCTGTCCGACAGGGCCGAAGCTATGGGTAATCAACACCGATGGAGGGATCCAATGGGGCTCCCACTTACCATGTGGGGCGTGCCATTTTTTTTTAGTACTTCAATGTGCTGTCTTCTTTTACATATTTTTATGGATAATAATCACCAAACTGTGAATCATAAATTAAAAATGGAGAAATAATAAAAGAAAAATAATGAACAAAAAATATTCATTTTATTCCGAATTTGTTCGAATTACAAGTATATCATGTATACAGTTATCATTTAAATTATAACGATAATACGATCATGAATAAATAATCATTTTCAAAACGTTAAACTTCTTGAAACATATCGTTAAATATATATTTAAATATTTATTTAATTATATGGCGTAGAAGTCACAATTATACTAGTGTTAGAATACTTTCGTTACCAACTCCAAATACCCTGGTGTGATTTTTGTGTGAAATATATCACAGTTTGGTGATTATTATCCACAGAAATATGTAAAAAAAAACAGGACATTGAAGTACTAAAAAAAATTCAAATATTATCTACGAAAAGTGGGTGCCCCATTGGATCCCTCCATCTGTGTTGATTACGCATAGCTTCGGCCCTGTCGGACAGAGAGAAGCGAGCAACGAAGCACATGGCGGCAAAACGTCGTGTACATGTTGCCGTCGAACATCTTCTCGATCTACTCGAAATGTATATCGTTCCGACACTTTTACCGGACCGTTTCTTCTTCAGAAATGTCTACAGAATCCGATCCTGGGTAGAGTTTTCGTGCCGAACAAAAGCTTTTCGTAAAAATACAAAAATATTGCGCAGAAACTGCTCACGTCGACACTTTTTTAAACTTTGACATTAATTTATTGCTATTTAGGACCAAAAACAATTAATAAATTGCATGCCACTGTATTCGGGAAACTCTCCTCTATCTTTTAACACCAATTAGAACCTTCTAACGTTTGTACTTTTCATGCAATACCTCATTTTTGTCGAAAATTTTGGGTTTTTACAAAAGTTCGTTTATTTAAAAAACTGAGGGTGACGGAGCAATTCGGTTTTCGGATTCTTGTTCAGGGAGTGAAGCTCTACAAGAATTTCATAGTGGCTATAGGAACTCAAAAATCGTGTCGGACAGTGTAATTATTCACCCTTACGTTTTTATTATTCTTAGTTTATTATAATACAATGAATCATTCCATAAAAATTATAAGTACATGTCATTAAATTATTATTATTATAAAAAAATCCATTATTATTTTAATATATATTATTATATATTAAAATTCCTACTTCACCTACCCGATTACTCGACGAGCGTTCTTGCTGCAACTGCCGCGCCGCTCACGACTGCCCCGCACGCCACCTTCCCCTGGTCTAGTAACCTAGCGCGCGGCAGAATATCTTCGTGACGACTGTTCGTATCAAGTAAGATGGACGTGCCAATATTCGAGTGAGCAGTTCGGGAGTTGGATCTTTCGATTCAGAAAAGTCTAAGCTGGGGGGCTTCGGTTGTAGAAATGTCCATTTCTTTATTATTGTTGAGATATTTACAATATCCGACGAGCGTTCTTGCTGCAACTGCTACGAGTATGGGGACTGCCCCGCACGCCACCTTCGCCTGGTCGAGAAACCTAGCGCGCGGCAGAACGGGCTCATGAAGCAGGAATCAGTTTCATGAAACTCAGTTTGTGAAACGGTTTTGACGACATGGCAACATTGCGGCGAGGAATGAAATGTGGCAACCATGTTTAGTCGTCTTTTGATTCAAAATATTTTGGATGGAAGTGTAAAACTATGTAATTTGTCGATCTGTATTATCGACTGTAAGTAACTATAGTTACCGGCAAGCTCGCTGTGGTGCATCTTTTGGTTGGAAGAGAACTGTGACGCTAGTAGTGAAGAATGTCGGAAGCTCGAGATGGTGTTTCCGATACACAATTCACATCAAGTAATCGTGTGTCTTAATTAACTAAGTAATCTACTGAAAATACACTCCACTGCCTTTGTACATGCCTTATCTCGGGGTCTTCGGATGCGAATTTTCGATTCGAGCTCTATATCTCTCGATATTTACGAAAAACTGTTAGCGGCGGCCATCTTGTGTCGTCTTTTTCGTGAATTGTCACCACTCTGGCCGAATATTGCAAATATCTCCGCAATAACTGCAAAACGGATATTTCTACATCCGAAGCACCCCAGTTTAGTCTTTTGGAAATCTAAATTTTCCACTTACGAACTGCACATTTCGATATTAAAGCGTCAGATTTACTTGATAGAAACCTCTAAAACTAATATACGTATATGGCTTTTCTTCTATGTGTGGGTCGTCATAGTGTGCGGCAACCCGGGACCTATGATGTACATATAGGATCACTGTAAAACAAATTATGACAAATGTAGGCAACCAAAAAGTAAACCAAGAACACAGAACTGTTCAGAAAAGTCTGCTGCATCGATATCGTATAAGAAAACCAAACGAAAACAACATAAAATATAATTAATTAACATAATAGTTAACCAAACTTCTCAATGAATAATCAGTTACGTTTCGCACTGCTATCACTTGTTTTTTTTATATGACATCGATGCAGTAGATTCTCTTAAATGATTCTCTGCCCTCGGTTTATAATTTTATGCCCTAATTTTGTCATAAATAATGTTTTTAGACGATTCTACGTTGGGCATAGGTGGCGCCCTTTCTGGAAAAAAAATGAAGCTCTTTTCAGGATTCGTACAGCGCCAATTAGGACAGTGGCAAAATGCTCAAACTGTTAATCAAATTACTAACAATTGATTTTGGCTAACAATTTGAGCGTTTTGCCACTATCCTAATTAGCGCTGTACGGACAACGCACGGAGTTTCATTTTTTCTCCACCAAAGGCATCGCAATCGCCCAGTATATGCATGTACGTAGGCATGCATATGTATAATATTGTAGGCTGCAAGTTGCGTTCAGCTACTTTCACACAGTTTTATTGACGGATTTTATTGTTACAAACTATCCGTAAGAGATGAAATGTTAATTGTTATATAATTATTGTATACGATAATTAATTAAGACAATGAATATTAGGGTAAATAGTGAGATTGTGCCAAAATATTTTATCGTTTGTAAATTTTACGAAGTAGAAACTTGTTTCTGTTGGAATGAAGATAAGGTTATAATATTTCCGTACGGAAACGATAAATCTGTGCCTTTCAAAGTACTAACAGCTCCTGCCTCGATAAAAAATATACAATGTTTTGCAAGCCGAATCTTTCTTATTTGCGTTCCACAAGGTGTATACGAACTTTCGAGAGAAGGAAAATTTGTTATTTTGATGAAAAGTGCAATTGGAATGGGTACGGATTTTTATGAAGTACTAACTGTAAGAAACAAGCACCTTTACTTGGATAATAAAAAGGATACAACTAGTAAATTGTTGCTACAACTTTCTTCGGAGGAAAGAGATTCAAGCAAGTTATCTACTTACACAGTGAACGTAGAAAATACAACGCAACAATTCATGCAGACCATAACCAAAGACGATTGTAGCATAGAAAATTTATATGTTATAGCAATTGAAAAGAAAATTCTAATGCTAATGAACGAAACTGTTCAAATAATGTACAATAGCATTTATCCGATCAGGGATATAATACCTGTACAAAGTGATTCTAAAATTGCTGGTTTATTGTTTGTCACCAGTGGTGACAATGTCGTTGTAATGCACTCAAAGGATAATAAACTAACTTTTGAAAAGATTTTATTAGGTGTAAATGTGCACACTATTTGTGCAGGCTTTAGTCTATCAAGCATGGATTCATTATGGCTCGTATATTCGGATGAATCTAAATTGTATTATGGAAGAAAGCAACTGTTAAAGGAGGATAATGTTCAACAGTTTTGTATAGAAAACAACAGTTTTCCTTGTTTGAGATATTACAATTCAAAAATAATTTTAGGTTTAACTACAAATAAACAGTTGGTGGAATTTCCTATAGATACAGTGGAAAAAGTTATATCTAGAGAACAAGACAGTTTTATTGGTCTTCATTTGGATATGTTGAAAGATACAAATCTTATAATGGACAAGATTTATAAAGGAACTCAGGAAATACATAAACTCAACAATGAGTTACAAGCTGAAGAAGATAAATTAAAAAGAATAAATTTGTATGCTCATAAACAGAAAGTTCAATTCTGTCCAAACATAGTGTTACACAGGGTAACTAATTTATTTCTTTTATCCGCAACGTTTGGAGACATCCTTCCAAAAGATTGTTGGGTTGTATTTAATGTAAAATTCGAAAATGAAACTACATTTTGTATGAAAAGAGTAGAAGGTCAAGAAACTGTAGTTGATGTTGATATACCAGAAGATAAAATGATAAATTCTTTACAAGTTAATGTAGATTTAATTAGCTTAAAGGAAGAAGGTTATCCTTGGTTACTTATCAGAAACTATGTAATCTATCCCCACCGCGAAAAGACTAAAAGAAAGAAAGCAAAAGTAGAAAGGGTAGATTTTATAAATTCGAAAATCGCTATCCTCGAAAAATTTTTACAAGAGGGAACTATCGATATGAGAACATTGTCAGAGATTAAAAGAAGTGTGAGAAGAGAATGCATGGCTTAAGACAGCGTTTACAAGACCTCTGTAAGTACATACGCGTGTTGAATTTGAAAAGACATCTTATTCCAGTTAATGAGGCACTCTTCAAATTTTTCATTGTATTTCAGATGATTTATTCATTCGTTTGGCCCAATGTGCAGTCGTAATTAAAATACCAATGATTTTAAAAAATTATTTGATTTTAACTTTTCACATTCCCAACATCGTATTCTTTTCGTAATCGTAATTTTACACTCTGTATACACGTAATTATACATATGTACGAAGTACAGGATGTTTTATGATTTATCTGTGGTGGGTACTTCAACGATGCTACCTATACTACAGCTAGAGCTTTTCTTCGACTGTTTCTGCAGATTCCTAGAACTGGTGGGTGTTCTGACGCTGCCTAACCGCGTCTGGAACGCTTCCAACGTTTTCTCGCCTTTCTTGGACCCTGTGCGTTCCGCGGTAGTTCTGACATTGCCAGCGAGCCTACGTCGCCACAGTTTCACAAAACATACTCGAAAATTTTCTGAGAAAACACCGTACAGCAAAGGATTGACTATAGCGTTAAACTGAGCCGCGATCAGAGTCCAAACGAAATGGTGGGACCTTAGGAAGAAGTCTGTATTCTCGGCTGGTCTCCTGCCGTCCACGTAGATCAACAGCATGACGGTAGTGATGGGTAGCCACATGATGAGAACGCAGAGCACGTTCAGCATTAAAATTCGCACAGCCCGCAAATGCTTTTGCAATCGTATCTCTTCGTGTTGAGAAAGACTGCCAGCTCGTCCTGGCCTGCCCCCGATACTAGCACCGGATAGTTTTCTTCCTGGCCATGTTAGCAACGTTCCCATCACCGACAGCTCAGAATCTCTTCTACCTGTTGCACTGCTCTCCAACCCCTGCTTTCGAACGTACGTGTATTTATTGGGTTCTTCTCAGGAGGAAAAGATATCTGAAACCCGGTGCCAGTGGGTAAAAAGTGTATGATGTAGCTTTGGGTCCAGATATCTAGTCATGTCAACATCAATTAGAATTACTTGTGCGATGCAGGAGACGGCCCATCTGCTTCGCGAGTCGAGAATCTTCTGAAAGATCCGCTGATAATGGTAGACCAGCAGAGTCATCGGTAGCAGACAAGCTAGGATGACGATCGGTACGATGAAGCACAAGGAGATGCTGACGACGTCGCTCCGCGGAAAGACTAGAGTGCAGATCGTTAGCTCGTCCGCGATGTCCTGTACATTTAGAGTGTATCAACGAAAGCCGGAACAGGGAGGACTGGACATGCATCTACACTGCTAATATTCTCTAACGAGTTAAGACATGCTATGTGCTACGCAATTGTTCAAGTACCTTCGATTGGAACCAAAATATCACAGGTAGAAAAATGAAAGCCGCGACGATCCAGGTGACGAGACTAGCCGCTAGAACCCGAGACCTGGTTAAAACGCTTCTATAAGGAGCTACTGCTAAACACCGATGCCTATCCATCGATATGAACGTCAACGTCCACAGAAGCACAAAGCCACAGACAAACTATAACGAGTAAAAGCCGTTAAATAAATAGCCAGATATAGGAAATTCACAAGGAAGAGGGAAGAAAGAAATACCTGCGTGTAAGGTAGCAGCTTGCAAATCGCTTCCCCAAGCCGCCAGGACTGCGTTAGTCTGGTATAGGCGATCGCCGGAACACCGATGCTGAACAGAAGATCGGCGGCCGCCAAGTTCACTAAGCACAAGTTCGTTGGCGTTCTCATTTCTCGGTATCCGAGTATGCAGCCGGCTATACCCAAGTTCCCGGCTATCGCTAAGACAAAGCTAACTGCTAGTATCACCACCTGGAAATACGCAAAGATTTCTTGCTTTTTTTTCTTTTCTCTTGCTCTTCTTTTTCTATTCGAATCTCGAACGAATGTCGAAGGAATCGGGAAAAGATATCGCGGCGTTGGCTCGCGTGGTTTTCTCGTAGCTTATTTGGGATAGGAAAATTGGGACACTGTTCCACCCGGCATTGTTCCCTTTCGTCTAACGAGGTGGGTGCGCTCTCTTTGCCAGACTCAACAGGCTGCTAATTAGCCTGCTAACCTGATAATTTTTCGACCATGATTCTCTCTGCTCAGAAGTGTGTTTCAAATAGGAAACGATGTAAATTAATCCGATGTATTCCGTTTTCGCCGGAATAACAGCATTCGCATTGAATTCAAACGCTGAAAGAGAACGCGAGTGTGTCGAAGGGCGTTCAAGAATTGTTCGATAAACAATTAGGTCGATCGTCAACTAGTTCGGGCCGAGACGTTCGGATTAGATTCGTTACCTCGACGGTGCTAGCTCTTGTACGGTTCCCAAACTGGCTGTAGTAGGTGAAATAGTATCGTGGTCCCCATTCTTCGTCTTCTCCCCAGAGATAAGACGAGTTCATCTTTAAATCACCGATCTCCTTCGCCGATGCCCGAGCAATGTAGGACCCGATTCATTTTTCGTAGCTGCTTCGTTTTCCTCGCTCGTGATCGCACGTGTTTAGTCTCCGCGCATTCACGCGTATTCGATCTTTCGTTCCTTTCGCTGTTAGTAAGGTCTTGGTATTGTTCGGGGCACGCTCGAACGACGACGACAATTTATATTCTTCGGCTCCAGACTCTATCGATGCTATCCGCGGAGCGCGTCCGGTTGATAGGACTCTTATCGAGTGTCTGTAACAGACGAATCGTTTAATGCAATTTAACTTCCGAACAACCAAGTTACGATCTATTAGAGCAGTTTAGTTTACGGTCGATCGAATCGCTCCACGCGATCGCAGATATCCTTGTCGCGATCAACAAATAATTACGTTATTATCGCTACCGTTATGTCTTTGACCTTATCAGATAAATAATATTAGGCTAGAGAAATATTGAGGAGGTTGAGCATCACGGGGGATGAAGCTCGGATTTCCGTATTTGGGTCGAAGATTGCGGATCGTAGGAGATTGAAAATAATTGGAAACGAAATTACTGCTGCACGGGCGGGCCGCCTCCCGACTAGATAAGTACGTACGTTTTTCGGGGAAATCAAGTACACGGATCGATATATCGAGTGGTAATTATCATAGCCGAGAGATTCCTCGGCAGAGACGACCGATCCGGAATGCGATAAGAGTAGTCTTTTCTTTTATTATATCATCCACGCTCAAATCTCTCTTTTGTTCGCTGTGAGTCTCGGCCGCGGATAATCAACGAATATTCCTTCCAGCTGCGGGGGGGGGGGGCAAACTACCCCTCTTTTTATTCCCTGTTACAAGTCGAAGAACTTCAACTACCAGAGAGAATCTTTTTTGTCGAACAACCTTCGCTGGTTCAGCCTTTAGAATCGACGTAAACAATTCCTTTGTCCCGTATTCCCTACTATTTTTATCGAGGCAGGGGTAGCAACACGTTCCCGGAGCTCGGAAAATATTTACGAGAATTTTATGGCTCGAACAAGATTAACACCTTCGTTAGATTTAAAAAAAGCGATGAGACGGCTCTCGTATTCCGTGTTCGTCAGCCCACAAAATATCCCCTATTGTTTTAGAAACCGCGCTCATTCTAATGCTCGGGTTCCTTCATTTCGACTTCCATCCGAAAGAAATGCTTTGATTACGCGTTATACATTTGTATTACATCGTGTCGGAATTTCTTGATTTATAAATGGTAACTTCTCCAATTTTTGCGCCGAGACTGCGAGTTCGATACGAACGCAGATAATAATTTTTGCTTCATTTGCGGAGATTTCAAGATCGCTTTTTGTCAAGCAAAAGAACAAAAACATTCGAATTCGAACACGGTAGGAGGTACGCAGCCTTTCCTCTACAAATATTCACCTTGGTTGTCGCGCAATTATCTCCCCGCGACTTTCCTCTGAGAACCCTAGACATCGGTGTAGATGCAATTAGTTGGACTGTTCCTGGACGCGCACGAGGACGTCCAACAACATTAAATAACAACTTGTCAACGATGCTCACGAAACGACTGATTCACTTCTGCGAATTGTGTCCGGCGGTTCCGTGTCGCGTCACGTGTCACCACGTGAACTTTCATCGTTTAATAAATGATTTTGTCGAGGTTCGTTCGTGCGACGATATCGCCGTGTTGACCTAGATCCAATCTTCGGATCAGAAATAGTACGAATTCAATTATTGCTCATAACGATCACAAACAATTAGTTTTCTTCCTCTCTAAACCCTGGATGAGTCTCGATTTCTATATTTCTGCTTTCACTTGACTCTATCTCTTTTCTCTTGTTCTCTCTCTCTCTATTTCTTTTCTTACCCTCCTTTTTATTATATAATAAAAACATATTATTATTAATATTATAATTATTATTATTACTGTAGCATCGTTGCAGCTGAAAGAAAATGAGACGTACCTTTTCAAATGATGCGGCGGTAATCCGGTAGTATTCGAATGGAATGATAGTAGGTCGACGAACCGTAACAGTTGAATATTTGTCGCACGTTTTCAGCACGCTGCAAAAAGAAGAAATTCGTGGTTGCACTGATGATTGGATGATTTGACCGCGTAAGAGTATCGCGAAGAAAATAATGGGATGGAATGGAACAGCGAGTAGCGAGCAACCCGTGGTGGCCCCTGCGGATGCTACCCGCCGACTGGTCCGCATTGAAGAGCTATCAACTATCAGGGGCCACGTTGTTGTGGTCCTCTCATTATGCGCATCTGTTGGAAACGCGTTTCCACGCTCATTTGCCGCGAATACAAGCTAAATTGATGACGGGGCAATGATATATATATATATATCATATATATATAAATAACCAAAAATAGCTACCCCCCGTTTTAATGTTTATCTCAGCACGGAATATTCAAATTAAATATTTTATCTATCAGCTTGAGAGTCGCTTAAAATCAAAAAATTTACGATACGAATCGATTTCTCAATCGTATTAGTAATTTTATTCGTAAACCGACAAATTATCTCGGATAATATAGTGTAATCATTCCTATGTGTTGTTATCAAAAGAATAGAAAATTAGTCAAAGGATCAACAAGAGGCAGCCCCTGAAAACGAAATTGTACTTTATATTTTGTGAATACAGTAATACGTTGATAAATATTTCACTCTGCTTTTTTGCTCAAATGTACATTTTCATCGACATACATACATTGATTTCGAAATTAACCACGACGAAGAAGTAATAATATATCATCTTGTCGGGAGTATGTGCAAGAGATTTATAATCGGATACCAATAGGGATTACCGAATTTCTGGCACTGGTGTAGCTTCATTTTAACGAATTGCAATCCCTAGTAGAATTGCAGGTACTTGCCGCAATATTGAGAAATTTATTACAGTTCTCGTGTCAATGAACTCACTATCACGAAAAAGATATCGGTGTAAGCACCATATAGCTATAGAATTCCATGCAGAAGCCTGATAAATTAAATCGAATTGATCGCATTGCGAATACAGTGTAAACTAAATAATTTCACTAATTTTTCTTGTTGCTCTATTTTTGTTTTCTTATTTGTTAAAACTTTCACAGCAAAACAATGTATTGGTTATGAGAGACGAATAAACACTTTACGAATATATGTGGCTAAAGATAATACGCACAGATTATGAAAAACCATAAATATAAATGATTCGCAACAATACAATAAATGGTTTAAAAACGAAATCTAATAACTACATGAACTATAAAAATACTGCATATAACATCCATTGTAAATTAACAACAAAACGATAATAGATACCCGGAGAAAAGTAACCTATATAAAAAATAATAAATGCTACGAATATAGGCGACAACTGTTTTCTGCGCCTCTATTGCAGTTTGAAGTTTCGCATTGTTCAATCGAATTACACTGGTAGCATGCCGATTACTTTAAGCGAAATACGTCCAAACGAATGTATTTTCAAGCTATATACTATAAATTATATTGTACTCGACGAAACATTCCACAAAGGTACAATAGACATGTAAACGTTCTTATTTACGTAAAATCGTTCAAATGATAAACATAGTTGTATAAAATAAAATCTGAACGATTTTGTACAATGTATGTTGATCTAAAATCGGTATATATTAAATTTGTGTGTATGTATGTATGTGTATATATATACACACATGCATACATACATATATCTTAAGCAGGTATGTATATAATAACTCTAAGGTTTGAAATTAAATTCTCGTTGCCGTTTTCTGTTTTTCAAATAATCGATACTTGTAAAATGATACGCTACCGAATCGGTTTCGTTTCAAATTTTCAATTTGTTTTAGAGAAAATAGTTTAAAACAAACATCGAAACAACAATGTGTACGTATAAAAAATATGGCAGTAACAGTCTAAGTATTAAATTTTTAATGGAAACAACGATAAGCCGCAATGATTTCGAAGTGAAAACTATAGATTCTCGCCGCTATATGCTAATATGTAAACCTATTTGTTGAACCGGCTCTATGTTGCTTACGCATTAAGTACGCTAGTTGATTCTTTCCGTAAAAAATTCAACGACAGATTCTCATTTTCTCATTATCTTGTTACTTCGTAGATTTAACAGCTTATCAGATAATTATTATCTCTTCGTTAGGGATACTCTGAAACTCGGAAAAATCTCTATTCGTACTTATTTCACCTATTTCGAACACAGGATATGTACAGATGTTGATCGTCGTTACATGTATATGTATGTTAATCGTAGACTGCAGATTTTATACGTTTATGGCAAAAATGAACATGTAAAATATAAAACGGTAAAAAACATAAAAAAAATAATTGAAGAATCCTGATGAAAAAGGAGCAACTGTCTACTTAATAGCAGACTCTTATAATCAATGTGAAAAATTTATACTTTGGATACAGATCCGCAGTCTAGTCACGTGTGTATATATGTATGTATAATACCAATAATACGTATATATAGGGGAACGATCTTTTTCATTTGACACAGCAATTGAGAAAAATAAAAGCTTATGTATCGTTAGAATATCGAACTTGTTGAAATTTTCTATTCTTCTACTGTTTGAGGGGATTGTACCGTTGCGCCATTGTCACATAACAACACTATTCGTTTGAAATACACGATCGTATTTTTACAATACACTGTGCACGAGTATATCTTCTATGTATTATAGTATAATAAATATCACGTGTTGCATGAAAGTGTTATGACGAATGAAGAAAATCTGCCTCGAATCAACAACATTTATAATAAATTGACTGTGCCATTGTCGTAAGAATGCAAGAGTATTGAATCGAACATATATAAGGTGGAACCCATTCTAGAAAATTATATATTCGCCTTCTATTAAAGTGCATTTCATTGCAGACGATTTTATAACTCGTTAAGGCACTCAATAGAAATACAATCAATTTTCGTAGTAATACTATACCGAGGATCTTTTTACAATTGATTAATAAGATGAGGGATTCGTTTCTATTCACACTATTCACATTCGTATTGAGGATACGACGTAAACAAATCGACGAAACTTAACAAGAACAAAAAGGAAAAGAAACACACAACTTTAAAACCCTCCTTGTATTTATGCGATAGACTTTAAATAATGAGTTTTGTACTCCCACCTGGTAAACGCTCGATGTGCTTTTATCGAATACGTTTCCTCTCTCTCCCATCTCTCTCTCTCTCTCTCTTCCCTTTCGCGATAACAAGTAATCTAACAATCTCGATTGTATTTGCCCAGTAATCCTTCAAATTCTTTCAAATCCTTGTGAAATCTTTTTTCCACGTTACGATAAAAATATAATGTTGCGCAATATGCAAACACACGATTCTCATAAAATGTTATATAAACGTGTACTTCATTGTCGAAAATGAAATGCACATTTCAGAAGTTCGGTTTCTTTTTTTTCGAAAAACTCAACATAGCAAAAAAACGAAATGATATTTACAAATTCTACATAAAAATCATTGGAAAATAAAAATACAAAAGGAAACACGAAGTCTCTCAATGAGTATGTTGTTATTACGATAAGCGTTCCGCCCTATTTTTACGTAAATAGAAAAGAAAAGAAAAAGAAGAATTATGCATTTGAACGCAATATCTGAATGGAAACAAAAAGATCATCGATTGAGAATGAATTCACGTTTTGATTACGTAGTCCGTTGTTTACGTAGGCTACAATATGAAGGATGCGTTTGTAAATTTGGCAATCTTCCCTGAGCATACTAACTCGATAGAACTAGAATGTCGCGAACAGTCTCTGAATCAACTATTTCGAAATTAAAACTCGCATGATCAGATATATATCGATTTGTTTGGCGATAAATATTTAAGTGATTTGTTAAGTACCTAATGCCATCATGATAGCATTGTATGTCATAGAGGTTTTTCCTGCTCTTCGTTGTTTGATAGTTTTCTGTTTACAAGCGTCGACGCGTTTAAACATCATCGACTATTCACTGAACGTTAAGAGTCCTCTTGCTTTGGCAGGAGATTCGTTCTTTCTTCTTCCTCCTCGAGTAATTTCTTTGCAGACATTACTCTGTTCACTTCTCGACACGCAAGCATTTCCATGTCTAAGCTTGGAGTTTGGATGGGACTTGTCACCGAGGTTGCCTATAAAGTGACACGCACAATAATCAACACTCATTGGCTGGAATCTGCTGGAGCCTTTGAAATCGTAAATAATACCTTTGTTGGTGAATTTTTCAGCTTCCCGTTGTGGTCGCTGTATGATGAAACGAATTTCGAATGTGTAACCGGGCTGGCGCTGACGGGGGCGGGCGAAGTCGGGGCTGTTGCGCTATGAACAGGAGATTGCATACTTTCTTTTTCTTTTTTTGGTTCTTTTTCTTTATCGATTGGCAACACCGGAGATTCTGGCACACTACGGTCATCCTCGTCCAAAGAATGTAACAACTAAAAAATTAGAAATTATAAGAATGTTTTCACGAGTAAAGTCTCCCCCTAGTTTGACGCCCTGATTACACGATAATCTTTAGGAATTTTTCAAACAACAGGTATTAAATATTGTAATTAGAAACTTCATATGCTTATTAACTACATAGAAGAAATGTATTCAATCTTTTTGAAGTTTTACATTTACGTAGCGGAAAAAAAAATGGTTTTTATAATACACGAAACTAGGGAGACTCATTAAATGATTCGTTACATTTTCTAAATGATCCGCATAATAATCAACCTTTTCGACTTCGTCGTCAAATTGTTCATGACCGGGTAACGGATCTTTCTGGCTTTTTTCCAGAAGCGTAGCTCGTTTCGCAGCCAAATAAAGAGATCTCTTGATTTTAACATAAAACACTTCCGTTACCGCCCGTACTGTATAGTCAGGAACGAATGTGTATCGTAACATGGAGTCCAAGTTGATGGACTGTATGCTTCCCACAGCTTGTGGATTCGAAATAGTAGGAGATTCAGCTAAAAAGTCAACGGATAAGAATAAGAAAAGCAATTGCTAATCTTGATACATAAAGAAAACAATAATAACTTGAAGTCTTACCAACTCCTATATTCACAGTAAGCGCTTGAGAACCAAAATATGTGAATGGACCACTTTCGAACATCATATTCTCCTTGCCGACTGTAACTTCAACTCGACCTTCCAAAATCAAAACAAAATAGTCGACTGCTTTTCCTTGTTGGTAAATTACTGCTGCCGGATCGTGTCTCGCTTTTTCGCGCGATTTCACTTTGATATGATAAATAATGTCTTGTTTAAGCAAACGACGCAAAATAGTTTCCGATATTGTATCGGATTTAAATGCATCTACAGCTGTGAATTATATATTACACTCAGATGTATCTTAAGAGTAGTCTAACAGATTTTTATATAAATCTCATATTTTCTTAAATCAAAACACTTCTTCCTACTTGTGGATAAATACTGAAACATGGCCAGTGTCAACTGCGGTGATATATGAATTCGTTGGTTCTCTTTCTTCTCCGCGAACACGGTAAAGTCTTGTACTTTATGCTTAGCTTGCCTTCTACGTTTAGTTCTGTTATCCGCTGTGGAAAATGAGATTTAATGATAATTCCATCGAAAATCTATCTATGCATTAATAAACAAATCGAAGAATCTTACTGAAGACGTCAGTTTCATCCATGATCTCGGCTTGAATCAGTTCTTCTATGACATCCTCCAATGTAACTAATCCTATCACCTCGTAAAACGGATCCCCTTCGCCTTCGTTATTTACTCTTTGAACGAACGCCATATGTCCTTTATTACCTGACATGAAACGTATAATTTTATTGCCCGTCCGCTTCTAACAAGTACATTATTCTATTTAAGATATTTACCTTCTTTAAATTGCTTGAACATTATGTCCAACGTAACATCTTCGAAAATAAAATTACATTGATTTTTATAAAACTGACACAAGGTTTTAAGTGGCATATTATCATCTGGATCAACAAACGCAAGATCTTTAATATAAAGCATTGTTACTATGTTCGTCCTTGTTCCTTCAAATACTGGTATCCGTGAGAAACCTAAAATGATCGATAAATACTATGAATATTAATTTAAATGTTGATACAAATGATTTATATAAATGCATACCAGACTTCATAATCTCCGATACCGTTTCAAAATCTAAAATCGCATTGTAATTTAACATGTATACATCCTCGATTTTTGTCATTACATCCGCAACAGATTTTTTCCGTAATTCTAATGCACCAGCGATTATGTTCACTTCGTCTTTTTCTAAATCATTATAGCCTGTTGTGACCTAAAAGTAATTGTTATTGACATAGTTACGATCACACGTGAATCGATATCAAATCTTTAACAGTGTTTTTACATTAAATAAGTAGAGCACTCGGAAAAGGGTTCGGGATATTAATTACACGACTTACATTTTTTTCGTACTCGCATACATACACGTACGTATACAGATACGTGTATCGTATAGAAGTATATTTTTACGATAAGTTCAGCTTGAATTAGCACAGTATAAATATGTAAAGTTATCTTATTTAAGTTTCACATTGATAAGTAATCTAACATGTACTCTGTAGAATGTGAAAACTTCAAGCAAACGTCAGTAGATCTATATCTTACCTACATATGATTGAATTTGGTTGTCAGTATAATTATCTGCCCTATCCATGCTCATTCTGATAAGATCCATAAGAGTAAAAAGTTTGGAAAGGTGTTTGATAATGTATACTTCAAATTACAATCAGAGAAAACTATATTAAGTACGTATTGTAAGAATAATCTAATGTATCTATAATGAAGTCTTTTTTTCTCACCCTTACTAATTCCTTCAACCGTTCACGATTATACACATTGCCAATTTCTTCACCCAGAAGAACATCTAGAAGCTTGCTGATAGGATAACTCAATGGAAATGTTATTATCATAGTCAGTTTTGTTATATAAATTGTTTTAGCTCCTATACATAATCCGTGTCTACTGCAAATAGCCTGAAAGCACACGTTTATAATGCAACTGTGCAATGCGTAATTCTTTCTCCTAAACATGTAATTCATTGAGGAATAAAATAAAAAATGTATACATACTTGTGGCGAAATTTCACCAAAAATTACAATAGCTAAGGTGGAGCAAATGACTGCAACTAATCCAGATGTCAAATCATCTAGCAAAATAGTGAATATCGAATTCACCAGAACATTTGAGAATAAAATTGAGCATAACAAATAATTCCCATGATTCCTTACTGGTTGTATAGTCCTTGCATATTGTTTTTCCTTTAAAACAAATTACTTTATTTTGACAAAGTCATAGCATAAAATAAGATAGTAGAATAGTAGAATGGGGTAAATAGAAGCACCTTTTCAGTTCCAGTGTTACAGAGTATTTTTAGTTCAGTTCTATCCATTGCCATTAATCCCAAATTCAAACCAGAAAACAGAGCAGAAAAACTAAGACACATGAGGATAATTACAATACTAAGCCAAAGTGGTAAAAATTTTTCATACGTATAAATCTGTAAATAATAGTTACCAATAAATATGTTTAACACAATATAATTATTGTTCAATAGTACCTTCATCTTATAATATATACATATACTTACAGTGCCCCATGTATGTGTACCTTGATGTTTGAAAAGTGCAAGATCCGAAGCATCCCTTCCGTATACTGGTTGTTTTATACATACATAAAATGGTGAACCAAGTGGCAATACCACATCTACAGTTGCAGTATTATTATTTACATTTCTTACCTGCATTAATAAAAACAAAGCCTTATGTACATATAAATAGGATGAACCAGTAAGTAGCATTGATAAATATTTACCGGGAATTCATTGCTTTTGATTTTATCACAAATAGCACCCCATTTTGCTGGTTCATCCGTAAAAGTGACTAATATATCTTCTGTGATACCAACACCAAATAGTCTTATAACAGCTCTGCTCCCAGCTAATATTTCTGGAATCCCATCTGCTCTGTAACTAGGATCCTTAGCAGCTGTTTCTATTCTTATTCCTTGAATTACTGGTACTATATAGGGTTCTTCATGATCAGCATTAACAGAAGGTAAAAACTGTTGACGACGTGCACGATAATGTTTCCTAAAAACGAAACACAATTTTGCAATAAATCATAAAATATGCTTTACTCCTGTTTAGTTAACGCATTCATTGGTTATTTTTTATTTAAAATAAATCTAGTTTTATTTTATTCATCGAGTATAGTTATTTAGGTCAAGGTTTCTAGTCTCCAATGAGATGAGGATACAAATACATTCATTGCAATACTTTCATTGCAATCAAACTTGTTTACTTTGCTTTAGAATTTCATATGAATGCTAAATATAATTTCCAATATTTCTATGTTTCCATATTTATGTAGCATGATAAAACATACATAGAACAAGTTTCCTTGCTATCATACAATATTATAAAATTGCCGAACATTGAATGTATAATATGAAATTGTAATAGACTAGGATAAAATGCTTGCCGTCGGTAATATCGGTATTTTCATATACTTAAAAAATTGTGCCATGTCATAAGGCGGATATCTATTATTAGTAAAGGAAGAGCAATTTCTCCAACAACGTTCAGTAAAAGATAAATAATAGATTATTAAAAACTTACACCGATCGTGACGGTGAAGTGATAGCAAAGTTGCTTCCAAGATTGGTCCATGTTTCACCGAACCTGGTGACGATTCTTAGACAGAAATAGATCGTGGTAACCTTAAAAGTAGGAACTTGGTCAAATTTATACACCGCACGATTGCCATTCGGCGCGATCCAGACAGCGCGTAATGTGTTGTTCAGGTTTGGATCACAATTGTCGGGTGTGGGAGACCAGCACAAAGAAATGTTGCTCTCGAGACCGGTGCCAAGAACTTCGACAAGGAAATCGGAACTGTTCGACGAGTATTTCCGTGTATCAGATCGTTCCCTGTCTAAAATATTCACTGATTTCACATTTTGACTACCGATTACTTTCACTCCTATAAATGCGTTGGCGTATACTAGATTGAATATTGTAAAAACAAGTAATAAAAGAGCTGCCGGTGTGCCTGAACGGTCAACATGTTGCGCCATCATGCGACAAGTGCACCGTGACAACTTCACACTGTCGTTAGTTAGTGGTCTATTTATAATCTCGGATTCTCGTATTGCGCCTGCGTATTGCTTCGATTACATCTACATCACACCGACATCTCACCGTTATTCGTTGAGCATGCTATCGCATCTTACCCTGTGAAAGTGGGGAGGACATTACTCAAATTCGGATATGCATACATTCACCTTCCGCTATATCGCTATATGTATGTGCACGAAGTAGTGACGTGTATGAGTCAAACTACTATTAATTCCTCTCCCAAAGGAATTACGATATTTTTATCAATATTAAGAACAGTTTATCTACAATTAAAATCTTTATATGTACAATACTTATTATCTGTTAAACTCAGATGTATTTCCATCTAATATTTATTGATTCTCAATAAATGTACCTTAACATATCGATAAATATCTACGAAATCATAACTCTGCCTCTATCGCATTCATCTTATATCTTCGCCTAAAAGGGAATTTTCGAACAAGCTTCGACTAAAACAAATATATGTAGAATGCATTTAAATGTGCAATCATTCTCATAGATCAGCATTCGTCATTACCGATAAGTAAAAGTTGAGTTTTATTACTTTGTATGGAAATGCATGGAACTATATGGTACTACATATGCATATTACCTACACTACAATAGATTGTACAAAGAGAATTACCATTCGCCAGTTTAGGCGCGAATGGCGCGAATTCTTAATGATTGTCACTCGACTTGTAATATGTATACGTATTCAACATAGTTGCTTGTTAAGATTTAACATGCGTTATAAGTATTAATATTGATGTTATATTAAAATTGCACAGCTATGTAAGTATTATTTAATTTGTGCACAACGGGTTATTATTCTTCCCGCAAACAGGTTATATTTCCGTGTGATATGTAAACATTGAACCTGCACCATAATATGTAATCGAGATTTTGAGATATTTTGACATCAGTTTTAGCCATGGAAGGAGAAATAGTTAAAATTATTAAGAAATTCAAATTCGAAGAATTAGAATCGGCAGTAATGCCTATTTTTCCTGAAATTTCTTGGGATAATATAAAGTCTGAGTTAGTTAAATATCACAACAGGTTTACTTCGGTGAATGCAACTCAATTGATCAAGATAGCTATAACTGTAAGAATTGTATTCAAATTTATTAACATATATACATTGTATGTAATGAATATTTAAGTATATATTTCTGTGTCTTTGCAATAGAATAACAGCATAAACAGAAAAGACTTAGAAGACCGTCTGTCAATGTTAAAATTAGTTGGTAATATATAATTTTTAATTACACCTCTTAATCGTTTATCTATTGTTATTAATAGTTAAACATTTCAGATATAAGTTGGCACAATAATCGGAAAATATGGTACAGTTATTTATTAAAAGGTTCTGCACAGTCTAAGGATTACTTCCTGCATAGCAAAGTTCAAGCGAAACTAAAAGATTATTTTATTTCATTAAATTTAAAAATAGATGTAAAAATGTATATGCACAATAACATTACATATATTTCTCTGAACCAACGAAAACATAAAAGCAAGAAGTTAAAGACTGGGCTTGGACTCCCTCTTATTTTTGCTGTATTTACGGGCGAAAAATATTTTTTCGTTAACAGAAAGAGTGTTTCTCCAAATGTTTTACAAGCAATAGCAGCAAGCATGGGATATGAGAAAAGTAAACAAATTAAATTGATGGGTAAAGATTTAAAATCACTGAGCAAAATGTGTATGAACAGAAAGAAAGGAGTACAAAATTCAGAAAAAATGAGTAAAATTGTGGAGTATAATAATTCTGGTCCAGAGAGAAAGTAATTTCTATTTCAAAAACCTGTAGGAAGCATATAATTTTGTTTATTATATGTAGTAATAATCCTATTACTCTCATATATTTTTTTTAGATCTACTGGTATAGATTTTACTGAACATAAACAGCGTAAAAGATATGCAGAAGAATGTTTTGGTGATGATCCTGCTATTATAGAAGTTTTTGTTGTAAATGCAACAAGTAGGATTCTTATGGACGAAGATGAATCCACGGAATTGTCAAATGAAACTTTGAGTATTACGTTAGTAATATTTTTCATAAAATTATTACATATTTTTAACATCCTTATACCAAGTAAACGTAAATTATACGTATTTCAGTTGCGAGTATCGTAGTCCTAATGTTGCTGCCTTTTTAACAAAATTAATAGAAAAGCGAATAATAACTACACCTGTACCACATTATATATCAAATCTTATGACTTTAGGTAAAAATGAAGTGACGATTTCGAATAATTGACGATTTCGAATAATTGACAATTTCAAATAATTGACTATATCGAATAATTAATTATTTTATGTTTAAATGACATGTAATGTTAATACTTTAATTACAAACTTGGTTTAATAAAAAAATTTAAGGAAAATAAAAAATCAATTGTGCATAATTTGTTTATATATGCTTGTAAGTAGACAACAATTTGCAAATAAAAATACATAATATATAAAAATTGTGTACTTTTATTACTTGTAATATTATATTATATTAATGTAATATAGGTGAATGAAGCATTTGTCCAGTTTAACTCGACATGTCATCGTCTAATTCATCTTCTGATGTGACATCTGGATCGTTAGCTTGCGACAAACATTTATCGCAACGACAAACAAATAAATACAAAGAGCGTAAAGCTTCTTGTCTAGAGTATCTACTTCTTTCTAGATCACACTCGTCAAGGTAACTTATACATATTTCCTCTTCAGGTTGAATATCGCGAATTGCTTTTAAAACTAATACATTATTCGAGTAAGGAAATTCTACAATTGCGTTTGGTACACAGCTATGATTTACCGCTGATTGAAGAACATATAGACCAGAACCTTCGTTATTTAGAAAAACACCTACAGCTAAAAATATAAAAACAGTACATTAAACATTAAAGTATATTAAAAGGTTCTTATTACAGAATTTCGATTGAATAAAATTTTTTCAAAACTATTTACCTTCATCCATTTCGGAGTAAATGCGATCTATTAATTTATCCACGTATATTCTTTCATCTCTTGGTAGATCTAATGCAGACACATTTTTGACCCATACACTAAATGCGCTAGTACCGATTCCTTGTCCATTTGTACCTATGAGGGCTAATAAACTCCTAAACCCGTTTGGCGTAAACCACTGCAAATTAAAATTCATGCAATGGCTATTGCAATGTAATAGATTTTAGATGTATTTATATTTTCATGGCATACATTAGATGTAAATTTTGTATCCAGGGCTTTCTGCATTGTTTCTCTAAGTACATCGATCTGACCAATAAATTTTTCCTCTAATAGCTTGTGTGTAATTTCATGTACTTCATTGATTGCACAATGACAAAATTGTGAAAATGTAGAAAGGACTTCCTCTTTGTTATCAGCTTGGTTAACTATAGCTACCATTCTAGCTGGTAACATTATTGTTCCTGATTCCGGTGGATAATGCATTTGCTTCCAAGTCTCATTTAATTGCACAAAGGGATGTGATTCATCTTTATCTCTTGAATGTAGACATAATGTACAGTGATATCTGCAATTATGTTAAATAATTTGATTATTCCTGAAAACACTTATTGTCATTGTATATAATACCTTGTGTAGGCTTCATTTTGACATTCAATACTGCAATATTTTGTACCACATTCAGAACATTCTGTGATTAATTCTTTTTTTGTTTCACAACATTCTACATGAGGTAAAATAATTGTTGAATTTCCAGTTAATCTATGTACATTTTCTTCAGCAGTTTCTAAAGGTCTTAAGCAATTGTCGCAAGCTAAATATCCATACTCTAAATTCCAAGAGAATTGACAACAGACTATAGGTTTCTCCATCAAAATTGTATCCCCATCTTTAAGAGGACAAATTGCAAAAAGTCCTTTTCCCTGTAACGTAATTACATAATTGCAAAAAATATCTTATTGAAAGTATATATAAGTATATCAAATTTTATAGGAATTAGTAACAAGTACAGTTTTTAGTGAAACGTGACTTAAAAATCCAAGGATGTAATCTATTAATATATTCTACCTTTTCTTCATTAATTACTTTAACTTCATAATTATTGGAATTCATTGTTACTGAATTTCTTTAATAAAAAACGATACAATAATAAAATTCATTTACAAGCGTGTAGTGCTCTAACCATCAAACATGTATTTTTTGCCTATGCCTATCATTATTATGTATCATTATCATACTACCATAGTCAAAATAAAGCAGAAAAGTTCGATGGAAGTAAAAAAGTAACGCATTATCAACGCGAAAAATTAATCTAAAATTCTGCGGAAGTAGTTACATAAATATTTAAAGTTAAAAGTGACGTATATAATTAATATTTATTTAAGTGGTCGATGTACAGGTACGACGAACTGGACGACTGTAACGTCAGAGAGTACTTGACTCAAGTACTCTGTGGTACCGTTATGTGGAAGTGCTCGCAGCACTTCCGTGAAGACAAGCTTCGGATCGCTTCGGATGTAAGTTACCTGTCGCGAAACGGTTCAGATTTCTGTGACAAAGAATATTTCAAAACTATTGTCTCTGTTTTATTGGATCGCAGGGAATAATGAACGGCGCGATGTCAATGGTAAGTCAACTTTTCTCATTACTTCTGCGAAAAATATTGGATTGTTCAAAGTAACAAACTATACGGTTCATGATGGCGGTTGTAAATTGCCTGTAACGTATTTAAACGATTAATACTCGTATGATTTATTAGATCACAAACACAGAACAGAAATATTCTTTTTATCATACTCAACGATATATAAATAAGTAATTAATGAGAAACGTGTGCACGTAATATTACATATAAGTCAATCAATAATGTTATTGACTTTACCATGCAGTTTGATACGTTCTCTTGTGAGGAGCATTTTGTAAATGAAGAGCTTAATATTAACAGTTTTTTTAAAAACGTGTGATTGTTTTATTTGAAACTTTTCAATTAAATGTTAATACCACAGGAAAATTGATTGAGAAACTCATAGCTGTTAATAATCAATTGTTTAAGGATTATTAATTAACTGCTGCCAGTTAAAATGTTTAGTAATAACATCTGACAAAAATTACAGTAGCTTAATAAACTAAGATGTACCTTTAATTACTAATATGAACTATAATTAATGTATATTTTACAGGCTCCAACGTCCCAGAACAATGCAGAACCACCGAGCAAGAAACCTAGAGTTGAAGGTACATTGCTAATGCATCCAAATAATTGTATCCCCCCTAATCGCTAATAAATCGTACGGTTAAGCATACAAGTGGAAAAAGATGGTGAACACAGAAGCAACAACAAGCATAATATAATTTTAAACAAAGGAAATGATGAAGAGAAACATATACTATTTACTTAGGACAATCAGATGCTAGCTTTCTATTAAACTGCTGGCAAACTCTAAGCGTTGAGAGGTCTATCGCAGTTTCAGAATATATTTTGGTAGGCTAGGGTAATAGGTGATCGTTGGCCCTCAATAAAACTAATGTATGGTTGTCCTTCTGTTCTGAGATGTTACAGCGGAGAGACAGTACAGAATCTGTGGCCTACGACTGAGCTGTGATCATGAGCGTGCGCCAAACAAAGAAAGAGAACGCTACATTCGTTGAACAGAACAAATCTGAGTTTTGCAAACTCCACTGACACAGCATCTATTGTCGAGTACCAAATACGATGCGTATTTTAGATAGGTCAGCATTTTAGGGTAGTCTTCTTCCATCCTAATTATAAGCCTTGATTATGTAGATATTCTTTTGTTGATTATTAACTCAAGTTGTTTATAAATTTTTGCAAGTTTCTAAATTTATTCTGTAATTTTGAAAATATTATCAATCTCAAAGGAGGCTTATAAATAGGATAGGCAATGGCGATGTGTATTTTTCAAGATATTCTCAAATGAAATTCATTGTGCTTGCGTTTCTATCATATAAGTACGAGGTAAGAGATTTTTTGCTAAAGAAGATCAGCCCATTGTGATGTAACAGGAAATTATTGCAGAAGGGCGTACAGCACGAGAAAATATACGCGCCTTTTCGACGATCAATCGCGTTCGATTTCTTGTCAATTAGGATCGCCATTGCTGCATAGAAAGTGTTAGGGCTAATTGCGTGGTAGGTTGGAAAAGGCAAACTGTAAAAAAATGGCGCAGAAAATGCACTGAGAGTATTCTCCTTTGCTTTGTGCTTACAGATTTGTGCGTCGCCTCAATCTCGGATAGTTTGCGCACAACCATCATTGCTCAGCCCAGAACACGGTTAGCCGTTAATCAAATGATCGAACAAAGTTAACAATATAACAATTCGTGAAACTGCAAAAGTCGTAAAAGAGAAAAACAAGCGTTTCAACGTGTTCTGATTTCTGTTTCAGAGACTAGCAGACCAAATTGGTTATGATCGTATGAAACCTAATCTAGTTATCGGTAGTCTGATTTCGTTGAGGCTAATAATATAAACAGTAACGAAGTTTAAACGAAAGATGTTAATGCAGTCGATTGCAGAAATCTCTTTAAAATTTTCATTGAAATTATTTTAAACGAAATTCTTAATCGTTATTTCTTGTACTAAGTATATCAAATGATTTCACGATAATGGTGTGCAAGAAAAGAAGGAAATTCCCCCTTTTCCTTGATGCGTATACACATACACGTACTATGTATAATGCACTTTATACATAGTACCTTGTATTAATTATTAAAATGTAATAATATTCCTGACTATTTTAATTTCTTTGAACTTACAGTTCGGAGGACGGTTCTACCGTGGGAACTGCTGCACGACGTCGTTACTTTATTCATCTCATTTTAAGTTTCGAAATTGCTGTGTCACTTCATAAAAAATTATGTTTCATATGATTCTACTTTATATTGCACAGCAACGATCTTTTTAATTTCACACTAGTATCGCGAATATTCGAAATTCTGTTCAATCCTAATAAAAGTTATAAAAAAGAAAGTTGAGAAACAAAAATTGTATTCCCTAAAAAAAAATTGTCATTTCAGTATCTCTCATCTATTACAAAAGATAAATACTTGGTGGAGATACTAAATGATACCAATTTTAATGTTGCAATTGTATCTAATACTAACTTTCTTCGTAGGAAATGCATCAGAGTTCTTGCCAGGCCCTCTGTATGATCTTAATCAAATTGGACAAGTTGTTGCTGGTAAGGATAATTATAATATCGTACTTCGTTTACAACGAATTTGAAATGATGTAAAACATAATTGTGACAATTGAATTGTAATCACTTCAATTTAAGTATTATTGAAGTTTGATAAAGATCTAATGGACAAGTAGCTGATAAGATCTGATAAGACATTGATCATGTAATCCTCTCTAATTAACACGAGACAACATTTTGAAGTACTGTCTTGTCTTTGTTGCAGGACCTGGAGCTAAGTATCTTACATTACCTGGCATTCTAGGTGCAGGTCTTCCAAAAGTTACGTCTGAACAGCAGGATACAGTAAATAGAGCAAAGAAATATGCCATGGAACAAAGCATCAAAATGGTTTTAATGAAACAAACTTTGGCGCATCAACAACAGGTAATTTTCAAGCATAAAGCTAACAAACTTTACTCGCCTAACATACATTTTACATTCCATTGTACATTCATAAATTTCTATCTTGAGAATTATCTGTTGCATGATGGATATCCTATATCCTTGTTATTATCTACACATTAAACATGTATGAACTCTCTCTCTATATATATATATATATATATATATATCGTTTCATTGAGTGAAAACCATAAAATGAATGTTACCAAAGTTTTAATGATTTGGTAATCGAATGTTAAATATTAAACAATGCACAATGGAATTAATGTATACTTCTATGAAATTATACATTACAATTTTGGGGTTCTTTTTTATCTCAAAAAGTATCATTTATGAAAAACGTATTCTATATGTTGCTTCCTCTATTTAGCTCTTTGCCAATAATACCAAAAAAAGAAAAGAGAAAAAAAAAGATAATCACAAATATGCATATAATAGTTTAAATTAACGTTTGTCCTTACAATTTAGCTCGCCCCGCCGAGTAATTTTAAGTACTTGCATAAATAGTTTAATCCTGTGTTCGTTATGACGAGCGAGTAAAGTGACAAAAATATAACAGAAATTTAAAAAAAAAGAACGAACACTGGAACCTAACTCTGATCGGTTGATTTTTTCTCCCCGCAGAAGAATAAGTTGGTCCTGCGGCAGCAAGTTTTATTGCTAATGTGCAGGTTAGTGTCAACCAAATCAAGACAGAAACAATATGAAACCGCCTTACGATCAAACACTCCTAAACGTTTCCCTGAGTTACTACTGTAAGAGAAGGTTAGATATCTTGAAATAATAGTCGGCGGGAGCAGAGCTGTACCAGCGCGAAGGAGGACAAGTTTTTGTGCATGAATCTCTGGACGATTTGAGAAAAATATCGATATTTGTACTTCTGAGCTCAACCTTTCTTGCTTTTCATGTTATCTAGTATATTATATTATACTTGTAACTATAGTTTACGAGGCTGACTCACTTTCTTTGTATTCACAGTAGTAGTACATTTGATCATAAATTGTCTCGGTAAAGATAAAGAATCTAAAATGAAGGAAAGTCTGGTTGAGCAAAGAAGGTGGAATGGTAAAAGAGCTTGGGGGATTTTTGAGATGAACGAGACTGGTGTATGTAAGGGGGAGGGATATCAATAGAAGGCCTATGGTCCTTTGTGTTACAGCAAATGGCTAGTCAACGGAATCAGGTGCAGAGACAGCAGGCTCTCGCCCTCATGTGCAGGTTTGTTTGTTCTTTGTCTTAGCCCTCCAAATTTCGACCTTGAGACTCAGCATTTTCGATCCAACTTCATTTTTAACTTTTCTATTTATTGTCATTTTAATTGGGTTACGTTAGTTGTTCAATTAATTTGGATCGTAATCGCGTATTCTTTACAATTTTTTTGAGCGCTAGAATTTTATCGTACTGGAAAAATCTTCTTGTACACGGCGGAGTCTTTTATTCACACGAATAAATGTTTTATTCTGTTAGTGATTAGTAATAGGAGAGAGTAGAAGATATTTTGCTAATCGTTAGAATTAAAACAACGAAGAAATCGGTCTAATAATTGCGGGAAATTGTCGACTGAAATTAAATTCCTGTACGACAGGGTATACGTGGGCAGCATCAGTTTCGAATTGAAAGAGGACACGATTAGGCAAGCCTTCTTGCCTTTTGGTCCTATAAAATCAATCAACATGTCATGGGATCCTGTAACCCAGAAGCACAAAGGATTTGCATTCGTCGAATACGAGATACCTGAAGCAGCACAACTTGCTTTGGAACAGATGAATGGTGTCATGATTGGTGGACGTAACATCAAGGTAGCGGGACGTACCTATATAACGAATTTCCTGTCCCCCAGCAATCCTATCATCCCGCCGGAGGTCGGCAAATTTTTATTTAGTTTTATCCAATATAATATCCCTTTTGATTGAATTGCATCATTTATAAGATTGCACTTCGATCAAAATTCTTCTTGATTTTATTCTTAAAAATCTTAACAAAAATCTTGCCGTAGATCTTTCAATTTTTACACTGCTACTTAATTTTTATGGTACTTTTGAAGTACATTTTTTGTCTATAAAGTTGTCCAATCAATAATGTGTAACACGTTTTCTTTGTAGTTAGTTCCTTCCTACCATTTCATTCCTTTTTTCGGTGTATTTAATTCTATAATTGAAATTACGTATACTTTTTCAACGCCAGAAGCATATTTTATTAATTGTTATACCTTCTTTCAGGTTGTAGGACGACCGTCAAATATGCCTCAGGCTCAATCAGTCATAGATGAAATTACTGAAGAAAGTAAACATTATAATCGTATTTACATCGCATCGATTCATCAAGACCTTACCGAAGATGATATTAAATCTGTATTTGAAGCTTTTGGTCCTATTACCTATTGCAAACTAGCGCAAGGTAGTTCACCTCACCGTCACAAAGGATACGGTTTCATCGAGTACGAAACGATGCAGGCTGCTTTAGAGGCTATTGCATCGATGAATCTGTTTGATCTTGGTGGTCAGTACTTGCGAGTAGGTAGAGCTATCACACCACCGAATGCTCTTATGGGACCACCAAGCGGAACGAGTATGATGCCTACTGCAGCGGCAGTAGCAGCAGCAGCTGCAACTGCCAAGATTCAAGCAATGGATGCAGTGGCCAGTAACGCGGTTGCTCTAGGATTAACTAAACTTGGAGCTGCTGCTCCCCCGATTCTGAATCAAGGTATATAGATATTATAAAAGAAAACATTAGAAATAAGAAACATCTACGTTTGTGACCTTGATATCTCTTGATGATTGATACCCATTTCTGTATACAGCTTTGCCTGGTATAGTGAGACCCACTCTTGCTCCTACCACAATGATGGCGCCGCCAACTATAGCAACAGTAGCACCAGTCATTCCTCCACCTGGAATAGCTATACCACAGGCTCTAACTAGACCACCAGCAATTATTCAACCGATACCTGGCCAACCGGTTGTCATACCGCCTCCAGCGGTCGTTGCCCCGACCATAGTGGGTACTCCGGTTGTAAGTACTTTATTATTCCAGTCCTATTTGCATAATATTGTTATTTGAAAACAATATAAATTATCATAATCATTAGATACCAGTTACGACTACCACAAATTCCGATATAATGAGGCGAGCCCAAGAACAAGCGGCTCATCAAAAACAGCAAGAAGAACTACAGAAAAAATTGTTGGAGGAAACGGAACCGCAAACGTTGCAACAACAGGAAAATATGTCAATCAAAGGACAAAGTGCTCGTCATCTTGTCATGCAAAAGCTTATGCGTAAAGTTGAATCGCGAGTAGTAATTTTAAGAAATATGGTAGCACCAGAAGACGTAGACGAAAGTTTACAAGAAGAAATCCAAGACGAATGTTCCAAATTCGGTGTTGTGGAAAGAGTTATTATTTATAATGAGCGACAGTCTGAAGACGACGAAGACGCAGAAGTTATTGTGAAAATTTTCGTCGAATTCTCTCAAATGAGTGGTAAGTTGATTTATTCTTGTACTGTGTACTTTTTTCTTTTCAGTGCTATTTGATTTTTTCATTCGGTTCTATTATACCTAATTAATGAACATTTCAGAAGCGGAACGTGCAAGGGATTCTTTAAATGGTCGCTATTTTGGTGGACGATTAGTGAAAGGAGAATTGTACGATCAGGCTCTATTTGATAACAGCGATTTTTCAGGTTGATCGAAAAGCTTACGTTTTTCGTGTATTGGACTGTTTTAATTTCTTTCAATTGAAAGAATTTATATCTGCTGTTGACTGATGTTTCGTACTTCAATACACGCGAAGTACCACATACTTCTCACAAACTCCAGGAATCAGTATCAAATCTCTTCATTGAGAACAAACAAAGCAGGCTTGGTATTCAATTTTTGTATCACAGAATCTAAGTTCAAAATTGGCACGATATTCGAAATTTCATTATATTTTCTACTATATGTAGAAGTCACTGTTTTATTACATTGAAGAGAATCTTCTGAAAACATATTAAACGCATGATACTACTGAAGTTCTGTGAGAAGAGGATATTCCACATACATACATAGTTTCAGTACCGGTTTTTCATTATGTCGATTTATTGAAGATGCGATCGATGATATACAAAACAAAATACCTAAATGTATATGTATAGAAACGTAGGATATAATAAATTGTTTTACATATAGACTATACTTCACACAAACAATAAATACATAAATTATACATCATATTACAAGCATATGTTATAATAAAATTTGTACATATTTACTACATAGTTCATTGATTTTAATTATTGTCCAAGTTCATTGCATCCAAGATCTGTTTCATACATTTCATTAAAGAACTGTAATATATACAGGCATTCAGTACAGGCATTCAGTACAGGCTTTCCAGTATTTTATGGTTTTATTCAGATTTGTATTCATCGTATTTTGGGAACTTTTCTTTTTTGTTACTATCAATTAACATCTGAGGTTTTTCTGATTTAGCATTTCCAAACTTTGCTTCTATTTCTGCTGCTTTTTCTTTTTTACTCATTGCTATTATATAATTTCTCTCTATTTCTTCTGACGTTGGTGGCTCTACTCTACGATGTCTTAACCAAGCTTCCCATTCTGCAGGCATTTCTTGATCAAAATCATTTACTGGTTTGAAGGAACGAGAAGGTTTTTTTTTCAACCAATCGGTACGAGTTTGTGATTCGTAATATTTAGTACCATAATAATCCTCTCCTACCAATTTAGGACGCTTAAAATTGGGTTTTATAGAAGCGAAAAAATGTTTCCAAATCAGTCGAAACACACCTCGCTCTTTTCCAGACATTTTGTTATTGCATTAAAAATGGAGAAACTAAAACAATTCAAACTACAATTAATTGATATGATATTTACGCTAAATTTTTATTTATATTTTCTGAAAAGACAACTGAGTATCCTATAAATACTCACATTTTAGGTTAGATAAATAAAAAGAATGAAGATTTCAAACGATTATCATATACGAGATTATAAACGATATCATTTACAAGTTTCACTTTATTTGCACTAAGAACATATATCTGTATACGTGTTAATTAATTATAAGTTGGAAAAACTTTCTTGTTTTCCTTAAAATAATGTAATATTTGTCATCTGTTTCGTGTTGTAATGGCAAAACACTGAACTGTTAGGTAAAACGATTGCCTGTAATTTGGCTATCAGTTTGAGCGTTTTGCCACTATCCCAATTGGCGCTGTACGGATCCCGATCGAAGCTTTATTTTTTCTCCACCAGGAGTATCACAATCGCCCACGTATGCGCAATGCAGGGTAGCTTAAAAACTTTAATTATGCCAAAATTAAGCAATCAATCCATAAACCGAGGACCTAGAACTGTTCAGAAAAATCTGCTACATCCATATCACGTAAGAAAACCAAATAGCAACAATACAAAATATAACTGATTAATATAATAGTTAATTAAACTTCAAAGAGCAATTACAATTATCTTTTGTAGTATTGTCACTTGTTTTTTGTATACGATATTGATACAGTACATTCTCGTGAACAATTTTGTACCCTTGGTTTACTTTCATATACTTTAATTTTTTCATAATTCAGTTATGTCCACGGGAAGTAAATGCCCCCTCAGCAGGCACTTTATCGCGTATTGTTTAAACTATAGTATTTTTAATTAATACTATTTTCTTCTTTTCTACAAATCCCCATGTCTCATACTACTTCTAATAGCCTAAATCTTTTAATAGCTTGTCTCTGTGATTTTTTATTTCCATTGCAGTATTCGGAACAATCAGCTTCCGTGCTAATTTTTGCTCTATTTTATAAAATTTTTCCTAGATCTTAAATTTTTAAATGACAATTCTGAGAAGAAATTAAAAAATTAAATTTAATATGGAATTATGTTCATTAGCTCGTTATTGGTCGCGCATGCTTTAGTCGCTTTTGTAATTTCGCGCGCTATGTTCTTTACGAACGATCTGGTGCTATGGCTGCGGAGAAACTTGCAATCGTATTGTTTGCTTGGAAGAGGAAATCGGCAAGATAGGGCCGATTTATCTTTTCCTCGTTTTGTCTTCCGTGGACGCATGTAGACACGCGGATTGCGGTCTAAGCTGTGAACAATGTGGACATCATTGGATTATACACTACATATAGTGTACCTGAGTGTACTATACTCACAGGGTCACAGGATAGTGACGTGACCACAAACTATACCGTGATAGTTTCCCATGGAACTAGTTGGGAGCGAATCGTGGTCACGTTGTCACTGCTTTGAAAACTAGTGATCTATGTTTGTTATATTGGTTATACTGATCGAGAAAAGTTAAATTATTACATATTTCAAGTTTGCAATAATTCTTTCAATTATTGCGAATTATCTTTTAAATTCGATTGCTTTCCAAAATGAAGTGTATCACTTCTTTTCGCACGTTTTTTAATTTGCGTCTTGTTTAGTTGTTTTACTAACACAAGCGGTAACCGTATGTAATTTGAGTACATAGAGTAATGTACATATTTCATTATTTACACTGTATTACCGCTACATGCTAAAGCATAAATATATACTAAATTGAAGGAATTTTTACTGTATTGTAAAATGTAATTTTGTTTTACGACAGCACTTAATACGATTATACGATTGAAAGGTTTCCACAAGGGTAACAGTATGTCGTAAAATCAATTCCGTAACTTAATAATATGTACTCTATTTTCTAACGTGCATGATGGAGAGCATCGTTGTTTCAGTCTAAAATGGCCCTGACGATATAGTACATATGTAATGAACTATGGAAAGAAAAATGAAATTACACGTTTTTCATAAATTTGCCAAAAAATATTTCTGCATGCGTAAACTATGATTGGATCCAATGGTGCTTTCGTCGACAATAGTTTGGTTCTAAGCGTTCATTAATGGGCATCGACGATCGTGTTGCTGTCGGCCTACGTATTCTGCGAAATACATATATGTACTGCATTGAGGGGACGATTTTTTTCTAAAAATGCATTTAAAATGCATTTGTGCGTTTCTAAGCTGGAGAGCCTCTTGCAGAACACAGGCACACTTGCCGATTGGTTACGTCACTTCCAGGCGTGGTGCGGTGCAATGTGTTATGTGCGTGTGCTACTGAAAATGGCCGTGTACGTACGGGTCCGTCTAGTTTACTGATTTCGACATACTTTTTTCGCGTTTCCACGACTATTTTTGGGTGATGAACAGTGGAATTTGTTCGGATACACATAGTTCGGGAGATCGTGCGAGACAAAGTTTTCAGTGGAACGTCAATGGTTGCAAACCAAGACAAAGTGTGCCTGTTTCGCCAACAGTGGATCATTAAAAGAGAAGGTGAGCAGAGGATGTGTCCACAGAGATTTTTTTCAACGATTGTATTTTTCATCGAATAGTCGCACACAATGCTTGTGTCGGCAATAATTGGTAACGTATTTGCTTCATCGTTTCGTGTCATCGAAATTAGAATACTCTTTAATGTTGTATCACATCTTGTTCGTCAAGAGAAACGCGTATCGTATCGGCTTTGGCAGATCACAAACTGCATAAGATGACTTCATGAAAATTTCGTCGACGCGTTTGAAATGAGTTCGTGCGTTATTTCGAGTGTATAAATCGTTTACAATTCCTGTCAATTGTTTTTCGTAACAACGGATTTGATCATTGATACTTCTCTGATTCGTAGAAGATGGGGAAAGTGTATTTACAAAACGATGGCGGACAAATACGACCGAGATTACTTGTCAAAATTGTGTCAATCTCGTGACTGCCAAGTTTCGACATTTTTCAGAGCAATCTGTGCTTTTAGGTTTCTTAATAAGCTCATGGATCTTTCAATGTCGTTACATTTATCGAATTAAGTATGCATATTTTTGGTTGATATTTAAGAAATGATTAAATCTAATTTAATTTGATATTTTTCGGAAATAAATAATAACTATTAATATATAAGAACAATACATATGCATATATATGCCAAATATGATTTTATACACAACTAAGCAGACTATATGAAAAAAGATACTGTCATACATATTTCAAATGTTATTATAATAATTTTCTTTGAGATACAAAACAATGTACTTGTTCAACATTACCTTTTATTAGAAATGATTTGTAATAGAGTTAATTTTGTAGCGAGTTTCAAAGAAAATTATGCCATAGTGTATAAAACTAGAGGTCTCTTTAGTTGGAATGTTGTTCTGTTAGCTATGTCCTAGTTTTCTCTATCAATGGAATTTGTATAGTAATACAGACTCTATTCTGAAAGAAAGCAGCTAAATACTTAGCTTCTCTCTATCAGTGGAATGTCATTTTATCTAAAAGATAATAGTTCTTACTAATTTTTTTTTTATTTCAGCCTTGTGTCTGTTCAAGTGGAAATAAGGGATAATTAATAATGGGTCTGATTGTTGCTGCACACATTGCTATCGATTATATTGATGGATCTATCATTTTCTGAACATCGATTATAAGTTGTCAAGATGCGGGAGAGATTTGGTATAATCCCCTGGTATCGAATGGGGATTTAAACCATATCTTTTTCTTAAATTTTCTATCGAGGTAGAAAATACATTGATACGATAAAAAGTATGATGCGCTATATTTAAAGAAAAGGAGAAGATGATTTCATACATCTTGTAACTGTTACATGTTACAATGAATTATTCAAGCACTAAATAAGTTAATGTTTAAGTGCAGAATTAAAGTAGATATTTCTTGTTAATGGTAATACTATTGAATTTTATAACATAATGTAATAGAAGTACAGTTTTTATACACGTGAATGTATTGAAAGAATATCGTAAAAATGTCATTCTTATCGAATTTAAAGAAAGCATTCCACTTTGGTGGTAATGATGCAAAGAAAAAAAAGTTATATAATAATATTAAAATGGATTGTAATCCAGAAGAATTCTGGGAAATGGTGGGTGAACTTGGAGATGGAGCATTTGGTAAAGTGTATAAGGTAAATTACAAAATATTTTAATTGAGCAATGTCCATACTATTCTGATTAAATACTCACTTTATATTTTTTAGGCACAGCATAAACAAACAAATCAGCTAGCTGCTGCAAAAATGTGTGCCCTTGAAGGAGAAGACGATCTTAGTGATTTCATGATTGAAATAGACATATTATCAGAATGTAAACATCCAAATGTTGTCGAATTACATGAAGCATATTTTATAGAGGGCAAACTATGGGTATGTTTTTGGATTGCACAACAAACTGAGCTTTATCTAATGATTTGTATAATTCTACAGATGCTGATAGAATATTGCGATGGTGGTGCTGTTGATTCCATAATGGTGGAATTACAGAAAGCTTTAACAGAACCGCAAATAGCCTATATATGTCAACACATGACTAAAGGACTTGCATTTTTACACAAATCCAAAGTAATTCACAGGGATTTGAAGGCAGGGAATGTTCTGTTAACAATGGCTGGAGGAGTGAAAATCGGTAAATTTTACATTTGTGGTTCTTAACGACATATAGACCGAAAAAATGAGCTAATGAGTTTTTAATTTCGCAGCTGATTTTGGCGTATCTGCGAAAAATAAGCATACGTTACAAAAACATGATACATTTATTGGTACACCTTACTGGATGGCACCAGAAGTAGTCTTATGCGAAACGTTTCGGGATAATCCTTATGATTTCAAAGTAAGAAATACACTTTATAATATACGATTCAATAACGTTTTAATTGAAAATGATTTTATTGTAGGTAGATATATGGTCGCTCGGGATTACCCTAATCGAATTTGCGCAAATTGAGCCTCCAAACCATGAAATGTCACCAATGCGGGTACTCCTAAAAATACAAAAGAGTGATCCACCGAAACTCGAGCAACCTGGGAAGTGGAGTAAAGATTTTAATGATTTTATTGCGAAGGCTCTCATAAAAGATCCAACATCAAGACCTCCAGCCGATGAACTGTTGAAGCATTCGTTTATTAATCGGAATTTGGATTCAAAGCCGATCAGGGATTTGCTCTTGGAGTACAAAGCCGATGTCGTCGAAGAGGAATTGGTCGACGAGGAAGCAGAGGTGTGTTTTCTTTCTCAACTAATTTTAACAATCGGTTTAATACAAATTGCAACTTTCAATTATTTCATGATTACAAATTGTGATTAGTAACTTGTATATATATATAAATGTATGTATGTATATACGTTGTTACACGCTTTCATCTTGATAGAAGGCAAAAATGGCGAAAAAACACAAAGAACTATATCAGCGGATCGGTAAGCTGCTTTTGAATGAAATGACAATTGTAATAAACAAACAAACGTATTAGTTGCTACAAAGTAATTAGTAATTGATAACCTCAAGGAAAAATTGGTATTCTCACGGGTCGTGTTGGTGCTTTTATTTCAATTTTATAAAAAGTATACGGTTATACTTTTCATATTCATGCATGATAGATGTAAATAAAATGTTGAAAGAATTCGTGCATGCGATACTCGATGTTTAATTACGTTTTACTCTTAATTTGCCAAACCAACATATATCAGAATAATTTTTATTTGAAAGGAATGAGCGTTTTCAATTATTTTTATACTTCTCGTTAGTCGTATATCATTACATAGAATCAAGATTTTGAAAATTCAAAAGAATTTGAAATTTTTCGCCCCTACATGTACTCTAATGAAACCCTGATAATTATGTTGTTGTAATTTGGATGATTTGGCTGTGCATGCGGCTCTCCTGGGCCTCGCCAGCCCCATCACCCCTGCGTTTGTCAGGTCAGTAGCTTATGCAATTACCGCTGTCTAATTTAATTTCAATATGCATATTGTGTTCTGTACGTATATTACTATAATTGTCTGCTATCTTTGTTTTCTTTTCAGACTGCAATGCATAAGCTATTTGCAATGTATCATATTCACGTTTATATATCGCTTAGAACTTTTTTCTTGTATTTTATTAACTCGTCAATGAACGCGAGTAATCGTTCTTGTTGCGTTACATGACTTTCAACATCGTTTCCAGGATAAAAACTATATTTTTCGTTGATATAGTCATTGTAAATAAGTAACGATAAGAGCCCCGTATTTCGTCATATGATTAATACCTATTGTAAACGAATATTGCAGGAGCAACGCACATCTCAGCTTCCTCTGGAGGTGGATCAGCTCGGAGATGACTCTGCATCTATGCGCAGTGACGCTGATGTCAAGAGTAAGTTGCAATCTTGTAGTAAATACATCAGCTACGCTAACGAAAGAAAAACTGATCACTTTGAAAATCGTTGACTGTTTAGTTTCTGAGAAAGAAAATCTTGCCGCATCACCCGTATCTGCGAAGAAAGAAGAGAGCCACAAACGAGAGATCAACAGAGATGGTGAAAAGGAGGACAGGAACAAGAAATTACGGAAAGCAGAATCTAAAGAGAACATACCTGCGTCTGTTGAGAAGAAACAAGTACATATTTTACATTAATTCGTTCTACAATTTCGTTCGTAGTAATATTTATTGGTAGTAATATTTATGTATGATTTCTTTAGGCACCTAAACCACCTAGTACAAGCGAAGCAAACGAACGTAGAGTATCTCGGGAGAAAGGTCCTGCTCCTCCTCCACCTCCTATGCGTCAGGATAGTAAAAACGAGGATAAGGAAAATAATTTGAAGACTTCCGATAAGCAGAGCGTCATCGAGATACTAGACCAATGTAAGAGCACTGAGGACAGCAAACGAGAAAAACACCCGTCATCAGAGAGTCACGACATGGTAGAGACAGGCCTGGATACCGAGAAACAGGGCGTCAAAGATAGTTTTGAGAAATTAACAGCTGGTAATGAGAAGGAGAAGGACACGAGACAGAAATTGATAGCCGAAGCTAAAGCGAGTCAGTCATCCAGAATGGAATTACCATTGGAAGAAAAAAGAAAATCCGCTCCAGTTAGACCAGAGTCGACAGAGGATTGGTCGAAGCCAGCATTCAACAAACAATCCTCGTTAGAAGAGAGAAGCAGGTATTGCATAGTTTACATGCATTGGTTTTTTCGCATTATATTTTTGGTATACTGATATTCAATTATTTTCAGAGGCGAGAAAAAACCCGTTGACGTGCAGATGAAACGACCATCCCTAACGGAAGACAGTCGCAAAAGCTTGCAGGAGAAGCGAAAGTCGGTCGAGGAGAAGTTAAATGCGGTTCTAGAGAAACGATTCTCGATGGATTCCGAAATGCGCACGAACATTCCATCGCTGGAAACGTTGACGCGTCGAGAAACGGCCGGTCCAAGTGCGATCCTGTCCGAAAATAACATCGTCAAGGCTTGCTCCACGGAGGATATTAAAACCGATTACGGAACAGGCAAGGTGGAGTCTGTCGTTAAAAGTCACAGCGAAGGATCATCCAGATACGATTCGTTGGAGAACTTTTCGGACGAGTTCGATGGGAAACGAGAAAAGAAGAAGAAGTGGTTACACAAGGAACTGACTCGTGAGAGCGTCGCGAACGAAGCTTCCACCGGCGAAAAAAGAGGTTCTTCGATAAATGTATCGGTAATTACATCGACGCCTATTAGGAGTAGAAGTGCGTCGTCGAGAAGAGGTAGCGGGGACAACGTAGTTGTCATAACCGGTAACAATCTTTTCTATTTTATTTGTAGTCTATGGATTTTGATTTGATTAAATCTATCTGAGAAAATTTTTAGGAAAAGCTGACCAAGATATACGTCCAAATACATCAACCGTCCGGATCACGGCCGAAAGTCCAGACTTATCGAATAGCCTAGCGAGCAACATAAGCCAGGTAACAGTCGTGACTACTCATCCTCCGGTATTGGTCGACGCCGTGTCGCCGACGCCTCTCTCTTGCCGACCGTCTCCAACCTCAGAAGTGGTGATTGTTGCGAACGAATTGAACAAGACGCAAGTAAATGAAAGCTCGACCGACGACGACGGATTTCCGAGCCTGGACAGCCTGGAATACACGCCGCAGGAACAGCCAATTGTTCTTACGGACGCTTCGAAACGGGTGGGCAAGAAGCTGGATGAGTCCGAGGTGTTGATTGTAAGTCCGATTGTGGACGAGTTGCAGGACACTAGTCACGTCTCCGTGGTGACGGTCGGTGACGACAAGGAACAGGTGAAGGACTCCTCCATGCTAAACAAACGCGGCGCAGCGCGAACTGCCTCCTCGCAGAGTTTGCTCGATAGATCGAGTACAAAGAGTGATAGCGGGGATGAGATTACGAAGATGATAGTCGCTGGAACGACTGTTGAGCACGTGGACATCGACGACATGGACCGAAACTCGAAGAAGGTGAACGGCTTGATCAAAACCGATAAGGCAGTTGCGGGTGGCCGCATCGACGAAAAGGTTCTCAAGACGATCAGACAGAAGGACACAGGCAAAATGTACAAAGAGAAAAGAATATCTCCGGACAGCTTTGAGGGGTCGAGATCGCAGAGCGAGTCCGGCTCGACGAGATCGCACACGCCGAGCAAGAGCATAGATCGTTCGGACGCCGAGTCAATCTCGACCACGATCAGCCAGGACAGCAGAGAATCGAACAAGGAAAACCACATCAGTCAAGGACAGACGCCGGAAACGGAAGAGGAAGTAGTGCTACGGCGGAAGCCCGATTACGCTCGCGATATACCGCGGCCGACCAAGACAAAGGAGGACATACAGATGATGAATTTGAAGAAAAAAACAAGAAAGCGAACTAGGAAATTTGAGATAGACGGGGTGGTGGTTACGACGACCACGTCTAAGGTGATCTATGGCGACGACGAGAATGGCAAAGTCTACGATGATCAGATATTTAGGAAGCAGGAGTTGAGGGAACTGAAGATGCTGCAGAAGATGGAGCAAAAGCAGTTCCAGGACCTATCGCAGAAGGCCCAGTTCAACAAGGATCAGCAGGAGAAGCGTTTCGAGCAGGAACGCCAGCTCTTGGAGCGGAACGCCGAAACCGATTTGGAAACGCTTGGCCGGCAGCAGAGGCAGCAAATTGAGCGAGCCGAAGCGCAGCAGGAGGCTGATCTCAGGCTAGCCTCGAAGAAGATCCGCAGCGAGCAGGAGAGGGAGCTGAAACAGTTCCGGGAGAGCCTCAAGCAGGAGCTCAGACTGCTGAAGCAAGAGGTGGATCTGATGCCGAAGGACAAGCGGAAGAGCGCGTTCAAGATCCGAAAGGAGAAGCTCGAGGCCGAACACGAGGAAAGAGAGAAACACTTTTTGGACAAGCTGAACGAAAGCCACGAGCTCTCTCTGAGGAGACTGTCCGATAGCCATCGGGAAAAGATCGCGCTGATGGAGAGGCAATTCTTGCAGCAGAAACAACAGCTGATGAGGGCTCGGGAGGCGGCGATCTGGGAGCAAGAGGAACGGCATATTCATGAGAAGCAGCAGCTGCTGAAGAAACAACTGAAGGACATCTTCTTCCTACAAAGGCATCAGATGTTGATTCGCCACGAGAAAGAGCTCGAGCAGATGAAGCGGATGAATCAGAGGAAAGAGGAGGAGCTGGTCAAGCGGCAGACGGTCGAGCGCAGAAACCTGCCGAAGCGGATCCGCAACGAAATGAAGGCGCGCGAGATGATGTTCCGGGAGTCGATGAGAATCTCGATATCGGCGGTAATTGCGCCGGACCCGGACGCCGAGCGGGAGAAGCTGAAGAAATTTCAGGAAAATGAGAAGAAGAGATACAGGGCGGAGCAACAGCGGTTCGAATTAAAGCATTCGAGGCAACTTGAAGAAGTGAGAGCGCAGAGTGACGCCACCATCAAAGAACTGGAACAGTTGCAGAACGAGAAGAGGAAAATGCTAATGGAGCACGAAACGTTGAAGCTGAAGGAGTTGGAAGAAGCGTACGGTAAAGAACTACGGGAGTGGAAGGCGCAGTTGAAGCCTCGCAAACAGGTAAACGAAATGATTTCCTTTTTTTCAGGGACAATACACATTCTTTTGCACGGTTTTGCTTTTTCTCCCCCCTGATATCTTCTCTCTTTTATTTCTCTTTTTTTTTGTCTCTGGTATTTCAGCGCGAATCATACTATTGCGTAGAAATTAGATTTTCATGCGCTGATATTTTTGGTAATTACGAGATCAAAAGTAAAGGTACCACGTACCGGAGTACGTCTGAACCGGCCTATACTGAAATAAGTGTTAATGTACTTGTTATAGAAGTTAGAGGCTGAGCTGTCGGCTGAATTGGACGCGTTGGAAGCTCGCTACCGAGACTATTTCCCTTCGGGTCTTAGTGGTCTCTCTGTTCCACCTTTAGACTATTCTTCTAACATCTTTCATTTCGAAGGCTGGAGGAAGTCGCCGCGTTTGCCCCGTTCCACCCCTGCATCCCCTTCCCCGTTCACCATTCCAAGGGTATCGTTGAGGATCGGTAGTTCGGACACCGGCTCCGTAAATGGCATGCTTTCGCGAAGTCATTCGAAACCGGACCTGGCACCATCCTCCTCGTCTCGTAGATAGTGCTCTTACCTACGACTGTTTGTCGATCTTTACTCCCTTTCTTCCTGCTAGAGAAGTTTCCAAGTAAAACCATTCGACCTGTTTTTCTTTTTGTCGGGCCGATCATTACGATGCGGTCGAACAGCAATATTTCAGTTTCAACTTCTTGTTTTCCACAGCTTGCTTAGTGAATGAAGCTTTTATTTCGAAACTTCTCCGTTGTATCGTTCTATGTATTTAAGCATTAGAGGATAACATGTTTGCTTTACTTACCGTTGCTTCGTTATTATATACAATTAATGCGCATTACTATTATACACGTATACATATACACGTTTACACGCAGACACTACACGCAAATACATTGCTCAGAGATTTTTTTATAAACTGAGCGTAATAGAAGAAGGAAAACCTGTCGAAGAGGTGTATCAATGTTTTGGGGATTCGCACGATGGTCGAATAACATGTGCAGTCAGTAGTGGTATTATAGAGAGTTCATTAATTTATAACATTGTACATTTGGCCGTATATTTTGGGCACTAGAAACTCGGCGAGTATGTGTACGTATCGTTGAGAGAAAACAGGAGCTTGTTCATTGATAATCGAAGGTGGTTTAGCGTCGTGAGATGCTAGGCGAGCGTGTGGTTGTTCGCGTCGATTAACTCGTTGAATATTGTGCGCTACCTCGGTGTACCACGTGTGCCTCGCGTGCACTTTCGTTCGCAAATTGTTCGTGCTCTTGCCAACTTTGTTACGCATTCCTTTGGATACTCATTGTCGATTGTGATACTCATTCTCGGTAACATTGTTGAGAGGTCCGGGTGCAACTATCCGATAACATAATAGGGGTGAGTCGGTGGTGAGATTTGTGGTAACTGCTCTATGTTTTGTATACTGATCGGAAGAGTAGTGATTTGTCCGCGGGGTTGAACGCTTACACGTGTTCGTATCCAAGTTCCACTCGTATGTATAAGTGTCTCCAATGTGTACGTTCGATTACATTGCAACCACCCTTGCGTTACATGCTCCTGATAAGAACCTTAAAAAAGAGATTCCACGAGTGGATAATCAGAGAACGATCTACCTAGGTAAAGAGAACAAGGTCAGTTGAATAAATCCACGTTGATGGCATTACGCTACATATCTCGAGTATCTAGTAGAAGTCGAGTAACATTATGAAATTTTCAATTGCAGTCTTGATATTCAGTTTGACTTGGTCCGCGAGACGAAAGCGGGGAATTGTTGTTCCCCGCGAGTCGGGATGCCCGATCGCTTTCTAAACGGTGTCGATTTCACGTTTCAGAGATTGGAAGAGCAGTTCGCTCTACAGCTGGAGGAACAGGAGGCGATTTATGGACCAAGCGCGATACCGTTGTGCTTGCCGGCGGATCTTCCGGATTTGACGCATCACACGGCCGGCTCGACGCGCAGCTCGCTCTCCTCGGTGAGCGAGGGTTAATTCAAACGAGCCCGATCACCGTTCGACTAATATCCGGATCTTCCAAAAATCTTGATAACTTTCTCGTAGGGAGTACGGTGCCTCTTTCGAAGCTAGCGCCGCGAAGGCGAACATCTAACAACATTTTGCGACGATAGGTCCATCTTTATCAGTACCGCCGAGCGCGTTCACCAACGGGACGAACTTCCGTCGTCCGATATCGGAGAACGAGCACGTGTGAAAATGAAACAAACAAAGAGAAAGAATCTTACCGCAATGATCGTCAGACGCACAGATCATCGCATCGAATCGCAGAGAGTGATAATCCGAATAGGCCAGAGCTACCTTGAACATGTGATCCCAGTTATATTTTGCATACAGAAAACAAAGGATTTTCGATGTTATATGAACGTCGATTAACTCGTTGGTTAACATTGTACGAATCTTGGAGAAACGACGATATTGTTTCGAACGTTTATTTACTTGAGAAGGCATATACGTTTTTTCTGCAAATGTAGTCGAGTATTAACCGACGAATGAACGAATGTTCGTAAAATGTTGAAAACATCAGTCTTTAATAATGCTGTCCGATCCGATGCGAGGAGAACGCAGGTAGCGGTAGCGTCCAGTGTCTAGTGTGTTCGAAAGATGCCTAGCCAATTTTCTACGTAGGTGAAAGCATACCCGAAGATAATATATTTTCGCTCGTTCGAACCGCAACTCTAATTATGAGTGCCGTTCAAGCGCACGCTGATCCAAGGATTTGAGATTGGTCTCGAATCGATTTGGAATCGGTTTCGAATCGGTTTTAAATCGCCGTGCGACCCGTGTATTTCGAATCCGTGTATCTCGAGGGCTCGTGCACGATTTCTTACGAGAGGAACGCGAATCGAGCTACACGAATCTATTTTTTAGCGAATAATAATAAACACGTTTAAACACTACGAATCAAAGGTTTACGCCAAATATGTACACAAATGTATGGTTGCTTGTTGTGCGGCTACGTGGCTCGGCGACGTTAGAGAAAAAGAGATAAAACGTGTGTGTAAAAGAGCGAGAGAGAAGGCAGTCTCTTTTTCCAATCCATGTTCGAAATGGACATGAGTGGCTGACGTGGCCCCCGTAGATGCAGAAGTATATTTGTATAAAATATTTCTTTTCTTTTCGTTTCGTTTTTTCAGCGTTGTATTCTCTTATCTGCTCGCTTGTCGTTTGTACATTGTCACTTGTTTTCTTGAATAGGTTTTCTTCGTTTCTCGCGTTGATCCGTCTGAAAGAGAAAGAGATAGAGAGAGCGAGAGAGAGAGAGAGAAAAAGAGTTTTATGCATGTCCCTTTGCAAGGAGTTTTTGTACATACTTATTATAGAGAACTGGGACAAATCGTTCGATGTATTTTGAATATTATCTGGCGTGAATGTTTTGTACGACAATTATTTCGACACTGTTCGTTTCCCTGGTTCTTCGCGAAAGACGGAGTTTCCAGTTGTCGACGGAAAAGCGGAGACTGTTTTCCGAAAGAATGAGTTCCCGTTCGCATTTCGCGGAAACCCCATGGAACTATTCGACGATGGTACTATTTTTGGATTGAACGTTCTCTTCGAGTTGACGTAAAATAGGAATGTCGTGGTCGATGGTCGAACTAGTTAAAGAAAGAGAGTATGAATGAGTGAAAGAGGATATTTGCCAAAGCATATATATATATATATATATATATACATATATGTACGTGCGTATATGTAGACACATACGTATATTCGTGGAGCACGAGGATTATCGAGAACGGTAACAATCGGGTTTTTCGATTACAATTCAAAGTTGGGAGATTTCAGATTTTTATACTAGTTACCGGGAGAGAGAGAGAGAGAGAGGGGGGGGGGAAGCGTTTTTTCAGAAAAACAGGATCGAGTCGCGGTAACGAGGATTCGAATGTTCAAACTTGTATGGAATGTCGTGCGCGAATTTAACGGAACGTAATTTATAAGCGTTGATCGGCGAATACTGCTAGCGACACGGATGGAATGGACGAGAGAAAGAAAGGTACGCTTCCGTGAAATTTCATGAAATTTCCGTAACAGCCTTACCCGTGGAGTTTAGGGAATCGATCGTGTTTGTTCGCGCTTGTTCGCGCAAGATCGAAAGTATTTATACACTTAACGGCAATTAGAAGAGCGCAGTAACGCAATATATGATAGAACCGAAAGAAGAAAACGCGTCGAGAAATCAACGCGTCGGATGAATTGAACGTCGATTCGTTCGATTTAGTCAACGTTAGGGAGATACTTCTTTCCTTTCGTCTCTTGTTATGCCGAGTATTCTCTTCCTTTTTTTTTTGTTTTGAACATCCTTCAAATTATTGTACGTACAGTATTTAAGCATACGAGACGGTTTTGTTATCATTTTTTCTTTCTGTCCTTTATCTTTTCTCTTTCTTACTTTCCTTCTGTTTTTTTTTTTGTTAATACCTGTAGATCCGTTGCACGAATTTCGTTTTAAGCGCGACGCGTGTGCCACGCGCGTGTGCGCATACTTATAAATAAATTACGGAGGATCAATAGACTGAGAACGAATGAACGAAGAGAGAATCGGGAGATGAGATTATTGTTGATCTGTTCGTTGCGATTAAATGTTTACAGCTGATAGAACTGTTTCGTTGAGCTTTTGTAATTGGACTGTGTCGTCGTCGTCATCGTCGTCGTCGTCGTCGTCGTCGTCGTCGACATTAGGGGTCGGCCTCTCGAACGGAGCGTTTAATCGGCGGCTGGAGGAGCATCGGTCCGATTGTTTATAATATTTATTTCGGTGTCGATGGGAAAATATTTTCATTCCTTGCTTCTTTCTGGCAGGAAGTTTACGAGCGGTATACTGTTCTCGTCTTTTGGCACGAGGTTCATTCGAGGACCCGGCATGTTTATATCGACGACTAAGACTCGAGTTGTCTAACGACCATCATTTTTCGAGCATACTGTTCTCGCGAGGAGAACCGATCGGATCGAATCGGATCGAGGAGAAATCGAAGTAAAAGTTACCCGGAATAACGGTTCGTCGGCCGTGTTAGGTGTCTACGCGTGTCCGAGCGAGCGTATTGTACAGAAATTCTTGCCACGCTGCGAGAGGAACGTTCGTTCGAACCGTAGATTCTTGTTTGCGTTCCTCTGTTCCTCGAGCAACGTGAAAACAGCGACGTCTCCTCGACGTTCCCGAAAGGAAGCTCGCTCGAAAACCAAGAAAGAACTTCGTAACAACCAGAAAAATAGTGTGTCCTTAAGAATCAACAAAAAAAGCTAACGAACGTTTTATACATTTTTTTCTCGGGAGGAAGCGCGTTTTTTCACTTCCGCCGGAATTAAATCAATTAGATCGAATTCAGTTTCACGTACTCGCGATCGTCGTGTTCGCATTTTTATAGATTTGCTATAACGAATTGTTACATAGGGAAGAAAAAGAGAAAGCGAAAGAGAGGGGAGAGAGAGAGAGAGAGAGAGGGAGCGAAAGAGATAATTTTTTATACACGATAACTCTGGTTTGAGTGGTATGACGCGTCGACTGAGATCTATACTTAAAGATATATGTCGCTGTAACATAGACACTTTACAATTAATTGCTCAGTACTAGGTTATAACTGGATTCAACACGATCATTAATATAGTCCGTAAGACTAATGTTAACGATTATTTACACGATAATGTTATTAAGAAATAACGCAATAAATATTTTACTTCTACACGTTGATCACGATAGTTTTTTAGCGCAGCACGATAATTAACTTCCGCTGTTTACGTTCGCCTTATCACTGGAAGCTTATCAAACTGTACAGTCACACGGTATTTGTTTATTCTTGTTGATCACGACGATTTTCCAGTAATACCTGCGGTTTCCATATTTTTTCCGTTCCCGATTTTATTCATATTTCTCAAAAATTCTTGCCCCTTCCCTTGTCACCGCTATAAAAACGAGGAAAAACCCGAACAATTAGAATAGTTTAGTCGAGGAGATCGAGCGTGGAAGGCGAATAGGGCGTCCTCGTTTAATTTTAAAACATTCGAGTAAGTAACAAAAGTAACCGGGCAAAGTACGCACAAACGGTGTCGCGAATGTTTCAGTTCGCGAAGAACAACCGATTTCGATGGAAGATGCGCGGTTTCTCGATATTCCGGTTTGTAACAGAAATAATCGGCACATTTTGATCCAAGCTGGATCGCTCTTATTTCCTTTTTTTGGGTTCGTCGCGGAACGCGGGTTGGAAAGGGCGCCTCGATCGATCGATCGGCGTCTCGGCGATTTTGAGGACGCGGCCGTTCGAACGTCCGGGAACACAGTGTTCTAGTCCGATATCAACGAATCTTAACGAATGCCGTACGATTTTTGCGTTGCATAGGTTATGTGACGGAGCACAGATGGCTGAGCCGACGAGGATAAGAAAAGTGTGCGTGATAGGAGCTGGCGCTGCCGGTTTGTGCGCTGCCAGGCACTTTGCGCGAGATTTCAATTTCGAGGTGAGCGTTTACGAGCAAACGGGCTGTGTCGCCGGCACGTGGGTTTACACTGAGGGAACCGGCCTAGACGAGAACGGGTTGCCTATACACTCGAGCATGTACAGGAATCTGAGGTTCGCTCCGACAAACCGATACACGCTTCCCCTAACTCTTTCCCGTTCATCGAAAACTTTACCGCAGGACCAACCTGCCCGCGAGAATCATGAACTTTCCCGATTATCCGACGATGAACGCCGTGGAGCCTTGTTGCGTGACGCACCAGCAAGTTCGTGCTTACCTGGAGAACTACGCGAAGCATTTCGCTTTGCTCGAACACATCCAGGTAAACTCGGCGCAGCGCGTACAAAGCTAGCGGACTCGTGTAACGCGCTGGAAACAAGACGATCTTTCGACATTTTTATCTTGTAGAACAGTTTCGCAGGGAACAATTGTTAATCGAAAGTTTCACGAGTTGCCCCGTCTAGATTCAAGTTTGGTATGCCTAATACGCGGTGGTTGCAGTTTAACACGCGAGTAAAATCGGTTCGACTGGACACCTCTTGGCCAGGTGGCGAAGACAAGTGGATGGTTCGGATCGAAAGGTTGAAAACGAAGCAGGAGGAGAAGATCGTTTACGACGCTGTCATGATCTGCAACGGGTGCGTTCCGACGGATTGCTGAAACATTCTAATTGCCACGAGTTTCACTGACGATTTTGATTTGAACGATGCAGGCATTACTTCGATCCCAACATGCCGAACGTGCCCGGAATCGAGACCTTTTCAGGAACGGTGATGCACAGTCATTCCTATAGAAAGCCGGAAGATTTCACCGGGAAGACGGTGTTCGTGTTGGGTGCAGCCTCCTCGGGGATCGACATAGCGATCGATCTGGCAGATCACGCGACTCGAGTGTATTTGAGCCACAACAACAACAGGTATTCGCGATCGAATCGAATCGAGTCGTCGGAAATTCTTCGGATGCTTTAGCTACGTGAAACATTAGCTGCCGAGAAAATAAACGAACAAAACGACGCAGGTTGAAGAGCACGTTGCCAGCGAACGTGTCGGAGGTGATGGGCCTGGCGAGAGTAGACGGTCTCCGGTTCCATTTGAAAGATGAGACCGCCGTTACCGCGGACACGTTCATTTTTTGCACCGGGTACAAGTTCACTTTCCCGTTCCTCGACGAAACCTCTGGGATTCGCGTCGACGACAATCACGTGGCACCGTTGTACAAGCACTTGATCAACATCGATCATCCGACGATGTGCATCGTCGGGATACCCACCATCGTGATACCGTTTCCCATGTTTCACGTGCAAGTAATTATGAGATCGCTCGTAAATTCGAAAGACGTCTTTCGCGACTTCTGGAAAAAAAAGCAAAGTCTAAGACTCGCGCATTTTCCAGGTACAATACTTCCTGGCTTTGCTGAAGAACAAAGCGGGTTTGCCGTCGAGATCGGTGATGTTGGAAGACTCGAAACTGAAGACCGGGAAGAAGTGGCACGCGCACAGATTGATGGACAAGCAGTGGGAGTACAATAACTCGTTGGCGGATGCAGGCGGTTTCGAGCGTCTGCCGTGGTACTACAAGCGCGTCTTCGAAAAATGGGCCAGCCTGAGGATGATGGACCTGCTGCGCTACAAGTCGGCGAAGCTGGTCATCTGCGAGGACGGGGAGTCCGTCGAGTTGGTCATTCGCCAGAATGATCGATAGAATGTCTTTTATCGGAGGAATAAATCGGAAAGATATTGCAAGGTTAAATTTTATTTTTACGGAGCAAATAGAATAGAAAGGTTGAGAACGTTCGAATCACTTAGAGCATAGTTTTATTCTTAATCCAATCCATGACGCTCCAGACGTCGGTGTAAACGCCGGGCGAATGCGGTTGTCCGCAGTCGTAGCCCCACGAAGTGACACCGATCACAGTAGCGCCATATACCAACGGCCCGCCGGAGTCACCCTGCGCAAAAAAATCGAGGATAAAGAATACCCGAACCCGGGACAACCCGTACAACTCGTGTTTACCTTGCACGCATCCTTGCCTCCTTGCTCGAACCCGTAGCATATTTGGTGGTCCGTGACCACGAACCGATGGCTGTAAAACTCACGGCATGTCTTCCTAGGAACTCTCGGAACGATTACATACTGTAGGTCCTCCGACAGTACCGGATCGTCGTCCTGCAAATCCTGGCAGGATTAACACGTTAAGCGCTGCGTCAGACCCCTGGAGCTGACAGTGGACTTTCTGTTTGGGCGGTACCAGCTCCCAGGGACTGACAGCGAACCTATCGTTTCGACGGCATCGGCGCATGGGATCGGCAGTGTCAAGGTTAAAAAATAATGCCGGCATGCCGTCTCGATCGATTCGCCCGCGATAAGATGGTAAATCGGTGAACGAATCGTACTTCGAAGTAACCCCAACCGGAGACTAGGCCCCGATCCGCGTTGATGGATCTGGTCACGTCGGAAGGCAGCATCGCCGGGGCTGTAACGTTGCTGTAGCTGAACGGCGGGGCAACCTTGAGCAAAGCGATGTCGTAGTCGTTGTCGTCGGGATTATATTTCTCGTGGTAGACCCTGTACGTGACGTTGTGGACGGTCCCACCGAAGTCGTGTTGGTTCGATCCGCTGCGCACGGTGAAGTTGAGGTCGGGCTCGTCCATGAAGCTGTTCGCGTTCGAGAAAAGGACCCGGAACGTTTAGAAACGGACTTGGGAAAGATGCTAAACTTTCAAGAGCAGCGTTTACTCACGCAACCAAGCAATGGGCTGCCGTTAATCCCCATTCCTCCCCGATGATGGTGGCACCGCAAATATGGTTGCCGTGCAGCATGACAGACAACTGCACGTGGACAATTGTTCCGTCAGTCGGTTATTCGGTTTCGCGATCTCCTCGCGATTCCCAGGGTTCGTTAACACGCTCGACAACGATTATATCGAAAACAGCTGTCTTGGACGCGCTCGAGATCTAGAGAAATAACACATGTATACTTGCCATGTACGGGACTTTCGAGATGTCGATCTCTGATCCTCCGACGATTCGGTCCGGGGAGGAATACTGGAATCCGTGGGCCGATGCTAAACGATCCAAATTGGTCAAATAAAACTCAGTCAAATAAAAAACAACCATCAAATAAAACTCTATGGAACGCGGATCGATATGGATCTATCGAGCCCAACACGTGGCATCTACGAACGAAAGATACTCACATCCGAGAAGCAACAGAATCATTTTGGCGAGACAACGCATGATCGATCTAGGTACCGTTCCTTTCGAATGTACTTGCATATCGGACAATTTGAACCCTGTAAATGATCAATTAAACCTATTCAAACGTGCGCACGCGAAAGTCCCGTACCAACTGTCTAATGATATTCCGGTCGCTATCGCAGTATTACGTTTATGCAAATAACCTTGTGCAGTACATTTTGCAAAGTCTTCGGAAAACGTCAAAATGTCCCCGAGCTTGACTTCGAAATGAACTCGTAATTCATCAGTTACCGAGCTGGCGAGGTGCTTCCGTATTCTCGATAAACCATTGTCGCATTTACCCTGAAGATTGTGGACAGGTAACGAACGTTCTTATCGCGTTCATCCTCGGTGCTGCATTCATCGAAGCCCCGAGCGATACGTTAACGAGGCGATAGATTTTTCATTCGCGAACAAACGTTCGACCATGAACGAAACGCGTGTGGTGCATATTATCCATATTTCTTCTAGATGCACCGTGCATAATAATTCGATCGAAGCATTCCTCGTTGTTATCGCTGTTTAAATTTTAGAACAATGGAGATAGGATATCTTCCGCATAACGCTTGTACATGACAACCTGGCGTACGCAGACGCGTACCTGCGTGTCAGTACGTAGGGTGCAGTAGTAATTAATACTTTGGGTCGTCAGAGGATACGTCATTAAAGATATTTCAGTTGGTTACTATTATTATTTATTGTATACGGCTAATAAACCTGTCTTAACAAATCAATAGATAACAAAATAAATCAGTCTTAACAAATTAAGTTGAACGTAAATAGAAAAAAAGAAAGATAGATTAGATGTCTTACGTGACGCCTGTAAACGGCAACCTGATGTGCATTGATGTCTATATGTCCGAATATCGCTACGAAGGGGACAATAACAGTTGGCGAGTGCTGTCTCATCGCATCGTTTCGGTTCTCCGGAAAGTGTTTTAAGTCGTAAAACAACTCCGTTAAAGTTATTCGCGTTGTTTAATAATTTTGAAGAATCGAGTCACAAATGATTTACGATTCGGTAGATCGATTCGGATATGTCATTTGCCAGGCAAACAGAAACAGTGCTATCTAGCATTATAACCCCAAATATACAAAAATGTACACGTGTTTGATCGTTCCGTCATCGCGTCCATTTAGAATCCATATTAAAAATTTTTTCTAAGCTTGCACAAACGACAATTTAAAAAGTAAATAGTATCCGAGGCAACATCGAATTTGATGGAATTGGCACGCCAATGGATTAATTGAATGTAGTCGTATTTGAAGAATCCTGTAGATTCCCGCAGTAATAGAAGAAATTGGACCCGGATTTAGTATTGATAGCAGACACGTATAAACGTTTTCCGGTGGCTAATAGAATTGTTTTGAATTTCTGTGCGCGGATAAGCCGCAATTGTAGGGTAAAAAGAGCGCGGCGAACCAATCGTTTCACGAAACAATAGACGCTAGAACAGAGAGAACGGAAGATCGGCGGTTCGGTGGTTAGTTAGAAGCGAGAAACGAGAAGCGAGAAACGAGAAACGAGACACGCGAGGAACGATAAACGAGAAACGAGAAAGGAGAGGAGAGGAGAGAGCCTTGTCAGTTGGTCGAGGGGTGGCGGTGCGGTAGCTACGCGGCGACTCGCGCCGAAACAACCCTCAGTGTGAAACTTGTCGCGCACGGTTACGGTTACGGTTACGGTTACGGTTTCGGTTACAGTTACGGGTACAGGGCACAGGTATAGGTACAGGTATAGGTAGGAGATACGGGTACGGGAACGGGTACTGGTTACGAATTACGGGTACGGGTGCGGTAACGGACTATTCGTCTTAAAATTTTCTCTCGTGCCTCGACACAAGATCTCGCGTAGCGTGTATAGGAGAGATATTTGAATCTGTTCTCGGTGACGTTTAGTCGTGTGCTTCGATCCTCATCGGCGATCACCGTGTCTCTCCGGGCAGTGCGACTTTGTAATCTCTGTTTGTTGGACGGAAAAGAAGAGCGATCAGAATTGGTCGGGTGACGGCCCGAATTCGAGCAAATTCGAGGAGGAGAACGACGATACCAGCGATCGACGATCCCAGGCAAGACTGCGGAGTGCATCGTCTCGGTGAGTCGACTCGATTCATTGCCAGATGCGCGACCATGAGTGATATAATCCTGAGAGTTTCGGCGGATCCGTCGCTTCTATCTTTACCGATGGCCGAGCACCCTTTTCGCCGGAGTTGTTCTAGCTTCGATCAGGGTCGACATTGAACGTGACTAGATCCGCCGAAACCTCTAGACCCACAGTCTAGATCCCGCGAGTACCGAACCGTGCTCTTCGAGCTTTGGTTCCCCTCGGGCTTTGGTGCTCCGTGTTCTGGTACTCTGTGTGTGCACTGGTTCCTCGAGAGCTCGACTCTCTCGAGAGCCGACACTCTCCAGTTAGTTTACCCGGAACGGTGGGAACAAGAGGATCGAATCGAACGCGAAAACGTCTACGCGAAACGGTCGAAACGAAAATAGTTCCTCTTGTTCCCTCCCTCTCCCCTTTCGCCGCGTAACGTCATTGGCGCGTCGCCTGACGAATCGAGTTTTCGTCCTCTGAAAATCTTGCGGCTGCTCGGCGCTGCTTCCCCTCTCATTGACCGGCCATCTTGAATCGATATTTATCGAGCGGGACGATCGAAAGCCGCGCAGACATTTTGAATCCCTCCGCAGGACGATTTTGGTCTCGTCCAACGCAGAATCGCCGCAACCTCGATTTAGTAGCGTTTCGATTCTCGCGCGACCATAACGAGATTCGATCGGTCTCGCTCGCCGAGAAACGGTTTCGATCGATTCTCAGAATTTACGAGCGGTCGACGCCGACGTCTTCCCGAAATCGATTGCTTCGAGTCTTGTAATTTAACTTTGCGGTCAAACGAGTAGAGAAATGTCTCGAAAACACCCGTTCGAAGTATCTTTCGATGTTAATTAGAAATATTCGATCAAATTTTTAAGGGACTGATCCGGAAGCTAACTCGGTCCAAACGAACGCTACTTTCCGCGTTGCCTGGACGTTTGGATTTCGGTTCGCGGTGACGGTATTTCAGGGAATAGTGGCTAACGTGGAAAGGTCCGGGTGGTAGCGCAAGGGTTAATTGCCAGAGGAAGATTGAAGTGGCCAGAGTGCAGCGTGATGCGACGATTCGTTGCTAAAAATAACGGACGAGCCAGTTATTCGGGCTTTTCTGCAAAGTTCGTAATCCGAGCCAGGGTTTCCCCATGGTGCGAAAACGCAGCCACTTTCTCTCCGCGATTACGTTGTTTCCTTTAACACGAAGCCTAACGAGGAGTAGAAGGAAGGAGAGGGATTGCAATTAAACGGCATTGCCGCCGGAGGAAATGAATTGAAAGGCGATCGACGCGGGCCTTTCGACCCGACTCGGCCCGTCCGCAGCGATATCGTAAGCAACGCGACGCCGATAACGGTGTCACCCCCTCGGCTGTTGTTCACTTTTTCGTGGACGATCTCGCGTGTGACTTAATCGCAGTACCGCATCCGCGACCTTTAACGAGATTTGCCGGTTAAAAATGGCTCGAACGAGAGTGAGGCTCGTTTTATTTCTAGCTGGATGGAAGTCGATTCGATCGGGACGCGATCGGGGCACGCCGCGTCGCAGATAGGGAACATCGGTTTCTTCGGTGTTGTTGAGCACGTTTGCTTGGTTAATTAAATTTTCAAAGATGAAGCCGCCGATGTTCCCGCCTCTATGCATATTCATTTATGCATATCCGTCGTTGTCATCGTCGTCGTCACGATTCTCTGACGACGTCACGGACAGATTGCCGCCGCATTGCCGATGATACGCGAAAACGATCCGCTCTCGGGAGCCGGGAAGTCGATTAATCCATCGGTCGACGGAAACCAGCGAACGGTCGATACCTCTCACCTCTGTCGAGTCCGTCTCGACTGCCCGAATCCATTTCGGCTGCACAAGGTACTTTATAGGTCTATACCAGTCTATTTCGGAGTTAGCTCGGCCATGGGGTTGCTGCGCTGGGGATGCTGCGCCAGGGTTGCCCCGTGCGCCCTTCGAACTTATTACTTTTCTAAAACGGCGATTTTGTCCTTTACTTCGCAAATAATGCCATCGTGTCCTTTACTTTCGCCAAGAAAATATGGTCATCGTACTCGTAGGGCACTGTCCTGGCCCCGTCCAAATCGAGAGCAGCCAAACCACGCCCACTCGGTCGTCGTCTGACCATAGGCAAAGCTATTCCCCTTCTACAAACCACGCCTACGCAAAGGACACGTACTCTGTACTCTGTAGTCGTCTGCTCGGAACAGTTGTCCGCGAGTTGGACACTCTTCAATCAGTTGGTCGCTGGCGACCTGTTGGCCAGCCGATTATACTAATAGGGCGCAGTGCGATTACACGCGGGAATATGGAAAGTTACCGAAGGCTCAGCGAAGGCGATGCGGTGTAAGCCGTTTACGCGTGCCGAGCTGCGTTTGCGTGTCCCCTTTGCACGGTAACCCCAAACGCTAAACGCGATAAAGTATATTGTGAATAGAGGCCGACTCGGCGGTGGACCGCAAGGGGTTAATGGGAATATTCCGTGGAAAGTAGTTCAATCGGGGGTTGGCACGCGTGCGTAAGCGGCGGGGTCAAAAGGTCACGCGCTCTCCCTGTAACCGCCGTCCGTTCTGCCAGCTTCCGCCGCGTCTCCCTGCACGTTTCACTTCTCGTTTCCCTCCGCGTTTCTCTCTCGGTTTCCGTCCGTGATTCACCTCGAAACCAGAGGACCCAGCGACCGAGAAACGTTCCGCCGACTGTTCGCGCGCCCATCGCTTGCCGCGCCGCTCCAATCCTCGAGCGAAACTCCTTTCGCGGGATCGTTTCCACGACTCGTTAACCCCGGCATCGAACCGAGCGGCCTTCCTGCTCACAAAGGCTTGAAACGGCTCGGCCGTTCCTATTTTTCTCGTCGGTCAAGAATTCGGTGGACGAGCAACAGCCCAGAAATTGCTGGCGAACGGTCGATTCACGCGACTACTCCGTTCTACTTGGAATACCACGGAATGGTACACGCCACCGAGCGAGAGACCCTTTTCTCTCCCAAGAACACGGTTTTTTTTTAAATGTCAAGCTCTCTCGCATCGGCTTTAGAAATATCAGGTCAATCGACTCTATAAATATCGGGAGTCTTCTATAAATATCGATTAAAAGAGCGCGCGCGCCTATAAATTGTCGCGCACTCATCGGTGAATAGGGTTACTGAAATTTATCGTGGAATGCGGAGTATCGCGGGGTTGTCTTTCACGAGCTAGATTTCATTTCATTTATTAGCGAGCAGAGCACGTTAGTATACGCGAGAGAACAACGCGAAGGATAATGAGCAAAGAATGTCGGAAGGAGCCGGGGACACCGAAAATGTTTACTCTGTTGCGTGGCACCCGATGGAATTTCTGCATAAGTCATTCTATTCCGCGAGTGGGATCATAGGCCTTTACATTAATCCAGGCCCGTAGATCATGAATACACCTTTCTTCTCTAAACTTTCTTCTACTAGTCGAACGTGACTCGAGTGTTCGAAGAAGTGCCCAGATTTCAGGGCTGTGGGCAAATAGAGAGCAAGTCGTGCTGCAATCGTCATTGCTTAATAGACGTAAACTTAGTGTGACTCACGATAGGCAGGTAGCCATGATCGTCAAAAGATACTAGGTGACCACAAAGATACTAGATCCTGCGCGTTTGAAATCGGCCTGCGATCGATTTCTCTACTGAGACGAAAAGAATTTGAAAGATCGGCAAGGGTTGTTCGCGATCGCAACGGGCTCGCCGGCTCAAGGTGAAGCGATCGTTTCCTCCCGGGAACCGATTGCACGCGATTGACCTCGATCGGATCGTCCCCGTTTACCCGGTTCGATCGTTAGTTCCACGCCGGCTAACCGGAGGTTCTAAAAATAATTTATCGACTGGTCCTTGCCGGTACGCGTAGTTGTTTGCGTTCGTCGAACTCTGTCGAATCGATGGTGGCCGGCAACCCGCGAACCGAACGAACGCGGAATCGTGATTTTCGGCGGGCCGCGCGAGACGATAACGACGGTTCGAGGCAAGGTAGCGGTTTTCGGCGATTTCGTGTTCGCTGGCCTGGCTCCAAACGCGAGCAGGCGATACACCCACGTTCGTACAACAGAGGCTTATTCGTTTATTTACCATGAAAAATGAGACAAGATCTGCGAAGGAAACGCTTTCCCGGCCCGCGGATATTATCCGATTCGATCAATTCTAGGCAGGGTACCCTGGCGTCGAGCTGGAAATAATTGAAAGCGCTACCTGTGAAATCAGTGTTGTAGGCTGCATTTATTTAAATCTCGCGGTAAACGAAGTTCGACGCAACTATGAACGATGATTGAAACCAGAAGCTCGAATATTGCAGATTCAGTCAAATCCATAGAATTTGCGTTCCTGCATCCATCGTATTTATGTGCACGTTTCGAAAATGTTGTAATATTGTGATCGAATAAAATAATTTCTACGAACAACGACTGTGACTAACAATGAGGCGCGCAAAGAGATGCAGGTCGCGCGCGACTCGTATGACTGGAGGAAATCGCGTTTGGCACTGGTCCCATTTCTCCGCGGCAAATCATCGCCATAAAGCTCGACCGTGTGCCGCGTCTTTAACCCATATAAAAGTGGAACTCGTTTCTCTGGACGATTACGTTGGCCCGCCGGGCCTACTACCCTAGTCGAGTTTCTGTCCTCGCGGGCAGAGATCGCGCCGCGAAATTACGCTACAACGGTGGAAACAACCGAGCTACGACCTTCGCATCGACGAGAGAGACGACTTCACAGGTAAAAAATTAACAAACGACGATAGTGCCGCGTTTTCCGATTTGGCAGCGGGAAAGCAACGCTTTGGCAGTGGGCTTTGACGCGACTAATGTAAATCAAGCTCTAATTGCACGGCCTCGCGGAGACTTTCGCCTTGCTAGAAAAGGTCGGGAAACTCGGCCAACGGGACGAAATTCGAGATTCTGTTACGGATTCCCGATGGCCGGCTCGCGACATGTCCAGAATACCACGGAAGCCCAGCTTCCGTCTCCGTCCTCGTGTCTTTGTCTCCTATCCGTATCCGTGTCCGTATCCGTATCCGTATCCGCGTCGCACGACATGACGCAATCTGTTAATGAAAGGTAGCTGCACTTACCGTGGTTTCCGACACCGGTCCCGTAGAATCGAGTTGACGCATTAGTAGAGATTGAATGGCGGTGGCGCACTTTGCCGGCTCCGCGAGCGGTGAATCAATTTCCACCTTGAACGGTCTCGAGCGCCGTTTGTTAAGGCGTATCGAAAACGAGGCCTTCCGGTTGCTGTTTGTTGGATCAAACTCGGAACACGAAACGCGAAACCCGACTTGGACTTTCCGAGCTGTCCGAGTTGCGCGTTAATTGTGATTTGTCGGTAGCTCGCCACGGAACGGTCCTAATGGAAACGAATGCCGGGATTCTTCGCTTATTACGGTATCTCGGGATCCCGGCGCTTTTACGCCGCGGATTACGGTATCCTCGGACAGGCGTCGACGCGATAGTGGAAGAGGTCGTCGCAAGGAAGAAGAATCGTGTCTTTTAATGCTGCTTTATTTTACTGCGCTGGCTCCCGAAGGCAGCGCGCTAAAGATACAAAGGGAATATAAGAATATGAATTGTAGTCGTCGTTAGTCGTTGAGGAGTCCGAGTGGAGAATTACGTCGGTGGATGATTAAACTTTGATTCCGGTCTTGGAGGCGATCCATTTGCTGAAGGCGGCCACTTCCGTGTGAACGCCGGGGTAATTCGGCCGGGCACAGCCGTATCCCCAGGAAACCAGACCGGCCAGGCGGCCGTTGATGGTGAGAGGGCCGCCGGAGTCACCTTGGCAGGCGTCCTTTCCACCCTGTGGCACCGCCGCGCAGATCTGACCGGCGGGCAGACCGCCATAGGACTGGTAGGCTTCGTCGCAGGCCTTCTTCGAGACGATCGGGACCTCGACCTTCTGGAGGACTTCGGTGGTGCTACCGCCCTCTTTGACAGCACCCCATCCAGTGACGACCGCGGCGACTCCGACCTTAGCCTCCTCGTCCTGCTTGAAGATCTTGATCGGCTGCCTGGTCTTGTCCAGCTTGAACGGCGTGCTTACTCGGAGCACAGCCACGTCGTTCAACGGGACACCGTACCAGTTGGTCTCGTAGTTCTCGTGGACGATTATCTCGGCGACCTGGTGTTCGCTGCCGCCCGACGACTTAACCGTGGTCCCGGCTCGCACCGTGATCCAATCGGCGGGGTAGATCATGCAGTGGCCGGCCGTGACCACCCATTCCTCGGAGATGATGCTGCCACCGCAGAACCCGAAGCCGGAACTCTGCAACGAGACCTGGTGCGGCACTTCCTCGATCTTTGCGTCCTCGCCGCCCACTATCTGCCCGGTCGGGGTCAGAGGGTTCAAGGCGGGCAGTTTAGCGAGAGGGTTGGCTGTGAACGAGATAGGCGAATCAGTTTCCAAGCTATTTGCCCCGGCCGAATTTCTCTTTTTCGAGAAATGCATCGATATTCGGTCCTCGGCTCGTCGACCGAGTTCCATGTCGCAAGAATGATATCGAATATTGTTGATAGTTACCTGCGGCGAACGCCAGCAATGAGAGAAGGCTCGTTTGGAGGAACATCTTGCTTCGGCTGGATGAGCTGTTGTGCCTTTTACCGGCCATCCGGCAAGTATTTATACGAAAATCGGATATGCAAGCTGCATACCGCGGATGAGTCCAGTGCATCGATAAGAGCCGAGGGATTCAAAGAAACGCCGGAGATTAGGCGTTTAAGCTTGTTGATCGACACCTCCGAAGGAGATTAGTAAAACAAAATCAATCAAGGTTGTCCCCGATCCGTCAGTATTTTCTTCTCTTCGCGATTTACCTTTGTTTTCGGTTTGCTGACGTTGCCGGCTAGACTTAGGGAATTAGTAAGCAGGCGCGCGCCGCAGTCAACAAACGAGATAGGGAACAATAGGATTGTTGCATCGTTGGACGCATGCGATCGTTATAAAAACACTTTTGTGGCCAATTGTTTATTTATTTATTTAGCATCAACGGGTCAAATGCCCTTTTAATTTCTCTACAAAAATTCAACATAATAATAATGATAATAATAATAACAATAGAAAATAATAATAAAACGTAAACAGTGGTTAGGTATTAAATATTAAAAGGTATCAAAAACAGGAATCGAATTGAGAGGTAGCGGGCTGTCCATGGAATATGATTACAATATACAAAACGAACTTAGACATAATAACTTCTGATAACATTATAAAGTTAAGTTTAAAATTTATTGAGATCGTTAATGAAAAAGTCAATGCCAATTCTAGGATAGTATCTATTTTTAACGCTCGATAGTTCCATTTTGTATATTTCAATCAGTCTCTTGCTAGTTCAGTTTTATTTTCAATTTCATTTCCGACTTCCTTTCCAACTTTGTTTGCAACTTTGTTTGCTCAACTTTGCAAGACTCTTTAACCTCTTGCCGCGCTCCGACGAGTCCGACTCGTCATGAAAATTTCTAGTAATAACTTGTTGAGTATAGTTATATATATATGTATGTTATATACGTACATGTATACATGTTATTCTATCTTTTAAAATTGGAATAAAATTCTAATCTTTTGTCGTCAATATTTAAGCATCCAAGAAAATTTCGGCACACAATAAGCATCAATTTTCTTTCCCTTCTCAGAAATTATTGCAATCGAAAAATTTCTGATCGCAGTAATTGCGAAGGAAATGGTATGCTGAAGGATTAAGAATTGGGGGGGGGGGGAGGGGGGTAAAAATTCTACGAATGTTGCAAAAATTTGGAAAAATACTTGGAGCTTTGAAACTCATATCGTCGTTTACTTGTTTGTTTGGTGGTGTTAGGAGCGAGGCTTCTTAATTGAACGAGTGCTGGTGTTGTGTGCGTGCGAAAGTTAATCGGACGAATTCGGCAGTGCGTTCTCTCTCGGACGAAGAGAGAACGATCGTTCGGGAACACACGATTTAATGGATGGGCCTCGCATTCGGTTGGTCAGTCGCGGTTCGACGAGTCTGGTAAGCAGACGTGAGAAATAAAGTCTCCTGACTTTCTCTAATGTTCAAATGCTCCGTTTCTCGGATGTCAAGGGTCAAGGCTTCGTAGTAGATCTAGAACTGTGAGACACCTGAGAAGCTCTTGCCTGCAAGATTGTTCAGGTCTGACAGATTCTTCCTTCCGAGTAGTTGAAGAAACGTATTTATTGAATTGAGCGACGCTGGGGCTTCCACGCGCTTAGGCTAACAATACTGTTCACTACCGAGGCAGTTGCCATCATCCGGCGTCTTCGTCACGTTGGCAATTGTAGGCGGACTTTCCGATTGTGCGAGCAATTTTCTTTGAAGGACCAACCTAGGTCTCAATAGCGAGAATTGCTCGTTCTCGGCCTCTGTTTATCGTTGGAGTGAGTTTTACCGGCGATCAAATTCCTTGAGTTATGTCAGTCGCGTTCCCGCCTTGATCCCTCATGGTTTCTTTCGTTCCGTCTATCTCATCGACTTACTAGGCTCATGGAATTCACCTTCTCGCTCGATTCGCTCGTAAGATCTCGCTGCGCCGGATCTCGCTATCGCGTAGTACCGCGGAAACTTCGCATAAATTCTATCTTGCTCGAAAAACGAGGCTATTCTTCGCTTGCTCTGTTCTATCTCGTTGTCCACGCAGTGCATTTCGTTCGCGTCGTGTAGCCTGCCCAGCGTAGTTTCCATCTTCGCGTATTTTTTTTCATTATTTTTGTGTCGTCGGTTCGCCAGCCCACTCTGCGCCTCTCCGAGAGGGGCTACGCTCTTCGGAGATATTATTATTTCATTTTGTTCACGCCTAAACGGGCTCCAAATATCGGGCAAGACCCCGACGGTATGATATACAGGGTGCGCCCAGATTAAATCGCCAAACTTTAGGTATAAAAGGAGTCTAAAAGAAACAAATTTTTCCTGTGGAAGTATACTCGCAAATGCTTTCGTCAAGAGATATTTACTATTATAGCTAAAAGACTTAGTAATACATGTCATCGAAATAATTCAGATTTATCACGTAAATTTCTCGTTCTATTGGAACCCACCGAATCCGCCCCTAACGGGTTAGGAATAACACCTCTCCTAACAGGTGGTAAGAGGACTATACTCGTACACGGAATAGTTAACAATAGGTCATTTTTATTGGCAAGATTGTGTCTATTTACACAGGACACGCATTGCAAGGGTTGCTCCGCTTTTCCATCTATCGCATGCGCTTATAAATAATGTCGTGGTTCATACTTTATTCTTAAAGCTACTGCGAGGCATCGCTAAATCGGCTTACCGTAAGTCCTGGCGATCGGGACTTAGGGTAAGCCGAGTGTTCGCTCGTGGTTGTTCGATGCATCGGTCGCGTCATCTTGTTAACGCCGGCGGCCGCGTTCTCGAGGTATCGTTTTCTGGTATCGTCGTCCGGTATCGTTTAAACGCCGCTGTTCTGTCGGATCCATTCGCGGTAGTAGGCCACGTCGGTGTAGACTCCGGGGTATTTGGGGGTGCCGCAGCCCTTGCCCCAGGAAACGATGCCGGTGAGCTTTCCGTCGACAACCATTGGACCGCCAGAGTCGCCTTGGCAGGAGTCTTTGCCGCCCGCGTCGTATCCGGCGCAGAGTTGCCCGGTTGGAACGCCTCCCCAGCTGGCGTAGGCCTTGTTGCAGACGTCCTTCTTAACTAAGGGCACGGTGACCTTCTGCAGGGTCTTCGGGGTGCCGGAGTTGGTGGTTCCCCAGCCGGTGACGAGGCCGTTCTTGCCGACCAGACGCGCGGAATCGCCCTGATTTAGGCTGACAGCCTTGCGTTTATCGTTGAACTCGAACGCGTCCGAGGCGACCAGTTTCAGCAGCGCGATGTCATTGTTCGGCACGCCGTGCGAGTTGCTCTTGTAGCCCTTGTGCCTGATCACCTGCTGCACTCGGTGCAGCGTGCCCTGGTTGACATGCGTCGCGCCGGACTTGATCTGGTAGGAGCTGGCCCCGTAGGTGGCGCAGTGGCCCGCGGTCAGCACCCAGTTCTTCGCTATTATGCTCCCGCCGCAAAAGTGGCTGCCGGAGAGCTGCAGGCTGACCTGGTACGGGGCCTGCTCGATCACAGTCGCCTCGCCGCCGACGATGCGGCCGTCTAATCTCAGATCGAGCGACCCGATTGCCCGGTCCACGGGGTTCCCTGGAAACATTCAAAGAATCAGCATTGTTCGCTCGGCGCGAATGTCGGACCGCTGGGCCCGCCCCGAGCTCACAATGAAGCCCGGTTAAATTAGATAGCGAGTCCGGCAAACTCGGGCTAGCGGAGAGCGCTAAGCGTATTATCTACCGGCGAGCTACTTTTCGAGTAATTCAACGCGGGGAACTTTGCTCGCGGAAAAGTTACCTCGGACGAGAACCGTGCGCCGGCCGCGACCGGCGCAACCCGTTTTCATTTCGACGAGCAAATAGACGAGGCTCGATCGTAATTTCGCGGGTTCCCGTACCGGCGCGGTTCCTCGAATACCAAGAAAGCGGAAGTTTGCCGTTGAACAACTTACCGGCCACTAAGGCCACAAGGCCGAGGATTGCGACGATCTTCTCCATTCCGGCTGGATTGCTCTGGGTTCTCGTCGACGGTGACTGCGACTGTTGTGATTCTAGAACGAGACTTCGATCTGTATTTATAGTGAAATTCACAGGCGCCCGGTCGCGTTATCCAACATTAATCTGTGAGATCTGAAATCTGAAATCAGCAATCTGGAATCTGAAATCAGATTCCCGAATCGCTTCGAGAGGCTTATCTCGAGCGGTTTTTTCGACCGATATTCATCGTTGATATACAAGCGCGCCGCAACGCGTCGCGGAGGAGGTCAAGAGACGCGTAATAAAACTATTATCGGAAGCTTTTAATCTAGTTTTCGAGAGAGGAAGCGAGAGGCGCCGATCGATCGACGCGGCGGGGGGGAGGCCAATTATTTTGCACGTGTCACCAGTCAGCAGTCACTGGTCGAGTGGAGAACGCACCTCCAATCGATTCCGAAACGCTTAAACCGAATCGTTCAAAGCGATCCTCATCTGGGTGCAAAAGTCAACACTTCTGCATTTATTTCGATTAAGATAATCGAAATTGCGACTCGAACACCGGTCGCGCGATCGGCACGAATCCTTCGCGATTATGTCTCCATTTCCAACGAGATTAGAATCCGCCAAGGCCACGATCAGCTCGCGAAACTTTAAAGGTCGCCTTTCTGCATGCCAGCCTTTTGCTTTTCTTTGCCGCCCCCTTCTCGACCCACATCGATAACAATGAAACAAACCCCCACACGGGAAAGAAACGCGCGAAATCGCCGTGTTGTGTCCCGTTAAAGAATATTTTATCCGCGGGATACAACTTAACCGAAAACACGTTGACGACGATAGTGTACGTTAGTGGAATGTGCGGTAGTCTAAGACAGCTGAAGGAAATGTGTGCGAAATTTGGACAACAGAGAGTGGGTCAGAAATGGGTTAGTATAGTGAGATCAGAGTTTTGAAGATGACATGGTCAGGCAAAGGTTCGAATATGATGCGGCAAGGTCAGGGTCCCCAGAGTGTCAAGCAATTAGACGCGGGAATTTATGTCGCACACGTACGATACTCACCATTTTAGTATCAATGGCGTGACGGCCGTAGAACGATACTCGAGACGTGGTCTTAACCAGAAAATAGTGGAACAGTTCCAGCTGTACCTTGCTGGTAATTCTGGTAATACGATCGGAAGAAGATAGGTAAGACGAAAATATTACATCCGGATCTCTTATGTTAGACTCGGATTTTAGGATTAGGTGCACGTCGAGAGACGGGATGGCTCCGGGCAGACTGTGCCTCCAAGTTAGCCGACATCGTTTGAACCGTCGTCGTCCGTCGCTCGTCGCTCGTCGCTCGATGCGAGCCAAGCCGAAGGGGAATAACCCACGGGAATCGTCCTCGACTAACCCAGTTTGTCCGAGTCTTCCACTTTTTCGCCCCTTTCTCCGAAATGAAAATGTAAACGCGTCGAGCTCTATTCACCGTGCTATTCAGTGCGCAGTAGCCGCTGGCTGTCGGGCCGGGCCGTGGCATTAACAAGTAAACGATTCGCGTTTCATATTTTAACGAACGGGGGTAGGCTCTGCGCAATCTGGCCTCCGTGCAATTTTCTCGACCGTCGCGTGCAGTAAAAATACGTGCCGCGGTTCCGGAAAACGAACCGACCGTTCCGCTACCGGATCTCGGTCAGAAAATCGTCGCGTTTCTAGGAGAGGATGAAAGTTCTAGCGAAAACGAAAGGCACTCTGGTCGTCGCGTGTCATCGAGTGTCGTCGAGTGGACCACGTAGTATTGCGGAGGCTTCCTAAGCTTGGGAGAGCAGCTTAAGGGACTTAGCTGGCCTGCCGCGTCAATGGCGATGGCGCATTCTCGAGGTTACCTGAAATCGACGTTCGAGCTCGATTTGCTCCCAGCTGCTTACGAGGTTTTACGGAATTGCGTACAATCGATCCATGAGAGCACGTTTTCCGGTTCGTTCCCGCGAGGAAACGAATAATAATAATAATAATAATAGTTACAGTAAAAAATAAGATATAAGTACAGTACAAAAAATAACAAATAGTGTAGTATATACATATAATGAGTATAAATAGCAGTTAAATAAGCAGATAATAATAAATACGCGTATAATACAGGAAATATAATAATTGGAAACTTATCAGACACGCAACAAATACCATTGTTGAAATAATAATACAAAAGAAAGATTAATGATGAATAGGAGAAGGATTAGGTAGTAGAATAGCGAACAGTAATTGAAGCAAAAGCATAATGTCTGAACGATGGGTACAGCGGTTTGCATTAATTAGTAGAAACAATTATTGCAACCACATAGCGTAGGGTGAGGTTCGGGAAGGAAGGTGTAGAAGTATGCCTAAGGTAGCGAGATGATGCATAGAAATTGAATTTTTCCAAAATATCGGTACAGTTGACTAATACATAGGATATTATAATAAATAGAATAATGAAATACTCGGTTTTCTTCGCACCCGGAATCATCTTCGTTAGCGGGGTCGATCGATTCGGGTAGGGAGCAGCTGTCGAGTGAACTTAATGGAGCTAAATTCGAGACGACACCCGCGGGCAGGCCGCCGTTTCATTTTGGAATCGATGGGGGCTCATTCGTGACCGGTTTAGGAATTGCTCGAACGGCCTGCGGACAAATTAGTCCCGCGATTCCCAAATGAACGCCGGGACGAGCTCGACGTACGCCCTCGTCGATATCCGTTTTACATCGCGAGCGGTCCCGAACAGGCGCGAGACGCGGGATACGACGTCGTTCCCGATACGTATTCCCGGTGGACCCTTCTCGGAGCCCTTATGCCTGGCAAAATGATAATTCCAAACGCGACGGAAGAAATCCGCGGTGAAACGGGCTATTTAGCCGAGGATCGTTTCACGGTTTCAAAGACTCCCAACGGACGCGATTGCCGTGGAATCGCGCTAACCGAGACGTCGGTTAAGCCGTAACGGTCTTAAAATTCTAAATATTTAGATGGACGGGGAATCGGTACTATTCTAGGAAATGGGTCATCGTCGGTGCTACGAGAGCGAAACGCTGAATCGCCGCGATCGTTCACCGTCGTATCGGGCGTCGGGCCTCGGTCATTACCGCCCAACCAGCTCGTTAAAAACCGTCATTGTTTGAGAATCGTGTAACGCCTAGCCGAGATTCCATCGAGTTTTTCCGCTCCCCGCGTTTGAAGCGTTCCCACGGGAAAACCCGATACGCGAGCAAATCGGTAAATATTTCAATCAACCTCGTCACAGGGGCGTTTGGTTACCGACGTCATTCACGCGCGTTCCCGTTCGATAAACAATCACTGGATAGAAAATCAAAAGGAAATTTCATCGGCGGCGTATACACGAAAAAGTCTGCCGCGTTGAAACGCGATGCACGGCATTTTCCGGCCGAATTTTTCGTACGGTGTCACCCCTCGGATGCGGCTCGAGACACCCTGTAGACTCGAGGCGCGTCGGCGAACAGATAACCGGGGGCTAGCATTGTCGTTTATTGTATTGCTAGTATCGAGCAGGATGTAACACGGGTGTATTATTGGTTTTAAAACACGCTGAACGTCGGACTTAGGCCGGCCTAAGGGACGCGAGAAAAGTTTTATCGGAAGCTGTCAGAGGCTGCCGGCGGCGTGCAGTCCGCTCGGCTACGCTTCCGGCCTATCAAAGACAGCTTCTGCTCGCCGAGCGCGGAATTTCAACGCGGATTTTCAACGCGGATTTTCAGCGCGAAATGTCAACGCGGATTTTTAAGGCGACGCAACACGGCACGGTGCAACGGCGGCGTTTTGGTTCGAATTACGAGATCGTTTTCGCAACGATTAGACCGCGGGGATTTTTGTAGGGCGTTGGAAGACACGAGGAGGGTGGCAGGGTCGTTTCCGGTAACCTGAAAACCCGGAAGCGTGGGGAGTGCGTGAGGCACTCCCTGAAACGCGACCTCCGTTGACCCGAAACGAAACCGAACCAAATAGAACGGAAACTAAGGAACAGGCGCAGGATCGGGCTTGATTCTCCATCTACCCAGCGACGTCATACGGAGGAGAGAGAGAGAGAGAGAGAGAGAGAGAGAGAGAGAGAGAGAGGGAGGGGAGGGGGAGTTAAAAGAGTGAAGGTGGAAAGAGGGAGAAGCACCGAAGCTGCGTATAGCGGTATAGAGAACCGACCCTATTTACCAGCGCTTTTAGCTTCCACTTTGACCCAAGAGTATTAGCTTCCGCGTATCTCGCCAAAGGATACAGAGGAATACTGGAAAGCTATTAGGTCCGAAAGCTTTTCGAGCAAATAAGTCGCGGCCATTTAGCTGTTTTCTTCCCCTCTAAATCTTCGTGTCGAAAGATTCCGTCCCTGTATCATGGGGTGACGGAGGACATCGTGTCGAGTTTTTAGGGAATCGAACGATTTCTCGTCGATCGGCGTGACGGCGGCACATCGTCGAAAGAATTCGCGGGGACGTAATTTCGGACTCGAGACGGTAGAACTCGGCCGCATTATTTCCTCTAATTACCGATGCCGGCAGGTGCGCATCTGTGCCAACGGTGTCGTTGGAATCGACGCGTGCCTGTGTGCCGGCCGAGTTATTTCGGGTGCGCGCGAAGGACACGCGGCTAGATCACGAAAATACTGTCGCCGGGGTCAAGGCCGTCCATTCAACATGCACTCGAATCGGTCGGAACATCCGCGGACCGCGAACAACGCGAACGATACTCGTTCGATCGTCGACTCGCCCAAGGGAAGCTGGTCGAACGAAGAAAAGCGACAGGAAATTTCGGAAACCGGATCGCGTTTCGCCTTCCGTTTGCCGGTTTTCCGCGTTATCATCGCGAGCGAACGGTAAGCGATACCTTGTCGGAAATTGGCGATTAATTAATAGTTAATTGCATTCCGGTCGAGCCGACCGTGCGGACTAGGACGACCGAATCGCAGAGAGGGCAGTTGCACCGAGGCATCCCGAGTCCTCGTTAAATTACATTCCGCAGCTCCGCGGGCGAGGTGCAGCGAGAAGAAAAGAATCGGAATTTGACTATATCTGTACGGTCTGGTATCGCTATCTTTGTCCGGTTATCGGTAGCCGGTGACCACTTGCCAGCCTGATGACAAAAACCGGTGCGCGCTCAATCAGTCAATTAATCGTGATCTCGCGGCGATAAGCGCCCGTCGTCGCACGTTCGCCGTAATTATCCGATTACCGAAATAAATAGTGTCGAAGCTCGTCCGGTGCTACCTAGACAGCTCTTTTCTCCGATACACGTGGTCGCGTCGTGTAAATCAATTGTCGATCGAGACAACGAGGAAACCAATTAATTATCGGCTCGCAGATACGTTTATCGTGAGTGGACGAGTGGGCGTTCGAGGATCGTGACGGGTTCGGTTATCTTTTCCAAAGAGAACAAGCCTGTCGAGGAATGTCTCGAGCCGGGGACAGCGAATTAAAGACGTATTGCATATCCGGCGCTCTCCGGATTTCAATAAAACTTCATACGCCGCGGCGACCGGTCGTCTTCGAACGTCGATTCTTTCCGGGACCATTTTCCTCGGTGCACCGAGTCCTTTAATATACATCTATTCGGTCGTTCCTTCCATATTTCTTTCGACTCGAGGGAACTCGGGGACCCTTTGTACGAATCCGCCTTTCTTCTCCTAGGTTCCATCGATTTCCCGTAACTCGTAACCGACGGATATCGCGCGGCTCGGTGGCTACGCGCGACGCTTTACAGACGCTTCAGGTTATTTATTATCCGCGGCGCGAGATGAAATTGCATGGTGTACCGTCGCCCAATTTGTTTCTCGCTGCGTCCCATCGCGACGGCTGAAATATCCCAGACCCGGACACGACACGAAACGAAACACGAAACGCGGTACAGTATCAGCGATGCTAGCGAGCTTAGAATTTTCCCGACTCGCGGAAACATGGATAACGTTTACGGGTTTACCAATTTATGGTTTACGGTTTACAGTTTACAGTTTACAGTTTACAGTTTACAGTTTACAGTTTACAGTTTACAGTTTACAGTTTACAGTTTACAGTTTACAGTTTACAGTTTACAGTTTACAGTTTACAGTTTACAGTTTACAGTTTACAGTTTACAGTTTACAGTTTACAGTTTACAGTCTACAGTTTAAAGTTTACAGTCTACAGTCTACAGTCTACCGTCTACCGTCTACAGCTTACAATTTACAATTTAAAAGTTACAATTTACAATTTGCAAGTTACAAGTTACAAGTTACAAGTTACAAGTTACAAGTTACAAGTTACAAGTTACAAGTTACAATTTACAATTTACAATTTACAATTTACAATTTACAATTTACAATTTACAATTTACAGTTTACGGTTTACGATTTACGTCGCGAACTAAAGGAGGACACAACAATTATGCGGATAATGGAACAGTCTCGTTCCTCCGGTGTTCCATACGACGTTGTCTGCCATTAACGGGCTGCACATTTTTAGAGAAATGCGGATAAACCAGGAGCCTACCGACGAGAAGAAGGAGGCTTTTTTCGAGTGGGTTATTAACCCCGTTTTCTCTTTCCGGGCATCTCTCTCTCTCTCTCTCTCTCTCTCTCTTTCTCTCTCTCTCTCTTTTTCTCTAGCCTCTTCATTCGGCTAGTGTTCGCAGCTTCGTATCACGACGAATTCGTGTTCCAAGCGTCGCACCACCGGTCTTGTCCATCCTTCCTCTTTGTCGTCACCGTTTTTCTTTCGTTGGGTGCGAGTACCTCGTTTGGAAAGGCTTCCGTCGTCCCTGCTCACAGAGTGTAATTTCCATTAAACGTCCGTCGGCTAAGGAGGCCGCGAAAAAATGGAATTGTTAGCCGACTGTTTCGAGAGCCACGATTCTCGCAGTCGCGTGATAAATCATCGCAGCTCGACGTCGCGCTGCGTCGCGACGAGCTTCGAATTCTTTCGAGGTACCACCAGGTGATCACGACCTCGAATACGTCCACGCGACAGTGTAGCGGAGTCGATTACTGTGGGGTGACCAATTCCTGTGCCTTTTGGTTCGTTTTCGGGCATAATTGACTTTATATTCATCGAATACGTGTTACGTATTCATTTATTCAAATGGGTAGAATGAACCCAATGATACAACGAAATGCGGAAATGCCGAAAATCGACGACGCATAACGAAGCTAATTGCTATCGAAAATTTTGTTTAACGTTTGCCTGCAATTATCTGCAGTGTCGCTGAAAAAATCAAGCTGGAGTTTATTAGCGTACATACAGATTCTGGTCGTCATATCAAATCTTTTTATTTAAAAATAAATAAAATAAAAAAGGGGTAGACAAATTTAGTATGTTCTATTCGGTAAATATATAGTTAATTATGCCCGAAAACAAACCGAAGGCACTGCAATTGGTCATCCCACAGTAACCGGCACCACTACACCAGCTGCCTCCGCTGTAAAAATTAATTCTCCTTTTTGACGAACTCGAACTCCGCGTTCGCATCGAAATTGTCATACGGGTTGTCAACAGGTTTTCGTCAACAGGATCGGAAGGTGGTGGCGTCAGTCAACGCATCGATAATTGTCGGTTGGGGGAGTGCGACGGGCGGAGTTCACGAGCGTAAAGTGTGAAAAGCAGGGGGATGACAGGGCAGCGTTAGTTGCGGCGGTCTGGGTGGTAGAGGGTGGGCCTCGGGAGTTGGTGCTCGAGCGGCGAGAACGCCTTGGGAACGCCTGGATGTCTACCCGTTGCAATATCGGCTCGTGGAAATCGAGTGGGCACTCGTCGGAGATGGAGGTTCCTCTCGATAAAATATATGCGGAAGTACGAGGCTTAACTACGACACGAAGGTCCGACGAGTGCTCCGTAAATAACAAAGCGACGCGGATCGTTTCTCTAACAAGAAGCACCCTCCGTCTTCGCCGTTAAATTCTCTTTTTAATTAAAGACACCAAACGCGACGACGCCGAAGAACTGTCGATTTACGTGTTCGACACGTAAATCGATAAGATTGCGCGCGATCAAAATTTCGTCACGAAACGTTTCTGCGAATTCATCAGGCCGACACGAGTCCGACGAATTCGCCGCGAAAATCCGCTTTGCCCGTCGCGACGCAATTGCTTCGAGATGATGACTCGAGTGTAGACATTCACGTAGTCGATGTTATCGGCGGAAATCGCGCATACTCGAGGGCCTCCTCCGCGTATCCGATGCCTCGGCGATAGCTCGTGCAAACAGTCACGACTGAACGGAGGCCGCTCGATCTGCTCAGATATTGTTCGATATGCCTCGATAGATTCAGATACGCTCCGGTATGCTCCGCTCTGTCAAAATAAATATTACGCCGTTTGTTTGCAAACGTATCTCGGTCGCGATCACCACCGAAAACTCGTATTATCCCTGCGGTTCCGTCGGCTCGTGCATTTTTAACGGAAATTACGGTGCGCCCCGTGCTGTGCCGCGCACACAGCTGCAACTTGTGCAAATTGCAACCGAGCAAACTTTTAAGCCTCTAGCACGTAGCTCTCTTCTCGCCTAACGACGCCCAGTCCGGATCGATTCGCGATTCGAATTTTAAAGCGAACCACGAGAAACCATGGGAAGGGCAGCCGGATCGATACACCCTCGATATCGACGAGTTCGCCGGGGCGGAAGAATTTTCATCAGGTTCCCATCGAGGCTCTCTATCAGCCTCCGATGGAAATTGCGTCTACGCAAACGGAAGAGCTAATTTATGCCATTTATCATTACTATTATTTATTAATGAAACATGCTAAATACCAGAATAATAAATAAATTACAGAATATAATACGTTCAATGATTTAGTTGGAACATACATAATGTAAATTACGTCGAAGATTTGAGAGGCGCAGAAAAAACTTGTGTTGTTGCTAAAGGAGCTTGCATTTCTAATAATTCTCTTAATACAATTACATATAGATATCCTCGAGCATCATATAATCCCGAAATATGTGCTTTTTTTTAAGCAGTCGAGATGCATACTACCAGTAGAAGAAAGTCTATTCTTGTGCGGAAATGTCATCGAACGCTATACGAGCAACACAGTTGCATAAACCGGATCATCACGAATGCGAATCGTTGTTTCAACAGAGTCAAACTCTACCGAGAGAACATTAGACACTTAAGTTGCAAATTATGATTATAATCTTCGTTCATTATTCGTCATGTTGTTCTCTTATGTGTACCGAAGGGCTAGCCCGTTAAATTCATCTTCGAAAGATTACGTTTTCTTACGTGTTCGTCGAAAGATAGAGGACTCGTTATCGGCCGTCGTCTATACAGCGATCCCCGCGACATGAAAAGATAAGTGGTACGTGTCTCGACCGAATGATCCACTTTCACTCAGACTCGAGACTAATTTCCAATCGTCGATCATCCGTTATCACGTTGACAGTCCTGAAATTACGGCCGGCTTGCATTGTTTGTCCGCAAGCGAGACTCATTCGGAAATACCCCGATGCATTTTTCAGCGATTTCGATCCGACCGGGATCGGTGTAATCCGCGGTAAGGCTGACTGGTCTCGTCAGTGATCGACGAGGCTCCGATCGATCGGATCCGGGCCCGATCCGAGGAGAAATTGCAGTCGGCCGAGAACGTATGGATGAGGCGATGCTATATTTTTTACGTTAAGGCTCAAATATTGCGGAGCAAGGGAAAATACAGTGAATGTAGCATGAACATTTTTTAATCTTGAAAATTTACATTAAGCTTGAAATATCCCTACAAAATTGTGATTCATCCAGTACCATCATTTTCGGTAGATTACGGCACGATGCTTTCAAATCCGCTCGCATTTATCCACCGTTTCAGGATTATCAAATCGTTTCAACGAGAAAATCACGATTCCGTTAGTTCGTTCACTTGAATCGATTTATTTACAAAATCCTGAAGTGCTAAATAAATTTAGCGAATGGATTTGAAATCGGCGTGTCAAAGTCTCTACGGGAAATGACGTACAGCGTACTATAAAAGGAGATTCAACTGTACACGGTATCGGATAAATCATAATTTTTTGTTGAAATATTCCAACTAACAACCAAATCTATCAAGGTTAAAGAAACGTTTATGCCACTTCGTCACTTGACCCCACTGTGCGCCGGCTCGGAACGATTCTGACACGCAGGGAAATTTCGATCGACGCGAAAGAGGACTCGAAGAAAAGGGAGCGTCGCGACGCTTGGGATAGTAGGCTAGTAGGGTCAAACAGGTGTGATCGTTCTCACGCAAGTTGCTTCTTGCGGCCGCGGCCGGGTTGATCAATGGCACAGTTCGCCGCCGAACCGACACGCGTACACCTACTATCGAGATATCGGATCGATCTTCGTAGTAAATATTTAGGGACGAGTTTCGCGATCGCGATCCGCTTATAGCCCGCGATTGCAATTGGATTCGAGTTAGTCCGCGGAATTAAAGTGCATCGATCCAGTGCCCGTTCCAAAGAGCAAAGTGCGAAAGAGCCGCGGAAGGGGCGCGCGTGCACCGTTTCTTTGACCGTTGCACTCGGCGAGGAAGACCGCGTAAACAAGTCGCGTCGGCTCCCTCGAAAGCACTCGAGGTCTGCCCGGATTTGTATAATTCGCACTCGCAACGCGCGACGGTGCGTTTGCGAGCCCGACCCGACCCGACCCGACTCAACCCGACCCGAAACGGTGCCAAGGTAGAAAACAGTCGCATCGGCGGCCGATGCGTGCCGGGAGCGAGCAAAGAGATCGCGTTTGCAAACAAGCGGCTCGCTGGTTTATTTTCTCCCTCGGAGTCGAGACCACTCGTCGGCGCAACGACTGAAACTCTGGCATGCTCGACCCGTCGAAAACAACGAGCCCGCGAGGGAAGACACCGTCCCGATCGGATCGAGAGCGATCGAGGGAGATAGAGAGGGGGAGACGTCTCGTCGCGGATGGACGACAGCGCGAGATACGAGCGCGATCACCGGCTGGACAATGGACGGTTTTCATAGCATTATTCTCGCTATTACGGAAAAGCGGGACGCCCCCGCAAAAATAGCATGCTCGATCGATAGCTGGCTGGCCGTCGCGTCGGACGTCGCTGGTCGACGGTTCTCCTTCCGACCGCATAATTTCATCGATCTCGACCAGACGTATCGCTCCTGCCAACAATTCCGCGCATCCGTCGTAAATCACGGTGTACCACCTGTACACCCGCGGCGCGATACTCTTTCCGAGATTGATTCTCCACTTCGAGGTTATTTATCTATTTACGGATAAAAATCCTTTAGTATGCAATGGTTGACTACCGGACTACAAATTTTATGGGCTTCATGATCGAAATAGATCGGCAGAATTTTGTTCATTGCAATTTTTGTTGCAGTCTTTGTTCATTGCAATTTATGAAGAAATGTTTTATTTTGCATAAAGATTCGCTGGCTATTGATTAATAATTAATAGCAGGTGGTTAGAATATTTAAGATGCTTCGTCTAAAAATAGTCTCGGAACAGAATAGGTCGATCGATTTGCAATATTTGTTGACATGTAATATAATGGGATTGATGCAATTGTATAATACTTACCGAAAAGAGTATGGCAAGTGTTTCGTGCAAGAAGGTTATGCTTTCGAGTGGATGGCATTAATGAATTTAATTTGAACAGAGCTAAAATTTCACTACAGATAGTAGCGCCATTTAGCACCTTAAATGCTAATAGAAGGTCAAGCTTGGGACGTCTAAGTTCAAGAGGTAGCGAATTTAATCGAGACACCAACCGAGCAAAGTCGTGAACCGTGATAGTCTTCGGGTGACCCATACGATATGTCACCAGTCGCGTAAAACGACGTTGTATGTCTCTCGACGTATCGCGAAAATAAAAATGATATGGAGACCATACAACAGAGCAGTATAGCCGGACAAGTGAGCTATAAAGAAGTATCTGGACGCTCTGTTGAGGTAAACAAGGGTCTTAAAAGCAATGCTGGTTATATTTATTATGTGCTCAGTGAAGGAGAGACCGGATGAAAAAATAACACCAAGATCAGGAATTTCATTAAGCCTGGACTGGGCGAGCAAGTTAAAGTTACATAAAGCGGCGCGTGGGGTGCGCGACGGCCCAAGGGACCTGTGCAAATAATACCGGGAACAAAATCACGCTGCTGCGACTCTTAATTAAAAGCTAATGCGGCTATTGGCAGCTGGGTGACACCGCTTAACATTTCGCCGAGAAACAAAAGAACGTCAATTATAAAACATATGGCTGGGGTGTCAAACATCCCACGCGATCGTTCCAGGGTTAACAGTTGCCAACGGGCGGTTATCTGAGAATAAATTTTTAACTCGAAAATTATCGTCGACGACTGTCGCTACCCCGTCCATAGTCCGCGGATCGCGAGCGCCAGCGCGAAACTAATCGTTTCCAGGGAAATGAATTCCCCGTACGCGCGGAACCTATGTAAGTCAAGGGACTCGTCTATAGATCGTTCTCGTTTCGCAGCCGGAAAACTTGCGTGGAAACGTCGCCGGCGAAAGAAACCTCGAACTAGTTTGCGCGAGCCGAGGGGTTCGTCGATACGGAAACGGAAAGAGAAACGCGGAATCGGTTGGCGGTCGATCGCGGTCGATCTTTCGGATCAACCATGAACCGTCTCTCCACGGCTTATCAACGCATATGGTCGCGACGCACGCGACCCGTTTCCTACGCGAACACGTTTGGCCGACATTAATGCACCACAGTGTTTCGTGACTCTGTTGTTCATCGTTTAATATTCACGTGCTCCTGACACGACGCCGACGCCGACGCTGACGCCATTGCCGCCGTCGACGTCGCGTCGTTTCGCCCGAACTTTCAAATTCGTCGACGGATCTCGACGGCGCGCTGCCGCGATCGCGAAAGCTCGCAAAAATTCTGCTTATTTGTCCCAACTTAGGAAACGCTCTCTTCTAGCAGAGAATTTCCACCGTACACTCTACGGCAAGAATAACTATGAATCAATTATTCACTATTGTTAATCGTTTTAGTGTTTCTGTAGACTGTTTGTTGCTCAATTTATAGCTTTAAAAATTCAACATTACGTGCGCCGTGCTTCCAGCTTTTCGCTTATCTTCAAATATTTGAATTCCCATCACTTTACTTTATTATATTTTATTATGATTTCTCCTTCGCTTTTTCTTCCTTGTTTGCACTCTGCTCGATTGTTATCGTATTTTATCATTCTATAACAAATAGTTCGTCCTGTTAAACGAATAAACATTCTTATCATTGCTATTATTAAATTTCTCTGTATGCTCGTAATAAATGTATTAACTCTTGTTATTTAATTATCAAGTCCCTGACAGCTAATTTAAATCTCCACAAGCATCGTTAAAGTTTATAGCAGAAGCAACGTATCTAGAAATAGCACCTTGATAAATATGTTAAAGAAATTAATAAACAAGATTAGAAATGATCTTAAATATAGTCAGTTATATTTTTGTCAGAAAGGTCGTTAGAAAGGTCTTTGTCAGAAAGAGCGTTAATAGAACCATTTGCAATGTGAATCAGTATTGTAATAGATCAAATTTTCGAGAGAATGTAATTACGATTATTTATACTCCTTTACTGATGTTAGCTAATGGATTTTAGTCCGGCTCTTTAGTCCGCAAATAAATGGTATTATACTAAATTTCGAAACAGAGAGATCCTCGACGGAAGTCGGATTACCTTCTGGGTCTCGCTTCGATTCCCTGGCAAGCTATTCCTATATCGATTGGCCGCCAACGGTCCGTCATCTGCGTCAACGGAAAGTTCAGCCCGGAGCGTTTCGATGGGGTTTCCGAAAAGTTTCGACGATGTCCTCGATTCCCCGTCTAATGAACGAACTTTGAACATTTTTCCGGCGAGCCGTTCCCGTTTTTTTCCGACGAAATTCTCGTATTGTTTCGGGGAAATTCGCGGGAAATTCGCGGGAAACCCGCGCAGGAAGTTGCTCCGAGGAGTAATTAGCATTGTCGCGAGGCTGTTCTCCGGTCGGAACAACGGAAGTCGAAGGTGGACGCGACGAGGACTAATTCCGTTGGTCGAGTTGATTCGGTATCGAAGACGCGACCAACGGACTTAGCCAGCCGGCGGGGCTTTGCGCGAAACGTTCGCGAATCGGGCCACGGGGCCAAGGTTGAACGCTGTTAGGTTCCTGGCAACACCCTGACTCGACGCAACGCTCGCGTTCGCGCTCGGTCACCGGCAATTCCGAGGAACTGGCGCGACTCGGCGTCGCGATCCCTCGAAACCAAGACTACCGCAACGGGAGTCGACTACACGGAATTCCAGGTCCTCGTGACGAACCGGCGATATTCACGATTTGATTTGATTTATTGTTATACGGGCTGTACGAGTTCGTTTATACAGAATAGGTTCGAGGTGTCGGAATGATATACAATGACTAAAACTAAGGTCAAGATTAAAGAGGCTAAGATTAAAGCTAACCTAACACTAAGGCATAGACCTAATCTTTATGCAAAGTAAATATTGTTTATACTAATTACAAGATACAGGCGCTACATAGTCATTAATGATAATTATATTATATATATACATTTATATATTATATATTATATATAATATTTATATATTTTATATATATATATAGTCATAGTATACTATATATATAGTATATATATACATAGTATAGTATATATATATATATAGTCATTATTTAATAATAATTTTAATCAGTTGAGAGCAACGCAACAATATCATCAAATTCTGCAAATGTATTTGCTGCTTTTTATTCGATCTACTCATTTTGATTATAATCATATAAAATCTGCAGTTTATATATATATACTCGTTACTAATATGTTTCGACTAAGACTAAAACTGGAGTTAATACTAAAATTCAGACTAAATCTATCAGATGAGTCTGTACAAAGTCTGTGTAGTAAATATCTATGAGTGTTCATATGTTAATGCTCTGCTAACATAATATTTAGATAATAATATTTATTAATATATAGAGTAGTCCTATTTAATTTAGCAAGTATAAGATTTCACATTTCCATACGCCAGTCAATCATAGTTGATACAAATCTAAGTTTGTATCGACAATGCGCGATTTACTTTAATGTAATTCAATTTATTTGTTTGCGAATTTAATTCCCTTTTACACAATTAGAACGAAGTATATATCTATAAACAAATATGAAAAATATATAAAATATATTTACAAAACCTATGAAAACTTATATATATATATATAAACTAAGTAAACTTAGACTTAAAATGAAAGAACCTTAAACTTATAAATTAAATTATGTATGCTGTAATAATCTTATTCTATTGTCCAAATTCCGCAAGAAGAAGAGATAGGAGAAGGTGTCCAGATATTCGCAGAACTTGCTCATATTAATAATTGTATTGTATATTAATAATGTAGTTACGCGAACCATAAAGCGAAGAGTTAAATTAATTTGCGTTGAGAACGATCGATATTCTACGCCGTGTTTCAGCATTCTGAAGAAATGCATACATAGGTCAAAAACGTGCGACAAGAGTGTTCCGTTGCCGCGTAGATTCTATCGACAAGTAGAAACTGCGAGTCACGATCAGACTCGTTCCGTCGAGCGCTGCGCGTGTCCTCGACGACTGATTTTATTCCATATCGCTGGCTTATTTTGTCATAACGATGCGACCTCGTTTCTGCCACGATCTTTCCGGCGGGCGTAAAAATCGAAGCTTTATTACCTCGTTACGAAACATCGCTTCGCTCTCCCCGGCCATTAAATTGTCTAAGAACCGGAAACACCGCGAACCGACACACTCTTTCAACTGGCGAACCGTTTGGCCAAACTACCGCGCCGCGCAGCGTTGGTTTATCACGCGCTCGAGGCATAATTGCAATTCCGATCGCAATTTTCGTTGCGACGCGTGCACGCGATTATCGGTAGTCCCTAGGCCGAAATTGTGCGCGAGGGACTGCGGCTCGATTACCGGCGGTGTGTGTGTGTGTGTGTGCATGTGTGTATCATCCGAAAATCTGATCGCGGTGCGCGTATGTTTTTCAGATGGCAGTTCGGATCGGCGAGCGTTGAGAGCAGCATGAGCCGCTGAAGGGGCGCTTTCCGGCTCGCGGAAGTGGACGAGAAGTGGCGGCACCGCGAGGAAGATGAGAGTCCCAGAAAGTTGAAGTAAAAACCTGCACAACGAACAGCAACAGCCTGCCTCGTCCATTGCGACCAGCCAAATATCTCACGTTAAGGTAAATTCGTTGGTGACTCCAGCAAATATCGCGATTCGCCGGGCCTTGGGTTTGTTTTTCGACGTAATTAACTTGGTGTTTATCGAATAAAACTACGACGGCTACCTTCGACGCGCTCGCCACCAGATGTATACTTTTCCCCGAAACTACTTGATCCGTCACTGATCCGTCTGTACAGGGTGTTTGCGTTAACGTTGGCAAGCGTTTTTCTCGCAAATAGTAAACATTAGACAAAAATGAAAGAGGGAAAGGTTATACTATGTTTTACGATATAATATTGTCTGTATCACTTTTTATCTGCGTTACTTTCTTAGAAATGAAGGTGACCTAAAATTATCTAAATCGAATGCTACGTATTTTTCTGCATCATATAAAAGTGTGTGTTAAAACGAATTCATTCTTATACTACTATAATAAACTACAAGGTCTCGCAAGTTCAAATGGAGGCATTCATGCGCGAAGAAATCATTTTTCAATATCTACTCGAGCCGAGATTATGGTAAAAATGAAGCGATTATTTCTGAATAAAAATCTTGTATTCTTTTAGTTTTTGTTTATTTGTGAGGTAAAAATATTTCATACGTCTGTTCATATATCACGTTAAAGTTAATTATGCCGGAAAACAAGCCAAAGGCACAGCAATTGGTCGCCCCACAGTAACTGGTTCCACTACACAACGTCTGCGACGTTGTCTAGCAGAGCGATTTGTTTGGATCGCGATTTCGCTGTTGTAAAACGGTTTCACCGTCCGCGCCAGTCGATCGTCCGTGTCGAGGCCTTGTCCTCTTTCGTTGCGGAAAAGAAATCCTCGATCGTTCTCGTTATGTCACCGCGCCCACGCGCATTCCGGCCACGGTTTTGTTTCGTTTTAAATTTAAATTTACTCGGGCGGCGCGGACGTGATCGCTAGGCGATTCCTTCCGTATCGGAGGATCCTCGGATCGCAGGATCGTAGGATCGAAAGATCGTAGGAAGGGGAGCGGAACAAAAGTTGCTTCGCGGCGCGCGAGAAACGTGATCTGAAACATTCATTTCGGTCGGCCTCCGGATCCTCGAGATTTCTTCTTTCCAGCCGGCGTACCGGGCAAACTGGGCGAACTGTTCGAACTGGGAGGGCATGAGCTAGGGGGGGAAACGGGAGAAGCAAGAGAAGCGGGAGAGAAGCTATCGGCCTCTTTGACGTTTCTCCCGGCCTCGCTAATCTCCCGAAAGCCCTCGCGGTTCGCCGCAGAATTTCGAATCGGTCGAATCTTAAACGGGAGCATCTCGGCGTACAGCCGAAAACTTTATAAACGCCGTCACGCCGAAAAATCCCTTCGCAAGAGGTATTCGCTCCCCAGGGTAAATTGAACCTTAAAGGTGCTCTTTGACAGAGACGACCCATGAAAATCGGGTTGTTTCATGCAAAGAGAGTGCCGAGCGGCGCTTTGATGTCCGACGAACCGTGAGCCCCATCCCCCAGATCCATTATTAGCCCGTCGCTAAATAACCGGCCCGACCCCTCGCCGACTCCCTCTCCGGCCTCGCTCGATTCCGTCGTCGGTTTATCTTTCACGCGTACCGATTAATTCTTCCCGTTTGCTATATGCCACCGGTCGGATATGCATTCATCGCGCGTCGGAGGGGCCTGCACCGGTTATCGATTCGTCCGCTGCCTCGGAAAATTCCCGAAAGTCTCCGACTCGGATGGTCCGAGCATGATCGCGCTCCTCCACTGTAAAGAAATCGACCGCGCTTCGATCGGCCGATGCGTCCCTAATCGGATAAGAGGAACTTTCGCTAAAGTACAGGGTCTTCCGACTAGAGGTTTCATTTTGAATAGCTATTTTGTCATCTGTCGAACGATTCGCTGTCATCTTCTGACAGATGACAAGCGAAGGTTACGCCATTAATAAAAATGGAACGATTCGCGCTTCAGCAATGCGTCGAAATTGTTAAAATTCGCTACAAAAATAATGAAAATTACGCTGACGTTTATTTCTCGAGATTGAGAAGTTTGCTGGCAGAGTCATTTCTCGAAACGATGATCAAAATTGGCCGCCGAGATCGTGCGATTTAATACTTTTGAACGTTTTTCTTTGAGGCTATGTAAAAGACAACGTTTACGCCAATGCTCTCCAGTCGACTGAAACACTTAACACGTTCGCGGACAATCTAAATTTTAATTAGCTGCAAAAAAAGACAGATGATTCATTCTCACACTATTACATTAAAGTGCATAACAATATTAAAAAGTACATAGTATATGATTATGTGGCTTTTATGTGATTTTGCATCACAATGAAAATTAATGCTGCAGCATTCATGTCCGCGAACGCGTTAACGACAATATACGAGCTGTCATCGATTAAATAGAGCCGCAAATGTGTGAAAATGTGATGAAAAATTACATCCAAACAGCATGTGCGTGCAAGAGAGGTCGTAGAACATTGCTTTTCATTATACGTAAAACCTTTCTCTATCGATTGAGATAAAAATCATATCAAATTTCACAAAAAAAACACGCGTTTCCTCGATAAATCAAAACTAAACCTCTAGCTGGAAGACCTTGTATCTATGCAGCTTGCGAGAACGCAGAGTAGTGCTGAACACCTGGGAGAAGTTCGGAAGTCTTTATCACGGTAGACTCCTGTTTCCTTTCGGCGAGGAGTTCGAGGAGTTCGACTCGACCATAAGTTCGTCGGTGACCGTTGGTGACTCACGATCGTCGATCCGTTCTTGCCCCGAGTAGTTCGAGAATTAGAATCGTCCGACAACTGACCTGTCGTCCGGCCTGAAAGTTGTCGGAAGAAGTTAGGCTGGCGCTAAAAAGTCGGCTAACAGGATATCGCCGGACGAGATGTCGCGAATAGTTGCGCGTCGATGGAAATTTGAAAGTTTTCTTGGAAACCTCGCAAAGGCGGAGACACGCGACGAGTGACTAGCGACGAGGAAGCGCGAGGAGGATCGCCAGCCCGAGGAATCGAAGAAACAGAACCGATTAAGTGGTTCACGGCGAAACCGACGACGCGGTGACCCGGTTTCACGGGGCTAAAATCTCGTCCTTAACCTAGCTAGTTAATTCAGCACCTTCACCTTTGCGTGATGTTATCGACTTCCTTGGGGCCGCGCGAAATAGGGGATTCCGTGTTGAAGCCGGATCGGCGAAAGTCCTCCGGATATAAATTCTCCCCGGCGAGTTACGTTCTGCCGACGAAACCGACGCCGGCGACGACGCGGACGACGACGACGTCGACGCCAATACCGGCGTTACCCGTGTCTGGTCCATCCTCCCGAGACGCGAAACAACGGAAAGGCGAGACCGGGGAAGGATCGATAAACGAATTGGCGCAATTTGGTCGCGCGCGGGAAGAAAACCGGATCAACCGTTCGAGAGAAAGCGTTGTTTGCGCGCAAGACGAACCGAAGGGAGGTCGCGTCGGTGTTTGCTCGCAGCAGGGTCTCGAGCCTTAATTGCGAAGATCGAGAAGACGCTCCTCGTAGAGATCCGAAAATATTACGTGTCGGTGCCAGATCGTCGAGGAGACTCGTTCTGGGAAAAGGGAAGGAAAGGGTAAAGGGTGTGGGAAGATACGCGGCGCGGCGTCACGGTGTCTGCCGTGCTAGATACCGTCCCGTCCGACGTTCCCGAAAGGGCCACGGTTGAAATTTTCGTCGATCGTCGATATAATCGTGCTGCAGGGCGTTCCGAGTTTCAAAGCGGTGCAGAGTCCATCGCACACGCGAACGTACAAAGGGTGCTCGTCCAGGCGGCTCAAACCGTAAGCCCTATGGCACACGGGACACCGAGCTTTTTTACGATTGACTCGTTCCAAGGACGAGTCGACCAAAACCACCGGATGATAAAGCGAGTTTAAGAAGCCGCGGGACGAGATAAAAGAGTGCGGAGACAGAAGATGATACCTGGATGCAGGGTAATTTGGCCGTGAAAGGAGAGCATCGGTCGCCGGAAAGTATCCTGTCTGAGGAAATAGGAGAGGAAAGGAGACCAGAGGATACCAGCGGATACCAGCGGATACCAGAGGATACCAGAGGATATCAGTGGATACCAATGGAGAGCAGAGGAGAGGAGAGAGGAGAGGAACGCGAGAAGGAGAGGGAGGCAGAGAGCGCACCGTGGAAAGGAGCCGCGGACTCAGAATGGGACAGGCTAAGCCACGTGACATACTCTATAGCGTTCCGTGCCGCAACGCCCCGTATTGATCGAACGAGCATCAGCTGTACGGTTGGCGGTAGCGTACTCGTTTACTCGTAGCTACCCGCCCGCGCGTACCCTGCCCGAGCAGGCGAACCGAGGACCATCCGGCCAGCTCGGCCCGCGACCAGCCCGCGACCAGCCCGCGACCAATCGTGTTCTCGCGCTCGTCATCTCGAGGAGCCCGAGGTCTCGAGATTCGAGAGAAAACGAAGAGAGATCCGTGGACGATATACTCGAGGAGCGCGCGAGATCTCCATTCTCGATCCGTCGAGGTTTCAAGGTTCCGCGAGAATCGACGACGATTCGCGGAGCGGGACGGCCGGCGGTCCCCTTTGACGACCAGTTCCGCCGCGTCGGACTAGATATATCGAGCACTTCCCGCGAGAAATAAACCGCTCGATATCGAGAAGCGGGCCGACCTATAGACCGTACACGTAGCTGGAAAACCGATTAATAAGCGTCGGCCTATAGTTAGGCGAAAGAGTATCGTTGTCGCCGGTGGCGTGGCAACCGCCCCGTTCTTAAATGGATCACCACGCCACGGCTCACGCCATATCGCGCCATCGAGCCGGTGTAACCCGGTGTAACGCGGTGTAACCCGCGCGTAACCCGATTGTTTTGCCGAGCTTTTTCGACGGAGATTACACTCTCTGAGAGCCGCGACCATCGTTCCGGGATTAACTCGATTCAACGCGATTACGGAGAAAATTGAAAGCGGCCCGGAGAAATTCGGCTCCGAGGAACCATCGAGATCACGCGAAAAGACTCTTCGCGCGGATATCTCGGGATCCGTAGATTCGACGCGGCACGGTTCGTCGCACCGCGAAATTGGAAATCGCGCTATCCCGCCAAAATGAAACGAGAGCGCCGTCGAATCTGTCGAACTCGATCGAATAACCTGGCACGGTTTCAATGGGTCAGCGTGTAACGGGGCGACTCTTGGCAACTCGGGATCGACCGGTCACGCACTGACACTTTGACGATCCCACGCGAGATAGCGGTTTATGCTCGCGAATGAAAGACTGCTTCGTGGAAACGTCGGTATCGATTCGATACGACTCGAGAAGCGCAACTGGTTGATTTCCGATGGGTCGCCGCGACGCTACGCGACGCGATCCAGCCTTTTCGAGGAGAAAACACGCGTGCCACTTGTGAAAGCGCCTCGAGCTCGGCTTGAAAAGGCCGATAGCGCTTAAAGGAGATTGCAAAGGAGCCGCTTTTGACCGATCCGAGGCGCGATGACACGCAGCCCACGGCTAGGGCGTCTTCCCGGAACGATAGCCTATCTTCGAAACGGTTTTTTATCTCCGCCGATTCGTTTTCCAGGTGTCCCAAGGGCCGCTCGCTCGTCCAACCACGGATTAATTTGGATCGTTCGCGAACTCTCGCTGCTCGCGTTCGGGCGAACTACTTGGCTGCAGCCACAGCTGCACCGAGCCATCGTTTAATTTCAGCCTCTTGCTCCGAGCAACTCCTGTGCGGAATCGCCCAGAGCGCCTAAACGTTCCAGTGGAAAGGGTTCGCGAATTGTCCGTGCCAAACAGAAATTAGTTTGCGTCGTTATCGTTCCGAGTTGGAACAGCGCGGGACTCCTGGGAAAATCGTATCCGGACCTTGCGAACGGTACTCGATCCTCCGGAGAGCAGGTCGACAAACTTTTAAGCCTCGCTAACCTCGCACCTCGTTGTTTCGTCCCGCGCCAGAAACGACGAGAATCGATCATCGCCGATGCCACTGTCCATAAAATTTCACTCATTTTTTTTGCGCAATGTTCAATATGTGATCTTAATCGCACTTTTTTAACGCTGAATTCAAATATGCAATCCGTTTCTTCTTTTCTATCGCGTAAGATTTTTGAGTAATGCGCAGTTCAATATTCAATGATTACTGTAATCTTGTACAAGGTGTTCCGAAATTTTCCGTACATACTTCGGCAGTGTATTCTACGAGTAAAAATAAGACCAAAATGTTATATAACAAAATGTCTATAAATGCTTTCTTAAGAATTTATAATAAAAATACAAAACATAATTTAAACGCTGTTAAATATGCCTGTATCTCCATTCCAAAGTCACGCCCGCCTTTATTGACATAAATTTGACATCGACGAGTTATTGAATTTATTGTTGATTTCACAATGAGTTGTGATTTTGACTTATCTCTTAGCAGGTGATATTGATTTTTATAATTAATTCGTCTCTTGCACGTTAGCGTTATCATATCTTTCGCATTTCTTATTTTTGTCATAACTTCAAACAAAGCATTTATTTATGGACTCTTTGTTATATAAGATTTTACTTTTATTCTTGCTTGTAGAATACACTCCCGGAGGTATATATGGAAAATGCGGGACACCCTCTAGATTAGTTTGTTCGGAAAGTTCGTTTCAAGTCTTTTATACAAATTCAATGAAACGAGCTGTATGGAACGTGACACGAACTTTTTGACAAACCAATATATAGTTTGCTTGCAAACAATTTATTAAGGTTGTTCGGAAAGTTTGTGTCACATTTCATAGAGTCCGTTTCATTGAATTCGCATAAAAGACTCGTGAAACGAACTTTCCGCACAACCTGATATTCACGAAATACAGAACATTATCAAAAATGTTGTTGATTTTCTGAAACATTTAACTTCTGGAATACTTCGTTCCAGTGATCTGCAGCAATCAGCCAGCATATTAACGCTCCATTTGCGAACAAATATTAAACTCCATTTGATACATTGTTGTCTCGATTGAAACAGCGATTTTTCGGGATCCGGAGCGAAATTACTTAAAACTGTATTGTAAACTTTTACAGCAGCAATATTAATTTTGCCTGTGATTCTCCGATTTTTCGGCGCAATCTCCACCGTGCTCTCTCCAATTAAATTATTAATTTCTTTTATACTCTGTAATCTAAAGGGCAATTAACCCATTTAATGAACAAATAAGAAGAATAATAATAGAAGCAGCGGAGCTCGGAAACACCGAATGCTAATTTCACGCAGGAAAAGGTTGGTTTCCCGTTCGGAAATCGAGGTTACGGATCGCGCGTTAAGCTGTTGGGATTCAAGGCAATTAAGAACGGCGAACCGACCAAAAAGACGCTTTACACCGTTCTCGCCCGAGTCGGTTCCGCGGAGAGCATCGAGGGAAGCGGTCCTCGACGGTTTTTGCCTCCGGAATCCTTGCAAACGCATCGACGCGAAGCTCGTTGTCCGTTTTCGACGACGTCGGACGAGAAGAGGAATTTCGGCTGGGGAATACAACGCGATCGGCCGTCGACGTTGTATCGCGAGACGCCAGATGCTAAGTGTGAGAGGCACGAGACGCGAGGGATCAAGGATTTCGAGGCTCGGTGATCTCCGGAGAGATTAAGTCGGGATATTAGGTTGCCGGCTGGAATTCTTCGACGTCCTCGGGAAAAGTGCCTCCACCGGGATTCGAAATGCTCGGAAACCGAAATCCGAGGAATTAGCGACGCGTCGGCATTTAGTCGGCTCCCCGAGCGCCTGCCCTAAATACGAATATAGGTAATAGAGACGAGGATTCCTAGGTGGGTCGTTCTTCCATCGTTCGAGTTTGGAGAGGGTTTTCTGGTCTAGACGTTCATCTTGACGGGGCTCTTTGCGATTAAGAAAAGAAAATCGTACCAGCTTATTGTATCGAGTCTCGTGACACCTTCTTGGCCTGTAATGTGTAGAACATGTGCAATACTTTTTCATTAAAAAATATTAAAAATTAGCGAAGATACAGCTGTTTCAGTAGAGCTACTCCTTCTGTTGAACATGCCTGCACGTTTGTCATAATTTTGGTCGTTCTGCTTATCTGAGATGGACGTATGAGCAACTTATTTTGTTAAGTACGAACGTGGGCTATCGCGCGTACCAAACTCGTGGACAGATGTTAAACAGAAAAATTTTGGCTGCATTCTAAACTTAAGATATCGATTTCTTAATTTCTTTTTCGGTTTCAGCTCGCAGAAGAAAAATAGTTACACTGGTTCGCACGATAGTGGCACATGTGCTGAAGACCTTCAATTCTTATCCCAATCGGTCAACTAAAAATTGTGGTTTCGAGAAAAAACGCGTTTAAACTTTCTTTGTATCATTTAGATAAAAATCCCACTTATAGCTAATCTGCCAGCCCATGATCATAGAAGGGGCCAGCTTCTTATTAGAAAAAAAGCGCCGGGTTTCCGCTTCTTGTATCGATCTGCGTGCAACAGCATGTGTTTTGATCCCTTTTGATGCCCTCTGCATTATGTTATTATCGATTGCTTATTCTATTGCATATCCTGCTGTTCGGCTGCGTATAACTTCATCAATTTTTCGAATCCCAACAATACCCTATGATGGAAATATTTTCGGTAGCATGTACTCGCAGACAATGAAATAAAAAAAGAAATCGATTTTTCGAAGGCTCTAGACTAGGAGACCGCCTTAAGGCACCGAGACTCGAGAAGGTAGCAAATTCTCACGCAGGCACGGCGCGGCCGGGAATTCAATTTGCTCGGCCAATACTCGATTAAACGGATTTAGTTTAATTCGCTGGGACGCGGACGATCGGCGGGCAACTCCGTCCTTCGTCTGGTCGCCGATGAGATTACGCTAATCGGTGAGACGCGTTTAACGAGATGATGGAAAGCGAGCAGATTGTTAGTATTGCTGGCTGATTTCGCCGACTGTTCCCCGCTCCGACGGAGCCGAGCAGAGCAGAGCGGAATGCTAATAACGGAAAACGTGCTTTCTGTTTCAGATGACATAGAATGGGTTGGGTGGCGCTTGGGCGGTGTGCGGGTGGTGGCGGCCGCCTCTCGTCCGTCCTCTCGCTGTCTCTCACCTCCCTCGCAAGCTCCCTCATCTTCACCATCCTCTGTATCCTCACACTTGCCCTCACTCTTGTCACCCTCGTGCGTGCCGAGGACATGTACGTATTACATTATCGAACACGATCGTTACTCAGTTTTTTAACGAACGACCCGTCTTCTTCTCACCTTCTCGATTCGAGCTCGCACGACCTCTCTCGGTCCTCTGTCTCTCTGTCTCTCTCTCTCTCTCTCTTGAAGACTCTCTCCTTTTGACCTTACTTTTTCCCCGTCGAATCGAGAAGCTGGGATCGCGACGCTATCGTAGACGAGTTTTTTGCTTGCGATAGGATATCGAGGGGCGACATTACGACGAGGATATCTTCGACTAGTACCAATTTCTCTGCATGGAACGGAGAGAGAATCGTCGTTAATGTCGCCCCGTTTCTCCTTCGATTTACCATTTGTTGGACGATACTCGCGTACCTTCGTCCCGATACGAATCGGAACGTCGCGTCGGTCGACCGAAGGGACGATAAAACGCAAAACGGATAACGAAACCCTAAGGACGGTCGACGCGACGCGCCCGCGACGCTGCATCATCTCTGTTTCACGTGTAGCCCGAGAGTAGACGAGTTTGGATATTTATACGTATACATATAGTGAACATACATAATAACGGTCGTGGTGTAGCCACGCGACCGTGACGTAGCAAGAAGACGTATCGCATAGACACGGCGTACGTATTATGTATACATAGAGTGAGAGAGCGTTGTCACGGCGTTGCGACGCTCGAAGGTAGAATAGCTGTTTCGATATTACACGTATAGCGCGCTGTAAAGTATAGAGAGCTGTGTATACGGAACGTTTCGGGTAATCCGTAGTTTGTTTGAGTTTGTTCTTCCTCTTTGGATCTACTGCGACCAAGTGGACCTCGCGATCTCGCGATCGCGGGGCTCGCGGGCGTCGCGCGTCGCGTCGCAGCGGGTCGCCTCGCGCGCAAAATTCTAGAGACGAGGCCTGGGGTGCACCGGTGCGACGCTGGCTTCGCGATATCCGCGAGAACCGAGAGAAACCGGTGAGGAAAACCCAGGGAACGGAGAGACAGACGGAGAAAAGAAAAGGTGGGGAGGAACGACGCGAAGACGGACAGGGAGCAGAGAAAGACAGAGAGAGAGAAAGAAAGAGAGAGTGAGAGAGAGAGAGAATGAGAGAGTGCGGAGGGATCCGATGCCTCGGGGGCTAGCTACAGTGGGTTGTGTTGCAGCTTCGAGGAGGGCAAGTCGGACAAGGAGATCCTGGACAACTTGCTGCTGTCGACCCGTTACGACAAGCGGCTTCTGCCCCCGGTCCAAGGTACACTGAGGCCCCCGCCCCACACTCGCCAAGACGACTACACCCCCGACTACCTCGTACCCAATCACCCCGACCATCCAGAGCACCTCGAACATCACCGGCACCGCTACCACCACACAGCACCACACAACCACAGCTCACTGCTCACCCCTCGTCAAAAGGGTATCTCTCTCTCTATATAGAAAGTCGACCCCGATCACGCTAAATCAGCACGAGAACGAAAACGTAAACGAAAACGAGAGCGAACGGACCAGTGGGATGGGGGATCGTGCGATTCGTGCGTTCGCGTCTTGACCCTTTGCTTAACTCGTTCATCCTCGCAAAACGCTCCAGCGGACCAAACGCTTTCGTCTTCACGCGGATGCGCCCATAGTCGACGCCAGAGTTCGGAAAAAAGTAATCCGATTAACACGTTGAGCGCTGCGACGGTCCTCTCGGACTGACAGTGTACTCTTTTTTGCGGCGACGTCAGTTCCCAGGAACTGACAGCGCGAAGCTATTGTTTAAAAATAATGCCGGCCTGCCGCCTCGACGGAAGACACAGCAGAATCGGCTCCGCGCTTAACGCTGTTAATGAATACTGATTGTAACCTGTCAGTTATTATAACTAATTTATTCTAAAGTAACCTGAATAATGCTTGACGAGCATAACTCGTTAGTTGTTATAAATTGGTATAAATTGGTTATGATAACTAACGGGTTATAATCTTTAATCATCGATCTGATTACTTTTCGTCCAACTCTGATCGACACCGATATAATCAAAGAGTTAATCGTCTTTCCGACAATTTCGCGTCTAACGCTTATGACCTAGTTAGACGTTGCACAACGACGAAATCGTTGCCGTCGAAACGACTGGACCGACCAACACGACAAGAAACAAACAAAACGCGTCTGATGGTCGCGTTCGAATTGATGATGCGCGATAACCATAAATCATTCCCTGTTTCTTTTTTGTCCTGTTGATCAGTCGGTCGGATTCATCGCTATACGACATCGCCAATTTGGACGCGACCATAAGATTTGTTTCGTGAGTCTGTTGCCGTGTTGGTCGATGGTTAGACGACAACGTTTTTTGTCGTTGTGCGACGTCTAATCGAAACTTAGAGGGAGGCAGGTTCTTCCAGATAAAGAATCTAGCAAACTGCCGGAGTGGTTTCCCGTGATTCCTCGATCCTATTCGAAGAAGCGAAATCGTTTGGCCGACGGTATCTTGAATCGATGGAGCAATCGCGGCGCGTTTATTCGAGTCGATCGACGAATCGGTCGGGAGTCGAGAAGCAGAAGCGAATGCGAGCGGCTGACCAATGCTGGTTCGCGTCACTGGCACCGGAGTCCTCGTTGCCGGCATCCGTTTTGCCGCTGAAGAGCGATGATGCTCGCTTGTCGTTCGGGAATTCAATTCCACGCGCCGGTAATAAATTTCCAGACACGGCGGATTTCTTCTCGAGATTCTCGAGTCGCTCGGAGGGGGGGGGGGAAGCTTTTCTCCCCGGCATTTGCATCGGGACGCGAGCAGACGGTACGCGATCTCAAAAATTCATCGCGCAGCCTAGAAGGTTGAATCCGCGCCAACGCCCGGTCGCGTTGCCGTGCCGCACCGGTAATACATCCGCTCGTCGTTCGCCGCTCGCCGATCGATTCTCTCTCGAATCGGAACTGCAAAATTTGCTCGTTACGCTCGCGATTAATTTTCGACGCGGGACTAACGAGCTTACCAATTATTCGCAAAGGCCAGACGAATCCGCGAGCGTTTTTGCTCGGTGGAACGAGGAGAGAAAGGAACGGCCGGAAGAAAACGACCCTCGGACGTCTAGTGGCTCGCGACGTCGTCGACGTCGACGTCGCCAGAACGTGCTCGCGTCACGCTCCATAGAAATTGCCGGGATGAATCGATCACGCGTGGCCTGGATTTATTCGAATGCAAATACCCCCGGCTCCCCCCTTTTGGCAATTAGCCATCGATCTAATGAACCCCGGTCCGTTCGGCGGTTCGCAAAACCAGCGCCGGAAATCGGTACAGCTCGGTACAGTTCGCGGATGTACTTCCCGTTTCGCGTTCGCCTCTATCGCGGTCGATTCGTCATCGTTTCGTCGTCGTCGTCGTTCCCGACGAAAAGGAAACGGACAGCCGCTCGTTCTCGTGCGGCTCGGCTAACGTGCACGCGCGAGGGTAGCTCGTTCGATGGGAAAATTCGCGATTAGCGTCGCGTTCCGCGTCCTTTGCTCCTCCGCTCGATTCGTTCTCTTGCAACGGTAATATTTATAGATGGTCGGAAACGGGTCGAGGACAGAATTTTCTTTTTCCACTCGAGACGCGAAACGCTTGGACGGAATCGTGACGCGGAAAGCGCGATAAAAGGCGATAAAACGCGGGCGCGCGCGCGCTCCGCCGCCGGTTAGCTTTCTACTGTTTGGACCTCGATCCCCCTATTCCTCGCTCGTTCGTTCCTCGGACGATCGCGAGGGAACAAAGCCGGACGTGCGGCCGTCACGCGCGCGAACTTCGTCGGGAGAAAAATGCTCGAACGTTGACGTTGCTCTCTTAGTCCTGTTCTCGACGCTCTTCGCCGAATTTACGCGAATAATCTTATGATTACCGGTAATTGACACCGTCCGCCGTTCGGCACCGCAAATTCCCGCATCCGAGACATTCGCCGTCTGAGTAAGGTATATAAAAAAAAAGTACCTATTTATGAAACACCGCTCAATTGAGAATTATTTTTATTCTTTTTTTGTCATTCCAGGCAATGGCAAGATTAAGAGAAGAAATTTTAGTCATTCTACAGTAAACGTAATAGTAAATGTAATAGTCTCTGTAACATAAAGAAAAAATTCATGTGAATTAGTCCAGTTTGGAAGAAGTTATCGCGTTTCAAGAAGCGTTCGAATTCTTTTTGCCAGCATTGTTAAATAAATGTTAAATAAATATTTCGCAGTTCATTACGTTATCTAGAAACATCAGTATATAAATATTGAGCAACAACACTTTTCAGGTGTGATAAAATCGATGATAATCGTATATCCCCCCTGAAAAGCGTTCCATAATAGGTACTTTCATCTTAATCGAGATTCTACCGCGTTTGGAAACGATGTTGAAAACGTGTCGACGTTACAGGAGGGCCGCCGAAATTGTTCCGCGTCCCATGAAATTTCGAACGCTCGCGGACGATACGATTCCACCCGGATCGGTCTCGCGCTTATGGAAATTCGGCGTTTGATATGCGCCGACCCGAATATCGGCCGAGTTGGCGACCGGTGCCAAACGGAAGTCTATATACCGTTCGTAGCACAGGTGCCGTAAAAACCAGGGCCGGTGCCAAACGGTCGCGCAGCGGAAATACGCGCCCAAAATAATATCCGCCTATGACACGTGTCCGAGGCTGACACGTGAGACACGTGCGCGTCGCGAGACGTTTTCGGTCTCGTTTCGCGGTTACGGCATCGACCGCGAATTAGCAATCGGTGGTATCCGTGTCGGACACTCGTGAAGAGAGTCCCGTTCTCGCAAACTGCCTATCGAAGCGACAACGTTTTCTTTTTTTACCCGGTTGAAAGAAACACACCGAGCACAAAAGCGCACGGTCTCCCTTTGTATCGGTGGGTATGACGGCGCCGTGAAAAGGTGGAAACAGGGAGGGAGGGGAGGGAGGGTAGAAAAGTTTGCGACGACGCGCGGCGCGGAGAGGAGCGGAGAGGAGCGGAGCCCTCGAGCGAACGCCAGCGTCGTTTGTTCCGCCGCTACCGAACGCGAAGAAAGCCAGCTTTTGCGAGCTTTTGCGAGCGCGAGAGTGCGGGGACAGGTGCGGGACAATAGGAGGACGGCGTTGACGAGCCTCGAGCACAGGAGAAAACAACCGCGCGTCATATCGCTTCTCTGCGCTTTCTCGCCTCGCCTCGCCTCGCCTCGCCCCGCCTCGCCTCGCATCGTATCGCCACGCCTCGCGGAATAGCCTGCAATTCGACCGACTAAAGAGACCTTGATTGCTTGTTCCGCTTGAAATAGCACTCGCTTTCGGTCGTTTCACGCGAGAGAGAAATGCCGCGAGGACGATCACGCGCCACCGAGCCGAAAGATTTCCCGCGGAAATACCGGAGACGGAATTAACGAAGGAACCAACGCGCCAAGGTAATTGGACGAGATCGGCGCGGGCCGAAGACGAAGAGACGAGCGCGCGGCGAGGTCTGAGAGCGCGGAAACTCGATTTCAACGCGATATTTCAGCGGAACGCTTGACGTCTTCGTTGCATCGTTGTAGCGTAGTACTGCGCGCTGCTTTCCGATTCCCTTTCGAAACGGACGAGCCCTGATTGTCTTGCGAGGCTTCTCGCATACATTCTCCGCTTGTTTCTTTGCTTTTCTCTTTCCTCTTTCGTTCTCTTTATCCTTTTGTTTCTCCTTCTCTTTTTTTATTTCTCTTCTGTTCTCGCTCGAGTAGATTCGCGCGATCCGGTCCGCGGGGACGCGAAGAGACGCGCGAGGATAAGCGAAACGAAGCGAAAATGAAGCGAAACGAAGCGAAATGAAGCGAAGCGAAACGAGAAGAAAGGATGAGACGTGGGCAAGAGTTGTTGGCTATCACAGAAAATCTACACACTGACAACGAGACTCTAACGATAATTTTACAATCCTCACTTTCCTCTCGCCATACTCTTTCGCTGTGTTCGATTCTGGACGAATATTTACGAGTACTTACGGCCGATTTTCGAAACGCCGCCCGACGAGATCGCAAAGGAGGCCCGAAAAGTCCCGACACGGAGAACAAAAAACGATAAGTACACCGATCCGACGATCTCGCGAGTAACGAGTGTCGTTGAACGGAATACATACGTCCGTACGTGACAAAAAAAAGAGTACCTACGCCGTAGTTGTCGTTGCTGTTTTATCGTAGATGTTACCGTTGTTCGCCGTTTATTTGCACTCTGTTTCTCTCGAATGGAGAACCACGGACGAGAACGGAGACAAGAGAACGGAGTTGTCGTTATTGTTGTCGATAGAACGAGAAGAGCAGACCACGTAGATCACGCGGTAGTAGGATCGAGCAGTTGTTGAAATTCGGTAGAAATACAAAAACGAAAACCACAGAGAACAGAAACCAGAAAACAGAAAACAAAAAACCAAAAAATCCAAAATGACAAAAAAAAAGGATGAGACGTGGGCAAGGGTTGTTGGGTGTTACAGATGCGGATTTCTGCTGCGGAATGCGATGGCCTGGTGACGCCACCAGCCTGTCGAACCGGTCGTCAACCTCCTCTAACGACCCCAAGAACCAGTACAAGAACCAGAACAATAACCACTACACGCCGCACCAACACCTTCGCACCCACCTTCGCGGTCCGTTCTTCTGCTTTTACATCTCTCGTAACCTCGTCTAGAAAAATTAATTAAGGCTGTCACGATTCTCATGCGATCCACAGACCAAACCCGTTCCGAACCGACCCGACCCGACCCCGACCCGAACCGACCCGTCCCATTCAATCGTTCAACCGTCGTTTCGGTTCCGTGCGTTCGTTCGTTCGTTCGTTCGTTCATTCGATGTTTTCGTTCTCTCGCTCGCTGACCCGTCTCTTCGAACGTTTACCTACTCCACTGACTCGTCGCGCGCCGCTCGGCGAACCCCGGTTTTGTCGAACGTACCCGGAGAGAAGAGCGCATCACTCGCACAATGGATTCCTTCTTCCGAACCAAAATAGAAACGACGACGAATTCGGATGCAGGGACGGAATACGGGTGACGGTAGACTAAAGACGGAAGACGGGCGTCGTGTCGGGCTTCGCGATTCGAATCGAATCTCGAATGGGTTGCCAGAGCCGAATTTTGCATTTCATTACGAGGGTTTGTAGGTCGATCGATTCTCAAACCGGAAGCTGCACTCTCCGCCGACATCCGTTTTTAACGAGAGACCCGGTGGAACGCGAACAAAGAGGTTTTCCCTCGGTCCGTTCGTTTTCAATGTTCCTCCGGAGGTTGTCGTGCGAGTCGAGCCGAGAACCCTCGATCGACTCGGGACGATCTCTCGCGCGCCGTTGCCCGATTTTCGTATCGCGTCCGCGAGCGCAAACGGAAGGCAGTTTCCGTGCGAGGAGAACGTTAAAAGTTAAAGCCGCGATCCATCGACACGTGACATTCTTTCCGAAGCGAACGCGGACTTGTGCCCGATGTGTCGGCCCGATTAACGGCCTTGTACCATAACGATACACCGGGTGCTTAGGCTGTTATCGCGGGCTGGCGGCCGGCCAGGGCCCGGAGGCGTTCGCTGCTCGATAACGCGTGTCCAACGCTTTTTTCTTTACTCGTTTTCTTCTCTCTCTGCCGCTCCTTCGTTTCCGCAGGAAGCGACCGCGATTTCGGACCGCGGCTCCGTCCGGTTCCGTCCTGTCCTGCCGGGTTCAGTCCAGTTCCGTCGCTCTCGAGGCGCGAATTTCGCGATCCCTATCGCGGTGACGAGCGTCCACACGATCCCTGGGGACGTGCCTCCTTCCATTCCATAGTCCAATATGTTCCGAGCCCATTTCCGTACACTCCAGCGTATTTAGAACACTGTGTCTCGATTTACTCGTGTTTCTATGTGTAGTTGAATGCGTTGGCGATCGAGCACGGTGATTGGGACTCGTTAGTCCGGTTGCACGCGAATATCGTGCGACCCAGCGCTAAAACTCTGATCAAGGGGACACCCTCGATGCTCCCGCTCGAGTTCCTTTTCCTTGCGTTCCCACGTCCGTATCCATTTCCGTTTCCGTTTCCGTTTCCGTTTCCGAAATCCGTATCCGTATCCGTGTCCGTGTCCGTATCCCGTTCCGTTTCTCCAGGATTACCGAGCCTGAGAAACCGGCGATCGGCAACCGGCTCTCGAGTCTCGAGCACCGGGCCGCGAGCTTGATACTCGATTTACAGAACACGACTGTTGTCGTCGCAGCATGTGCACAGCATGGCGCTAACGACGCTTTAGCGGTAACGGCATCGGCTTTCGCCTTACGCAAACGTAGATGAGAGAAGTACACGGTTCGATCGCCGTTCCGTCGGGCCGATATCCCACGGTCTCGGAAACCGTCGGAACGCGGCGGTCACGCTGATCGACAAAGACCGATGCTCCTCTCGGAGAGCGCCTACGCAGCCTTCTCCGCACCGATTTCGATGCGTACAAGCGTCGTCGTATCCTCTGTGTCCTCTTATCCTATTTTGGCAACGCGTCAAAGGAGCTCCGTCGAATTAGCGTGAACCGCCCCGCGAGCCTGCTCGTCGAACAACGATTACGATACCGATCCGAGGCTGCGCTGTTTACGATCGCACGATTCTGTTGCAGGAACCTTGACCGTGAACGTGAGCGTGCTGTTGCTAAGTCTGGCGTCCCCGGACGAGTCCAGCTTGGTAATTCAAATCGTTCATTACGATTCGATTCCTCCTAACGTCACCGATCGCCCCGCGTGCTCGCGCGATCGTGGACGACGCTCACCCGCTCGACGTTTCCTTTTCCGCAGAAATACGAGGTGGAGTTTCTGCTGCAACAACAGTGGTACGACCCGCGGCTGCGCTACAGCAACCGATCGCAGTACGAGTTCTTGAACGCGATCCACCATTACGACGACATCTGGTTGCCGGACACGTACTTCATAATGCACGGAGACTTCAAGGATCCGCTCATACCCGTTCACTTCGCCCTACGGATATACCGCAACGGCACGGTCAACTATCTTATGAGGTACTCTACTTAACGATCGAACGATCGAACGATTATGGCGCGGTGCTCTCTCGAACAGAGGGAGAGAGAGACGCCGGAGGCGCGCAGCAGCACGCGCCTCGATTCATCGAAATCCACTTTGGACGTCTCGGGTGTTTCAGGCGTCACCTCATCCTATCCTGCCAGGGTAGACTGAACATCTTCCCCTTCGACGACCCACTGTGTTCATTCGCGATCGAGAGCAGTAAGTAAATCGGCCCGCGCCCGAGATACTCCTCTCCCTCGTTAGCCTGCCCATTGTTGTCCATCGCGGAGGCGATGGACCGGAGGGCCGGAGGGTCGGAGGGCCGGACAACAGCCGAATTAACCGATCGATTCCCGACAGTATCGTACGAGCAAACGGCGATCACGTACGTGTGGAAGAACGACGAGGGTACTTTGCGGAAAAGCCCGAGCCTGACGTCGCTGAACGCGTATCTCATTAAAAACCAGACAATCACGTGTCCGATCAAAGTAAGCTGGCGAGGTGAGTGTCCCGGCGAGATCCGACTCGTTCGCGCGCGTTCCGCGGCCACCCATGAACCAGGAGCCGTCCATTCTGGAAACAAATGAGCAAAGAGGGCGGCGGCACGACGCGATGCCCCGACTTCGACCCGCGATCGGAAAACCGTTTTCTGAACTGAAACGGTGCAGTTCCGACGCCTCCTCTTCTCCATCTTCTTCCGTCGAAAAAGGAACGCGATCCGAAAAGGTATCCGAAATGGAGCGTCTCGGGACTGCACCGTGACGATTCTATCGGGGCATAGTAGGTGCTAAACGGCGAAACATAGTCGCGGCGGACGTGGCCGTTAGGCGTTCCCGTGGAAGAGCGAACGCAAGCGGGAAAGACGAGAAACGTCGACGATGATACTTATATTGCCATTTTCTGTTCGTTGTCGATTTTACATTTATACGACTTTCGTTTTCTTTACTGCATCCCTAAGTGACACACGCTTCTGTATTATCGCAATGCACCGATTCACGGCAATTCTCGTTTGGCCCACGGCAAAGACTTTTTAGTGTCGCTTTTACGCAAGCTCTACCTCTGCGGATTACTCTCTCGCTGTCGCACACTTGTCCGAACAATCGCTGACTGGACCACTGGAACGCGCCGCGGACCTTTCGGGAACGCGACCCGACTCGACTAGACTCGACCAGACACGACAGAACGCCGTTAATCGCGGGTAACCGCGCGTGTCCGGATCGGAAACCGAACAACGGAAATTCGAGGACGGGATCGAGCACGACTTCCACCTCGGTCTCGGGCAAAAGGAGCATCCTATTACCTGTTAGCGGATCGATGCACCTGAGGCGCTGCATCCCTCGACCCTTTGCTCCATTCCTGGAAAACCCCACCATCGTATCTACGGACGACGACGCCGCCGCTGCCACCGCCACCGCCGCCTCCGCCGCCGCCGTCATTGGATCAATAAATCCGGCTAACACCGCCGAAAAAGGATTCCCAATTTCGTTTTCGTACCTCGTCCATCTTCTCCGCTTTCTTTATTTCTTACTCTCTCACTCACTCTCCCTCTTCTTCTCTCTTTCTCTCTCACTCGCTCTCCCTCTTCTCTCTCTCTCTCTCTCTCTCTCTCTCTCTCTCTCTCTCGCCCAAATTCGAGCGTCGATCGTTCCGGTTAAACTTTGCATCTTCCTCCACTCCAGTCATCGTCCGCGCCGGATCGATCTCTTTCTCTCTTCCGTTCGGTCAACAAATCTCGATGAATCTGTAACCTGTTTTCGTTAGATCATTTGCGACGGGCGCACGATGATTCCAATCGAAGCATTAACTGTCCACGACGATTTTAGCAATGTTTCAAGACTTAAAGACCGCTTTACATAGGTCGTCGTAACATTATTAAGCAAAAATGACAATTAAAGAATCAAGATGATTTGAAACTTTCATTTAAAAAGAAAATTCGTTTAACTTTTCATATCGAAGTTTACAGAAGACTGAGTACTAATTAATTTTTTGATCGAAACATTTATTTGTCTAATAAATGTCTAGCAGATCGCGATTTTTCAGTCATTTTCACTGTTTCGATGAAAAAATGTTTGAAAGAAAAATTACTAAGTACTCAGTCTTCTATAAACTTCACTATGAAAAGTTGAAAAAATGTTCTTTTCAAACAAAGAATTAAAGTCACCTTGATTTTCTAGTTGTCGCTATATAATTTTCAGCTAATAATGTTGTAGCTGACGTCTAGACGTATTCAACGACCTGTATAAAACGATCTTTACATCTTGAATCGTTGCTAAACTCGCCTATGAACTGCTAATGCTTCGTCGGAGGGACAATGTGGGTTGTCTCGTTAGACTTTCGTCGCTTCGGACATCGGACCAAAACTGAACGAGACCAGAACGACCGCGTCAGGTAAGTGGTCCGCGGCGCACGTGTCCGACTGCAACGCATCTTTTAGCGCGAATCTGTGTTTCCCTTTGGACGTATGATGCTTGACAATTATCGCACCGCAATCAATTCTCTGGCACCGCCGCGTTGAAATGCGTCTTTCCGACGTGGTCCACGTCCCGAGGACAGAAGAAAAGCCGTTCGCGAGGTGAAGAGGGGACAGGAGAGAAGAGGAGAGGAGAAGAATAAAGAGGAGTATCTATGGCCGAGCTCTGCTGCGTGTATATAAACGCGTGCGATAATCTTTCTTTCCGTTTGCGTACGCTTAGGGAACATTGCTGGGCCGAGCGTGAACGTTGCTAAAATGATCGCGGTATAATTTCGCAAATGGGGAAAGGAAACTCTGCATGAGATGTAGCGAGTCTATGGCGACGAGCCTTCGCGTTTATTTCCAGTTTTGTTACTATTTTATAATTAGTTGAACCTAGATGCGTTTTGTATCTGTATGTATGTTTTTATCTTTATCTTTATCTTTATATTTCCTCTACCATCTATCAATCTATCTATCTATCTATCTATTCGTCTATTTGTCTGTCTATTTATCTGTCTATCTGTCTGTTTGTCTATCTATATTCATCACTATCTGTTGCTCTCCAGATGTGTATACGAATATATACCTATTACGCTGTTGTTCACTGTCATGAGTTTATATGTATGTATATACGCGACGACGCGCCCGTATATATATAGATATAACGATACGTATAGATGATACATGGCTCCTCTAGAAAATGCATATTGGCAACCTTGGTTCCTGTCTCGCTTTTCTAACCGAACCCGCCGTGGTTTGCTTTTTAGGGTGAGAGGCCTCGCGTCTTGCCCGCGACTTTTCAGACCAGTACACTCTAAATCGAACACCCCTGAAACCCGAACGAACATCTTCTTCTCCCGCTGTTCCTTCGTTCGGCCGCGAACAATTTCTTGTCTCGCTTCTGCTAGACTCGCCAGACAACTAGCGCCGACATCGTACGCGATCCCTATTTTCTGGTCTTAGACTTTGGACGCTTGCTGAGCTCACTAAGTAACATTAACAAATGTCAAACAACTGAATCAGCTTACGCAGCCAGCGCGAGAAGCTTGTACTGTATTATTGCGAGATCGTTTCCCCTAACCGCTTCAACCCGAGACCGGAGCACAAAGAACTTTCTCTTTCAGCTCGACGAGATTATCGAGAAGCGTGCTCGCGTCGCGAATCGAATCGAATCGAATCGAAAAGAATCGACATTGAACGTAGGAAAAGAAAAAAAGATCGTGTCGGACGGGACAAGACATCTTTACCCTGAAGAGATCAACCATGGCGGAATACGGGTAATGCTTGGTCTAGTTAGCCCAACGATTCAAATCTCCTCTATGCCCGATGACACGTACTCTAACTCCGCGGATCGCGATATCATTGTATAAATTGCCATTCCCGTTCGCCCGATAGGAGATCTCGGTAATCGCATGGTAATCCGGAAGGACGGATAGATCTTGCCGCGTGTCGATTCGATCGCGATGATACCCGTCGTCGATTGTATTCTATTGTGTGTGCGCGTGCGTGTGCGTGTGTGTGCGTGTTGGTCCTGCTTTCCGTCTAGCCGCGGCGAAACCGCTCTTGTTGCATCAAATACAGCTTTGTATACTCTAACCCTTCATGTACTCTTCTGTTTTTTCTGATCTCCGTTCGGTCGCGTAGCATCTCCGCGACTTCTCCGCGTTTCGTTCCCGATCGCGCGACACCAGATTTATCCGTCCGCCCGAGACCGCCACGCGATGAATCGCGTCCGCGTCCGCGTCCGCGTTCGCGTTCGCGTTCGCAATCGCGCGCGTAACCACCGCGGCGATCAGACACGGGGGAAAAGAGAGAGAACGCAAGAATAGAACGAAAAGTACAGTTGGAAAGAAGAGAGGAAGGAAGATCGTGGGCTGTTCTGTTGCAGCTGACGGACAGATCATGGTCGACTACGAGGACGAGTTCGATGAATTCGGGGACTCAAAGTGCTCGCTGTGCCAGCGCAGGTTTGAGGAGCAAGGTAAAATCCTCCCCTTCGACCGCCAACGATCGAACGTGTTTCCCACATCGGAGATATTTCACGTTGCGCAACACCAATGTAGAGACAAGCCGTAGTAGAATGGTGGGAGAGACAGGACCAAGCTTACCAACTCGTGAGACAGGCCTAGAGAATTCTCGCTCGATGCTTCCCAAATTCTCCTCCGCATCCTCCTCCGCATCTTCCTCCGCATCTTCCTCCGCATCTTCCTTCACAGGCCCTCCGTTTTTCCCGCGAGTCTTCCCCCCGCGTTCTTTTCCGCGCGCGCCCCCTCGATCTGTTCGATCTCGATTTCGATCTCGATTCGCGCGACGCGAGCCTCCTTCGACGGCATCGAACCGTGTCCGTCTCGCAGAACGTAGCGGCGTTTTTGGGAAGCATCGTACCGATCGACGATCCTCGACGCCGACGATTCGCTGGTTCCTCGTCGATTGCGCGAGGCCCGATCGAAGTCGCGTAAACGAAGTGCATAGATCGGAACGAAGGGGAAAGCAGCGCGGATCGTCGGTGCAGGGGTGCTCGAATACGAGCGCAGAGTGCACCGATCGCCGCGTCGAGCGATTGAACCAGACGTGGTTGGACCCCGTGAGCCACTGCCCTAAACTCCGTCCAGGGCACCGACACACGCCCGAAAGGGTTGAAAGTTTGAACCGCATGTCTACAGGTCTTACGGGGTCACTGGCCCGCAGCGTTTAATCGCTGGACGAAACGTCGCGTTACAGAACGTTACGAGAGATTAGCATTCGGACTGTATGTACATGGTAATTAGCGTTGTTGAACCCACCCACACGTTTCTCCCGTATATACGAGTACGTACGTACGTACGGCGTATTATTCATCGGACCGTGGTTCGAATATCTTGGCAAACGTTTGTTTGAATCATTTGGCCTACGCTTCGCTTACGCTTCATTCTATTCCCAGTTGTTGTTGTTCTTTTCTGTCCATGCCGCAAAGATACCGATACGACATACAATTTGTAATCTGTAATCTGTAGCGACACCGCCTACGACGAGAGATCTCGTAGCGATCCAGGCCCGAGTTCGATCGACGACGAGCAAATCTCGTCGTCGCTTCCTCCCCAATGTCCTCTCTCTGACTCTCTTACCCATTTTATTAACCCGTTGCTAGTCCGTTGTTAGCCCGATCATTGTAGCCCGACTATCGGCCCGTTATTGGCCGAAAACGTGTTTTGTTTCGTTGGTTGAGTCGTTTATTTTGCGGTAGCTCGTCGAGCATCGTCATCGAAACGAAAAGGGAAGCGAGAGTAGCGAAGTTTGCGAACGCAGTTTCGTCCCCGTTCGCACCGCGCTCGGTTTGCAGCGTGTCACGGTTACCCCTCGCCGGACGACCAGCTTCCTTCGTCCTGGAACTTCCACCCTCTTTGACGTTTACGCGTTCGATGGTACCATCTAGCTCGGCTTTGAAACGCTTTCGCGAATGTGGAGCTTCACTGCGGAAAGTTGTCGACACGACCGTGTCCTCTCGTCCTATCTCTTCTTCTTTTTCTAGCCCTGGTTTTTTTTCAGTAATTTTTTTCGTTCGTCTTTGTTCGATGGTTCGTTCAGTTTCCCCAAACCCCGCAAGCTGATTATCCACCGCGAGCTCTCGTGGAAGCCGTGTACGCGTTTCGACTCGCGATTCACGAACGGAACGTTCTCGCGGTTCCATCGATCGATAGTCGAACGAGAGGAACGTTTTCGGCGTCGGTTTCTGTTACGAAACGACGACACGATGGACGCCGGTGGGGACGGGGCTGAGACGATGGGGTAGGGTTGCGAGGAGACGACGGATTCGTGAAAAAGCGAGGAAAAGCGATAACGACGCGCGACTGCTCTCATTCGCCGAACGATCTTTCTCGCGCAAACGACAAAAGGCAAACCTGAGACACCACTAACCGCTTTTCTAATTCCCGGTGAATAACTATCGCTCGCTCGCTCGCTCCGACGATCGAGGGAGAGGCACAATCGTAATGATCGATGCAATGCCGTGATAGGTAACTACAGCTGCCTGAAGGTGGATCTGATTTTCACGCGAGATCGTGCCTTCTACTTCACGACGGTCTTCATCCCGGGGATCATTCTGGTGACCAGCTCCTTCATCACCTTCTGGCTCGAGTGGAACGCCGTGCCGGCGAGAGTGATGATCGGTAAGCCTTTCAACTCTCGGCGCATCATTTAGCCAATTGTCCGAGCGCAAACACCTCGAGCACCTCGAGCGAGTCCGCTCGCGCCCCGAGGCACGGCCGGCCGCGGAAAAAGAATCGATTCCGCAGCGAGGCTGCTTACCCGGGGAAAGAGAGAGCACGCGGAAGATTCGTGCCGCGCCGACGCCGGCGTCGGACCCCGGAAAATCTTCCTCTTTCGTCCGAGCTTTTTAACTTTTAACGAGCCGACGTCGTCGGAACGATGAAACAATCCGACGCGGCGCCGCGGCTGGGTAATCCCGCCGAGAAATAACACGGTGTTGAAGATGCATGGAACGAGGCCGAAGACGTAAAGTGCAATCTCTGGCTCTCTTTCTCTCTTTCGCGCGCCCTCGCGGGGGCACGCTGCTTCCTCTTTCCGCGTTGCCGGCAAGATTAACCCAGACCAGCGAGTAAAACGTTGCAATGTGCTTTCGCGAAACATAAACTTTTCAATTAGGTTTGCCCCGACGCTGATAAAAGTACGAGGAAGTGAAGGATCGACGATCTGTTCGCAGGTGTGACGACGATGCTCAACTTCTTCACGACGTCGAACGGTTTCCGGTCGACGCTTCCGGTCGTGTCGAATCTGACTGCCATGAACGTGTGGGACGGCGTGTGCATGTGCTTCATCTACGCCAGTCTACTCGAGTTCGTTTGCGTGAACTACGTCGGCCGGAAGCGGCCGATGCACAACGTCGTCTATCGTCCCGGAGAGAATCCCGTGACCCAGGTACTTTTACGACACCACGCCCGCCGACAACACCTGCATATTCTATTCCTACACCTCTATCTATCTATCTATCTATCTATCTATCTATCTATCTATCTATCTATCTATCTATCTATCTATCTAATCTATCTATCTACTATCTGTCTTTCTATCTTCTAACTATCTATCCATATCTGTCTGTCTGTCTGTCTGTCTATATCTATTATATACGTTTCTTATTTTCTTTCGAATTTCTTACGATTCTTTTGGTTTCGCGTTCCGAAACGTATGCGAGTCGAGAGGTCCCGCGCGACGCTTCTCTCTTACATCTCTCTCTCTCTCTCTCTCTCTCTCTCTCTCTCTCTCTCTCTCTCTCTCTTTCTAGAACTTTATATTTTATACTTTACCGTTTGATTAGCCGCCGCCAGCGCGGCGGAAACTGTTGTCGCTCACATTCTGTCGATTTTTGTCTCTGCCCCACCAAACACCCCCACGTTCCACACACGATTTGTTGCTCGGTCTCACGATATTGGTTTTTCGCTTCTTGTTTCCCTTTCCGTCTGTGTCTAATCGTGCTCGTTCTCACCTTTCTGTTTGGAACGCGTATTACCCCCTCTTACCCCGTTACTTTCGATCCAAAACCGTTTTCGTTCTTCTATTCTTCCAGTCGTTCTGTCTATCGCGTCGTTCTCTTTCTCTCTCTCTCTATCTCCCCGCCCCTTCTCTCTCTCTCTCTCACTCTCTCTTTTTTCGAACGATCTCACCGCTTACGTTTCTTCTTCTTCTACTATCTATACTTCTTCCACTTCTTCTTCACGCTGTGTCGTACCATGTTCTACTTCCGAATTGTCGCGGGGACACACCTCTTCTCGCGATCGACGGAAGTGGTTATTCGCGCCGCGGGATCCACGGATCTCTCGCGGATCCGACAGAGGCGACATCATTATACTTCGCATACGGCGTAAACGATAGCCGGTCACATGTCAACACCACATGACGTGTCTTCCTTTTGTTTTGAGACACGAGCCCCGAACACCGAGTGTGCGTGTTTCTTTGAGAATGATCAACGGAGCACCTGTTTGCGCGAGAACTCGTGTTCCATTTGTGTTTTTTCCCGCTGGAAGCCCGACGCGGAGGCGAGCAAACCGCCGCGCTCGATGCCAGAAAATCAGAGAATCAGAACACCAGACAGCCAGAAAATCGGAGACGAAAGGTTTGCCCGCTTCCGTCGACGATCTCTCCGCCAATGCATTTCTACTTTGCTCCCGTAACCCCGGTGAACTCCCGTTCACGTTCGAGATTCGCGCCCGCGGGTGTCGGATCGATCCTTGGGACGATCGACGAGGATCGAGAAAGGACAGGTGACGGCGCCGGTCGCTTCGAGCAATCGTGGGACGGGTTTCGCGATCTCTTTCTCCCCGGTTCGAAACGGGCTCGAATAAACACCGCGACGATCGAAGCGGAAAGCAAACGGAAACGCAAACCACCCGACGACGGACCAACGAGAATCCATCGTTTCCTGTACTCTCGTCGGACTCGGCCGAGGCTGCAGTACTTGCATGTCTCTCCTATAGTTTCGCTCTGACTTCTCTCTATCTATCTATCTATCTCTTTATCTCTATCTCTTTGACCTACTTGGTTTTATCTTTCTCTTTCGCTCCATCTATCTCTACTCTCTTTACTCTATTTCATGGTTAGTACATTGCGACCCCAGCAACGGTACACTTACATATCTCTTTTCTGTTTCTGTCTCTCGGAAATGTCGGTGCACCGTCATTACACGGACGAGAAAGGGCCCCAGCTCCGGTTTTCGATCGCAAAAGACCAAAGTCTGTGTTCTCTTGCGTCGAAAACAACCGCATCGTGGAGCCCGAAACCGTCCCATCCCTCTCTCTCTCTCTCTTTTTCTATATCTGTCTCTCTGTTTCTCTCTCTTTCTCACCCGCTTCTTTGTTCGCGTTTCACTCGGGATCACAAGAAACTTACCGACGAAACCGAGGATTGTCACGTCACTGCTCTGCTGGCAGATCGTATTGTATTTTGTGTTCTTTGCATGTACAATTTGTCGAGAGTTGTCGTGGCGATGCGCGATGCGAGAGAGGCCTGAAAACCATCGGGAGGAGCGGGTACGCAAACATTCCACCGTCTCTCTCTCTCTTTCTCTCTCTTTCTTTGATTCTTTCTTTCTTTCTTCCTCTCTCTTTCTCTATTTCTCTCTCTCTCTCTCTCTCTCTCTTTTTCTTCCCGTCTGTGTCTTTCGAGCGAATCAGGACCGATAGGTGGAAGTGGAAAATCGAAACGGACGTCGTCGGATCCGCGTTGTTTCACTCTCCTCGAGAACTCGAGGGGCGCATCTTTATTCCTTCGGATCGTATCGACAACTCGCGCCGCTAGAAAATTGCAAAACAAAAATGCGATGGATCGAGGAACGATGACGAGGGAATCGACGTGCTCGGTTAGATCGCGATTAGTGCCAGCAGATCCACGGGGAAACGAGAATCGTAAACGGCTAAAGAGATACGGAAACGACGTTTAACGAACGACTAAGAAAATGTGCGGATGATGCGAGGGGAAGACGTACACGTTGTTACACGCAAAAACAAGCGCACACCCAAAACATAGTATACAGCAGACAGAAGCAGACTGACACGAACACGCGCGTACAGATACCCACACTCACACGATTAGTAAGAATTTGGTTGGTGGAAATGTTGGTGAGTAAGTCTCTTTGTTTGGTGTCTGTGATGTTGCAGCGGCTCCCAGCGGTGCTCAGCAGGATAGGGATAATATTGGCCAGCCCCTTGGTAAGACCCCCCATAGCATTAGGGCGCGGTCACGACTTGGCGCGTTCTCCACGGAAACCCCTAATCGCTTCGACTTTCATACGGACAAATTCCGTTCGCGTTTATCTCCGCCGCGGCGTGCAAACCGATTCGATCGCTCCGCCGAGCCACGCGTTCGATCGTCGTTTTTCCACCTGTTCACTATACACCGATTTCCCACCGCCAATTTCCCGCTTTCCGACTCGTGATTTTTCCAATTCCCAATTTCCTGCGATCGATCGTCGATTGTCGGGCGGAGCCGATCCGAAGCGGAGGCGAGAGGACGATTCGTTTCCGAGAACATCGAGAGAGACGATCCGGGGATCGATCGTTCGATCGTTTTCACGTTGATTCCCACGCGAGCTCGGGAACGTTACGCGGACAAGGGTGTGCCACGTGCGAGGTCTTAACCGCGTCCTGACGAATCACACGAACGCTAACACTTCTCCGCAAACACTTAGAGACCCAAACACACGGACACACAGACATACACGAACACAAAGAAGGATACACGCCGCTAAACACACGGGCAAAACACGCTCTCGTTCTCTCGCAGCCGTTCGAGAGAACGGACTACCTTTATCTTTCTGGCCCTCCTTCGCTTTCGCCTACTCGCCTACTCGCCTATTCGCCTATTCGCCTAATCGTCTAATCGTCTAATCGCCTTCGCTCTGCATTCTGTCCGAGGGACGCGTCGAGCGGGATGTTCGAAAAGGATCGATAGGTTTACCTGTCCTATATTTGCCTCGAGTCTCTCGGATCGCGCAAAGACTTCGTTAATCAAGGAAGAAGAACATCCCCCTCGACTCCTATCGAAACCTGCTCACCGACTGTATTCTCTTCGCCTTTGCGCCCATGCCATTTTTATCACCGTTCTCAGACTGTCTATCCTCTCTCTCTTTTTTTCTTTCTTTCTTTCTTTTTCTCTTTCCCTCTTTTTCTCTCATTCTCTCTCTCCCTCTCTCTCTCTCTTTCTCTTTCTCTCTATCCATCTTTTTTTTCTCTAGATACAGACACATATCTGTCTCTTGCCGCTCCTCTCAACCTCTATTCTCTCTCTAGTCTTTCTCTCTCAGTTTCACTCTTTCTCTCTTCGATAGATATCTAGCCTCTAATCTCTATACTACTATTGCAACGGTGCATGACCGAAGCGCATGGATCCACGTACAACGCAACCGCATCAAAGTTTTCCAGGATGCCGCAAAATTCTTCGCGCGATCCCCCTGGATCGTATCACTTCTCCGACTCCGCCTATTTCTTTCTTCTTCTTTCTCTCTCTCTTTCTTTCTTTCACTTTTTCTGTCTTTATCTCTGTCTGTCTCTCACTCTCTTTTTCCGTCACCGATGATGAAATCAGTCTCAATCCTCCGTTTCGCGGGAATAGCTACGCAGAAGGACGAATTTTGCGAGCACCCTGTTCGGAAATATAAGGTAGAAGTACAAACAATAGCCGAGCTGTAGGACGTTGTTTGCGCCTGAAGCTAGAACTTGCGCCCTTAACGCGTCGCAACGACACGCGGCTTGGATTTACTAGATCTCGAGATCGATCTCTCGGTCCAGTCTTTTCCGAAGGAAGCGCTCTCCTGTTCTCTCTCTTTCTTCCACTATCTCTATCTCTATCTCTATTTCTATCTCTATCTCTGTCTTTATCTCTATCTTTGTCTCTGTCTCAGCCTCTGCTTCTACCTCTGTCTCTGTCTCTGTCTCTGTCTCTGTTTCTGTCTCTGTCTCTGTCTCTGTCTCTGTCTCTGTCTCTGTCTCTGTCTCTGTCTCTGTCTTTGTCTCCGTCTATGTCTTTATCTCTATCTTTGTCTCTGTCTCAGCCTCTGCTTCTACCTCTGTCTCTGTCTCTGTCTCTGAGTCTGTCTGTGCCCCTGACTCTGCCTCTGCTTCTACCTCTGCCTCTGCCTCTGTCTCTGCCCCTGTCTCTGTCTCTATCTCTATATCTATATCTATATCTATATCTATATCTATATCTATATCTATATCTATCTCTATCTCTATCTCTGCCTTTCTCTCTCCCTTTTTTTGTCTTTGTCTCTGATTCTATCTCTGGTCCCTCTTTGACACTGTCTCTGTCTCTGTCTCTGTCTCTGACTCTGACTCTGACTCTGACTCTGACTCTGACTCTGACTCTGACTCTGACTCTGTCTCTGTCTCTGTCTCTATCTCTGATTCTGATTCTGATTCTGACTCTGTCTGTATCTCTGTCTCTCTTTGTCTCTGTCTCTGTCCCTGTCCCTGTCTCTGTCTCTGTCTCTGTCTCTGTCTCTGTCTCTGTCCCTGCCCCTGTCCCTTCCCCTGTCCCTACCTCTGCCCCTGCCCTTGTTCCTATCTCTGCCTCTGTCCCTGCCCTTATCTGTATCCCTATCCCTGTCTCTGTCCCTGCCCTTATCTGTATCCCTATCCCTGTCTCTGTCCCTATCCCTACCTCTATCCCTATCCCTATCCCAACCCCCATCCCCCTCTCTACTCCTGTCCCTACCCCTGTTCCCGTCTCTGTTTCCGTCATTGTCTCTGTTTCACTCGTAAATCCAAAGCCGGAGACTCCGTTTTGCATGAATCCGCAATTAGAGTCGATCGCAGAGGTACGCTCCAACGTACGTATCGCGCATCCTGACGCATGCGGGACTGCATAAGACTGCATGAGATTGCATGAGTCTGCATGAGACCGCATGGTACGCACGAACACGCACGAACACGCACGAATCTATCTATACTTACTTACGTATGCGATACGAGAGAACAAGCACGAACGGTGCAACGATTGCACGCTGCACTAGGCATGCTGTACGTCGGGTGAGAGATACTTTGTTCGATCACACACTGTACCTTGTCGCCTCGACGAGATGCTAACTACCGATGTCCAAGTCGCTTCGTTCGAGGACCACGCGACCGATTCGGGACCGTTACAAGTTATAATCCTTCCGTCTCCGCGACGATTCGGTCTCTTCATTTCTCTCTTGTCGTAATTTCGTGCCGGAGATCGGGACGGGCCCTGATCCGGGGACCGGGGAAAGAAGAGCAACGATCGCTCGATCGGTATGGACACCGTGGGCGATCGAGCGATCGATAGCATGTGCGTAGAGTCGCGACAGTGCGTGCTCCGAAAGTCGGCCAACAGCCGAGACAGGAAGGCGGCCAATGTTGACGCTTCGCTTCAGTAACTATAGTTGATCTCGCAGTCGTTTAGAGATAGCAACGATAGTATGCGAGGCTTGCGTCCTGTGTGATTTACGTGCGGCCTTTTACCGTCCCGATCCGACGTCGTTGCTCGTCGACGAGAGGATCCTCCGTTCTTACGACGGACAACATTTTTTCTTTAACGTTTCATGTTTAATGCGCGGGTGATACCGATTTGAGTACACATAAATGCACAATGACATGATGTGAGGTAAGAGGCAGCCAGAAGATAGATTAGATTACATAATTATGATAACAATTAAAACAGACAATGAATTAATAAGTTGAACTTATCGTTTGCTCTTTAAACACGACTAACGTAGACCAACGAAGTCGATATATTCTTCCCTATTTTCTTTATTTTATTTTTATTCTTCATTGTCTATCTTTTATTCTCGATTATTTATTATTTTTTCTTGATCATGAACGTACGCGGGAAGGTTCGATCTCCACCGATTCGATCTCTCCCGCAAACGAACCTTACGATCAAGGAATCGAATTGCTGGAATACCTTGTGCGGAAGGAATCGAGTATCGAGAAGCAAACTTACCCCGATTGAGCTTGACGCGTAGCATCAGCATCAGCATAAGCATAAGCATAAACGCATAAACATAAGCATACGCATAAGCCTAAGCATCAGCATAAGCATAAGCTTGACGCAAAGACGGAGGATCGGTAAATTGCGCGACGATCGGGAGAAGAAGCTGTTGGTCGGGAGACCAACGTCGAATTGGTCAACGTCGACGACACCCTAGGCCCTAGATTCTGTACAGTTTGTTATAGGAAGGGCCGATGTCCGCATCGAAGTCGATTGGAATCGATCGAAGTCGCATCGGGACCAGGGATGCCACGGGACGGCGTCCCATCGATTTTCGACACCTTGCCCTTCCACGTGTCGTCCACGACCGCCGGGCGGTCCGTCATTTCCCCCACTCTTTCCGCCGAGACCACGTGACTGGACTCCGGGTGGTCGTATTCAGCGCAGTCACGAAAAGTCACTACGCTATGAGTGGGGTGGCGACGCATGCGCACACATGCGGCACTCTCTGCGCATGCGTCGCCACCCCACTTCTAGCGTAGTGACTTTTCGTGATTGCACTGACTACGACCACCCGGTAGTCCGGCCAAATGGTCTCGGCGGAAACTATGGGGAAGGGAAGGATCGCTCGGCGGGCACATATCGGCTAGACGGGGAAGGGCAAGGGGTTCGTACTGGCAACGACGATCGAGACGTCGATGCCGCTCGGTCGACGCTCGAGTTCGATGCGCGTCAGTCTAATTACAATACGTAGATGTTATACATTGTACGGCATGTAATTCGTAAGTTATACATACACACAGAGGCACGAAAGTGTTGATCGATATACATTGATCGTGTACCTACTACTTATTTAAGAGAAAAGAAAACAACGATTCCACTTTTCGACGAGTTCCTCGAGACGGTATGCTCGTCGGCCGATCGATCTATCGAGACGCGGTCGGAATCCGTTCGGTGATCCGTCTTTCCGGGGAATTCTCACGCCTGTACGTGCAAGCTTGTCCGCCGAATGCCTAATACCCAAAGCCGAGAGCCGAAAGATCAAAGCGCCTCCATGTCACCGCTTAACTTGTACGCTTGTCATTCTCGAACGATCGCGATCGCCGCCGTAGATCCGGCGATAGATCCGAGAAATGTCGAAGAGAAGCTGCTCGAAGAATGGATCGTTGTTTGCCACGAATCACACGTAACGCTATAAGATTCTTCTACGGAGACCCTGTCGCAGGGTAAAAAGAAGCGAGAGGGCGGTCCGCCACCAGGAGCTACGACAGGACCGAACGAGATCGTGACCTGCACCAACTGTGGACCTAATCCCTGCACGCATACGGCCACCAACGGATGCACCGCCGAGGTATGTTAATTGCTCTCCCATCAATCTCGAAATATCTAGCTAACGGATCCCGACAACCGGTGGCCGATACGCGTCGCCACCGCTAATCCTCCCCATCGCAATCTAACTCAACCCTTCTTCGTTCATCGGACAGGCTGTTTCGTTCGCCGAAAATATTGTATACCGTCGGGTCTATTCAACGAATCGGAAGCGACGAGCAGACAGCTGAAAAATCGGTTCGAACTCGTTGAGCCTTCGTGGCTGCTTTTATCGGACCCGATGCGAGTAGCTAATAAATTAACAACAAACAGAACCATAATTCCAGGGAAATCGAAACGATCCCATTGCAGATTTTCGATTTTTCAATTATTAAGTGCAGGGGGTCGACCGGAGTTTAGGGTTAACCTTCAAACAGCCGGCATGATGCTATATGGAGTCACTAGTATTGTACTGTATTTTGGAGAATAAATAGCACTGTATTGTCTGACTCGATTCATGAGAAAAATTATTCATCGTATAGTCTCGTCATGCCTACTCTGCACCATATAACAACATATTCCAAATATTTATATTTATTTATATTTATAAATATATAAATATTATTTTCTAAATATTTTCTCTCACAGATCGAGTCAGATGAAAGAGAACTATCTGTTCTCCAAAATGTGGCAAAACTATTCAAAAGCAATTTCGCGAAAGCGACAGAACGCTTAGGTTCGGTGTGCTCGGAATCAGTGTCGCTTGTGTGTCTGTTGCAGCTGAGAAAAAAGGAGCCGCCGCATCCGATCCGCGTAGCGAAGACGATCGACGTGATAGCGAGAATCACCTTCCCGGTCGCCTATTTCATGTTCCTCACCTTTTTCTTCATCCACTATAAGGGCACCTCGTAGACCGGCACTGGGCACCGGAGGAGGCGATCGTCGAGAGGACTCTCCACCGGTCGATTGTCGAATCGAAGGAAAATCGACGGACTGTCCGCGTGTTTCGCGCGGCTATCGACGGCTGTTCGTAGAAAAGAGAAGAGAAGAGAAGAGGAGGGTAAGAAGCGCAGAGAAGAAAATCAAGGATCGGCAAAGATCTGTGACCGGGAGAACGCGAAGGAGGGGCGCACTCTCGCATCGTATTGGTGGATTAGCCTTTTTCTCGTCCTTTACTCACTACACGCGATTACGGTTAAAAGCACAATTTCCCGACGAGTTCGATCCAGCGACCGATCGACAACGAACTCACACGAACACATGTACACAAACACGAAACACGCAGCGAAGATGGCCAAAGAGAAGAAAAAGTAGAAAGAGAAGAGAGGGAGAAGGAGAAGGAGAAGGAGGAGGAAGAGGATAGAGTATAAACGGAAGAATATGCGCGTAGAACACGGAACACGATAAACACGTACACACGCTCGATTTCTTGACTTCTTTTCTTCTCTTGTCGGATAGTCACGCCGCTAATTCGAAGACGCTTCTCTGACAAATTAGCTGAACGAATCAAATCTTCGTAATGTTTAAGGAAAACGTGTTACCACTTACTCTCGTATAATCTCACAGACGGTAAGAATTATAGGGGTAAGGTCGATGCAAGTGTCGTCCATGAAATCGCTAACTCGTGATTCGCCTTTTACTTAACGATCGACCTCTTTCTTTTTTCGGTATCTTGTTATCGATTAAACGGCATTCGCGGCAAGCTCGACGCGATCGCGAGCATTCTTAGCTCTGTATTCGTGTAGACGTTTAAGCGAGATAAAAACCAAAAACCAGATGTAAAATGAAAAAAAAAACACTACGAAAAATCACAAAAAAAGTACCATCGACAGACGATGAATTATAAGAAAAGAAAAGACGTTCGCTTTTAAACCGACGCGCGGTGGGGAGCAGGGCTGCAAAGCATACAATTCCGCTGTACAAAAAGAAATAAACTATATGTATATATACACATACATATACCAGTATCGTTCATATGTATATATATGTATACATATAAATTTGGCTAATCAATCGTCGTTCCATCGAAGCTTTTCGGTAGATATATATATACATATATATATCTATATCATATATATATATATATATATATATATCGCGTATACGTACATACATACATACATACGATGGATATACAATTAATATACGTATAATTTATATATGTATATACTATTACCTTTTCTCGATCGTTCAGGGTAGCTTTCGCGCTGACATAGCTTTAAAAACAAGATTTGTATCCTGCGTAGGCGATCGAGAGACAGTGCTCGCGTAAGAGATAACGAACAGAGAAAACTTCGTAGAAAACGAGAAAAACAGACGAACGAACGAACAAATCGGTTTCCGTTGAAACGAACGGAAACGATGCGTAGACAACAAACGCGACTATTCAGGGGGAAATAAACGTATTACGGGTAAAGCTTGCGATTAGGTCCAACGAAGCGCCGACGCGCTTCCGACGCTCTTTTGATGCGCGAAGCGAAGCAACTTAGCGGAGAACGAGACGTAGCGAACCAAAAATCGGATAAATAATATCGGACTAAGTGAGAACGGTTACGCTTTGGCCGGTTCAATCGCAACATTGAAAGTAATTACGAAACATGCCGTTGTCGGAGGACTACCGTGGATCCGGAGGGACGCAGGGAGAAAACAATGGGGGACGACGAGACGAGGAGGAGGAGGAAGAAAATACTGAGAATGATCAAAGAGACCTCATGATGTAACCGGAGAGGCAAAATGTTCCACGTTTTTCCACAGTAATCCGTGTACCTTTAGAGTTTAGAGATACCTTGTATCTGCCCGATACTGTCAACGTTGTCGGTATTACGACTACTATTACTACCATTTACTACTATTATTACTATTATTACTACTGTTACCACCACCACCATCACTCCACCATCGCTACTATTACTACTACTGCTACTACTATTACTACTACTACTAATACTACTACTACTACTCCTACTACTACTACTCCTACTACTACTACTACTACTACTACAACAACTACTACTACTACTATTACTATTACTGTAACTATTACTATAACTATTACTATTACTGTAACTATTACTATAACTATTACTATAACTATTACTATTACTACTACTGTTACTACCACTGTTACTACTACTGTTACTATTACTATTATTATTACTATTACTATTACTATTACTATTACTATTACTATTACTATTACTATTACTACTACTATTACTATTACTATTACTATTACTATTACTATTGTTATTACTATTACTATTACTATAACTATTACTATTACTATTACTATTACTATTACTATTACTATTACTATTACTATTACTATTACTACTACTATTACTATTACTATTACTACTACTATTACTATTACTATTACTATTATTACTACTATTACTATTACTATTACTATTACTATTACTATTACTATTACCGTTACTGTTACCGTTACCGTTATCAGTACTACGTCTACTACCGTTACCGCTAAGAAGATGATAACTTTTACTACCACTGTATTACCAACTCGACGCCGCTACTACCGTTATCGCTACTTTTTAAGCATAGTCATTATCGACGGTCGTTCGAAGGGATTAGACCGGGCAAGAGACAGTCAAGATGCACCGTCTAATCCGGGCCAAGTCGCTTCTCAGCAATACATCGATCGCAGACCAAAGGATCCGACGCGACGCGTATTCGATCGTACTCCGCGAACCCGTTGACGCGTTCGCTACCAGCGTTTCCAGGTACCCCCGACATTGTAGTCGCTCTTCGTGATCGTAACATTCCAAACGCTGCAACGTATCTTTCTAACCAAACCAAATGTTCTCGTATAAACGTTACAAGTTCCCGCAATGTACACGATCTGGTAGCGAACCCGTCCGCAAACAGTGGGAAATGTTCGGGCTGCTTGCGTTCACACCGAGAAACTTCTCCCGGAACGCGAGAAATCGCGAGCAGTTTCGCGGCTCCAACGATCCCGATAGGATCGGATTAGTAATAGTACCTTAGATCACGCGCCATTGGGAATGAAATTGGTAGTTGAAATTATCGCAATTACTCGTCGCTTGTATTCGAAGAGTTCGACGCGTACCGTTTGAAAATTGATGCTTGTCCGCGGGAAGAAGTGTTCTCGCGGGTCCGCTAACCGTCAGCGTACTACTCACGGTACATACGATACAGAATTAATTACAATTACGATTTCGATTAGGGCCGTAGAGAAAATAGTCTAACGTCGGCTAATGTCGGATGCACGGTCTCCATGTAAGACAGCTTCTGTTGTATCGCTGCGCCGAATTTGGAACGAGTACACGAGTATTAACCGACGGTGTGTAGCTCGTGATCGACACAACGAATACCAAATACACGTATAGAGAAACCGATGATCGGCCGATCAGGACGCAAACGAGAAACGCGCTGGACTGTTCGACCGAGAAAGGAGGTTAGAGGAGAAACACGATTTCATCGAGAACAGGCTAACTGTCTCAGTACCAGTACCAGATATAATACTTACGTTTTATACGCGTCGCGCGCCGTGTCGGCCGAACAAGTTGTCGTTTAGGTGATAGGAGAACGGGGGAGCGGTGATAAATTAATTAATATCGTTAACGTTTAATATTCCACGGACCAAGACCTAAATGTTTAGTGTCGTACGATTAGCTGCACTTGCGCGATATTTCCCAAAGCGTTCGCCTTTCGTTTCGCATCGATCCCCGCCGAATCGAAGAGAAAAAATATAAAGAGAAACAGAAGATTATAATCGCGCGCGCGACGTGGAATCAGAGCGTCGCGCATCCGTGCAATTGAAAAAAAAAAGAATCGCGAAACAACGGGCGACACCATGTATCCTTTGCGAAACCAATGATCCCGCTCGAAGAAGGAACGAGAGATCCATCCGCCGCCGCACACTTTTGCGTTCGCTTCGACGGGTTTGATTACGATTACGCTTACGCTTGCGCTTTCTCGTCCGGCCGAACTGGATGAAACGAGAGACAAAGCGATTCGATGTGCCATTACAAGCAACCTCAGTGGAACCATTCGGAACCATTCGGAACCATCGTAGATAGCCAGGTGATTCTCCGAGCACGACTATACGCGTGTACGTGTACCTGCGGCGAGAGAAACCAAGCGTTCGGATAGGTAGTTATGTACCTACTGTTTGGGTACTTCAACGATAAGAGACTCCGGACAAGAGGTTTTCGAGTCTAGGCGTCGCCAAAGTTCGAGCACACTTTGCCCTTTCTCTCTCTCTCTCTCGCTGCGTAGAATGAGAATCCGCGTGTATTACAGAGTGTTCCAAAATCCGTACGCTTTGGCGCACCCTGTATATTTTCCAGTCTATCTCCGATTTTATTCTGGTTATTTTTGTACCTTTCGACTGTGTCCACAAACGTAAGGGTAAGAAGCACACAAAGACTCTTGCGAGATTAGGGACGAGCGTACGCGCGCAATTACGGCGTCGCCTACACGCGCCTACCACGGAGCTTTGTTTCTAATTGCGTCTAACAATAAGAATGATAGGAGAACTAGAGGGAATCGGAGCGAGAGAACGACATTGACGCGAGAGCATCGTCGTCGTGTCGTGCGGTTCGCGGTCAGGTGACCGACGAATGGAATCATCCCTCGAGATGGAGATCGAGAGCGAGGAACGGGGATGAAGAGACTACCTTCAGCCGCGGATCGAACCGATACACAATTCATCGTTGCCGTTACCGCTACCGTTTATCGACGAGTTGTTTGTTTGTTTGTCACACGTTGTCCGCTTGAATTTTTCAACGTGGCTGGAGATTCGATACGGTCGTCGATCCGTAGGAATCGTGATTTACCAGGCTGCGGATCCTCGGGCGAAATCAACATTTTCTGCCAGGAGTTGATTATTACTGGACACAAGTAGCAATTTCTTCTTTCTTGAAACGTTTGCAACGAGTTGACGAGATCACGTGTTGACACCCTTAAGTTGACCTGTTTTGAATTTCAAAAATCCGCGGTCCAGCCATCACGGTCTTGACTTAATATTACGACGAAAACGTGTAAACGTGCAAGCGTGTATCGCATGACGGCATAGCGAGAGATCACGTCGATAAGAAACAGAGAACGCGATAGAGACAAAAGAATGATAATGCTGTGATGTTATTAACGGCCGTTGCGACACGGCTAGGAACGAACGCGCGACTATTTTTGCAATACTTAAGGCAAATCGAGAACCTATTTGATAAATAGATATGATTAACAATTTCTCCGAAGACGAGGATGAAGAAGAAGAAGATGATGATGAAGAAGAAGAAGAAGAAGAAGAAGAAGCTTTACGCGAAAGACCCATACACGTCCGTGTGTGCGCGTATATATGTTTGTATGTATGCAACTAGAATTCTTTCCTCTACGACGAAACGATTCGATGGCCCTGAATAAAAGACGAGAAAGATTGAATCTTGGATCCGACGCTGTGAAACAAGAGAAATCAATATCAAATAAAGGAAAGAAACGTGTTACCATCATCTTTGTTAGAGCGCGGCCGATCGTGATCTACGATCAGGCTTCGAAAGAAAAGATCGTTTTCCTATTTACGTTCTCTTCAATACATCGAAGACGCAAAATTCAAAATACCGATAAATACCACGTTTTTTCGGAAAGCATTCATTTATACGCATATACAAATGCATATACATATGTTTAAGTACATATACGTAGGTAAACTCGCGTGTAAACACATTACATATAATAATAATAAAAGTAATAATAATAATAATAATAAATAATAATAATAAATAATAAAAATAATAATGATAATTATACCGAGATATGCACTGCGTATAAACGTTCCGCGATCATAAGCAATCGCGCTATCAAGTTCAATGCATCGCAATGAAATTGATTCACAAAACTGCATACGTATTAAATATATTGATAAATGATTTCTAATCGTAAGCGTAATCTTATTAATTATTATTATATCGTAACGACGATTGATTATCTGATTTATCCGGCTGTGTTTGTAACGTACGTGATTAAATATTAAACTATCAACTTAAACAGTAACGTGCATTCTTTGTCCATGCTTACTGTGTCTCTCCCACTGGTGCGTTTCGGGTTGTTCGTTGTAAGAAAGAAAAATGGGCTATGACTCGTATAAAATTGTACAAGACTTTTATTTACAAATCACTCGTGTTTCACTCTGCTCAACGAGATGTATGACTTTTTCGTGGCCAGATCGTGCCAGCCTACAGGACCCATGTCACAATCTGCGCAAGCCAAGTATTTCACATTGTCCACGGTGTACGAGACACCGATATTCTCGAATGTGTACATGTCCTCTACCAACCAATGGTCCGTAATAAGTTCTTTTTGGTCGGCTTCACCTTCTCTTTCCTCCATCCTTTGAACGTATGGCAGATTAAACTAGAATCAAATTTAACTAAAGTAACTACAGCTTTTATACAACGTATATTGTTGAGCTGTATCGAAAGCTACGTATGATCGAATTTCATAAATCAGGAAACAGTGCGAATGCACGAGTTTCTTTGGTTCAACGATAAAGTAAACAAACTTTGAGGTTAGGTTCCACAGTGTCACATGAAAATCTATGCACGGATAGAACCGTGTAACGTTCGAAAGGATTTCACTATTGTTAGCTAAATTAGCGAATCCTTTTCTTTTTTTCTTCAATAACACACCGTTATGTATTAAACTGACAATCGATCACCTCTATCTTTACTAGCCGGGCTGCACCTGGATTCAACATTTTCGAGGGGCAAAATGTGCAGTGAACTTTCGTCTTGTTCCTCTCATCTTTGTCCACCAAGGTTCCCTGGTCCGTTTCCGTCGACATGTTTCTCGAAGAAGAATCTGGTTATTGCAATTGCAATGCTACGTTCACTACCATTGACTATTCGCGTTCAAACAAAACAATCCGCACAGCTAATCTGTCTCGCTCGGAATTCAGAATCGATCTATGACGCGATACGATAATCGCACGGTGTACTATCGATTGTCGATTGTTCAGATCGGACAATTTGAAATGTTCATCGTCTACCGTAGACCGTGATGTAATCGTCGGTTCGTTCAATTTTTTTATCGCCTAACAGCTGCCAACCAAATTCGTGAAACTTTTCGTCGAAAGGCATCGGGTCGGTCCAACGGTGTTGATTCTCTTCAGGTCCGATCACGAAGATCAACTTCCCTTTGTAATTCTCGACGTACTCGCAAAACGCCGGTCCGTTGTTAAAATAACAAAACAGAATGGCGTGGTTTTCCGGCACGCGTATATCTTTTGTGTTGCCGCCGCGAACGAGCGACACATTGCTCAAAAACAAAGGTGGAGAATACTTGCTGCACCACCATGATCGGTCCAATTCTATGCCGGCAACTTCCAACCCTTGAAACAAAACTTGCCGTTTTATACGATCTATTAATATTAAATTAACAAGTTTCTTACGCATACGCACTCCGCGTAACTAAATTTAATAACTAAATTTACTAAATTAACTAATTTAATTTACTAAATTAAATTTAATAAATTAACACGTTGGCTGCCGTGGGGGTCACCGGTGACCGGCACTCGACTTGGCTACAGCGCCGTGGGGGCCATCGGTGACCGGCGACGCGACGAATAGTTAAAATACATAATTAGGGTAAACATCAATACGCATAAATTTGTAAATAATATAATATTATAATAATTGTAATTTATTACAATGTGCCACACGAAAAATGCATAAAACAAGTTTATACAACTAAACTTATCTGCTGTAAATAATATTTCAACATAATATGCATCGCATAATGAAAAATTCATGTTGGCGCCTTGGGCAAGTCACGTAAAATTCGCGCGGCAGCCAACGTGTTAAATTAAATTAAATTTACTAAATTAATTAAAAAAATTTAATTTACTAAATTTACAAAATTAACTAAATTTTTTTTACCAGAATACGTTTCAAACAACCACTCAAATAATCCAGTTCCGCACCCTACACTTGTCAATCCAACCACGTGGTTCTTCTCCATTAATTCTTTGATCCAACGTAGATCGTTCACGGTTGGCAGAACCCAGAATAATCGACATTTCTCAAATTCGTTCGAACTACATTCGAGATTGGCGATATCTTCCCATCTACCTTGACCGTAGAGCGCGAGAACCGTTCTCTCGATATTTTCGTTGCTCATAATTCTGTCAGCGAACGGCTAATTTTCAAACGTGGTACAGACGTTCTCGCGTCTGACAAGACACTGGCACGACCTAAAATACGCTTAACGATTGATTATTAATAGTTCAGAAAACTCTCAGATAACATCCTTGACTTACGTAATTCGTTAAATTGTAACGGTTATACATATCCGTATCGACGACAAAGTCTGGCTATACATAGTTGCAGACAAGTTATCGCTCGATGACGGCGCTGCGAAGACGCGATGTAATTTGCTTCACTCCATTTATCTATGAAGAATGCCACGTTCGATTGCAGGATTATTCATTCTTCACCTGATAAAATATAGCTAATTATATAAATTGCTTGCTCGAGTACCAATTTGTATCAGTCGATGCATGCTTCTATCATCTCCTATCTTTGTCAATGCGCCAATAAAAGTACCTATTAGATCTCTGTAATGAGCATTCGTGGTGATACTGCTCATTGATTTCATATCACAGACTGTCATAATCGCGTCTATTTATGGGTTTTCAAACGTGTGCTGTGGCACATATCGTCACATACATACACAATTCAGGATCATCGTAAGACATTACTTATGGCAAAATTAGGACATAATAAAATAAGACAAAACCACAGGAATGTTTAGGAGAATCTATTGCATCGATATTGTATAAAAAATGTAGACGACAACATTGTAATTGCTCCTTGAAATTTTATTGACTATTGTGTTAATTAATTATGTTTTACGATGTTGTAGCCAGCTTTCTTCGCATTATATGAGTGCACTAGATTCTCCTGAACAATTCTCTATCCACGGTGAATTTTTGTATGTTCTTATAACGCCATCATTAATGTTTTTCAGTGACCCCGCGTTGTTCTAAGTCCATACAGCACCAATTGGAGTAGCGGCAAAATGCTTAAACTGTTAACCGAAGTCAACTGCTGGTAATTTGACTAACAGTTTGGGCGTTTTACCACTACCGCAATTAGCGCTGTATGAACCTCGAACAAAGCCTTATTTTTTCTCCACAAGAGGTGTCACAATCGTTCATGTATACACACAGCAGTGTCACGTAGAAACATTAATTATAACAAAATTGAACGATCAAAACGTAAACCAAGGCAACAGAACTGTTCAGAAGAATCTGCTGCATCGATATGATCTAAAAAAAAAACAAATAAGAACAATGCAAAATATAATTAAATATTTAAATTTGATTGGCTATTATATGAATGTTGTTATAAATCTTTTTTACATGATATCGATACAGTAAATTCTTCTGAGCTCCATGCCTTTGGCCATCTTCTTTTTGTCCTAATTATATATGCCGTAATTAATGTTTTTAACCGGTCCTGCATTATCATATGTAGAAGCAAAAGTGGATGCCTCTAGTGGAGCAAAAATGAAGCTTTGTTCGGTCTGTGCTTTAGAAAAATTCTGCGCATTCGGTACTTTGTCTTCCAGTTTGAACATTTTACCGCTATGCATACTGGCGCTGTACGGACCCTTAAACGTGAAACGCGGTAAAATTGAAGAAAAGCATAGCTATCATATCACAAACAAATGGTGCATCTCGATATAAAATTTAATCAATAAATTCATATATGCTATATACATACGTGAAACTAATTAATATCATATCATTCGACGCTTCAAGGCACTGTCAAATATACACGACGATCGGATTATGTATCACGATATAAAAAATTAATAAATCAATGTATACTACAAAATAACCCTGACCTAAACTTTTCGATAATTCATCTTCCATCCTCAAATCTTCACTACGTTAAATTTCTAATTAATTTTAGTCTGTCACTGTAATATGTGTTTCTTAACTAATAAGTTTCTTTTGACCGTAAAAAAATAAATAAAATTCATATGTGAAACTAATTAAAATTATAATATCGTTCGACGTTTCAAGGCACTGTCAAGAATACATGCAGACATGCAACAGAATGCACCGGGGTATCTGCTAAAAACATATTACATAATTCTCGTTATATGGAGTTTAAATCTAACTCCTGCAGTGCATAATGAATGTCGTCCGTGGAGACGTTCAATAAAATTTTTTGGTGTATGTCGTTCCTCGAGTGCTCGCATATTAGCAATCTGCTAGCCCCTAATCTTCCACAAATGGCAAGTGTCTCCGTTACAGTAGGAATTTTAATTCCTGTAATGTAAAATCAAATGCATTACTTTTAGGAAACCTTTGAACGCTGAATACACAAACAAAAACACACCATCGAAAGAGCACAGCGATTCGAGTTGTCTATATGCATTTTTGAAGTACACTTCCTCGATGGATGTTCGCGACACCTCCGCGGATACCGCCTGTAAAAACATTTGTTCCATCTTCGAGCAACACTTTATGGCCTGAACTTTTGCGGATGCGATCATTTCAGACACGGCTGCCGTGACATCTTGAAGGGATATGGTTTCAGCGTTTCGCGATTCCGCGATCTCCATTGCACGACGACATATATCTAAAGCTCGTCTAGCGTCTCCAGATACAGCAGAAACTTTCCTGTAACAGAAATGTTTCGTGAGCAACAGCGATTCCAGTTTCAATAAAATTCCCTTTAGTTAAATCACGACGATACCGTGAAACGAGTTGTACAGCTTCGCTCCTGAAGCCGTTGAAATCTTTCAATCTGGACATTACGATTTCTTGCAACTGTTTATAATTATATGGCTGAAATGTTAATCGTGTAAGGCCCAATCGCGACGTAACACGACCCATTAACGCTCTCTCGGGCAAATCCATAGTGTTAGCAATGGTTACTACGATCAGATGTGCCGTTGTCTTAGTCGGCCAATCTAATAAATTGTATACAACGTCTTGACGCTTCGTGCATAAAAAGTCCAGCTGCATCAATAATTAAGAAATAAATCGTCTGGATATCGATTAAATCGGTGAAAACTTTTAAAAATAAATCATACCTCATCCACAAGAAGTAGCGTCATTTTAGAATTGGTCCTACGGAATCTATGTTCAAGTATAGAATAAGCTTGCTCCCAGGTAACAGTTCTACCATCCAGCTGTTTCAGAATTTGCACGTAAGATTGCCGTGGTTCTGTTAATTTCATTCCATTGATGGCAACATAATCAAAATCGTCCAATTGGCCTTTAATTATTAACTTCTGCAAGCACCTCACAGCTTCGTTTACAGTTGCAGTCTTTCCAGTACCTGGTACTCCACTTATATATATACACCTGTAAATAATATCAGTTTATTCTTATAATTTCATAAAATTATAATTTACAAGATAACATTTTTTTTCTTCAATACATACCCTCCACTCTTATCTTCCAATTTTCCTTTAAGAAATGTGAAAATACTATTGAATTCCTCTTCCCTGCAAGGTAAAGACTTTGGCACAGCACTAACATGTAATCTGGATCTGGCCTCCTGTAAAGGTGTAGCTGGTTTCAATAAAGCGTTGTGTCTTTTTCCAATTGATGGTGTTAAATTATTATGTTTCAATGAACGCGATTTAGGAGTACTCGATAGAGTCCCATCTAATTGTGCCTCAATATTTCTTCTTATATTATTTTTCTTTTGTGGTGTGGAAACATTTTTCTTTGCTGACGAAATTTTAATGCGTTTATACATATCAGCCAACGAATCTTCCTCTTCATTGCTTTTGTCATTGCCAACAAACTGCACATTTTTTTGAGTACTCTCAGAATTTATTCTCTTTTGTTTGTCCCCTCTAGTAGGAGTGGCTTTAACTGCCGACGAGATTTTTATATCTTTATACAAATCAATCAAAAATTCTTCACTGTCGCTTTGAGTTTTATCAATATGCTGTCCCTTTTCCTGACTATCCTTGGCGATCACCCTTTTCTGTCTCCTAACCCTGCTGGGTGTACTAACTATCTGTTCCTCTCTTATAGTTTCCTTTCTAGCTATGGGATCATTTCTGTTACCATTCTCATTATTTTCTGTATCATTGGACTTTCTCGATGATGTTAGATCTATTATTTCTATTATTTCTATTACTTCCGAATCTGGCACCAATTTTTCACCAGTTGTCTTATCTTTTACAAGAGAAACACGATTTCGCTTATTGGTCCTAGCATTTTTTGTAGCTTCCTTTCTAGCTATGAAATCATTTGCTTTACTATTTTCATTATTTTCTGATTCATTGGACTTTCTCAGTGATTTCGTTTTTGTTATTTCTACATCTGTACTACCATCTGTGTTATTATCTTTTATAAGAGGAACATGATTTCGTTTATTAGCCCTGCTATTTCTTGGAGTTTTATTTTTATTCCCACTGTCTTTCAGTGTTCTATTTTTTGTTTCAAAAGCACGCAGAAGTAATTTGTCTTCATTATAATTAATATTTTTCCTCCTTCTAAGAGATGGAGAATTTTCTTGAGCAAATTGAACATTATTCAAAAAGTCTAATGAATCACAGTGATAGGAAGAAAGTCTTAAAGGTGGTCTTCTAATTCTACTATGAGTTAATATTTCCTGCCCAATTTGTAGGTCTCTTAATTCTTTTGTGTTACGAATTCTAGTTTCGCTTGTACTGTCATTATAAGAATCTTCAGTTTCTACATCCGAACAACTTTTCCTGCTTTGTTTCAATATTCGATTGCCATTCTTTTTATGTCTTTGTCTGTCACACTCAGAGTCGGTATCAATTTTATACAAACTTTGCTCTGTAGATCGTCTTAATTTAATTTTAAGTGAAACTTTCTTGTCCAATAAAATACGTTTCTTTTGTAATGCGTAACAGACATTTTGAAATATATTTTCTTCGTCCGAAGAAACGTTTGCATCGTTCTCTTTTCTAGTCTGTAACTTCGAGGTGCGTTTTCTGTGTAGCTTATTTTGCGTTTTCTCTGTAGCTTCTTCAGACACACTTCCCGAGTCAGAATCGGAACGTGCATTAAGAGCTTCGAGTATCTGATTATCCGAATATTTGTTTAATTTCATGGTCATTGTAATCCTCTTTCATGTATTCGTTAGTCACTTTCTCTCAATAACTGAACTCTAATTTCGTTCATTTGCTAGACTGAATGTAAAATGTTATGTATTTACTTTTGTATAGTACATTTTGCAGTATTATTTGCAAACTGTTTATAAACTGAGTTCTTAACGTTGATTCGCTATATGACATAAAATAAAAAAAATAATAAATAACAATAATAAATACATGTGTATGAACGTATGAACCGCCAAATTTTTGTTATCACAACACATAAATAACCAAGTCAAAAGAGAGATCCAATACACCTGTCTGAAAAAATACACTGAACATAGCGTTCGAATATATATTTTCAAAATATTCGACCGTCTATTTTGACTCTTTTAAATCGATAATCAATGTTAACAACGATCAACTGTAATATTTTTAATTAATAAAGAGTTTCTCAAATAACAAAATTTGACGATGGCGACAACATCTATAGCTGCGGGATTGTGAACTAATTTTCCCTATCTTTTCAATACGTAAGACAAGGATGGAGACAAAAGTTGGTGGCACAAGCGCCCCCTTTTCTCTCTTATAATAGGGAAATCTTAGAATAGGAAAAACGAATCCGCCCCCGTAGATGGCGCCACACAGAAAAGAGTGCGGATCCATCGACAGTTAATGTAAAAAATCGATGACACGAAATTCGAAAAAGGTGTTGGTACTAGTAACAAAAATGATGTATCAATTTGCGCCACGTGATTTTTTATGTCCAGCTTTGAGGTTATGATGTAACGGCGGCATAATATTCGTGAACTTACAATTGGCGCGAAAAGAAGAGATAGATAAGCGTAAACAGTAAATGCTGAAGGTTTTTAAGCCGAACAGACTGTTTAATTTCGAATGAAAGCTCTATTTTGAATATGATTAGTCCTCATAAATTTTATAACAAGGAAATAATTGCCAAAGCTGAGATGCAGATGGTGAAACCGTATTCAAAACCGTTTTGGGTGGAGGAACATCGTAAAATGCCATTGCATATTTTAGGCCCGCCAACTTTTTGGATGGAATTTGAAAAACAAGTAGATGCGATGGTAACTGCATTTAAAAAGAGCACTAACACCGATATGCTTTGCACATTTGTCTATCAAGGAGATAATGGCTATCGTAAATTTGTGGTAGCTCATCCCGAGGTCTATTGGTGGCATTACGAACATCGACCTCCGGAAAAGAGGTGCTCTTACGAGGTAGTACATATTTCGTACTATTACCAGTATTAATTTATGTATATATGTGCAGTAACACAGAAGCAATTTTAAACTAGGTGATCCCAGAAAACTCTCCTTGCCGTCTGTATTTGGACTTAGAATACTCAATTGAGCTGAATCCTGAGAGTTACGGTCCTGTCATGACTAACACTATAATTGATATTATTGGTGCTTATTTTCTTAAGTATTGGGGCTTACCATGCAACAGGTACAATGTGCTCAATTTGGATTCCACTACACCTGAAAAATTTAGCCGGCATGTTATAATTAATATCAAAGATGTAGCGTTCAAAGATAATTATCATGTTGGTAGATTGATAAAATCAATATGCAACGATATTGTAAAATATGTTTCCACGGACCAAAACCAGCATAGTATTTTAAGTTCCTTTGATAAAACAAAACTAGAACAATTGTTTGTAAAAACACGTAAGGGACACAAACTGTTTATAGACACAGCAGTCTATACTAAAAATAGACATTTTAGATTGTATAAATCTACAAAATGGGGAAAACAGTCTAATATGGAAATTTCTAATGACTGTAAATATATTCCTTCAAATTTGCACAAAGATAAGGAGTTGTGCATATTTATAGATTCATTGGTCACCTTCTTTACTTCTAAATCTGATTTGATACTTTTGGAATATTCAGATATGTGTATGGTAGAAGCAAAACGTTTCAAGCCATACTCGCCAAAGTATCTCTATCAAGAAACTGAGAAATATTCGAAGTATCCAATATTGGATAAGTACATTCGCGACAAGATCCACCCTGGTAAAATACGCGCATGTAAATATCATGATTCTAACAAAGTGTTAGTTTACGAGACAACTGGATACAGGTACTAACGTATGGTCGAAGATTCGAGTTGCTAGTTCGAATATAACTGAGAAACTATATAGACGAATTACAAACATTTTTTGGTTTACAGATATTGCGAAAATATTGGTCGATGCCACAAAAGCAACAACGTTTTTCTCATCATAGACTTAATAAATAAAACAATGTATCAGAAGTGTCATGATGAAGATTGTACAGGTTTTAAATCGGAACCAAAGAAATTACCAGAGGAAGTTTGCTTTCAAATCGGCGACGAAAACGATATTCTCTTAAGTTCCGTTGAAATCGAGAGTGTATAGTACAGGAAATTGATATTTATCACGGTAAAATGTTTTATTAGGGTAAAGATAACAAAAAAAATAGGCTTTAGATTAGGAACGCACACATATATGGAAATAAGATTCAGTGAAATGCGTTATTTCAGGTACATGGTACACAGCTTCTGGCCAAAATTCTTCGAAAAGATTTCCCGTACAGAATGTCTTTGTTACCGTTACGACAGAGTTCAAAGTTATTGTGTAATATGGAGTTCTTTACCAATTGATACAAATTTTTATCGTACAAAAGGAGTATTATATATGAGTTACATGTGTGCAATGAAACCAAATACGGAAAGGAAGATTATATGCAACATACGTATGTACACGAAACAGACGCACACATAAATATGTATATATGTATATACATATACATATATGCATAAACGCACGTACTCGTCCTCTGATATATATGTATAAATATGTTGTATTATTATTACATTGCACGCGCGAACGTATGTACATACAAGTTTATATTAAATAAATTTGCTATTTTATACATCTATATTTAGACTACATTCGCTAAATGTACACTGATACAATAAAATATTTTAATTTGTACAATTCTGTGTAAAATTTAGTTGATAATATTCTCCATTGAAAAATTCATATAAGTATATCGCAGCGAGTAGTAGTATTCACTCGGTTACGCATGAACGACGTAAATGAAATAGGACATGAGGAGGGTGAATCAGTCTCGCAATTGTAGTTTTCATAGAAGTTTTGTCGCGAGTCGTTTGATGTGTTTTTTTTGTGACGTGCGTTCGTATAAATACGATATATTTGACTTCTTTCTGTGAGCGCAAGCGATTCTGTCCATTCGGAGTTACGATATATCATTCTATTGACGGCACCCAATCATTTTGGCCTCACACATCGTAAAATTCCCTCGTCAAGCGAATAACTTCGCTAGAAAAAAATAATCTAATAATCCCCTGCCCTCCTTGCCCGAATCTGTACCATCTTCGTCTTCATTTTCGCCTTGTTCGTCTTCTTGGTCGTGTTCTTCTTTCGTATCGTTTCCTTCGCGTTGTTCTTGCCCGGCCTCCTTGAATTTTAATACATTGGTTTCTTCAGTGATATTAACTATCTCATGGTTCAATGTTTTGCTGCTTTCCAAATTTGGCTCGGTATTTTCTCTGACTTCGACTTCGGAAACATTATTTTTCAATGAAACGTAACTGATACAGGTCGTATCGATACTTTCTTTGTAATCGTGGTAATTCTTCGATGCTTTTCTCATACGAATTAAAAAGTTTGGTAATCCTAGTAATAAACAAAAATGTAAGTTAATTAAATATTTTTTTATTGAATTTTAATTGATATATGGAAGTATTTACCTGACATCGCAACCCATGATGTAACCGTGGATGGTATATTTACGCCAGGATCATCAAAGTAGGTCAACCCGAATTCAATGCCTGGTTCATGGAATTCTGTATAAGGCCGTATCACCATGTACGACCAATACGTCGAGACTCTGTTATGTACAGACTTCAGATTATTCATTGATTAAGGAGAATCTTAGATTCTCCTACTTTCATATTTAATTCTGGCAGTCCAAATACTTATTGAACTAGGTGATTCCGTAACGAAATACGAAACTAGAAAAGATCGATCGACCTACTTAACAATGTCATAGTTGAACGCGTGCTACCTAAATTATTGAAAGTTACTGCTTGACGGGTAACGACAAATTTTCACGGTATCTCTATACCTGTATATTCCAGGTTTAGTTGGAGCTTCAGGATGTTCTGTTCCTTTACTGATGATTATTATTAAACGCCTATCTTTGTCCACAATCCATCTTCGTTGGTACACGTAGTCCCTGTTCGCGAATAATGTCTGAAAGCAAAACACGCGATTGCAGGTTGCGAAAAATATTTTGGTATTATGAACAGAACTAAATGAGATAAAGTAAAATGGTCATCTCATACAGGCCATTCGGTTTCCCAATATATGACGTCAGATCGGTCGATTTCTGACGTTTCCGACTTTGGATCACTGTCTAGGATTCGCAATTCGCGAGCAATTGGATCCCATTGTTTTCTATATTCGACGTCTATTTGCGTTTGTAGGAAGTCGTCGGCGGTAACGTCCGCGAACGAACCGTATACTTTGTACGCGAATAGTCCTCCAGAATTTGGTTCTTTCCTCCTCCATATAAGCATATCCTCCCGCTCTAGGTACGGCTTCCATCCCTCTGCTGTGATAAACAAATAAGTAAATAAGTTTGGCATGTTTCACATGGCTACGAATAACTTTATGTCTGTTAGCAGAATATCATACGGATTGTCACTTACAATCTTGATTGTCGGTAGCGCTGTATTTAGTTTTGTTGTCTTGGCAGGTACAATATTTGATTCCAGGTTGTTGGACGTCTATTATGATCCTCAGATGGCAATTTGGACAAACGACGGTAGTGTCTCTTAACTTGTAAATTCCCTCGATTTCCTGCTTGTAACTGGCAAAAACATTCGGTATCAAGCAGAGGTAAAAAAAGAAACGGATTACGCATAGCGAAACGATCGATCGATCGTGCTCCACGATTTCGAACGTAAACATGTGCATGAATTCACCTGCTTATTTCCTGCTCGCTTATTCTTTCGCGGTCCCAGTTGAACGCCGCGACGCCTATGCTGCTGGTCAGAAAGCGTTTGCTATTTCTGAAAGCACGATTCCTCCAAGATTTAATGAATTCCTTGAGCGCCACTTCGTCCCATATTCGCGTGTACAGGTGGAATATTTGCAGACTTCTTCGAATACGTTGCGCTGCGATGAATTCGAATTGTTGGGCGCAAGCTTGGGCCACTCGACCGCTGTGATCTTTCAACCAGACGCTTATCCTCTTACGACATTCACGGAATTTTCCATAATTTCCGTACTGCCGAAAAGGTGGTGCTAACCTAGTACCGTTTCGCACGTAATCTTTGTGGAATCGTTTCGACAACAAACCCGACAATTGTACCGTGTACATCGTCGGTTTCTCCTCTGCTCGACTCCGACGTAATGTGAACGGGATGTTTTAGTATCGGTTGAACATGGACAATTTGGTTGGTTTCGTTACACCAGCGGTCACGTTGCGCCGACAATTTTGCCGAACGAAAATCTCGAGCAACCACGCTCCTATAGGTTATCTCTCACTCCGAAAGGTTGCGAATAGTAGTTGCTCGACGAACGTGATTCTCGCTTATCTCGAAAATCGTATCAGCAGAAAAACTTCAAATCATTTTTCTTCGAGCAACTATACACGAGTAAATTGATCGTTCACTCGATTGCTACATCAGTACTACATACATGTGCGACAGATACGACTCGGCATCGCTAGCATCGCTGACATTCACTCGTTCGCTGGAGATGTAGCGGACGAATTATAATACATATAACGCATGCTGAACGAATATCGATATCTCTGTCGCGGTCGACGCTTTCAATTTCGATTCTCTTTGAATTCGAATTTTTTTGGTCGAAGTTCCTTGAGAAATATCGTATGTTTCGTAACACCGTTTTAAACGATCGTGAATTCATAATAAAAACACGATCATGTGTTCGCGTCCATGGCGTTGAAATTTTACGGGAGAACGTATAAAAAGAATTTGAATCGTTTATCGCATCGATTACTCTCGCAAGCAGCGATGCATCGACAACACGGACTAGTCGATCGATCGTGACCTACTCCGATATATCGATGGTGCGCACTCGCATTTGAAAATTCAAAAGCGCGGACTTGAAACGGATAAACGAATAAAGGGATAATGTATACGGATAAACAGGTGGGCGCAAGAAAAGTGTGCCTGCAGTACTACTCATTGTTTGTATTGTCGTTCGTATCGCTAATTTGACAAGCTACGATCGCTCGAAATGAAACAGTTTCTTGCGCAGCCTTGGCACGTCGAGGATCCCGCATCTTCGACGGACAGGTTGCGCGAAAGACGTCGTTAAAGTTGTTCGAATCGGATATTTTCGGTATGGTCCAGTGTCCGCGATGCTTCCACCGATGTTCGATCGCGATTGCTCCCCTTTCACTCGTTCAGCTTACGACAATCCAACATTTTCTGTGCCTCCATCTGCGAACCGAGTAGAAGGAAATGTTTCGCGGGACAGTTCCGAACGTGTGAAATCGTAACGGACAAAAGAAAAGCATACTTGTATCGAATAATAGATATTCAGCAATTGTTCGAGCGTGGGCGCGGCCTTCGAACCGCACGCGATGCCACCGGTCGAATCGGTCGCACCTCCTCTTTCGTTTCTTTTTCCCCAGCCGGTCGAGAAATTTAGCTGAGCTTCGGTCCCGGTGTTCAAGATCAAGCATGCCAGAAGAATGATCGCGAGCAAGTCGTGTCGGATTTTTCGATACCTGCGAAATCGAGATTGAATTCGAAATTGAAGCTGACGTCGAAACCGAAAATTAACGAATACGAAGCACTTACATGTCTGGTTCGTGTTGCGTTGCGGAATGTACGAATTAACGGCGTTCTAGAAAGCACAAGGACAAGAATCACTGGTCCAATGTGCTACGAGTGATTGCGATTGTGAACGACCAAGGGTATTTGCCGATGCTTTTATAGTTTAGTTCCATCCCTTTGCGGGAGAAACCATTCGGGTATTCTTGGACAGCGCCGGCGTGAAAGAATCATCCCTCGTTCCTTCAAGCTCTTTCACGCACGAATTTTAATTGGGAAGACTCTCGGTGACGATTTGTCTCTAGTGTCTACAAATAGTTTTCGGGAACAGAAAGCTTCCTCTCGCTCCGCTCGAGCGGATCGAATCGAGTCGCGATCAATTTTCAAATAATTTGTTCGATGCGAGAACTTGAATCCACGAAAAAGAATTTTGCGATATCGTGTCCCGAAGGCCCTATGGCCCTACGGCTTCCCAGAGGGTCCTAGGCGTTTCCCAACGGAGCAGTCGGGACACAGTTGCAACACGATGCGAGGCTTCTTCGTATGTGGGTGCTGTATTGGTGCGAAGCCCAATTCGGTTAATTAAACCGGTTCTCGGAGTTTTCTCAGTTCGAATCGAGCCACCAGTTCTCCGGCGATAGATCCACGGAAAGTTTCCGGCATCGTACGGCGATGATGCTGGATCGTAATCGTATTCGTTTCTTGTAATCGAAGTTTACTTTATTGCTACAAAAAGAACAAATTACACGTATCTCCGACAAAGACAAATGGATCGCACGGCTAAAGGATAAAGGTGTGCACGCGTACGCCTTGCCACCGACTATATCACACGTCCGATGAGACGCGAGAGACCATTCTCGCTTGCTCGGGATACAGTGTCGCTGTATCGTATAGTAAATAGTACAAGAAGCCTGTGCATACGGGTACCACCGATCTGTGCTAGCATCGCTTCCCGTTTTCACAATTTTTCTGTATTTCTGTGAAGGTTTGCCTTAGCCTTTAAATCATCTATCGGTGTGCAGTATATGCTGGACAAGGAAGTATGCGATGGAACGGGAAGTGTTCAGAAAAGGTAGAGCCTGCGTTCAAGAACGCAGTTGTCTCTATTTTCATCTGTCTATCTACTTATATTTCTCTCTCTCTCTCTCTCTTTCTCGTTGTTGTTGTTGTTGTTCTTATCTGGTCTTTTCTTCGGTAGCATTGAAGGGCAGTGTTCGATTTCGAATACGAATTATAAAACTATCGCGACGCTGTGTCTACCGATGGCTGTTTCGAGCCATCAGCGAGCTCCTATGGTCGAGCAGTGCCCATGCAATCGAAAACTTGCGTATCGGTATGGAATAGAACTAGCAGGAATGACAATGAAATAATAATGGAAACGACGAGTAAAACAACGCGGACGCGATCCGAAGTTTCGATTTCATCGGGAACTGCATTCTGTATCCCCTGTCATGGACAAGCGACAAATTTGTTTCGCGACGTTCGTCAACGGAAACGTATTTTGTACTGCAAAATGCGAGGGACGCGATCACCAATCGTGGCACCTCGACAAAGTTTCCGTGAATCTTCTACAGTCTAAGTAGCTCGCAGCTAATTCGTTCGCGCGTGCTGTTACACGCGATCGGCGCATCCGTATATGCTTTGAGATCACACGCTTTCGCTTAAGCTGCATCCTATTTTTTTTTATCGTATAAATTACACGTTGGCTCTTTTCTTTTTTCTTCTTTCGTTGCCGCATTCTATCTTTCTCTCTTTCTCTCTCTCTCTCTCTCTCTCTCTCTCTCTCTTTTCGACACGCATACACGCTCGCAAACACACATGTATACAACGCTGCCTCGTCTAGCGCGCGTTCGTGATATATATTTATATATAATATATATTTATATATATATATATGTATATACCGTCACTGTTATATCGTACAAAAAGCTTACAAATTATTATCACATATATACGTGTACGTACGTGCGTATACGCGTACATAAGTACACGAATATATATATACATATATGTGTACACACACACACACATATATATATGTGTGGAGTCGTAGAAATTGTTTTCCGAGGCGGAGCACGACGAGCAACGATCGAAAGACTGGAAGAAACGAGAAAGTAAAAAGAGGATCGAAGCAAACAGCTTCCTAGACAAAAGCAGTTATTTTAAACACAGACTACGCGGTCTCGGAATTAGCGGTGGAGATATTCTCTTCGATTTCTGTTCGGTGTTTCGAGTTTTATTTATGCTCTATCGCACGTTCGATATCAATCGGTTCTGGCTGCACGATATCATGATATCCATGATTTCGTTTTGTCCCCATCTCATTTCCGTTACCGACACTCTACTCGTAACTCGACTCTGTCTGCGAGCCTCGAAAAACACGTTTGTGTCTTGGAAAAAATCGTATCTCGATCGTGCGTTTCCGTTCGCGTATTCTCGTCTATCTATATTTATACCTACTTACTCGCGTATGCGTACATTCTTGCGTTTCCCGCATACACGCACACATATGCACACGCAAACACACGTTTGCGTGATTCCTAACACTCACAATCAGACCTCCAACGCAGAAAATACTCTATCAGTTAAATAACGTGTCGACACTAGTTCGTTTGCTCTCGGTTCCATCGATTTCGTCTCGTGGTGGAATTTTCAGGATTTCGATGGAAGAAATTTTACTCGAATCCACGGTGTGGTGTGATGTCGTGCGTTACGGTGTGCCGCGATGCTCGCGCATATGTCACCTCTTAGACTTCTGTAATATAATGTTAAGTGTAAAAGTAGCATCCCGAAAATCTTGTAACTCGAATGATTGCCAAACTCCGAGACACGCGGATGTATCGTTCCGCGAAGTATACACGCAACAAGTGGTTCCAACGACGTTCCATCGGATGTCGTCGATTCGATGACTCCATGATCCGGGCCGAAGAGATATGTACGGTACTGTTGGTCACATCGGAAATGGTGCGATCTTGAACGCGAAACAACCAACTACACTATATCTTTGTTACAAAAACACAGGGCATGGCCCGTTTCGCTGGTTCGCCTCGTCGCGATGTCGATTTGCTGATTAAGGTAAGATCAGGGTACGAGTCGCTACACCTCTGCCTGCAGTTTGCCGTCACCCGTCGATCGATCTACGACGGCGACGATAGAACGCCGAGAGGTTCGATTCTGTCTCTGTTTCACGCGCGTCGTTTAAGTACAAAATGCAAATGCGCTTGCGAGCGATTAGCGTCAAATCACGAGGTCAGAACGGATAGAGGCTCAACACCAGCTCTCGCTTTCCCGTTCTCCAACGCCGTCGCTCTCCTCGTCGCTGGCTTCCTCTCCGTACATATCGGCCAGCTTGCGGAATCGGGGTCCGAAATTTGAGAGGTAGTTGAACTTGAGGTCTCCGTCGTCGGTACCTGTAACCGGGAGAATATTTTGATTAGAGCGGGTCGATGTTGTGCGTCGCAATTATTGCGAAATACGTACAAGAAGCTAAAGACGATAAGGAGCCCTCGGAGTTGCCCTCGCCTTCGTACGCGTAATGCCTGACATCGTCGAACGGATTCGTGTCGGGGTCTTTGTCGCAACTTTCCTTCTTGCCGTCCAGGAAACCGCATATGTCCGGCACCTCGTCGGGAGCTTCGATAAGAGAATAGATCGTTTAAGCGGACATTGATCGTCAACCAAAAGGAACAGGAAGAGAAACGGGCTTACCTCTGCCCGACACTATCTTCGAATCGATCGGAGGGGCATCGTAAATGGTTCGCAGAACGTTTAAATCGTAGCCCGTATCAACCTCGCCACCTCCCTCGTCCTCGTAATTGATTATGTTTTCTCGAATATCGTCCATGTCTTTGTAGAGGTCGTCTGTCTTGCGCCTATGTACCACCACCGCGAGCAATAAGATCAACAAAAACGCGATGCAGACCAAAATCGCGACCAAAAAGTTGGTATCGATTCCGAAGGAGACCGCCTTGGCCATTCCATGGTTGCAGCCTGGGTCCGCGTTCCTCGACAGCGAGGGCATACCCAGATTGTAGGTCTGAAACGTGTGAGAATCGTTAGGCGAATCGGTGAAAGATCGTACGATAAACGAGAACGTGCACGAGAAATACCACGGGGGATAATCAAATTCGGGACATTACGTTTCCGTTGAAAGTCATGTTGCGTATACACCCGGTGAATCCTTTCTCGGTCGGCTTGTAGTCCCATTGGAGCTGCGAAGAGAGCAGCGCGAGGTTGCTCAGAGTTCCTCCGATCTGCATCGGACCGTTCACGTTCAGAAATTCGTTGGTACCTTGCGGCGCGGTTAAACTCATGCAGGCCGTTATCCCGCAGTTATCCACCGTCAACTCGATCACCTGGAGAACAGATGGAGAGACGAGCATGAGTCGCTGCGCGGAAAGAATACCGCGAGTCGCTTACGTTCTTGTTCCAGAAAACGTCTATCCTATGGCTCTTGCCGTCCGTGAGCAGGATCTGCTTCTGATCGAGACGTGCAGTTCCCGAGCCGTAGTCGACGTACAGAACCGCGTATCCTTGCTGCAGCTCGAGCGACATAAAATCTTGAATGCCAACTTTGGGGCTGTACGTGATCGGACCAAAGTAAAACACCAAACCGTTGTCGACATGGGGTGTGATCTCAAGACCTGTTTACGATGGGATAGGATAAAGACAAAGTCAAATACGAAGAAGAAGAAGAACAAGACAAGATCGATGATATATACCCAAGTGGGACTCGTCGCAAGCTTGACCAGGCGGAGGCATCACGGCCCAACCGTCGCCGTGGAAACCTATGCCAAGGACTTCGCACCTGGGACCCTCGAAAGCAGGTGGACACTCGCATCGTTCCGCGAACGGGGTACCACCGTTCAGGCAAACGATCGGCTCCGCCACGTGGCAGGTGCACTGTGGATCCACCACCGCTCGGACACCGACGAACGAGCTGGTGTTCGTGTAGACAGCGTAGGGGATTGTGCTGGCGTTTAAGTAACTCCGACAGGAATCGTTGCAATGCTGTTTCTCGAAGAGACATTCGTCGATGTTGACCAGCAAAATGTCTGTCCTGAGCTCCCTTTCGATCTCCTTCGAATGCTGAGCCAGAATCGTGTTGAGCTTCTCAGAAGCAAAGTAAGGACTACCGTGAGCGGCGAATCGCACGTCGAGCAGGCTCCTGTTGTTGTGGTGCGGCGAATGGAGCACAGTGAACACGTCAACATTTTCGACCGACGCGTTCAACATGTTCGCGATCCTCTCCTGGAAGACCTCCTTCTTGCTGACGCCGTACTCATCGGGCTCGACGAACTGCTCTGCGGTGATTCCGTAGAAACGGACGGACCCAGATCTAGTAACGGCCTCTTCGGGCAGCTCCTTCACGGTAACGTTCACGTACGCGGACACCTGATGGCGTTTGATGCGCAGGCTGTGTTCGGTCACGAGAAACTTGAGGACGAAAGTGTCGTTCGAGGTGCCTGACAGCAATGTAATCATCCCCGTATCCTGATTCAGATCGAACCCGTCGTGCGGCGGGTCCCAGGCAAAGTGTTTGTCCGGCAAGTCCCAATCGTCTGCGTCTTTCACGTAGACCCGTCCAATCTCGGTGTTGGGCGCCTCGCCTTTGTAGTTGTAGACGAATATGGAGCTGGAACCCTCGGACATCGGATTGTCGTTTTCGTCGCCGATGATCACGGTCAAGGTAGACGTGCCTGTCATGGTTGGCTGTCCTTGATCGGTGATCGCGATTGGGATATCATAACTCTTACGTTGTTCGCGGTCGAATCGAACCAGGGCGTACAGATCGGCGCTGCGAATCTCGAATTTCTCGAGAATCTCGTCGTCCGCGGTGCTCGTATCGATGCTAAAATTGAACGGCGGCCCGTTCTCGTCGGAGTCATAGTCACGGGCCTTCAACTCCGTGATCCGGCCGGGATCCCTGTTCTCTTCCCAGATCACGGGATAGGGCATGTCGAGGAAAGGAGCGTTGTCGTTGATATCGATCAGCGTGATGTTGACCAGCACTGGGCTCTTCAGCGCGTTTGGAGATCCGTCGTCGTCTACGGCCATCACGAGCACTGTCCACATCGAGTAGCCGTGCGGGGAGTCCCGGTCCAACGGTTTCTTCAGCTTCAGGCAACCGGTCTTGTCGATCTCGATCAGTGGCTGCTGATCTTCCTTCACTATGGAGTACGCGATGTGCTGATCGGCGCTTCGGTTCTTGATGTCAGGATCGTAGGCGACCACGGTGGTGATGCAACCTGCGTACGGAAACCAATTAATACCGTAGGGATCAACGGATCAACGAGCGGGTAGGGGAAACGATAGACACCAGAAATCGGACACCTACCTTCGACCAATTTCTCCTCCTCGATGGTCGGATTCCTTTCAAAGTTCCCAAACACCGGTCGATTGTCGTTCACGTTCTCGATGAAGATCTTCACCAGAGCGGTGTCGTTGTACAGGCCGTCGAACGCTCTAACCGTCAGATTGTACTGCGTGATCTTCTCGTAATCCAGCAAGTTCTTCACGCGGATCTTGCCGGTGGTCTCCTCGATGAGGAAGCTGTCGTCGGTGTTGCCGAATATGATGCTGTAGGTAACCGGACTGGCCGTGTCCGAATCGACGGCCTTCACCTCGGTGACCACTTCGTTCTGATTGGCGTCCTCGTTGATCGGGTTGGTCAAGTATACCGCTTTGTCGAAGTGAGGCGCGTTATCGTTCTTGTCCGCGATTTCAATGCGAAACACTTGCTGGCCCTTGTTGTGCTCGCCGGTCTGGAATAGCGAGCTGGGAGAATTATCGATCGCGATCACCTTAACGTTGTACGTGTCCTCTTTCTCTCTGTCGAAAGTCGTCAGCGTGGTGATGTTCCCGGTGTATTTGTCGATGGCGAACAGATCTTTAAAGTTGTCGAGCTCGTAAGTGACCTGCCGATGAAAACAACGAAGGTTCAAGCACCGTTGACACCTTCTAGAGTCTAAAGTCTAGAAGTCTCGAGTCTCGAGAGTCTAACAAAGAGTATATATAACACTACGCGTACCTGATTGTTGGCGGACGTCCCATCCGCGTCGATCGCGCGGACCTGCATCACCGGCACTCCCGCCGGTTCGTTCTCGAGCACGCTGCCTTTCTTTATCTCACGAAACGCCGGGATGTTGTCGTTGACGTCCTCCACCTCGATCTCGATCACCGTCTCAGCGGCCAGCTGATACTTGTTCTGCACTCGCACGATCAACGAGTAAATCCTGTTGCTTTCGTAGTCGAGACGCTGGGCGAGCTTGATGTCCGCCACGTTTTTGTTCTGAATGATTCTGAACGACCGAAACAGCGAAAATTGTAAAAAACGAAGAGACACCGAGCAGTGTCGATCGGTCGAGCACAGACTCGGGTAACGGATAAAAGGTAGAGTACAGCATCGCGCTTACCTAAACGTATTCGCTTTGTTGGTCTGCTCTGTTCTACCGTTGACCAGCATGAAAAGGAGGCTGGTATCGTTGAGGGTATTCGAGACAGCCGTCAGCCTCTCGATGCTCCGATCGAAGTCGCTAAAGTTCTCCTTGAGCAGGATCGGTCCCGGCGGCCTCTGCATGAAAGTCGGAGCCTTCTTGTGCGACTCGACCACCCGTATGTCCAGGTCGATCACGTTCGATTTCGGATTCTCGCCTTGATCCATCGCGGTAGCGGTCATGCTGAACTTGTAGTCGGGACTTCTCTGCAAGGGACGCATCGTTCGGTTCTGGCCGACTCGGTTCGCGACGATCGGGAACTGTTTTTTCGATACTCACGTCGATGGTCTTGTTCAAGAATATCACTCCTGTTCGGCTGTCTATCCGGAAGTAGACCCCGTCCTCTTTCTTCTTTGGCGACAGACTGTAGTGGACGACCGAATTGTTACCGTCGTCGATGTCCGTGGCCGAGACTCTCATCACCTCGCTGCTCAACGGCAAGTCTTGCGGTACCGATTCGGTGTACGCCTACGCGTCGTCCACGGATTGCGGAAACAAGTTAGAATTTTGAATTGCTCGGGAGCAAGGATCGCACGTTTACGTTTATGTTTACATGTGCATGCATACACGCGGACTCGCGATCGCGATCGACCGTTGGAACGGCTCGGAATCTCGCTGTTACTCTCGCTGCTCTCCGCTTTCTGCTTTTCTGCGCTCTCTCTCTCTCTCTCTCTCTCTCTCTCTCTCTCTTTCTCTCTCTGGTCGAGCGACGCGTGCGAAGCGATTACTGGAGCAGAGATCGTGGAGAAGAATAACTTGCGCGTGCATTCCATACATGAACTACTAGACTCGGAAGGAAGGTAGATGGACGCGCGCGCGAACAAGCTCCGCGATGCGATCGGCAAGATCTCGCTGCTACCCTTGTCTCTCGCACCCCTTGCGTCCCTATGCTCCCGCGCGTTCACGACAGCTTTCGATCGTGCCGCTCGAATCGCGCGATTTCGTCGATGGATATGGTGAAACAGAAAAGAACAATGACACGTATGCATGCGTCTACATATTCGTTATGTATGACAGTGTACGCGATCGAATTTACACTCGCATTCGGCATTCGGCATTCAGCATTCCAAGAAAAAACAAAGATCGAACAACTGCAATCGCACCGCAAATGACAAGACCAACCTTCCACACGTATCCACGGAAGACCTGGGTATGGAGAAAGAAAGAAGATCCAAGCAAAAGGTGGTTAGTGGCGGAATAGTGTAAATGTATCGGTCGCGGGGACGCTCGGTTGGTTCGGTTTGGTTCGTGGGGGTGAGACTGGGAAGATGAACAGAACTGATCGAGGCTGATCGAAGCTGGCAAACCACCGACGGAGGGTAAATCAGAGGATGAAATGTAGCATTCGGTCGGTACACCCGGCTTGTCCCACGAAACCAACGAATCCGACCGATCCGTGGAGGCGATTGTTGACTGTTGGTCGTCGTCAGAAGGGACTCGAAAGGCTTACCACTTTGTCGAATACCGGAGCGTTGTCGTTCACGTCTTCTATCGTTACTTTGAACGTGCAGACGTCGTCGAGCTGAGGCTTCCCGTTATCGGTCGCCAGTATCGTCAGGTACGCTTCCTTTTCACGAGCGGGCTCGTCTCTGTCCAACATCTGCGTCGTCCTGATCAACCCTGTCTTGTTGTCGATCTTGAATTTCAGCTTCTCGCCGTGAGCGACCACGAAGCTGTACGTGATGGTGCCTGCAAATCGGAAACGTTAGCCGGATTGGAAAACGCCGAACGCAAAGTGGTCTGGGAATTCGTTTTCAGTCGCTTAACCCCTTGACATACAATGATGAGTCGGGGTCGTCGTTCATTTCGCATGTGTCACCGTAAACTTCGACGAGACTAAACTCGTCAAGAGCTGTTTTCGACGGACGGCGTGTAGTATATTATTAGATTACTCAGTTGCCTTCGCCCGGGCGTCGATTCTGGTTTGTTTACAATGTGCTCAAGATGCCTCACCCACCCACCTTCGCGACAGTACCAACAACGATGTTGCATCCACAAATCAGTAACACAAATTTCAAAATAAAACATTCTCTTTTTTAGCTTGCACGTAACTGTTCAGTTGAGCCAAATTAAATAGTAATTTCCGGACGAATCAAATTTCGTTTTATTTGTAAGTCAAGGGGTTAAATTATTTTAGCGTTGTTCCAAAGTTAGAGGTAGGTCGTTTAATTCGGGTCGACAAGAGCTAGAATATTATCAAGTTAGAAATATTGTATTAACGCTTAAAAAGAACGACGTAACCAGTATTTTTGATAAAAAGAAATTTCTGCTTGGAAGAGCTTTTACATTTGAATATGTAGACAAGTGAATACTGGAATGGATACTAAATTAAAATTGCAAAGCGGTTGGCAATTTAAACAAAAATTACATTTTAATAAAATTAAGGGACCGTAATGGATTACGTAAATTAAATAATTAACGTTATATATAATAATATAATAATTACGTTAATAATAATAATATAAATATAAAAATATAATAATAATAATATAAATATAAATAATAATATAAATAATTACGTTATTTTACGTAAATTAAATTTTCAGTAATTCTCTCATCCACATATGGATAACGAGGCAATCAAAATGTTAATAATGTAATTCTAATATATTTTTGTAATGGTACAATCATGATAAACTTCATTCATAATATAAACACGATGGATTTTGTTAATAATACGATTACGATACATATTTTGATAGCGTAATTCTGATATTTTTGGAATGGTGCAATTACACACGATGTACTTTATTAATAATATAAACACGATAGATTTTGTTAATAATACAATTACGATACATATTTTAATATGGTGCAATTATGATAATAGAATTGTGATACATGTTTTTAAAACACTGCGTTGAAAGCGTTAATATCATCGATTTTGTGGTTCCAAGAAATTGTCAACACATAGAAACAGAATTTTGTACAAATACGAAGCTTGAAGAATTGAATTTTGGTTAGTTATTGTTTCCAAGACCATCGTCGGGCTTTCGGAATCGGAAGGCTACGAACGAGTGTGTCTTACCTCCATCCTCGGGACGATCCCTGTCCTCGGCGTGCACCTTCACCACCACGGTGCCCGCCGGCTCTTCCTCTTTCACGACCGGCGCATAGTGCGAGCAGTTCGAAAACACGGGCTTGTGATTGTGATTCTCCTCGCCCTGCGGCATCTAAAAAAAAAGAAAAAGAAAAAACGAGACCATCATAGAGACGGTTCCATCGATGCCGTGCCGTCTCTCTATCAGGAATTCAACGGCAGAAGGATCGTTCGAAAGACTTCGCGGGGCGACGCGACACCGAAACCTAGAGAAATCGTGAAACGGCTCGGCGTAGTGGCTGGAGAGAAGAGGAACTGTCGCTGGTACAGAATAAGAATAAGAAACGAGAGAAGAAAGCGGTCGTTCCGAGGGTGAGAAATCGAATCAAGAGGGATCCGGGAAGCACTCACAGTTAATTCCTCTTCGGTGGAGAACTGCGATCTCGCATCCAGGTGCCTCGAATGCCTCAATCTCGTTGCATCCGCTGAAACAGAAAGGAGACGGGGTATTCGTTAGAATCTTTTTCCCGTCCGAGTACGTGCCTAGCGACGATTCGCAGGCCAACAGGCAGCGGCTTCGCGAGCTGCACGTGTACAATGTACAAGCACATGCGCGTATAATGCATTTTCTCGGCGACCCTGTTCGCCCTTGCTATCCGCGAGCGTGCAAACGATTCGCCGGTGGCTTTCGATTTATGAGAAGCGCGACGTCGCGGCGTCGCGACGTTTTATAATTGTCCGGGATCGCTTCTGCCCGTTGGACGCGACACCCGCGATATTCCTTACGAAATTTCGGCGTTGTCGAGCAAACACGAGCAGAGAAACAGGGGCGCGCGAATGCGTGTTGGGCAGGGGTGCGCGGCCGACACGCGATATTCGATCGAAAAAGCTCAAGCAGAACATCCATTAGCAAAATTTCAGTTAATACGGTGTTGTTAATAGCTGATCGTGTCTATCTCGTCGGTGCAACGAGGGAAGAGTAATTGGCAATTAATACGTCGATGATGGACATTGGACGCGCGTGTCGATAACTCGCGTTGCGGGGGAAAAAGCAACATTCGAGCTCGGACATGCATGTCGTTGCGGCGCGGCGTCGCGTCGCTGGTCGCAAACGACCAACACCCATCCACGCGGCTAACCTACTTTTTCGATCGCGTCCGACCGAGATCGCGAGATCGTCCGGAAATCGCGGTTGCGCGAAAGAGTACGGGAAACGTCTCGGGGAATAGAAAAGAATGCCGAGGAAGCGTGTAATCGCGCTTGCGATCTGGCTTGCGAGAGAGTCGAGAGAGAGAGCCGGGCGAGGTTTGGTTGAACGCGGTCGAACTGGTTTTCCGACCTGGGGTTCGCCGTTCCCGGCCGGGTTCCTCGGTTCGGCCCGTTCTCCTCCTCGATAATGCTCTTAACGCGATTACGCCGTGTACTCTGTACTCCGGTTCGATCGCGCTTAAGATACGTTTGCCGTGCATAACCGGCGACGTCTTCGAAACTGTGCTCGTTTCCTCTGCCGGAGGAAAACGTCGGCTGCAATCTGCGAGCCATGGGAATGGAAGAGAATGGAAGAGAAGATGAACGCGATCCCGCTGACGCGCGCCCCGCCTCACCTCGCCACGGCCTCTGTACTTTACAAGGCCGATCGGACGTGGTTCGTTGGCTGACGCGGGACAGGCACGAATAGTATTACGGTACGGGAACGAGCAACCAAAGGGAGACGAGTCGGGGTCCAAAATGGGGATCAAAATGGAGACCAAAAGGAGCAACCGAAAGGAAAGAAGGCGAGCCGAGAGAGAGAGAGAGAGAGAGAGAGAGAGAGAGAGAGAGTCCCTTGGCCTCTCGCGTGACTCGTGACTTCGCGAGACAGTTTCTCCTCGATTCGCGTGGTTCGTCGCAATGTCGCGTCGCGCCCCGAGAAACCCTCGAAAGGAATCGGCCGCGTTGTCGCGTGTTCGTCGGACGTTATCGCGGATACGAATTATACGAATATGGGCGCGAGCGTGGCTCCGTCTCTCTCCTTCTCACGCGAAAGGAATCCACGAATCGAGTCCAATCGAATCGAAAAGACCGTACGCCGCTACGGTCGATGGAACGAAAATAAGAGAGGACGAACCGAAGAAGAAAAAAGGAGACGGGGTTCGTTCGGCGAGGTTCGTCGTATCGACGACGGCGAAGTATATATCGACGCGTTCTCCCTTTTAATCCCGCGACTACTGGTCGAGTACCGGGCGCTTCACCCTTTTCTCTTTCACCGTCTGCAGTTTGTTCGTCCGCTCGTCCGTTCGTTCGGTTACGCTCTCGTTACACCGTTCCCACCGTTAATTGCCAAAGAAACCAACGACGTCAAAGGGAGCTCCGGTTGCTCCTTCTTATTAGCGTCGAGAGGGGCTTCGCTCTCCGCCTCCCGCGCCCGCTTCTGGCCGCGCTACTGGCCCCGCACCTCGTCCTCCGTAGCATCGCGTCGCCCCGGATCGGTTCTCGGCGAACGTTCGAACGCGGGTCACGGGTCGCGGCACCGTGCACGACCGAATCTCGATCGCCAAGTTTCCCTCGACCAAACGTTCCGCACCCTGGACCGCGCGCGAACGTTGGAATCGGCGTCGCGTTTCGACTCCGAATTTTTTTGGAAGCGCCCACAGCCCGCGAGCCCCGGGCCACCTGTTGCCGAAACGTTGCAAAACTCTTTGCTTATCCGACCTCGCGTCTCGTTTCTGTTTCTATCGCGGCGGCACGGCCAGCGATGCGAGCTCGGATATTCGTTGAACTTCCTCTCGAATAAGCATCCCCGTTTATTCGGTGCGGACTCGAACGTAGACGAAAGTAAAAGTTAGACGTCGAGAAGCGGGGCAACCCGGCCGAAAGCGTTTCGTTCCCCTGCTCTTCGTTCTCGCCGCGTCAGGCAGAGCAATTTCGTTCGCTCTTCGGCCACGTGTCCCTAATTACTCCGACAGAATCGGTTCGTTTCAACGACCACGTAACCCTCCGAGAACGCCCAGGAGGGTGCGGAGTCGCGTTCCATTCCGTCCAACCCCGTTTCCCGCTACATTTTTCGTCGAATCTATCCGGCAGTTTCCCCGGACCTTCTTCGCAATAGGGGAGAAGAACTGTCACGAATGGGACGCATTTGTTTAACACGTTGAATGCCACGCCGGTTTTACAGAAATTGCCCGTGGCGCCACGATGAATTTTCTTTTATGCGATACATACAATGTCGAAATATTATCTGCAATAGATAAGTTACGGTGTATAACCATGTTTGACATGTTAATTGCGACAGGGGTCGCTGTTTGAATCGACGATGGTAATAATACCAAATTTTAGATATTGACATTTGTTTGAAATTATATATATTTCTATCAATTTGGGCGCGCCGGTCACCGGTGACCCCCGTGGCATTCAACGTGTTAATACAAGACAACAAAATACTAAACGACCTGTTCAAAATTCGAGTTTGAAACATTTGAAAGATCAGTTCTTTTATTGTAAGAATGCATATATGTAGTGTAATTGAGTTTTTTCTACATTTACTTGCTTTGTCTTTAATCTTTTTAACCCTTTGGAGTCTATCAGAACATATGTGTTCCATCTATGTATTTCGTACGACTAATGGGAGAAATGAATCCTGTTTTTCTACAATATACGAATATACCTGTTTTAGAATGCATACCATGCACATATTTATTTACATGTAATTACATAACCTCTCAGTTTGGTGGTGAAAGCACATCTTTGTTTATATGTAACCGCATAACCTCTTAGTTTGGTGGTGAAGTCGGGCCAATACTAATAAAACCAACATTTCTTGTTATTATCATCTACATGTACGTAAAACTTGACTTCAGATATAACTCAAATTAACGAAAAATAAGTCAGATTCCAAAGGGTTAAACAATGCATTTTGTCCCATTCAGCAATTGGTATCGAATGGGACAGGCGTATTTATGAATAGGATGGTGTAACAAAATTACAGTAATCTCGGTATTATTCTTATAAGTATTGTTTTTTTTCTGAAATAAATCTTCTTTACATCTTTGCAAGAACAGTTTTCCAGTGGTTTTCAAAATAATTAGGAAGACAATCTTCTTTACTTTCAAACTTGAAAAGATCTATTGTCTCTCATAATTACGTATTAACTCTTTGAGGCACAGGATTTCAGAAAGTAAAATAGACCCATGTTGCACAGAAATTGTATCGCGTTTTAAATTAAACAAAATTGCCGTATTTTTATTAGCAAAAGAATCGCATAATATAAAAACAAAAATATAATAATTCAATTCAATTTGTTGTTATAGGGTGCGACTCAAATAGTCCCATCGTGCCACATGGGTTCATGAATGCGCATGCAGCTATTGCAATATTTCAAGATGGGTCTTGTGGCGGACCAGACATAAAAAGACACGTCCTTCAAAAACGGGGTGTGCATATGCCTTTTTCGGGTTTTCCCGACGCAAGGCGTACACACCGCAATAAAACAATAAAAACGTTGGGACACAGCTTCGGACCATAGGTCCCGGATCACCCCGGTCGGAAAATCTTCGGGAAAGGCCTTTCCCAAGGACTTTCCCTTACCAATTTCAATACGTTCTCCCCAATAAATACGAGGACCTCTCGACCGGGAGACGTCAGTTAGCAAGTTTTCCTCCGACTCTCAACGTGTTCACATTTCTGTCTCATCCGTCACTCGTTTACCTTTACCTTCTACACACTGTACCTCATCGCCTTTTGTTACAAGTTATATTAAAGTTCTCGTTATATAAAAACCAAAAAAACTCTCTCGGATTATTTTATATAAACCGTCGCAGTAACCCCTGCGACAAAGACTAAAAATGTCGATGCATTGCCATGCATCGAAAAGATGGGACTGATTTTGAATCCCACCCTGCCCCAAAGAATTAACTGGTAGCGACTTCCAATTACAAGTGATTAGATACACTTAACACAGTTACGCAGTATGTATAACTTAGTTACGGAATGATTCGCAAATTTTCGTGACAATGGTAACGTCCCATCCAATATTCATTCTTGGTCGTTCTCCCCTACGTGTTTGCCGTTCGATTAGACGACCGTCCGATGGGGGCGGAGAGGCGCGTAGGCGAGCCAAATCGGCCGAGAAGCATCGGTTTCCCGAGCCTCTTTCCCGGTCCCAGAGATCCTCGAGGTACGGAAAAAGCCTTCGTTTGCCAGATTTTACCCAGTTTACGGGCAACGAACTCCTCCCGGTTCAGTTTCACCGCCAAAGGATTACCACGCGGATTTAGATTACGTTAAGTAGCTTAGGTCTTCGCCGGGTACTTCTGACCGAACGCCACGGCAGCTCGCAAACTGGTAAGAGCCGCGTACTTTCCAAGTAATATCGGACTGGTCGCGAGCGGCCGTCGCTGACGTCGCCGTTCCCGTCGCAGGCCGATCGTCTTTAACGAAATAATCCCCGCATTCCGTTCGTGTCGTGCCGAGGAGACGCGAGTTCGTCGAACTCGCTCGAACCAGTGTTTTCCCGCGGGGCCGTTCGCCAATCGCGACGGCCCCTTGGACGTTGGACGTCGGGCGCGGAATGCGAGCGCTTTTCCACGGTTTTCAGAGAGCGGCGCGCGTTCAAAGAGCGGGGGTCAACGGTTGGCACGCGCGACTCCCGGGTCGAGTCGTTGGACTCGGCGGTTTCGTTACAGCGAATTCCGTGGGATCTAGGGAACGACGGAATTCGATTCTTCTCCGCTCAGGAGAAGTATACATACTGGGCTTCGGTGGCTGAACGACGAAAAAAAAAAAGAAGACGCGGTCCGACGATATGGACACACCGACAGGTTAATCGGTGTCTGAAGGCAGGAAGCAGCAGACAGGAGGCACGAGGTGAAAGGAAAAGGTAAATGGTTCGCAACAAAGGTTTAATAACACCGCATAGGACATTCCTTTTGTACTTGCCGGGCTGGTACGCCGGTAGAGATCAGCCATATCGGAGGTAACGTTTTCATCAAGCTTTTACGGTCGGTCGTTGCATATTGTATCGCGTCTCCCGTTCTCGTTTGAAAACCGGAGGAAAGAGTGACGCGCGCGCGCGCGCGCGGCGTACCCGCATGCGAATGAAAACGCGACTCTCGCGCGAGAACCTACGAGTTTATCCTCGAGTGCATATTCGCGAGATTAAACTACGAACGGCGGCGTGCGGCCACGCGACGACTGCCAGCCACCTGCAGCGTCCGCTTCTCTTTCAGAATGCTTAATTCCTCGTTCGGTTTCTCTTTGGAGCCGGCTCGGAGCCGATTCGCGCATCCGTCGATGGATGCGCTCAGCGTTCGCGCGAGATGGCTTGAAAACTGTAACCGACGACGCCCGGGCTCGCTGGGGTTGCATAGAAAAGGCGACCGAATCACAGGGCCGTGCCGAGCCGAGAGTTCGCGGTTAATTACAGGCCAAGAGTTACGCGACTCCGTCTACTTTTCCGTCGACGGGCATAAAAGCCGACGACAAAGGTACGAGACCCGCTGACGTCCGTCGGAAACTCCAGGCCGTCGCGCGTTCCTCCCGGTCCCTCGATTCGCTCCCCCGAGTCGGCTCCTCGCAAACTCGAAACGCGAGAATCCTCGAGAAGATCATGAAAAGCTCGACCATCCGAGCTCCGTGGATTCGGGTTCTCTCGTCTGCCGCTTCGTTCGATTCGCAGTTTACACCATCGTCTCGATCGCAAACCTTACGTTACGGTAAACATTGGCAACGCAAACTTCCTCGAAACTCCGAAGAGAACTGGGAACCCGGAACGCGACGGCCATGTTTGATTCGCAGGCCGCGGTGGCGGCAGAAAACCGGAAGTCTTTGACGGCTATGCCCACGCATTTGCAGAGTCGCGCGAACGATTAACGGGGGGAGTTTCGATGACGCGGATCGTCTCTTGGAAGGGAGCAATCCCCGCCAATCGTACAGTCGCGCGATTCGGGGCGTTCCGTTTCCGGTCGATAAGAAATCGAAGGGAGAAGCGAAGAACCATTTTGTTCACCGTGAAATCATATTGACCTATGTGCGCTGTCGGCTGTTTCCGTTTCTGCGGCACCCTTGATTTGTTCAATAATTGCTAGCCTTTGTTTAAACGCGTTCCGCTCTTATCGCAACATAAAAATTGTCGCAACCTATCATATTTATATATTTTATACTACTTTTTTTAAAAATATATTACATATATTTTGTATATTTTATATTACATATTTTTTATATTATATATATTTTATATTACATATTTTTTATATTATATATATTCTACATTACATATATTTTATATTATATATTTACATATTGTTTATATTATATATATTCTATATTACATATTTACATGTTTTTAAATTACATACATATCATGTTTATATGTATATTTAAATTCATAGTAAATTTAACCCGTCTCATTTCTCCCACAACTACGATCCTATTGTTAGCGTACTAAGCACGCCTATCACTCGAGTACGGAAGAACCACTGTGGATTTGCTCTTTTTATTCGAAACCATAAATGGCATAATTGATTGTTCACCCATATTGGAACTTTCTCAACTGGAATTATTACCATCCAAAGTCACTGCGTACCATTGAACTTCTTCAGGTCGACAGAAGCAAAACCTCGCTAGCGTAGGAGAAAATGAGTCGACTGATTGGATAGATCGGGACCGGGATTCGAACCCGGATCTTACGTTTACTAAGCGACTGCTTTAAGCAATTAAGCTATCTCGGCTGACCGGCAACTCATCCTCTCCTCGTCCTCGTAAACATCTTGGAAATGCCGATTCCTATACTAGAGTGTCAAAATTGAATATCTAGAATAGTTAGAACTACGAACGAATTAAGAGTGACCATTTTGATGCCTTCAATATTTCTCCGGCGTCATTTTTATTAATATTAATATTAATAATAATAATAACAACAACAACGATAAATTATATATTATACTGTAACACACAATATACATACTCGTAATTACCGTGCATTATGTAACAGCGAGTCTCTCTCGCTGATGTCAATGAACTATTATTATTATTATTATTATTATTATTATTATTATTATTATTATTATTATTATTGTTATTATTATAAGTTGGGGACGGGTTCCGGCTCGGTGGAGGAGGCCCGCGAGCAGAAACGGTCTCGCTCGTCCAACCACCCGCATATCTCGTATCTCCAACGTATCGCGCGGTCGGTTTTAGCGGAGCTATGCTCGTCCGAAAGTTTCGACAACGATTTCTCTCTTGCGCGAGGCAACGCGAGGCAACGCAAGCAACGAGATTCGCCCGTGTACACTGTTATTTCGTTGGTGAACAATTAGACCACAATAACGTGGCCCGTTTCGCTTTTACGCGTCACCGGCGTTACCCCGCCGGCTGTGACAATCCCTATTTCTCTCTTTCCCTCCGCCCCGGTCGCCCGATCCGACTTGACTCTGGCACTGGTTCTGTCGAGGATGCTACGAATCGCGCGAGAACGACAGATAAAGGGTGGAGGGAGGGAGACGACGCGGGGCGGCACACGCTGGGAACAGAGCAGAGATTTTATCGGACGCAAGAACAGGAAATTATTAGATCCCGTTGCGTGCCGCAACATTAGCGAGCCGCGGATGTTCGCGAAAGGCGGCTATTCCAAGACTCTGAAAACGATTCGACAGAATTAGTTGTTCTCGATATTCGTATGTTCCGAGTAATTCAATTCGATGGCGCAGCACGGAAATGGCTCGACCCCGGCCGCGGCTGCACCGTTTCGCGGGTCAAATGGTAAAGCGGCGGCAGTGATCGCGCCCCGACCGCCGACGCGGTCCATACGGCACGCCGAAAAATTCCATTTTCAATTTTGCGGCGCGACAAAGATTTGTCGTGAATATTGCGATCTCGTAAACCGACCACGCGCACGTACCGCGGGCAACATTGTCCCTGTAATTCAAAGAGATGTCGAACGATAAACGGCCCTTCCCCGGCCAACAATTCCACCGTTCTGTTCTGTCCTGTTTGCAATTTTTCGACACAATCCCCGCTCGTCCATTGTGAGCGCGGTTTCTCGGCGGCGAAAACAACGCGCGTACCAACGCCACGTTCTGGCAGGATATCGCGCGACGACAAAAACACTGTCGTCCGAACGGCCGAAATCTATCGGTCAATTCCAACAGTATCCATACAGAATGTCCCAAAATCATGGTACTTTCGAGAAATTGGAGATTACTGAGGTCATTCGGAGCAACTTTTTCCTTTACAAAAATTTTCTCCGAGGCATCGTTAACGAGTTATTAACGAAAAACAGTGACCAATGAGGGGCGAGAGCTCGACTGGCGCGAAGCGGCCCAACCAACGAGCGCGCGAAGCCCGATTCCGCTCATTGGCTCGGTCGCTTAGCGCCAAGCGAGCACGCCTCTCATTGGTCATTGTTTTTCAATAGCTCGATGCCTCGGAAAAAATTTTTGTGAAGAAAAAAGTTACTTCAAATCGCATCAGGAACTCGTCATTTTCCGGAATTACCATAATTTTGGGACACCCTGTATATCGACTGACGCGTACTACAGTGTATTTGCGATTGGATTGATTACTTTTGAAGATGTCCTTACCGACGTCGGATTTCCTCTTTCTTATTGAAAATTGTTATGTAAAATATACAGGATGTCCCAAAATGATGATGTTTCCGAGAAATGAGGGATTCCTGAGGTCATTTGAAGTAACTTTTTCCTTAGCGAAAATGCAATCTGCGGCTTCGTTTACGAGTTATTAACGAAAAACACTGACCAATAAGAGGCGAGATCAGGTGGCGCGAGACGGCCGAGCCAATGAGCGGAACCGGTCGCCGCGCGCCATCCGAGCTCGCCTTTCATTGGTCAGTGTTTTTCGTTAATAATTCGTTAACGATGTCTCGGAGAAAATTTTTGTAAAGGAAAAAGTTGTTTCGAATTACCTCCGGAATCTCTAATTTCCCGGACACTAATTTTAGGACGCCCTGTATAATAGCGGAAAATACGCGGAAGAGAAGACATGGTGCAGTAGCATAATTATACGTATAAAAATCGAAGAATCTTTTGTGAATTCCATCACCTTTACTGTCAATTACGACAAAATGATAATTAATCTGAACAAATGCGAAGAAAGTCTTTTTTCTCATTCTTTGCCCACCGATATATAATTCTTATAGTTTTCCATCCGTCTGTTCAATAAAATAGACTTTTTTTTGCACTGTGGGAATCAATAACTCCGCGAAATAATTAATTTCTTTAACAAAGACGTCACACTGTGCGGCGTTCATATGAACGTCCGGTACGAAAGCTCATAACTTCAAAGCAGATCAATTTTCGACCACAATGCCTTTAATAATTTGTCAAAGAAAATGCAAACCACGCATTGATTCATATAAAAAAAAATTATATGATTCTACAAAAAAATTCGTGTCACCTTTATTTTCTATCGAATGAAAACTTCAACGCAGATTTTCGGTAACACAATTTATTGTTCGTCGAATACCGGGTAACTTTTACCCGAAAGATTTTTTTCATTGCTTTCACGCTAGTGCCGGAAAATTCGTAGCGACCGCTTCGCATTGCAATGAGTCTGAGACCGGTTATGGCGGCGTATTTTATCACATCGCGCGCATAGTTTCGAGTAGATACGTAGCAGTGACTTTTTTAAATTTTGTCAACGGACAAAATTTAAGCGACAAGAAACGAACCAGTTTCAAACTCAAGCAATGCGAGCGACAAACGCGAGTCTGTCGAATCGCACGCATCGCCAACTTGTACGCGATCATAAGACGACTTTTGTTTCTCGTCGCGTTGGTCGGCGGTTGGGCGACGACGAATTTGTCGTTGGGCGACGTCCAGCTAGGACATAGCGTACGGGCTGGTGTCCATCTCGGAGCAAAACTTTCGACAGTTGCTCCCTAGTCTCGAACCGGTTTCGTATTGGTCGGAGCAGCTCTTCGCGGGTCACGTCGCCGTCACGTTAGATCCTAGCGGCAATATTTATATTAGCGTCGTAGTGGATTAGATAAAAAAATTCCGCGAGACGGAATAGCGACTCGAACCTGCTCCTAAATGGCTAAACAATTTGCGAGTATTCGCGAGAGCGACACGCGCGAGAAATTCTCAGATGGACCCGACTAAATACGGGCCAACGCGTTTGCTGATAATTTGCAGCGGTCGCTCAGCCGGCTTGACCGACAAGGTCTATGTACGAGAGGTGTACGAGAGGTGTTCGCGAACAGACCGACCGGCTATAGGTCAAAGAGTACTGGCACTGCGAGGGCGAGGGTGAGGGCGTAGGCAGAGGCAGAGGGGACGCAAGCTGCCGCGCCGTTGCGCGTTGCGTCACGAGCATTCGAATAGGCGTATGCTATGCAAATGGAATCAATTTGCGAGTCGCGGGGCGTCGTCGGTCCGTGGTCAGGATAGTCCCGTCCACCACCCGCTCCCTTTCAATTTGACCCCGTTTCCCCCTGACCCGACCTAATGGGCGTCTTCCCTGTGGAGAACGAGTTTACGCCGGCTCGCAGGAAAGACGTCGCCAAAGGTCCCGCTTGAAAAATCGAGGGAACGAACCGAACCGAAACGAACAGTGGCGGGGGTGAGAGGGAGCGGGGGCAAACGACCAGTCAGCGCAGCGGACGGTATGATTTAATATCGTAAAACAGACTGTTACGCAGGCTGCAACATCCCGCAGAATCTCGATTCGATTTAGGAAAACCGAAGGGGAACCGCTGCAGAACCGAAGGGGAGCACGAGGGGAGCCGAAAGGGAACCCCCGCCGATTGTCCCCGCGTCAGATGGGGTAGCAATATACTCCGAACGCAGTTGGACTCCGCGAGACGAACGAACGTCGCGCGCGTTCTCATCGAGCGAACGATTCGGAATTTTTCGAAAAGTTTGAAACGCGGATGGGATTGATCGGACGAAGAGCGGAGAGTGGAAAACAGGGGAAAAAAAAGAAGCTGCCGAATTGGTCCGGGAGGCATCGCGCCAACACCTATTTGCCCTCGTTTTGGAGAGCGATGAAAAACAATTTCAATCTGGCCAAGTAGAAAGTTTCAGCGGGATGCTTTCCGTGCCACCCCCTCCCCTCCGAACTCCTCCTCATCCTTCCTCTTATTCCTCTTTTATTTTTCTCTCGTTTCGTTGCTCCGAAGGATGGCTCCTCTCCCGTGATCGCTCTATCCTTGCGCGGTGTCCCTGTTTCCGACGATGCTCCGTTTTGCCAATTTCTCTTTAAGGAGAGTTTCCCAGTATTCGGGGCTGCGCTGTCGCGCGCGGCTTGTACGCACCGTTCGATTCGGCGCCGAAATCGTGGCGCTTGAAATGTTTCGAGCGCCACGTGGCGACCGGAGAGCGCCAATTCGAAGTTTTACGGGGTTGTAGGGTAGCGGAACCCGGTTACGATGAGATAGCCAATTATTGCGTCTTTTGTTTATTTTCAATTATAATTAGCTTTATATTGATCGAGCACGACGTGTTAAGTAGTTCTGTTTGGATTTAATTTAATGATTTATTCGTTAAAGTTAAGCGTGTAACAGGCAGAAGTTCATCAAATACCGCAAAAATCATTTCAATCTCTTGATATTGAATTTGCGAAGTTCTCTTTAGAGCTTATGAGAAAGCTGAAGAGAATACACAACGCGAATGGGGATCGATATTCGGTAAAATAAATCGTTCTAGGTAAGATATCGCGACGTTAATTGTATTGGTAGAACGTATTAAGATTACGGTGAAACGAAACAGTGATTATTTATTTGAATTTTTGTTTTTAGTTTCAATTTCAGTTGCTTATTTGCCGTGCGTTAGTTACTGTGCCGCTTACCACAGGCTAAATGTGAAATTTTATTAAAACAGATATCTCTAAATAAAACAAATATCTAAATAACCTTCAAATGATTCATGACATTTCTATTACATTTTGTTTTTATCACAATTGTGTTATATTTTTTAAATATTAAATTTCTATTGTGCACTGTTATTGAGACTCGCTATTCAGGGTGGATATTTTTGTGTATCACAAGCACACGGTGAAACTCTGGCTCTACCTTCTAATATTCAAAGAAGGTTTGACATTTGCATGATGGGGAAATTGATATCGGTGAAAGGAACTTCGAAATGTACCATTAAGTTCTCAAGAAATCTCGATTAAATCGCTGAAGTTATTTTTAATAGCGGAAACTCCCGAGGTCCGCCAACGGGGCACAGTAATTGGCCTCTCTACCGTAGGCCGCGGCCGATCGAAAGTCGAAGTCGAGGGTCCAGAAGGACGGATCATTGACGCCGAGGGAAATTTTGCAAACGGTGATCCCGATGGATCGCCCGAGGGAGCGCGTTGGTAAAGGTGACACACGCGCGACCACCGGCCAACGGCGGCCACCATCAAACTCGAGGGAATTATTCCCACGGTGGCTTCCCACGGTTTTCATAACTTTCCTCCTCTCGTCTCTGCCGGCGATCGCGTTCCGTCGATTCGATGCTCGTATCGCCCAAAAGCTCGGAGCCTATTACATCGTCGAATACGTACGTACTCTATCCGAGGAGCCAAGAACCGCGCGTCCTGCATCGATCGTTTTAACTGGGTCGTCTTCTTCTTCTTCTTCTCTTCGGTCAAAGGTCGCCACGTCGAAAAAAAAAAGGTCTACGCTCGGGTCGCGAGAGTTTACTAGAGGGCCCGAGGGAGAAAGGCCGCGGGTCGGGGCGAGGCGAGGCGAGGAGAGACGAGGCGAGGATTAGAGGTAATCGGGACAACCCGTCGGGAGTCGCGGGAAACGTCGGCTCGAACGACGAGCTGCCACATTTTCCGCGTCCCGATGAAACGCGATGAAACGCGATGAAACGGGACGGGCCGAGACGGTCGGGACGAAACAGCGCGGCGCGGCGCGGCGCGTCTCATAAATCATAAGTATGGATAGAACTCGCGGCTAAAAATAGCGCCGCTCTCGCTGCGAAGAAGGGTGCGCGCGAACACCCGTAATATACCAGTAGTGTAACCATAGCAGTAGCAGTGGCCAGCGGTAGTGGTAGTAGTAGCGATAACAACGGCCGCGGTGCAAGTATAGGACGGATGGACTCGTCTTGGTAGCCGCTGCCGCGCCGGTAGCTGTTGCTGCGCCCGATCGATTTTATACGGTTTCGTCGCGTCGCGGGCGAACGAAACTTTATTAAAAACAAGGTGCACACGAATCGAACCGCAGCGCCGCGGATCGATGGAAAACCCGCGCGCGGCGTGCCGATAGCGGCCGAGAGCGATGCGATGCCACGCAACGCGACCCTCAAGTCGGGGGTGAGCCAACTTGCCCAACTTCGCCGGGTCGTTCCGTCGCGGACAATGCGCTCCGTGATCGCGAGGAACGAGCTACGAGCTCCGAGACGATTAGGCGCGAGTTAGGTTTCCGCGTGGGTTCGCGACCCGCCCGACAAAACCGGGTACGTAACTCGCGGGAACTTGGGGCAACTCGCGCGGCCGAGGCCCGTCGGGACTGCAACATATTGCACGTACGCGCGTACACCGATCGCGGCATCGATCGCGGCCCGACACGTCCTCGTTACGTCAATTATTATCGAACGTACGAATTACCGGAAGCCCCGCTGCGAACGCCGCTTTCCAGGCTAATTTCCCGTCGGAGTACGTTTCGTGCGGCCCGTTCGCCGACCATCGAGAATCCATTCCGCTCGATTTTCGCTCCTCGACCCTCCGTGCGTCCGATGCGTACGCGGCGCGTAACCTTCTCTTAACCGTGATCGGTGGGGATAGGGGGAGGTTAACGTTTCATTGCGGTTCAAAAACTGCAACCTCCCCGAGCGGAGCACAGGATCAAGGTTGAAGCTGTTCGATCGGACCGGCGCGGCGCGAATGAGCGCTGACGATATCTAATCGTCGTCGTACGTAAAGCGAAAAAGTCGTTTCCAGTACCGACGTGAGATTGCTCGTCGAACGCAACCGCGGCAGAGGAAAGGAGAGCCGCTGTTTATCGGCGGCCGATTAAAAATTAGCGACCTCGATTCGATCGAGCGGCGTACGAACGGTCTCCGTAGGGCTACGTTACCTATCGCGTATCGCAGCGTACCCCCGCCGGCACCTTAATCCATGAACGACCGAGTTTCGTAGCGTTGGCCGTATCCGACGAAACACGCGATACCGAAATTGGCTCGCACCGCATGCCCCGATTTCGGCTTCGTAACCCGACGAAAATATCGCGCGAGCGAGGCACGCTTCCCCTTCGGCGTTGCCGCCGAGAAACGCGACCGTTGACAAGTGAGAACGGTTTTGGTAATTGTTTCGAAAAGGCTGCTCATCGCTGCTTTCGACGGCCTCGAAATATGTTGCCAAGGTCGCCGTCATTCTGAAGAGCTTCTCCCTGTAGATGTTCGTTGCTCCCTCGGCCTTCGTTTCGGGGATTATTCAGACCGACCAGTTTTGCAAAAGAATGAATGTATAATTTTTTTCTTTTAGATTGCAACATTGCCGATAACGAGATATAGATTGTATTTGCAAAATACAGATCCGTATAAATATAGATTGCCAATAACGGAAATTTAACAAAACGCGTTCTGTAAATCCGTGTAATTTGCGTGCATGCTGGAAATTTCATCGAAATCGGACGTTCCTCGTCCTGGGATCCCGCGAACGATCGAACGATAGGACGACGGAATGAGGGGAGGGAGCAACGCGCGTGTCGCATTTCAGAAATCTCGAGTTCCGAACGCGGCCGGGCGACGCTTGGTAATTTATGAGCCGGTGCGGTGCGGTGCGCCATGCCAATCGGGCCGCGAAATGTGTCGCGCCGAGCGCGTCGATTACCGCAAAATTAGAACTAATTTCCGATTTAACTATGACTCGATGAACAGCCTATGAATATTCACGCGTAGAGCCCCACGGGTTGGCCGGTGTCGTCGGCAAACAACGGAACAATGACCACAACGAAGATGACACGCGATATCGACGGACATCCCAGCGATCTCGCGCAGGAGACGGAACAAACGAACTTTCGGACAACGGAAGGAGGCATAGATTGGTCGAGCGATGTAACACGAGGGAGACTTATTCTTGGCTGGCGCCGAACAAGATGAGCGGAACGAGCGAAAGAATGAACGGGCATCGGCGAAGCAACAAGGGGGTAATTTTTCGATGACGCGCTTTCACCGGTTTATAGAGCCGTTCGGGCGTCACGAGACACCCGAGGATTCCAGGGAAATCGGGCACGCGTAATTTCGGTCTTGGTTCCGGACCAAATACGGGGAATTCAGCGTGACGAGTCGACGATGATTCGTTCGGAGAAAATCAAATTTCGAAACCGTCGTGATCGGCTTTGCATTCCACCGTTACCTAAGTCCGGAGATCTTCCAATGCCGTCGAGATATCGATACTTTCAGTCACTTCAGGTGTCGAAAGAGCGTGTCGATACCTACTTAATATCGAGAACAAAAGTATCGATACCTACTTGTATCAAATGAATACAAATTTCTGATAAACTTGCACAATCTATAGATTATATGTAGATAGAAAACGTCATCCTAGTATAGGAAGATAGACAGACGTTCCTGGTTCTCGTTCGTTTCCTCTGTGTACTTTTGTATGTTTACGACTTTGTATACAGGGTGTCCCAGGTTTTAATGTTCAAACTTTGTTAGTGTATTCTATGGCACAAAGTAAGAATAAAATGTTATGTAAACATAGGTCATATAGAGCTTTATTAAAAAGTTATAACAAAAATTCAGAATAGGGATAGTAATCAACTCGCTGTTACTGCGAGCATTGGCTTGAATAGATCAGCACATGCCGTGTGTTTATGTAAGCTGTGTTTATTAATACATTTCGAAATGTATTAATAACCGTTGTTGACAATACATGATTGACATCGATCGAAGACTTTTTTTTATTTTTTATTTTTTTTTTTAGTTGATTACTATTCCTATTCTGAATTTTTGTTACAACTTCTTAATAAAGCTCTATATGACCTATGTTTACATAACATTCTTTTCTTACTTTGTGCCATAGAATATACTAACAAAGTTTGAACATTAAAACCTGGGACACCCTGTATATAAAGGACTACGCCAGTTAAATACTAAATAAATAAATAAGTAATCATACGTGATGACATGTCACCAACATATTGATTTATTTATTCGTTCACTTTTAAGCGGCCACAGGCTTCTGAATATACTATATAATGCATACATAGAAACTAAAGATAAATCAAGAAAGAATAATAATATTATAGTTTGTTATTTATTTCGAAGTCGTCGATAAGAATCGATCTTATCAAATCAGATCGTTGATTCTTGATAAATAAGACCATAGACATCTAACTTACAACATACGTTTATCAAGCTGATCGAGTTATATAATCGATACTTATTGATATAATTCGATACGAATACATTTTTTTTTTATACTGAGTAGATATATGAAGCGATAGCGCCGATCCAAAAAATACTCGGTATCGAATCCGAAGTATCGATTAGTTGCTCGTATTTACTTGGATTGGAACATCCCTACCCCTAACTCGATTCGTCGTAGGTTCATTGTCCCTTCCTCTGACAGACGCATCGCCGATGAGTTTTCTTCCCCCGTCTTGGAGCCCGGTCTCTTCCGCCACGTTTTCTCGACCACCCTTCTCGGCATGCCCGGCATTCGGTACCATCGATGCATCGCCTTCGTTCGACTACCCTCGCCCTCGGCCTCGGCCTCACCCTCGTACAACCACTTTATTCCGTGCTCTCGGTTTATTCAAGGACCCCCCCCCCCCCCCTTCTCTTCCATTATTCCTGTTCTCTGTTAGTTAACCGGTCGGTAGACGATTCGAGCTGATCGCAGATGTATTTCCCGTGGCAGTGGCTCGTGCGTACGCACGCGAGCACACACGCGCACGCGGGCGCGCGCGCGCGCGCACATCTCTCGATGCACCGATGACTCATAAACCGAGAATCCACTTTGTTCTATTGCTCTGATCCCCTGCCCCTGGTCCCTGCACCGCAGCCACGGCCCCTCCGCTGCCCTCGTTCGTTCAGTAGTCTATTGCTTTTTCTCTTGTCGACCCTGACAGCAGCAGCAGCAGCACGGTACCGAATAGGGCGTTCACACCAAATTCATTGGAACCCTTGATAGCAATCTACCGGGCATTCGCCGAGGCGCACCTGTCCGTGGATCGCGAGACAACGTTTGCAAGAAAAGACGGTCGCAGTGACTCGCGATCCGAGCGAAGCGAGGATAAAGGTCCATTTATACTTATCGACGAGCCGAGTGGACTGATAGCGTTTTATTACTATTTCTGAACATGCAACACCCGTGTCGGTGTAACGAAACTCATTTACTATCGAGGTTTCCCCACTTTGTGAAACCGCGTTTATCAATCTATGTTTCCACTGTGTTCGTATAATAAAAGAAAATAGTATCTGGAAGATAATAATAAAACAATAATTCAAAGAAATGATAAAATAATAACGTTTTAACACTGTCTTAACACAGCTCCTAGCGGACCAATTTGTAAGGTAAACTCGATGTTGTTGTGAAAGCACACCGTTTTCAAAATTTGTTTATCGATATCTATTGTACATTCCATGCACTGCAATTCTTGTTCGAAACTCTTTTTCCTCGGATTTACCCTTTACCTCGCTAGTCCGTGAAAAATCGTGCGTCGCGTTAAAGGTAACACCTTGTATAGGACGGATGCCGGACGACGATTGAAAGAGCTGGTTGAAAATTCATTGACAACGAACGTAACACGGGGCTCGTGCCAGTCGCGTTGGCATGTCAGCTAAGTCAATTTTTTCAAATGACTATGCAATCGAACGGGATTCGTTGAGTCATTAGTAGACTGCGGATTTTGTGTATTTCTGAGAAAAATGAACAGGTCAAATATAAGATTGTAAGGTCGTTTGAAGATTTTTAGGATATTGTTACATTAATCTCAACTCGCCATAATTATTAAAACAAGAGAGACAGTTTCATCTAACTTATGTTTCTTACTTAAATAATTTGTATTTCGCATAAAGGTCCGCGCAGTCTAATCATTAGGATTTGCACGTACATATTAATGAATAATGCAATCGTTTCGCTCGGCTCATCGATGAGTTATTAATGTAGAAACGTACGAACGTCACGTCACGTGAAATCATGCGACATTCGAAGAGTGTCACAGCCTGCGCAATTTTTATTGTATCGAATCTATTGGAAGCAGAGATCAGGATCGCGTCACGTTGCTCATGCATTGTCACGCGTGGACGGATTTCCCTTATTTTTGCCACGATCTCGCGCGATTTCACGTAACGCGACGTTAACACGTTTCTGCCTTATATGGTCCTCAGATTCGCGAGCTCGTTCGTTGCACCCGAGAAGAGCACACCCATGCGCACTAACACAATGTGCCCTAGCAATAGGTATCGCGCAACAGCTGCGCCTAATCGTTTTCAGACCGGTGTTTACGGGAGGAAAACATCGCCGTATGTTATTTTCGGCGATGCATCGGGGATCCGTCGGGCCGGAAACGGGAGAAGCAAAGGGTCGCGGCGCCCGGATCGCTGCCGGTTCGTCGCTGGTCCGCCGAGGTTTCTAGCAAATATTATCGAAACCTGGATCCGCCCGAATCCATCCGAATCCGTCCCGAGTATCGCGAAGCTTCAAACAGTTTCCGGCCGCCGAGCCGATGCAAACGAGTATCCCCGATTCGACGAAGAAAAACTTTCTCGACGAATTATTCTCGCGACGAGTCGAACCGGCAACGACCGGCTTTTCAGCACCGAATTTCCATCTAGTTGACATTCACGATCGCGTTCGTTTAAAAGGAACCCCGCCGACGCCGCCGCCAGCTTCTTTCTGCCGCAGCCGCGCCGCGCCGCGCCGCACCACTTTCTTTCGCTCGCGGATTTCTTTGGACGGCCGTGTCGCGCGGAGAAACACCCGAGTTTGTGCGAGAGATCCGCGAGCGGATCGGATGTTTCGCACGCGCCCGGCAAATCCGATGGAAGACGGATTCTTCAATTAGGAGAAAGGGGTAGCCGAGATGTCGCGCACACGTCGACGCATCGTGCAATTACTCCCTTACGACGCGACGACGCGTGCGTGTTCGTGTAGAGACTCGATCCACGAGACACCGCGGAATCGACGTTTCGCGGAAGAACGAAAAATTTGCTGGAAAAGTCGTCTCTCCGGTGCGAAGCCCGCGGGTCGGATCGTGGGGCTGCGAGGCGAGAAGAATGGCGCCGCGGCGGGTTATCTCGGTAAACAAAGGAAGTAATACGTCGTCGAAACGAGGGAGCGCCAATTGGAAATCGGATTGGGCGAGATTCAATTAGAATCGAGGAAAATTGGCCGGCGCGTTAAGGCGCGACGACTGTTCGTTCTCGAGGCTGGCTCGACTCTTGCCAGGAAATAAACGAAATTTCACGGTTCAAAGGGGCCCGTTCGTGGGACTGCGTTAATCCATCGGGCGAACCCCTTTTCGCCGATCGCTGAAAAACCTCGCCCCCGTATTCGTGACGTTCGACTTCGACGCGTTTGTCGCGACGCGACCCCGCGAGAGGCTCGACGATTCGAATCGGATAGGATGGAATCGGATCGGATCGGAACGGATCGGAACGGATCGGAACGAGGCAGAGTCGGGTCAGGCAGGGTCGACGTGTACGCGCGAGATCTACTCGTTGTCGCGGACCTGATTCTCGCGGAGGCTAATCGAGTTACCTCGCAATTCACAATGGCAGACCTGGTTTGTCCGAGAGCGGCTTCCCTTAGCTCCTCCCCCGCGTTTCCAACGGGCCGAGTACTACTTACATTAACGAGTTAGCAGCGAGCAAAGACGGTCGGTTGGCGCGAAAGGAGTCTCGCGACCGCGGTTTCCAACGCATCGTGCATCGCCCATCACGATGCGACATCCGACAGTCGACAGCTACTGCTAGACGCGTGAAACGGGCAACCCCTTTAGCAAGAGCTCACGGTCCACACCAATCTCCATTAGTTTACCTCGTTATGCCGCTCTGCCACGAGACACCACCGCCATCCCTGGCCTGGCTGCCTGCCTCCCTGCCGCCTGTCCGCTTGATGCCCTGCTGCCCTGCTACATTCGCTACCTCCTCTACACGCTCTACCTTCTCTACCTTGCCCACCGCCGCACCCCAACCGACCCAACCACCGCTAACCACCGCCAACCACCACTCATCTAAGTATCCCCTTTCTCGCATCGCTCTTCCCCGTCCAGCGCGTTCTCCCGACCGTATTCTGGAACGCGACTCGAACCCATTATCCGATCCTTTTCTGCGCGTCTCGAGGACCTGGAGCGCTCTATCGTTCCTCCAGGCAGCTCGAATCAAGCGGAAAACGCGACGCGATCTCGAAGGGTGATCTCTAGATCGTCGCAACGGGCAGATGGATAGGGGTTGGTCGAAAAAAAATCAACTCGTCTACCCTTCTGTTGCCCGTTCTCGGATTGCGACGAACCGACGAGGACGGCGGGGCGAAGGGGTGGTCGGACGAGAGGGTTGCGGGACAACTGCGATAAAGAAACCGCTGTAACAGGTGCGGGCAGCGTGGACCGCAGTTTCGGGACGGAGGTCTAGAAACGGAAGCGGGAATGCGTGGAGAGAAATGGTGACGGGAAACGAGTGGTTTTTTTTTTCAAACGCGAGGCAGTTCGTTCTCGATACGGCACGGACCGGTGTCGTGCCGTTGGAAAAGTCGCGATCGGGAGAGGACGAGTCGGGGATACCGGTTTCTCGGCGATCTCGAACGACACGCGCTGCCAGCGATCCGGAACACGACGGGATCTAACGATTTTATGGTGTCCAAGCAAACTCGACGCGAGTCCGAAGAACCGAGCTGATCATTTTCAGACAATGCGGACTGTCTGCGCGAAAACTCTTGCGCGTGGCATATTTTAAGGTTGTCGCATCGATGCAGAAACGGATGTAACTTATGAAATATCCAACAGTTGAATAAAGTTGTAAAATACGTTATTTTCGTCAAAATAGCATTTACTTAGAGAAAATTACACGAATGAATTTTGTGATTGCATTTATGATTTTAAATTGCGTTTCACCAGCCATCAAGAAGAAGATCGCTATTTTTAGGGATCCGGCATCTCACGAGCAGTTTAGAAGATGACTATTTTCGGTCGTTCCGGCGGTAATGCATTAGTAATATGTTCCTCTATTTTTACCGAAATCGACTGACGTTGTTGTACGAGGCTGTTAACATCCAAATTTCACGATAATAGCAGCTTGGCTTTTTACGCGCGTAAATCGCGTCACTTCCCAACGGTACGCAAATAGATTATTTCGAATACACCGACGCGAGCCCGAGAAGAATCGGGTTTTGCCGCAGTCGCGATAATCGTTCGGTAACCGGCTAGAAAGGGCTCTCTGGCACGGTTTTAAAGGCCCGGTTCACGGCACAGAGTACATACATACATACACTGTGGCGCGGTGGTACGCGACACGCTCGAGTTTGCTCTCGTTCGGGAAATTTTCGAACGGACGAGAATCGTCCTGGCACTCGTCCATTTCAATCGCGGTTACGAGCGATTACGAGAAAGCGTAAATCTTTAGAGAGACGAGCGGTGAGCCGCGTTGGCAACCGCCCGATGGTATGTTCGGTCAACTATGCGCGTTTTGGTCACGACACGCTGACGCGTCGATTCGTTCGTTCGTTCGTTCGTTCGTTCGTAGAGTCGATGCGCCGCAATTCCGCGGGAACGTCGCGAGCAATTACAGAGTTCATCGGTTCTCTGGTTTCCCGGAGTTTCGTCAAGGTCGTTGCTCGTTAAAACATCGACGCCTCGTTGAGATCGGGCGGCCCGGGAGGATCGTTCCGAGCGGATTTGGAACGGCCTGCGGTCGGGTCGACGCGCTTCGACTGTTCGATTCCAAGAAATCCGCGTCGGTCGTCCTCGCGATCCTCTCCGTCCTCCTTCCGTCGTCGTCGGCGCGGCTACTCCGCGCGCTCGAGAATCCGTATGCATTGGGAACTCGCGCCGGAGAAGGAACTCGTACAAAAGCCCAACGATCGTACGCGTGACAAGACCGACAAGAATGTCGATGACGTCATCTCCTGGCTGCAGGTAAAACCGCTGCCATGCCATGCCACGCTGCCACGCTGTTCACGGTTTGCCACGCTGCCGTATCGTCGTCGGGAGCCTCGTGTGTGAGTCAACTCTCTTGCGCCAAGTTCTACGAACGTGCCTGTTCACCGTTCCATCCCTTCTCTTCTTGGTTCGGTTATCGCTTCGGGTGGAGAACGCCTCGCGTCCCCCCCTCCCCCGCCCATCGTACGCGCGATAGCGAGCGGAACGCACACGCGTGTCCGTGCACGTCGCCAAAGTAATCTATTAATAAATACTAGGATAGGTTCGAGCCAGCTGCCGCGGATAAGTAGCGGCGTTATCGCCGCGCTGCGGGGAAAATGGGATTCGGATAACGCGACGCGAACGAATAGGGTGTCGTCGGCGACGGTTCATCGGCTCGATGGTTGCCAACCACGATAACTCTCTTCGGGAGGAGCCGCAGAGGCTTCGAATGTCGTCGACGTCATCGTCATCGTCGTCGTTATCGTCGACGTTGCGGCGAAATGAAAAACGAAAGTTGCTTGCTCGACGTCGCGCGTTTCGGTGCGATTCGACGGCGGGAGGAAACAACGGTGCGCGCGATTCGAAACGACTGGATCGGAAACCGCTTTCTTGTTCGACCGAACGTCTCGGTTCGACGAATCGATGTCGCGACATCGCCCCGTCTTTGCTCGACCGCAACAGTTCGAGCGAGAGTCGGCGAGTTGGTAGCCGCGCCCTGATAATCGCGTCGCGCCGCGTCCGAACGCGTTTTCCTCTCCTCATTCGATTATCGATCGGCGATAACACGGGAGTACACGCTCATTCTTGAGAAATCCTCGCGGCCGCGCCGAAGAGACGACGACCGAGTCACGAACGCCCGAATAATCGAAGAACGCTCCGGTCGATCACCGGCGGCGGGTTTCCTCTTTCTTGTGGAAGAGCGCACCGGCTGTACGCCACCGGTCGTTTCCTTTGTCTATTTCCGCGAGTATCGATTTACCATTAGCATCGTGACTAAACAGACGCGGTTGACGCGCGACGTGCCGCGAAATCGGAATCAAAATCAAAATCGCAAGCGGTGTTCCGACTGTGATCGTGGTTTCGCGGCAGTCTCCCTAAGTACAATGGGAGACAAATATTGCACATGGACACCCTTTAAAGCAGAATCACTTTTTGAAAAAGTAACTCTGACGTAATACATGCCTAGACGTTGAGAACTTTTAAAACAGAATAATTGTTTTTAAAAGTGACTCTAATGTAACACCTGGATGCTACGTAAATTTCTAGTTTTTAGGACTGTCCTTTCTAAAACAAACCTTGCACAGTATAAATCTATTAGGCGGATCTACACTGTTGCGAACTTTGCATCGCACTTTTGCTCTACCTTCACTGTTGTCTCCAAGCTCTCCTCTATTTTGGCTATTATAAGAGTAATTAAAAATCTTTATTCCTTTAAATATATCCGAACTCATTATTTTGCTTCGTTATTTCCATTTTCCTGCAACATCTTATTCTTGTTTCTTTACCTTGTGCCACATACTCTTGTCTACTTTACTTTATCATATTTTCGTATTAACGCATTGCACCGAAAGGGTTTCGTTGTCTATAATATTTATAATAACATTTACGAAGGAAAAACTTGTTTCTCGCGATTAGATGAATTAAACAAATTGAATTAAAAAGTGAACGAAATGTCTTGTGTCTTTTTGAGAAGTCAGAGAGAGAGAGAGAGAGAGAGAGAGAGAGAGAGAGGAGCTGGTTTACTAGGCAATGTCTACAAAATTTTTTGTTTAAATTGGAATCGATTGGAATGAAAAAAAAATAAACTCCCGTACTTGCAACAGTTCGCAGTGCCGCGTCATGCTCGTATAGATAGAATTCAATGCAATGGTAGCAGCCGCAGTTGTTTACAAATACATATCGCCGGAACTAGTATCGAGTGTCGATTTTTTTTAAAAGGAACAACTTGTTCGGAATATCGTCCTTTGTAACATATCTGAAAGCCATCGAGATAAACGACGGTGCACGATTTCGACAATGAAAGAATATAATTTAATCGTTGCACAGTAAACTAGTTTCTTCAAGATCTCCGAGAAATTCAAGTCGTTTAGTCCAGGTTTAGAAAAAAAAAAAAAGAAAGAAAAAGTTACACCGCTTTAAAAGGTGTTCACAAATATATCCATCCCCCCATCGTATATATCTGGCTTCGTGTCATCTTCTGTTAACTATCTTAGCCGAAACAGCTGAAAATAGACGGGGGCCCGCACGGCAATCCCTCGGTCCCTTACGTGCAACCTTCCGGAGATTAAATCTTATTCCGGTGCCATTTTAGATTTTAGGCTACAGCCCTACCTACCGTGCGTTCGTCGAGTGCGATAGAGGGAAAAAGGGAACGGAGAGAGAACCGTGCGCGGAGCAGAATGCTAGGAGCGAGGGTGCGCGGTATGTATACCGTTGTAGAGCGTACGAGAGCAGAAGTGTAGGAACTCAGAACCCGTAGGGAGATGTCACGCGTTAAAGAGTGCGAGTCGAGGCGAAATTGTATTTAATTTCAGCGGCCGGGGTCTGTTCGTTAGAGGTGCGAGCCACGTCTGCGTTCTAAACACGCTGTACGTGCCAACACGTACAGCGTACCGGCGACGGGAACATTTCGAGTTACGGACCGACACGGCCCGCGCGTATTTGTTGCGCTTTGCCGTTGCTCAAAAGTCAAGCGGCGAGAGAAAAAAACACCGTGGTACGTTCCGCAAAAACCTCTGGAGCGAGCACGACGACCGTCGACCATCGGAATCGCTTCGAGCGTTTTGTTATTTTCGGAGTGGGTCGAGGCGAGCGTCGCCGATCGGTAAAGCGGTTCAATAAAGCGGATCCGAAGAAGAGTTATCCGCGAGAATCGGGGGGGACAAAGAAAATACCGGAAAACCCGAAGGATCGCGAAAGCGGATATCCGCCGCGACACGCCGTGCCTCACCGCGTCGCGACGACACCTGTAACCGAACTGTTTGCTTCTCCGGCTGGACGCAAACATCTCTGGCCGAAAACACTGTTCCCGCGACCAAAGCCGGGTTTTTCTTTCGCGGGCCAGTGCGAAGCGCCGGAAATGTTAGCGTCGATCGTAACGACGCGACGAGAGATCGCGGGTGGATGCTCCAAAAAGCGGAGATTGATTGAAAACGAAAGAGAAAGAGGGGCGATGAGCGAGGATCGATATGACCATCGGAGGGATCCCATAGAAATCACCGACATTATTTCATTTATTCGCAGGAAAAAACATTTAGTATAAAAGGTGTAATACGTAGGGGAAAACGAATAAAATTTATACAATGAAAATATTATCGCTTATAAAGATTAGTAAAGTGACCATTGTATTATTATACAATCTATTATACAATCTTTATAAGCGTTGTCGGTTAAAGTTATCGAATAAAATTTATACAATGAAAATATTATCGCTTATAAAGATTAGTAAAGTGATTTTCATTGTATAAATTGTATAATAATACAATAGTCACTTTACTAATCTTTATAAGCGATAATATTTTCATTGTATAAATTTTATTCGATAACTTTAGCCGACAACGCCTTTAATCAAGGACGACCTTTTTGTTCACAGGATACTCAATTCTTATTAAATTGTTAAGAGGTTAAAATAATTCTCGGATATTTCATACTCTGCTTAAAAACGCCGTGGCCTTCTACACAATGCCTGAATTTAATGTTATTTTCGGTTAATACTGTCCAATTTTGATCACAATTAGAATTATTTCAAATAATATAAAAGGAAACGTGTTTTACAAACATCTGAATTTCATCGAGTGTGATATGTGTATTATAAAACAGGCGGACACATAATCCCGCATTGCAATTAGACTAATGTAACCGGATGCGAGTGTTTGCAGTAGAGTGTCAAGACCTATCGAGACGAGAAAGACGAGGGAAACAAGAGATAAACGTGCGTAAAAGAGCCAACTGAAATATTTATGTTAGTCCAAACATCTACATATGTATATTGTGCATCCTCATGCCCTTGGGTCACACTCGTAACAACAATTCGGCATTTGACACTCTGCCCGAGTCTCGCTCGGAGTAAACAGTTCGGCGGTTAACGCTCTGCCCGGTCTCACTCGGGATAAACAGTTAAGGGGTTAATATTAGGTTATCTGTGTTAGGCATTCTACACAATGCCTGCATTTAATGCTACTATCTGTTAATGCTGTCCTTGGCTACGGTCGTCGTTGGTGAGTATCATTCTCGGTTAAAAGCGTTGTCGCCGAACTCTGTAGTCGGTGAACACTGTGTCGGAAATATTTGTGTTTATATGATTTCCACACATTCGGTCCCCGATAGGTGCGAAACACGAACGTTCCTCGCGTCTCGCTGAAATCGGCTTTGGAAAACGATTCCGACATCTAACTCTCATTTCATAAGTCATTCACAAGCAAGCCGATTTGCAATCAGTCCAATGTACTAATTGCCAGTGTTCCCCTGGAGCAGCTCGCTAATATCCCTGGCATTTGATGGACGCGGCCGTTTCCACCGGTGGCACCGGCAATTCCGCGACGAAACAGCAAAACGTGGATAGGATCTTAATCGCGGTCGAGTGTGTGCCGAGTAGTGTCGGAAAATAGGACGGAACATAAAGTTGTACAAACTTGGTGAAACGAAAAGAAACCGAAGTTGGGACGATGAGAAACCGAGGAGAGGGAGGGAGGGAGGGAGGGAGGGAGGGAGGGAGGGAGGGAGGGAGGGTGGGAGGGAGAGAGAGAGAGAGAGAGAGAGAGAGAGAGAGCAACGCTAAGTCGCGAGCGATGAATCGCTCGTCTTCCTGGATTAGTCATCCTGTAATCGAGAGGGTCTTTCATCGGCGACAGGAAATTCGTTCGTCTCGACTGTCGGCAGAAACGAGCTTGGAAAGCACAGCAGCGCGAAGAAGAGCCATCGTCCGCCCCCGCCGTCCACCTCTCCGCCTCACCCCATCGCCCATCGTCATACTCGCGCTTCTCCCACCCATTCTCGTTTCCATTGAAATTCCCTCTCGCTCGGTCCGCGGCCACGATCCTGCTACCCCTTAATCGCCTCTCTTTCGTGCCGTTCGCTCCGATTAATTGAATCGGGCGCGGGTCACCGCGGGTCGGATCGCTGGTCGCGAACACTGCTGCCGCGGCCCTACCGGCTCTCTCTCTCGCTGCTACCGGCTCGCCTCGCGTTTCTTGCCGCCGATCCGCTGAAATTACGAAACGCGGGGCCCCCGACGGGATCACGCGACAAACGAGATGCGAGGACAACGAGAACTCGGAGAGAAGGTCGGGATCCCTGGACGTTAGTGCGGTTCGCGTTGCGAGCAAGTCGCGTTCCACGGTAACCCCATACCTTGTACGACCGGCTTTTTCGCCATCGTCCTCCTCTTCGGTTCTCGTTCTCGCTTTGCGAGCGTTCTCGCGGTCAACCGTATTGCTCCAGCAACCGTCGTCGACTCGCAGACATGTACAGTCGCGAGTAACACGGCCGTCTTTCCATCGTTGAACGCGCGAGGAAAAACTATCCTCGGACGGGCGAAATTTGTCGGCGACACGCTCGATGCTCTCCTTCCTTCGGTTAAAGTTTGTCGGAGAGGCGAAGGAAAGAACGAAGGAGGACAGGATAGAGTTCCTTGGATACCGGCACTGTTGCGTTCACGGCTACTCTTATAATGTCTCCGAGCGTTCTCGTCCTCGAGTACCGTCGTATACGGTACTTCTCTAAGATTTCTTCCGCCTCGGATTCTATCGACGATCAGCGGGGAAGCGCGATCGATCAACGGAGCTTCGAAGTGGAAAAAAGGAGGAGGAGGAGGAGGGAGAAGAAAAGAACGAGCTGAAGAGTGAAAAAGGGGCAAAGACCAGAGTAGACTGGACGAGGACATAAAGACACGGAAATTCTGCAGAGACAAGCGATATTCGTGGTTAAGCAGGTAGGGACGCCGCGCGCGCCGTGCCGTCGAGTATAGGTATCGTCAAGTGCTCCAGCACAGGCGAACGAATCGTTACAGTTGCGGCCGACGTTTCCTGGCATTCGAGCTTCCAGCGTTTCCGATGTTTGCGGAACGCTGGAACAGCTTCGAATAATAGGTGTTTGCGCACTAGTTAGTGTCGTCCAGCGATAGCGTCCGAGAGAGCCCGATCGAGCCGGAACGAGAACTCGCATTGCTTCGCATCGCATCGCATCCATGCGGGCCGAAATGCTAACGGAGATACGATTGCGGGCCAATTTACGCGCCGCGCTAAATCGAGGAGAACGCGCGATCGGCGTCGAGGCGATCTCCGTCTAAAATGCAAACTCCCGCGACCCTGCGGACTTTCGGCGCTCCAAGTATTTCCGTCGCGCCGCCGCTTTCGATTCGCGGGAAACCGTGCCGATGACGTCGACTCCCCCGTGGGAAGGCGAAACTTTAGTTCATACATATTTGACTGATATCGTTGCCGCTGATCTCTCTCGGGGCTATCGACTGTCGAGGGATGCGCATTCTCTCTCGTCTAGCTTTTATTAATTCAACTTGATTAACCGAGTGCGGTGCGCGGACAACCGCGAGCTCTCAATTTTCCGTGTCCCAGCGAAACCGAAAATGATTTTCTTTCGAGAAAAGAAAAAGACGTTATCGTTCGAGCAGTGTAACGGAACTGAAATTCTCGTAACCGATGATTCAACCGGAGTGGCGCCGAGTACGTACGTACATCGATGATTACTCATCGCCCCGAATGAATCACTTTTCCGAATGATTCGCCTACATGCTGCTCTTGTCGATCATCTGTCGAAATTCTACCGAGAAAATGCCTCGCGAAGACGCGCGTCCCGTGGGAACCGCTTCGTGGACCAACGTTGAATAACAACAACAACGAGATCGCGTGTATGATTTTCCGATGACACGAAAAAAACGGCCAAGCGCAATCTTATCGAAGCGAGCCGTACGTCAACTTTATCGCAGATATCGATGCAAGCTTATTACGGATACTTTACGAGGGATTGGATTCTCGGCGGTTCGTTCGTTCGAAATGAAGAAAGGAAAAGATGAACGCGCGGGGCCCTTGCGTCCCTCGAGACGAGCCAGCGGTTCTATGGGACCCGAGGCGAGCCATCCGTGGGCCTGTGCACAGTCTCGTTGTCAGTGCTGCTCAACCTTCGATGGCCAGCCGATTCTTGTCGTCCTCTCGAATTATCCGGCTTCGAGGCGACTTCGTAGCAGCCACGGTGTAGAAGGAACGGTCCGAAACCGATGGCCGCGGTTCAATCGAAGAATCAAAAAATGCGATTCCGTAGATCGTACACTTACGAGGTTGTGTGCAACGTCGCTCGGCGCAAAGCTTGTGGCATAAGCTACAACACGGTATGGTATGGCACGCCACGACCCCGGCCTTACGTTCTTTGTCCCCTCGACTTCGTTCCTTCGAATCGGCGCCGCGCGGCGTATCCGCGTCTTCCTCCGCTTTCCTCTCCCTATATCTATCCCTGTTTCCTCGGTCTCGCTCCCTCTCGGGCCGTTTCAATGACTCCGTCCTCGCGTCCATTGTTCTCCCCGTGGCTCACGGCCCCTGGCAAGACGCGGCGCGGCCGGTCTGTCTTTTCTTGGAGGCTCGCTCGCCGACGGATAACGCATGGCTCGTCTCCGAAAAAACGAGCGGAAACACGCCACCCCGCGCGCCGGTCGATCGCACGTACTAAAATATTTTCGGGCCACGAACCAGCTTCCGGCCTCTGCCGCTCGACGCGACATTTTGCATAATCCAAAGCGGTTTGTTTACGTCCGTTCACGGTCCAGCGTCTTTGAGAATCTCAAGCGGCGGGGATAAAGCGACCCGAAGCCCGAAAGAAAAGAGAAGCCGTACATAGAATGTTGAGAGTGCGCGAGGCCGCCACCGTGTGCTGGCTTGGCCTGACAGCTTGTCCGCCTGCCTTGCCCGCTTGCCTGCCTGCCTGCCTGCCTGCCAGCCAGCCAGCCAGCCCGCCTGCCATTGCCGCAGCTAAAGCTGCATTCTTTCCTGAGAGGGAAAAGAACTGACCGAGGACTGAGCGGAAAAGAGAAGAGTGACAACACTGTCGAGAGAAAGAAGGGGGGAGGCTAGGGGGGGCGAGGCGAGACACTGACGAAGACCGATAGGGGACGAAAGACGGGGGAAAAAAATCTGAGGAATGCACCGAAAGAGCACTTTGAAATCGGCTGGCAGTGCTTTAAGATTATGCAGCGCAAGGTTCCGCTGAAACCGAAATCTCGCGCGAGGCCGTCCCGAATGGTACGGGACCTCGGCTAGCTGGAACCCGAAACGATATCTCGCCTCAATCAGATCGGCTCGAATTTACATCGTGCGATCTGCCAAGTTCTCACGGGCCCACGAGCCGAAGAGCCGCGGTCCTCGCCGCGTTCGAATCGAGATCGAAGCGATCGATCCGACAATTCCCACGGGCCCAAGGTATGCACGCACCGCCGACACCGAGAAAGTATCGTGGAAGTATATCGCGCGAAATGCAACGGTAGCCACCGGTTTTCTCGGAGTACCCGTTTCGTTTCTCTCTCGACCCGATATCCTGCCATCCGATATCTTTTCTCAAGAAAAACAGAGCCGGGTACCGGTTTTGGATTACACCGCCGCGCCACGCCAAAGAGAAGACGTCGTTCCTCTGTTCGGCGAGAGTCAACGACATCTTCGCTCGATGTAGAGGTACACGTTCCAACGGTCGAACGGACTCAAAAACCCGTTCGAAAAGAGAAACGAAACCTTTCTTCCCGGACACCAAAATCCGTATGGCGGAGGAGTTGGGGAAAATGAGGGAAGAGGACAAGAGATCGGAGTAGATTTATCCGACGGACACACCGTGATGAACATTGAACGAGCAAACGGCTCCAAAACTGTGGGTAACAGAATAAATCGGTGTACACGGTTCGCCCGAGAAAGACACGTTGTTCGAGAGCGTCGATCCGTAGCAGTCGTTAAGAACGGGGCCTGATGCCCCACGGTCCCCAGCCCACGACCTCGACGACGCACTCGACACGCGCATGCGCCTGCTTCGCTCGGGCTACGCTCGCGTACAGATGTAGAAATACGCTATACACGCGTATGCATCCAACGTGTGCCCCGACCCCGACACACGGGAGCACCCGGAACAGCCGCAAACACACTCAAACACGCGCAGCGAGACAATCTGCTACAGCTCACGGATCGCGGTGTAGTAGTAAGAGTAACCTCTAAAAAGAAACTTATCCCACTCACCGAGAGTTCCCCAGAGCAGCAGAAACGATAGTAAAAGACGCTGGGGCCTTGCCCAGGCCCGTATCAATCGGCGGTGGTCGGCCTCTCTTAGCGACATCTTTCCCTTTTCCTCGCGTTTCCGGCCCAAACGACTGCGACCGCGTAGCGTCGCCGTCTTCAGCCCCTCGTTGCCCGATGGATGTCCGTCGTTGCGTCCGTGTCGTGCCCAGCGATTTCTTTGGCCAAAGTTTCTCGGATCGCTAAATCACGTCGGCGGCGCACATGGCTCTCGCCCCCGTCGAGGTCTCTCTCTTTCTCCCCAAATCCAACGGGGGAAACAAGAATGGTAACAAGACACACGTCACACTCGCGAACCTCGAGCGAAACGCAACGAGGCAGGCCGTCGGATGCGCGACGCGACGTGACGTCGGAACCAAACACTGCACGCGCGAACTTTCCAAACCTGTCGAACTTTTTCAACTTTTCTCCTACGAACAGCGACTAAACGCGACGAGACAAGGACGTGGAATTGCTGGCCGCTGTGTGCTACGGGTCTTTCCTTACTTCTTTCGCTCTACTTTGCCTGCCTATCCGTCTGCTTGTTTGCCTGCTTGCCTGCCTGCCTGCCACAGCCTGCCACAGCCTGCCGTCGCTGCCTGCTTGTCCGCCTGCCCCGAATACTCTCACCCTCGCGCTTTCCCCCACTCCGCTTTCGAGCTAGCTGCCCCTCTCGATCCCCAGCCCCCTCTAGTCTTTTCTCTGTCTCTCCCTCAGGACAGCCTACCGCTTACCCCCTCCACTCCCTACCAATCCCGTCGCCGGCATACAAACAGCTCTCCCCACCAACCTAACTACTTGTTGATCTTCTCCCTCAGGAGCGGCGCTCGGTTCACCGCCGCCTCGCGCACCCGCGCTCCCGCGTTCTTTTTCTCCATTTTTCCGCGATTTTTCTACGGTCGACGCGTCGCGAATTGCGGGTCGCGACGGGACAACTTGCTCGACAATCCACGGTGCCCTGTTATGTATCTCATTCATACATTGGACATGTTTACTTATTCGTCCCGTCGCGTGTCCCTTCACCGTTCGAAACGATCGTGCGACCCATCCAACGCTGTCCAACGTTTTCAGAAGCCCGAACGCCGAGAGAACGAACTGGTATCCTACGCACGTTTACACCCAAGAAATTATCGTGATTACAGTAATTTCCTCTTCCAAGAAATTAGAGTCTACCTCCAACCGCTATCCCTCGTGTCTTCTTTTTCATTTCGTTTCCTCTCCGTGTCGTTTCATTCTCTTGATTCTCTTTCAGTAACGGTCGCGTGCAATTGAGAAGAAGAAACGTTCGGTGGGATATACTGTTTGCGAATCGTAATCGCGAAGGTTGCCCGCGTTAGCAGTTTCTCCATCCTCGAATATTCCTAGAAAGAGAAATGGCGCAGCGTTCCTCATTCGTTCACCTAACCGATCAGTTCTTCACGGAAATCTGATTGACGAATTTGCCTTTATCACCGCTAGGTGGGCCAATTATCGCAATGTATGAAATATGAATCGCGTTCGACATCAGTGATTTCATTGTTTTTCGATCTTCTGATTTTCTTCTTTTTTTTTATTATTCCCGCCTTCCGTGAACGGTACTCGGAAACCTTTATTTACGTTTAATGATACATTTTTTATGGAAGGAAACGGATTCGATGAAATATCAGGTATGACTTTGAAAAGACCGATAATGGGCCACACCTTCTCACGGCGTGACTCGCTGGCGTGACCAAGAACGTGAACGCGAATGATATCTGGAGTGTCATGAAAAATTATCAGCAGACTCGATCGTCAAAAAAATTAACTCTTAGTAGAGCAGAATCATTTCCTAAAAAATGTTGATTTCTTTTTTTATGCAGATAGTCGATCGAGCCGGAAACGATAGATTTTTTTCGGATGTTAACTACGAATTCGAACCGCGATTGACTACAGATAATTCCGTTTGACGCCGTAAATTACATTCGATGTAGGTTCCAAAGCTATTTTCATTTGCATGTGGAGACCGTGGTCCGCGATGCGCCAACAGGCGGCTATTCAACACGGCGCAATTCACCCTATCGGGTCAGCCGCGTTACCCGAATGCACGATCAAAAAAACAAGCAGGAAAAATCAGTTTGAATTTTAATTTGTACGGAAAAATTGGCGACCGACCCATTTGATTTTCCTCGAAATTGTAATGGATCGAAAACGATGTCGACTCTCGTCCGCTTATCGTCGTGCCCCGACTCGTCTCGTCAAATCGGTTTATCAGCAATTTTGATCGTTTTCCGCCTAAACAGCAAACGCTGGACACACGTCGGGTGTATCGACCCGCAACCCCATTATCTCGCGTATTCCCAAAGGACAGCGACCATCAGTCGTGTCTCGCTTTCCCTAACGCCTATTTTTCGCGAACAGCATTGAACTGACGCGAGTAGGTGTAGTAGGTGTAACCAGCCAGCAGGTTTCCGACGTCGCATCGCGAGATCGAAGCACACGAATTCGTTTGGAAAAATAACTCGTTGCGGTCGCGGCTAACCAAAACGAAGAATCGCGCCGATCAAACACAGAGCTGGACTATTACCACGTTGGAATCTGTGATTACGATTCGTAATTGGGCCCCGTTCTCGTTACATTTTCGTTAGTGTCGACCATGCGCTCGCCTAATTTGCTTTTCGTCCCTTCGTTCTCCTCTAGTTTCGCGATGCGAACAAATTAGAATGTACCTGCATGCAGGACGTATACACAGATGTACATGTAGATACGAAAGTGTGTTGGTAGTAGCGACTATTAATTTCGTTATTTCGTTGCGTGCACGTACTTCTTTTTTTACACGTCCAATTAATCAAATTAATCGACCTCTATCCACCGGTCGAATTTCATAATGTTCCGAGGCACTCGTTGGCTTTCGGCCGCCAAATTCTAAACGTGCGCTGGATTTTGTTATGGTTAAACCGCTCGTATTTTACCAACTGTGCTGTGAATGTTTCTGTAATCATGATTAAGTCAATCTAGTTAATTGAATTGAATGTTTTGTTAATGCGACGACGAAACTAATGCACGACGAATAGAATTACCGTGATAGGAGAAAATATAATTCGGGGAGCACTATGGAAATGCCGTGAACCCAGAAACTGATCCAAAATAGTAAATCAAAGTTAAAAAAGCAGTTATGTTTCGGAATGTTGTCATTTGTTCTTGCTTACGATATTGACACAGTTGATTCTCCTGAACAATTCTGTACCTTTACTTTAGTTTTTTATGTCCTAATTCTATCAAAATTAACGTTTTTAGCACCCTGTATTGTGTTGGTATAGTGACGCTTCTTTTGGAGAAAAAAAAGAAGCTCCGTTCGAGGTTTGTACAACGCCAATTGCGGTAGCAAAACGCTCAAACTATTAGTCAAATTACCGACAGACGATTTTGGCTAACAGTTTCATCGTTTTGACACTTTCCAAATTGGCGCTGTACGGACCTCGAATTAAGCTTTCATTTTCTCCACAAGAGGCAGCACAATCGTGTTTTAGTGTCGCTAAATTCTGCTGCTTCGAAATGTCAAAACAAATACATAACCTGAAAGTCGCATAAGCTCAAAGCGCAAGTACCTCGGTGCGGATATAGTTGAACCGATGTTTGAAACGTTACAATGTTTATCGTGACGAAAGAAATCGACAGCGAAAATATTAGTAAATTGTGCCGTACGTGTTTGAGAGAGGATGGCGACAAAATGATTTGTTTGTTCGTGGGACCGGCTGGCTCTTCTCTTGCTGCAAAATTGCGATCTTTGTCGTGTTTAGACGTAAGAAAACAACTTGATCCCGTTCAGTTTTTTTACATCTTTGTTGTTAACGAGCGTGTTGCGCGTGTTCCACCAGGTTTGGCAAGGCGATGGCCTTCCGGAAAAGATGTGCGATCGTTGTGTTACCAGAGCCGAGTCTGCTCTGCTCTATAGGGAACAGTGCCGGGCCGCTGACAGAGCATTGAGACAAGCCGCGCTAAAGGTACTCCTTGGTGGTAAAATTCCACTTTAGAGTTGCTGCGAGCTAAACATTTATCGTTTCACAGGTTTCTGGTTTAGCCGCATATGCTGCAGTATCTGGATGCAAACTGTACCAGCAGAACCAAAGCTTCCAGCCAGTTTCAGTTCCGGTACCAGTTCCAGTCTCCAACACTCACAAAGCGTTGAAGTGTATTGAATGTGGTATCCCATGTGCGAGTTACCAAGAACTCTGCACGCACAGTAGATCGCATTTACCATTTATACAAGAGAATATCCCCGTGCAGCGAATGCGCGTAGCAGAAACTCAAAATTCTTACCTCAACTTTAATTTTAGCCATTTCAGTTCGAATCTGACCGGAGAAGCAATGTCGAACCCGCCGCTATCCCCTTTGATTAGATCGAACATGATCCAACAAATGATCCCAACGAATGGCGAGAATTCTAGTCGCGCCGCTTGCGCGTTGCATTGTTCTCTGTGCAATCACACGTTCACGAACAGGATGCAGTTGATGAGCCATAATATCGCCCATAGCACAGAGAATATAGATATGTCTTGCGACAACGAGAACATAGATATCTGCGAGAACTCGAATCAAATTCCTCAGAACTTGAGCTATGAAAGATCCATCAACTCCGTCGAAAACTCCATCGAGAACTTGTCGTACGAAAAGTCTGGGACAAACGGAACCACCCAGGTGCAAGTGCACAGTGTCGGCTTTCCCGAGAACATGGATCTGGAGGAAATTCATGCGTCGCAGGGAAGCTCCGAGCGACTCGGAAACACGTCGATGCATCATTCTGGGAATGACATGCTCGACACCCGTGCTTTGAGGTTCGCCAAAGACCTCGAGCGTGCCGACAACAAGGAAAACATCGGTGGCTACGAAATGTGCTCCAGCGATTTGAATTACAAGGAACACGTCATTCAGGAACGCGTTGAACAGGCCAGCTCAGAAACAAAGAAGTACAAATGCGAGGCGTGCTCGAAATTGTTCTCTCAGAAATCGAAACTACAGACTCATCGGCTGTCGCACTCTGGTCAGCAACCCTTCAAATGTCAGAGCTGCGACAAGGCGTACTCGAGCAAAAGCAAATTGAACGCTCACGTTCGACTGCACACTAAGACCAACGTGCACAAGTGCAAAATGTGCGAAAAAATATTTGCGTATCCCTCGTACCTGCGGGACCATTTGAAAACCCACGAGCAGATGTCTGTCAAAGCAACAACGACGGTAACCGCGACCACGACTGCAACCATGACCACGACGGCAATGACCATTACCGCCGACCAGAGGAAAATATTCGAATGCGCGGCTTGTCGGAAAAAATTTCGCATGCTAAAGAATTTAAGGGCCCACGAAAGGTTGCACACCGGCAAGGGTTTGGTGCAATGCGAGATATGTGACAAGAGGTTCAGTCAACGGTACAACTTGAAGATTCATCTGCGAACGCACAAGGCGACGAGATCGCACAAGTGCGAGTACTGCGGCAAGAGTTTCGTGCAGAAGGGCAATCTCGTCGAGCATCTGAGAATTCATACCAAAGTAAAGCCTTTCGAGTGCAACACCTGCGGGAAACGCTTCTCTCAGTCGAGTCACTTGAAGAATCACGCGGCTTCGCACGCATCTCTGAGGCAGCATCAATGTCGGTTGTGCGGAAAGCGATTTAAGCTGATCAATCACTTGAAAAGACATTTGAATTTGCACAACGGTACCAAAACGTACAAATGTCATCGTTGCAATCAGCTGTTTTCACAGGCATTTAGCCTAACGAGGCACTTGAAGAGACACGAGTCGCACGAATCACATACCTAACGCGCACGCGTAAAATTTTTGTATTTATTATTAAATTTATATTTCACGTGTACATATGTATATTTATATGTATATGTATATAGCCGGTCTGCGTAGTCCTCTATCGTTTTCTCTCTGCGATTTCCGCTAATGTTGCATTCATCTGTAGTTGTCGAGCACTGTGGTCAAGATACGCAACCCTTCCCTGAGTTGTTCTTCCGTGATGACGAGCGGCGGGGATATCCTTATTATTTGTCCGTGCGTCGGCCTGGTCAACAGTCCTGCTTCCTTCAGTTTTAAACAGATATCCCAACCCTCGGCGAATTCTAAAACAGTAGCACAGGATCGGAACGTTATCATGCGAATGAATTCCTCCCACGATCATCGGCTGCAATCGGTAAAATACCTTTCTTGATCACCAGTCCTGCCAGCAATCCACGTCCGCGAAATTCCGTCGCTACGTCTTTTGGCAATTTCTGTAGCTCCTGTCGGACAATCTCGCCGAGTTTCCTCGCGTTTTCGGCGAGATTCTCTTCCTCCAAGACTCTCACCGCCTCCAAAGCAACTTTGTTTCCGAGCGGACTGCCGCCGAAAGTGCTACCATGCGATCCGGTTTCCAGGCAGTTTATTATCTGGCCAAGATAATAGATAATATTTAATAGACTGTGCGGGTACGCGTTGAGAACAAGCAATTGATTGTTACCTGTTCGTCCGCCAAAATTCCGGAAACGGGATAAAATCCTCCGGACAGTGCCTTTCCTAAAACCAGAATGTCCGGTCTTTGATTCTCGTGGTCCACGGCCAGCCGTTTTCCCGTTCTGCATAAACCAGTCTGAACCTCGTCGGCGATCCACAGAACGTTGTATTTGGTGCACAGGTCTCGTACCCCTTTCAGGTAACCATCCTGGAAAAGCGAACGAACCAACCCCGTAGGAATCGTCGCGACTATCCACCGATATAGATGAGATTAACTTACGCTCGGTATCACGACTCCTGCTTCACCTTGAATCGGCTCCATCATGAATGCGCAAACCGTTGGGTCTTGCTTAAACTTTTGTTCGAGTGCGACGAGATCGTTGTACGGTATTTTGTCGAATCGGGGCACGTAGGGCCCGAAATCGGTGTAACAATTTGGATCGGTGGAAGCCGACAGTGCCGCGATCGAACGCCCCCAGAAATTGCTGTTGGCGAAGACGACGGTCGCTTGGTTCGTTGGTATCTTTTTGATCCTGTATCCCCAACGTCTTGCAACCTTGACGGCGGTGTCACCGGCTTCGACGCCTGCAACGATAACACATTCGAGGATCGGCTCTTTCTTTCCCCTCGACTAAGCACTTTTATTTCTATACCGGTATTCATGGGTAAAAATTTGTCCCAGCCTAAAAGCTTCGTCAGATATTCTCCCAGTTCGCCGTGAGGCTCCGAATAAAATGCTCTGGAAGTGTGCGTCAAGTTCCCCGCCTGCTCTCGCATCACTTTGACTAAACGCGGATGGCAGTGGCCCTGATTAACGGTCGAGAATCCTGCCAAAAAATCCAGATAACGCTTCCCGTCAACGTCCCACAAATGAGCGCCCTCCCCTTTCGCAAGGACCACCGGAAGGGGCTTGAAATGTCTGCCGCCGTACTTGTTGTCTCGATCGATCAGCTCTTGCGAGCCTATGAATCTTTTCAAGCCCAACTCCTTGGGCATTCTTGAGAGAATTCTCGACCCTGCCGGATGCATTTTTCAATTTACGATGAAAGTGGCGAAGAACTGCGGAGGCGGCGAGAAAAAGGACAGTGTCACTCTGCGGCTGGGACAATGAAAACTGTTCGCGAGTTTGTAATCGATCTTACATTTATACGGATCTCGGAGAGGAAGAGTAGGGAAGGTATATTGCTTATTTACACGGAATGTTTATGTACACGATTGATACGGGGAAAGGATTTCGAATAAATTCCTTCGACACAACGAAAGATTTCATGTCTGATAATGACGTGTGCGAAGACGCCTTTTATTGCGGCGTCGCCGTGGCGGGCAAACGAAAAACAGCAAATAATATACTAATCCGAAAGGTTGCAGACACTCGTAAGATGGAATAAACCGATACAGATATGCATACGGTTTTTAGGGCATCGTCGAATCAACGGCCCATTTGCGGTTCATTATCGCGTGATTAAGATATTTAGAATACAAACATTTCGAAACAGCATTTCCGATCGGGACAATGCTAGTATTGTAGTAACAAAAGCAAGATCGATCACGAAGATTGTAAAAATGAAACGGTGTTATAAACATCCGCTGTGAGAGAGATCGTCGGGTTCTTATCGCTTATCAACCGTTCTTACTGTTAATGCCCGATAGCATGAAATCGATTACACGTGTCCATGTCGATATTACCGATGCGCAAACGAATACAGCCGATCAGCGAGCCAAGAACAAGTACATATGTAGTTGCTTTGTGGTCATATGAGCCGTACCGTTTGTCACTTCAATCTTCAAACGCGATATCACGACATTATACATATTTGTGTCGATGTCAGCCGTCCGACAAGCGTCGGAATAAACATCGATCAAAGAATACAGAATTATATCGCGTTAAACTATTAATAACCGGCGAGCAATTTTTCTTCCACCCTAGAGGACATAGTAACCAGATAACAATGTGCCGTCGAATGTGACTCGTGATATTTTGTTCACAACGGCCTCCAGTATTATCACAACACCAGTGCATTTTGTTCTGCTTATATTTACAATATCCGTGAATCGCGCATCAGGGTCGCGCGGATTACAAATAATCGAGGGTTAGTTTGCGCATTGTATTATAGTTTTCGAAATGATCTCGGCGCATTCCCGCGTCTGAGCCTCTGTGATAACCAACGGCGGAGCCAGCCGAATGATGTGTCCATGCGTTGGTTTCGCCAGCAAACCCGCGTCTCTCATTTTCAAGCAGATTCCCATGGCGTCGATCTTTTCGTTGATCACGATAGCGTTTAGAAGCCCCTTCCCTCTGACCAGCGTGACAATGTCATTCGGTAGCTTTCGAAGCTCGGTCCTGAGGATTTCGCCGAGCTTCTCAGCGTTCTCCGCCAACTTCTCCTCTTCGAGCACGCGAAGCGCTTCCAGAGCGACCCTACATCCTAAAGGATTGCCGCCATAGGTCGACCCGTGCTCGCCTGGCTTGATCGTTAACATCACCGAGTCGTTGGCCAACACGCCGGAAACCGGGTAGAAACCACCGGACAGTGCTTTGCCAAGGATCAAAATATCCGGCATAACGTTTTCATGGTCTACAGCCAAACGCTTTCCCGTTCTCGCTAGTCCAGTCTGTACCTCGTCCGCTATCCACAAAACGTTGTGCTTGGTGCACAGCTCCCTGACACCTTTCAAATAACCGTCCTTGAATTGAGAAAATTATATTTTTTTAATTTTCATTCGACTTTGAAAATCATCGGTTACAGATTCGGGTTTGCTACCTTTGGTACGACCACTCCAGCCTCTCCTTGTATAGGCTCCACCATGAACGCGCAAACGTTCGGATCAGCCAATTTTTGTTCGAGCGCGGCGAGATCGTCGTACGGGACCAGCTCGAATCCGGGCATAAAAGGACCGAACCCACTGAAGCTAGTCGGATCTGTACTCGAAGAAAGTGCGCTCATTGTCCTCCCCCAAAAGTTGCCTTCGGCAAACACGATTTTTGCTTCGTATTGTGGTATTCCCTTGCTGCTGTAACCCCATCTTCGCGCCAGTTTGCACGCGGTCTCGCCACCTTCCACTCCGGTGTTCATTGGTAGCCATTTGTCATATCTGGAAAGAACGATCTTCGTTTATACGATGAAATATATGTGAAATGTGTAGAGTGCGGATTTTATGCGTTTATAGTACAAATTGATAGGTGAAATATAAAATAGTGAAAAGATTAAGAGGCAATACGAATGTTGATGCATTGATTTCAACTTATCAAAATTATTTAAGAAAGAGAAGAAATTGCTCTTGGCTCGGATATCTTGTAAGTGATGCAGACAGTTTTTATTTTGCATAAAGATCCGCAGTCTAGTAATGTCGAATCGATGTTGTAAATTATTGCTTACCCGAAAAGTTTCGTAACAAACTCTTCGAATTCACCCAACGCATCGGAATAGAAGGCCCTCGAAGTCAGAGTCAAAACTTTTGCTTGTTCCGCGAGGACCTTGTATATTCTTGGATGACAATGGCCCTGGTTCACGGCGGAGTAAGCGCTCAGAAAGTCATAGTACCGTTTGCCTTCCATGTCCCACATGAAAACTCCCTCGGCTTTGCACAAGGCCACGGGAAGGGGATGGTAATTGTGAGCACCGTATTTGGATTCTCGGTCGAAAACTTGTTGAGACGTGAGCGTTCGGTTTTGCTCGCTCTACGAACAAAAATTTAACGTTTACTTTTCGATATGTGCTTATGTGCCCCAATTTTCCTTACCTGACGGAACAAATTCAACAGTTTGCTTCCCGATATTACACTCGTTCTACCAAGTATGTTTTTAGCCAATGATTCCATTGTTGAGTCCTAAATCTATCTTGTGCGTAACGGTATATCGATCTGTAACATTCGTATGTAAAGTAACTTTTCCGTCGTTTGACGTGTCGATAATGCTCCTGATATCGTTGCAGAATTGATAGAACATCGATTCATACTGTATGAGAGGTCATATCGAACGCATGTTTATCTAACGCACGGTTCTAGCTGACCGAGCCTAACTTTCACCAAAGAAACATTTATTTCTGACTTGCTTACTATCGAACGGTTCTCTTCCAAAATTTACGAACTAATAGATCAATGGTTCTAGCTGAATCGCATTCGAAACCATTGTGGGTGTCGTTTACGACCACTTGATAAAATTCTATCATTCTGTAAGATGCACTTTTAATCGAAAAGAAAGTAAAGAGACACGCAACATTATCAACGAGAACATTGACGTTCATCGTATTAACATCGTATGAACATGTCGTTATCACCGCGGCGAAACAACGTAACGTTTTTTAAAATTATTGTACGGTAGTAAGGTACTTACCTTTGTGGATCGTCACGATGCTAAATGATTATCCTTTCTTCCGAGTCTTACACGCTCGTGTGGCGACTATGACCGTGCACCAAGTCGAGCAGATACAGATGCAAGGTACGAGTCGAGGAGAATTCGAATGTAGAATGCGGAGTAAGGAATACGAAATACCGAAAGTCGAATAAACGTTTCATGCGCTCTTTGCTCAATCCTCTTCAAAGTGTACAGTCTCGTCACAAATACTCTGAATCGATGATAAGAAGACGAACGATATCGAAAACAAATCGGGCCCAACTATTTCAGTCCTAAAACTGTTTGCATTTGAAAGTAAACCGCGATAAGACTTCTCCAGCAGTCATTTCTATTTAACAACGTTCCCCGCATGCATCGCCGATGCTGTAAAACAATTGTACAGTAATCGAATATACGTATTTCTCTGGATAAATCATTGACAAAATTGATTTTCTTTTATCATTGTCAAAAGTTTCGATCGCCTGATCGGTCTCTTATAGATAAGATCGAGAATACTAAGCTAATAAGATACCGTGGCTCCTATCTTATCTGTAAGTGCATAACTAAGTTGTAACCGAAACACGTCATATTCTTGTTATAGAGCACGAAGTAAGGAGAATTATTAAAAGATAATGCAACCGTAGGTATATGTAACGAAGAATCGTCGCAATCAAAATGTAATTCGCTGCTGTTTCATTGCTAGATCCTTGTATCCGTACAGTACCTGTATGATCTCTACATAGAACGAGAGTACTTTAAATTACACGTCGTTAATCTACGACGGATACGTATTTACTTGCTGCGTGCCTGTTCATGACAGTTTTACCCGCCAAAATTTCCTGTTCAATTCGCCATGATGTGACGCATCGCGCACTCTACACCGGCAAAGCCGCAATAATACTCGAACGGTCAGTTCGCCATCAGTATTAGTTGGTAATGTTGGTATTTGTTTAAACGTTTAAGTTTGAACGATTCTACTCCGGTCTTCGTACAAAACTTGCATTTAACCGATAATTTTAACATGAGCGAGGACGATTACGATAGTCTTCGAGAGAAGAATATAGCCGAAAGAAACGCTGTCGTAAGTATTCTCAAGTTTTCCATTTTAATTTCTAACCTGTATGCCTTTTCATATTGTTGCTCATTTCAAACGTTACAGTTTGCCGAGTTCTTTAAAGATCTAAAATCTCAATCGAACGAGTTGAAAGAATTAAAATCAAAGTACAATGACACGGAAAATTTGGAAAACGAACCGCCGAAAAAGAGACGCAGAACTATCTCTAGTGCCATCGCTGACGATAATTTCAAAGTTAACAATGTTCGTCTTGAATTCCGTAAAAGATACAACACCAGAAGTCGATCTAAAACTAAAACTAAAGATGATTCAGATGAGCCTAGAAAAAACAGGCCTAAATTGCAGGTTTTATTCCCATGGGCAAAGCCGTTTCAACGCTCGCTCGATCTTATGAAAATGGGAGTATGCGACGTCGATCAAGAAAACGAACAAAACGGCAGCAATGATGATAGCGACGATAACAATACTGATGATGATTACGATGAACATGATGACGATGACGTATATAGACCGAGAAGGAAAGGTTATAAAGTATTTAAGGCACCTTACGATCCAGATAGCATACCATCCGTTGATGAAATTACAGTACACATGTTGAATAATATAGCAGAAAAGAGTAGTGGGAAACAATATTGTAAAATTAAAGGAACTTGTTGTCATCAGTGTCGACAGAAGACCTTAGATACAAAGACAGTTTGTCGATCAGGAGTATGTATTGGAATTAGAGGACAATTTTGTGGACCTTGTTTGAGGGGACGATATGGTGAAAGTGCACTGGATGCATTAAAAGACCCTGTAAGCAGTCTTTTTTCTGCTGTTTCCACTTTGATTTAAATTTTCATGATAACGTTGGTGTTATATACTTTTAGAATTGGGCTTGTCCACCGTGCAGAGACTTATGTAATTGCAGTATATGCAGGACAAGAAGTGGTCTACCTCCAACAGGCATCTTAGCTCCCATAGCACAAGAGGAAGGATTTACTTCTGTTAAGGACTACCTCCAATCTACTGAAATCAGTGACACATGATTTTATCGAATCCATAAAAAATGTATTGTGTATCACAACGTTTTTGTATTTCCGTAATTATTTACTCAATTAATTTGTACAACATTTGAGAAATCATACCGTGTATGAAACAATTCTTTTTCGTCAATAGTATATCCTTTTGTATTATTTAATTGCAAAGATACCATAATGTCGAGGCGATAAAATCGGATCAAATAAACGTAATATAGCAAGTTTGGAGCATAAATTACTTTTCTGTAAAAACAATATTCTATCAAGCATAATAGCTGCTTCCAATACAAGACCTGTATGTATTCGTAACATTTGAAAAGCATAGAATCGTTTAGACAAATCCTTGTGTAACTGATAAATGTTTTCCAACGTTTCAACAGGTGGTATCTGTATGAATTAAAGGAACTTAAACAATTTGTTTAACCAACATAAATATTTCTTTCCAGTTGCCGTATTATACATAGAAGTTGTACCTTCTCTGGGTCTACTCCAATTCTTGAAAATGCCCACAAGGCATAAGTTGGAAAATCGTGTAAGGGTCCGCCACGACCTACTCTAGCATTATGAACACCTAATAAACCAAATGAAAAATAAACGTTTTACTAAAAGCTGAAATTGTCAATGGAATGAAAATACAATGTTATACCTATGGAATGTAGTATCACTTGTAAGACTGCTCTGTAAAACAACGACGAAGATACGGTCTTACTATTAGTGCTTCTTTCAATGGATTGTTGGGCTAACATTCTAGCATTTTTAGAAAAATTAATTGTTCTGTTTAACGTTTCGTTTGTTAAATGATAACAACAAGGCACAATGCACAAAAGATGAATATCTTTTGTGGCTAGAAAAGTTTTAATAATCGAATGAGTAAGAGAGCCACAAGCATGCAAGCCAGTTAATATAAGGTTTTTATTTAATTTCCATTCTTGAAAATTTTCATTTATCATTTTTATGTAGTTTGTGTTTTCGTCTATTTCGTCGACTATGTATTGGACCTAAAATGAACTATATTACGTTTGGATTTCATAATTAAATGGAAACTTAAGTAACGTATAATAAAGTATCATAGATACCAAATTCTGAGAATACTTTGTTCTTTTCTTTAATTTCCTTTGCCTACAAACTGCTCCTTTGCAACACGATTGCGAAGAATCTATTGCAAGGACAGGAACATTATGATTTTCAGCTAAGAATGTCGACAAATATGCTTTGCCAGCACCGGCATCTATTACTAAACTTCTAGTTGATGCTGCTACTGCTCCCACAATATTTCCAAGACATTCAACTTCATGTGATTTTTTGGCATTCATAAATTCAGATTTAACATCTTTGTATTTACATTTATTTAAGTTGTAGATGATCGGTAATACATTTGCAAGATCCATTGAATTTATTTCTATAGAACAAGATTGTAGAGAAAGAGACCTGGATAGTTTAATAAATTGATTAAGGATAGGATGTCTGTCATCTTCTATCCAGTGGATGCATTCAATATCGTCATTTTCTAACTCTAATCTCAATCCATCTGGCAAACACATTTTCCACAAATTATCCGTAATGAAATCAACTATATGACAATTTATTAATTTATCATACAGATTTATAAAATCTAAAATTTCTTCAAAACGTTTATCATACATAATGATAATGTTTTCCTTTTACATTAAAATTCAAGTTTGTCTGTTTCTGGATATGAAGAACACGTCTTCGTTATTGCACAAAATTTGGCATATTTGAACTTGATATTATCTAAGCTTTCCATCAAGTTCACAGTTTCACTATTGAATGATGGGAAATTATAAATATCTCGAAGAAGTTGCTTTGCAATAAAAACTGCTTTCTGTGATTTGGATTTGTCCGAATTTAAATATTGCTCCAAAACACCACAATAGTATCCCAACTGTGCACCTATTAAACTTGCTCTGTGGTAACCTAAATGAAATCCTTTTATCAATTGCTGTTTACCAGTCTTGTAACCTTCTTCATAACCAATGTTTTGAGCATTTTCTTCGGCAAATAATAAATTTTCAAATTCATTATTTATATCAATGTCATTCTCATTAGACATACTTATTGTACCTGGAAGTAAATATATATGCATACTGAAAATAACTGCAATCAAATTGTTCATGATTATATTTCGATTTATCAATATATTGTAATTTAACAAATTTATTTACTCACCACATTCAATAATTTTACACAGTACAGGTAAAATTATTTTAGGTTATGATTAAACATTAGGACTAAATTATATTGAATTGCACAATCAGCAATACTGGTCCAGCATCCAGCATACGTGTGCTCACAAAACATTGATCCACCATATTAGAGATCGTACGAGACATGTTTGCCAATAGTCAAGGGCACCATGGCCATTGGGTAGAATTTTGTCCTGTGAAGAAAAGCTTCCATTAAGTGTTATATGTTGATAATCATACAAGAAAAATGTCTTTACATCATTAACAATGAGTTATTGTTAGCAAAAGAGAAATAAGATAGTTGAAATCATTACATAATTGAAAACTTCTGTACGTGTCGAAATGTTTGTTCATAGAAATGCTGTAGTCCTGACTAACTTCAGAGGCGTGTCATGTTTGCAATAAACGCGGCGTTCTTTCTTACAACGCATCTGACAATTTTTCAAGTGAATATTTCGTAAAAGATGCTCGCATTAGGACCAAAAAAGGACGGAGGTCCCAACGCAAAATTTTTCGAATCCCAAGAAATTCTCACACAACTCGATGGAGTGAAACAATGGCTGTTAAAAAACTGCAAAAAGGTATGTCCAGAAACCCGGCGTCAAACCTCCAAGAACCATTTTACGATAATTTATACATTGTGTTGTGGTTTTTCGATTCTGATTTATTTTAAAGACGGTTTCAATGATACCTCTAGCAAATCTATTTCTTTTATAATAAAAATGGCTTTGCTTTGGAAACGATGCAATTTCACATAAATTTTTAGGGTACGTGAACGTAATAATTTAACTATTGCTTTACTATTCCTCTATATTTTGCAGTATGTACAAACGGACCCTCCTACTAATAAAAGTTTAGCTACATTGATAGTACAATTGTTGCAATTCCAAGAAGATAATTTAGGAAAAAATGTTTCGAAACCACCAATGACCAGACTTCCTGTATGTAGTCGATAAGTATGACCGAATGTTATCTTCTAGTTATAATATTATTATGAAATTAATCTGATCAATGATATTTTCAGATGAAATGTTTCTTAGATTTCAAACCAGGTGGTGGTTTGTGTCATATTCTTGCTACAACGTATCGTTTTAAACAAGAGCAAGGATGGCGTAGATTTGATTTTCCTGCTGGAAAGGTAATTACATAAAATAATGTAATATTGATAACACTAAAATGATTTGTAAATAATTATTCTTTCAGTCAGGATCACGTACAGATAGAACAGTGGACATGTTGATGGCAGCGGAACGAGCTTTAGTTCAGAACAGATGTTTCACAATACCGAGTATATACGTGCGAGCAGACGTAGACAAATCAACAGCAGCAAAAGTGAAAGAAGCAGTTCGACGACATCAGGGTACCATCACTGAAAATGAAGCTGATGCTACTCACATTATTTATCCTTCCGTGGATCCTATGGAGGAAGAATATGCGCGGCCTTGCATGAGGCGCGATAGATCCGTTCTTCTTCATTGGTATTACTTTCCAGATAGTTACGATTCTTGGACTAGCTTAGACCTTCCCTGGGATTTTCCAGAAGGAACACTTACAAATGCCAACGTGAAATCAGTGTACAAAGTATCAGCAACGTGGGCGCTAGACTTGGATCAATATAACGAATGGATGAATGAGGAAGATTATGAAATAGACGAGAATGGTCAGAAGAAAATACACAAGTATAGGCTCTCGGTAGAAGACTTAATGGCCCAGCCATCGCATCCACCACCTTCTGCCAAAAAACCAAAACGAAAACGATCTCCTAGTCCACCTCCGAAACCAGGTAAACGTAAAAGCGCGAGAGCGCCATCGGGTGTCCAGAGTGCTTCGTCAACGTCATCGCTGGCGACTCCGAAAAAGTCTCGTGGTGCGGGAGAGGAGGAAGACGATCTCACGCAAGGAATGGAAGATCCTCCGGCAGAACCTCGGATCGTAGAAGTAGTTGCTACGCCTACAAATCCGCCGATTACAGGTCAGGGGAACGCTCCGACAAGCGGAGCCACTTTAACAAGTACCGGAAGTAAAAAACAGGATAATGAACTCCAACCGTTAAAATCTGGTAACATGGCAGATTTAGATGAGCCGATGGAAGGTGACAAAGGAAGTTCTCAAAGCACTCAAGACAGGGAAGAACGTGATACCAGCAAAGAAAGGGGCGATGGTAGCAAAGGTGACGAACCAGAAGACAATGTAACAGAGCAGACTCATCACATCGTTGTTCCCAGCTACTCTGCTTGGTTCGACTATAATTCGATTCACACTATTGAGAAAAGAGCTCTGTCAGAGTTTTTCAATGGTAAAAATAAATCTAAAACGCCAGAAATATATTTGGCATACAGGAATTTTATGATCGATACCTATAGATTAAATCCTACGGAGTACATCACGTCGACGGCTTGCAGACGTAACTTGGCTGGCGATGTATGCGCGATTATGCGTGTACACGCATTTTTAGAACAATGGGGACTTATCAATTATCAAGTGGATGCAGAGTCGAGACCAACGCCTATGGGACCTCCGCCAACATCGCATTTCCATGTACTGTCGGACACACCGTCAGGTTTGGCTCCAGTGAATCCAAACCCACCGAAAACACCACAACCATCGGCTGCGAAAACTTTGCTCGATTTAGAGAAGAAGTCAAGCGTATTGGGGTCGGAAGAAAAAGCCTCTGCTGGAGCGATGGCAAACTTTGGATTAAAGATAGATCAGTATTCGAGGAAGCCAGCGGTTTTGAAAAACAAACAAGCTGCAGGTGCTACTCGTGACTGGACGGAACAGGAGACATTGTTATTGTTAGAGGGATTAGAATTGCATAAAGATGACTGGAATAAAGTTTGCGAGCATGTCGGCTCGAGAACCCAAGATGAGTGCATTTTACATTTCTTACGGCTTCCAATAGAAGATCCGTACTTGGAAGAAGGGGGCCCGGAAGGATTAGGTCCTTTGGCCTATCAACCAGTACCTTTCTCGAAAGCTGGCAATCCTGTTATGAGTACAGTTGCGTTTTTGGCTTCCGTTGTTGATCCTCGAGTGGCAGCAAGTGCCGCGAAAGCAGCCATGGAAGAATTTGCAGCTATCAAGGATCAAGTACCAGCCGCTTTGCTGGACCAACATCTGAGGAACGTTCAAGCTAGTGCAAATTCAGATGGTAACGATCAAATTTCGTTTGTTCCATATATAGAGTGATCTTTTAACGATTTTTCCTGATTATTCTCCTTTTCGTAGGCAAGTTTGATCCAGCTGCAGGCTTAGCGCAATCGGGTATAGCCGGTACAGGTCCGCCTGAACCACCAGATGACACTGCAACACCGTCAACTACTGGAAGCGTACCAACGACAGCGGCAACCTCACCGCATTCAGTCACATCTGCGCCGATAGAAACGAAGAAGGAAGAACAAGACAAGCCGAAGGAATCCGAAGTTGAACAAACTCAATTGGAGATCGGAAAGAAAGAGGATGATATGAAGGAATCTGAGGAGGATACGAAAACACCCGTGGACGTGGAAGCTATGGAAGCGAAAGAAAAGAAAGATAAGGTAAAGGCATTGTGTAATATGTTATAATACGTAATAGTAATTGGATTAATTTCTCACTTTTTTGTTACTAGGTGGTACGAGATGCTCAGTTGCAGTCCGCAGCTGCTGCCGCACTGGCGGCCGCAGCTGTCAAGGCGAAGCATTTGGCGGCCGTGGAAGAACGAAAGATCAAATCGCTGGTAGCATTGCTCGTTGAAACGCAAATGAAAAAGCTGGAAATTAAATTACGACATTTCGAGGAATTGGAAACCACGATGGAAAGAGAACGCGAAGGTCTCGAGTATCAGAGGCAACAGTTGATCACGGAGAGGCAACAGTTCCACTTGGAACAATTAAAAGCTGCCGAATTTCGAGCGAGACAACAAGCGCACCAACGTTTGGCTCAAGAACAGCAGCAACAACAACAACAAAATCAACATCCACCCTGGCAACCTGCCGCCCAACAACAACAGCAACAACAACCACCGAGCCCTCAGGCATCAGCCCAGCAACCAGCAGCTCATACGCCTCCGCAACAGGCGTAACTGTTCTGTAAGTCATTTTTTAACTTATAACTAACTTATAAATATCAGTTGAACGAGCGAGAACAAACACGAAATGAAACGAAATATAAATGACATTTTTAATACTGAATATATTATTTCTGCGATATAGAAGTACGTCAAAAATGACTTTTGCATCGATCCACTTACATTTATCCATTGACATTGAAACAACGTTTAACAATTTCTGATGCAACTACTAGACATAGACTGTTGTTTAGAGTCGAGTAAAAGTATCTTTCAAAAACGCTGAAATTCATGTATTATTTTCCCGTCATTTGTTTGCAACTATCGTTATTATAACCAAATTTACCGATTTTTATACATAAAATTTTGCAATTTGTTGACCCGCTTCATCTCATTGAACCATTCGTATTTCGGTTGTTCGCAAAGATCGCTCAATGCTTGAGTTACAAAGCGTGATTGTTTACGAGTTCTACAACTAGATCAGTCATGAGTTGTGCGCATTCAGCTCCTCCCTGCGGTGGTGCTCGAGCTGTTTGTTTTTCTTTGCTTGTTTCCAGTTTCTCGTACATGTCCGGTGCTTCTTCGCTTTCGCATGTACTGATCGGTAAAATGTCTAATGCGATACCTATTCCAAAACGTCCACAACGCCGCATTTCCTCATTTAATCTGCGCAACAGTCAGAAGACGTTAACATTTTTTCCTTTTTCCCTAGTTCTACTGTATAAATAAATTTTATAGTATATTACTTACAGTTCCCACATTACCGAAGGATCTTTTACTGGGTTATCTGGATTAAGGATGTGCAACGAAGACATCAGATGGAAATGATAATGCTGAAGAAGCTGTGTCATGTGAGCCCGTCTAATCTCACCACTCGTACAACAGTACAGAAAACTGACGAGGTCAAGAGCAAGCGAACCGACTCGAGTTAGTTGAAAATCGACCAAACAGACATCCTGTAACGATGTCCCGTTATTCGAGCGTAAACGTAATTGAAACTCTTGCTAAATTTTTAGATGACGTTCAATATTATTTTACTTCAACTTTGTTTTACTTTACAAATACCAACAATTTCAGTTCAACATTTTTTCGCCACATTCATTTCTGTTACGTTCTGTCTTATTTACGCGTGTACAACGATATTCGCAGAAAAATTCCTATCAAAACATATTTCTATTGCGAAGAATAGAATATCATTTATTTACACGATAAGGCAAACTTACTTTTAGTAAAACTACAATACTACAGAACAATTGCAGGAGAATTTGTTTGCTTTACTATCACCGAAGTAATACTTTCCTCCTGAAATTAGCGATTAAAAAAAGAAAAAAATAACGGAAGGAAACACAGGAGAGAATCGTAATATAAGAATCTTACAGATTTATATAATAAAATTGTACTAAAAGAAACAGATCTCATAATTTAATATTCTCACTCGAATCCTAGCTGAACGAGCTATGAGTTACACGAAGAACCTGATATGTACAAGTTTTATACATTTTTATATGGAAATTATACGAAGAACGTTCGTGCAATCAATTTAGTAAAATAAACGTGAAGTTCACTGTAGTACGTACTTCCTCGTTTGGTTCAGCATCATCTTTAAAAAGAATATTATTAGTCCAACAATCGCCGTGACAAAAGACTGTAAGGGGTCCTCTAACAGCAGCGACTTCGCTCATTGTACGAAAAAATACGTCGTCGTTCAGGAATGCTCTGAATTTCTCCATTATCTCTGGTCTCTTGGGTTCCACGCGGGCAGAAAGACCTTCGGACACCATTTCGATAGCGTTCTTCGCAGCTTCTTGGTAATACTGTCGGTACCATTCTTCGTGTTCCGTTCGAAAAAACACCTCTCGTATACCTTGACCTCCATCTGGATCTGTCAATCTCGCAAACTCTTCCGGCCTTTGAAACACGTGTTACGTACATACGTGAACTATGCATTGAAACTTAATACTTACGTATTTGGAATATACTCATACGCAAGCATGCATTCACTCATTTAGATAGAAGAGAAAAAATAGGAAGAGAAGACAATGACAATGTTCAACTTGCCTCATTTCTCGAAGCGTTAAACTGAGTGCATGAAAGCCAGCCAACGCTTTTAATGCTCTCTTCAAATGGTCAAGCTCGAGTCCCTTCCTTCTATCTGCCATCTTAAAACCTCTTTCTCTTAAATCCTCCATAGCGATAAGATCGATTCGTGCCGCATAGATTTTGGCAACGCCGTTGAACACAATATTGCCGTCAGTTTGCAACTTGTTCAGGGTAGGCCACACGTATTCATAGAATGCCACCTCGTTTCGAAAGAGCAGTTCGCTTTTGTACGCCTCCCGATGTTCTCTCGATCGAGGTAACACTTTGTAGATGATAGCGCGCTCGTAATTGATCCATTCAATCGATCCACTAGTTGTTTGCCTGCGTTGTTGACCTTTCACTCGTATACGGTAAAGCATAGACGTGTAATTGTCGCCTCTTCCTGACCCAGGTTCTTCTTCCAAATTATTAATCTCCACGTCAGGTTCGTCTTTCTTTATTAATTCACGTACAGTCTCCAATGTAAGACGCGCATCTTCTCCTTTCTTGTCCATCACTCTACTCGCTGTCCAAGCAAGACCAATAATCTTGGTTTCCCTCGAATACGTTTATAAAAGACTTCTTTTCAACGATCTCCCGAGGTTTGGTTTAACGTTCTGGTATCGGTTGGTACCGTAGTACTCCACTCCTTCAAATGGTCGAGTGAGTTACGATGTTAAGCTATGCAATGCAGGAAATAAGTATTTGAGTGACAAGAGGATAGTACCTCCCACTGCTATACAACTTAATTTATTAATCGTACGTACCCTACCTAGAGGGACAAGGACATTAATATCTTTCAATGACGCGTGTAATTTTTATTCTTTGAATGACATATTGATTGAAATTCTTCATAAACTTTATGTGTAACATAGCAACATATCAGTTTAAGTTCTCGTTTTAAACGTAACAGAAAGATATCAAGAAAACAACGACAAGCTCTTACAAATATTTCTTTATTCCATTGATTTGAAATTAGTTTCGTTCTGATTATCAAAACAACTTCCTACATCATCTTTCATTAAAGCTTGCAATTTCTCAAGTTCATCGTTAGTGAGATTTTCCTTATTATCATACAACGTTTTAGCCATTTCCATAGTGTATTGGAATCCTACGTTTATACTGTATTCGAGAACAAGCTGAAATGAAAAGAAAGGAGATGATGTTTCGCACAAAAGCAAATACGTTATGAAAATAACTATATAAACACATACAAGAGCTTCTGTAAAATAATGCCCTGAAATACATAGCTCAAATAATTCGTCTATTTGTAGTCTGGTCATTGTTGGTACAAACGAGTTGAAATTATTGATGGTGTATGTTAAAATATTCATAGCATTTTCTGCATCACCGCTTTTTAGTAAGATTATGGCTATGGAAGCGACAGTACCAGTTGAAATTTGTGTCCTTTCCAGTGTTTCCATTTCGTTCTAAAAGATAGTCTTTCTTAGGTGATTCATCGTTAATGGTAACGTTTCACTACAACGCGTGCAAATACCCAACCTTCATATGTTTCCAAATTGTCTTAGCCGCACTTGCGATAACTGCTTTTGTTGACGGCTGAACTTGTGAAACTATACGCGACATTGCTTGCATTACAAGCATACTTATGTCTGAGTTCAAATTACCGAGCTTATCTATATCTGACCAGAATCTCGGTAAATACTCTGCTGTCTCTTCTGTTGAACACACTTCCATAGAAGTTAAAATTTCTTTAAAAATGTGATGATTCGGTACGTAAAAATACGGCACAATTTTCTGGTAATGTTTAAAGAAATCTTGGAACGTGTTTGTTGATAGCATTAACAATAAATACGAGTGAAAGAAAGCACTTTCCTGTAATTAGAACATCTGTTATTCAGGTAATCGCCAGGTAAGTACTTCGTGTAATCAAAAGAAGCGCACTTTCACAAAATCGTGTAAAAATTTATAATTGTCTCCAGTGAAAAGAATATCGAACACTTTTTGACCAGTTACTTTATCGCAATAAGTGTAAAAGGCTGTGTCGATGGCTGTGATAAAAAATCGTGCATCTTCCACGTCCTGCATAGTGAAACTCTGTTGTGCAACCAAGTTTAAAATGTCCATGAAACAACCATATCCTATATCGCCTGGAAAAATATAAAACTTTGGTAATCTTCACCTGTGCAAGTAAATATGATAATAGTTAAAGGAATGTTTACCTGCTCGAGTAAATATACTAATAGCATAATCATATGTCGCTAACGAAAATTTTATATTAATTCTTTTGAATTCAATAAGTAAATGTTTTGCAAGGCTCTCAGCTGTGATAATATCTGAAATTGAAGATGCTACGCTAAGAGCAGCATTCAATGTTCTAACGTTTGGTGCAATTCCTTTGTCGTTCATATCTCTAAGAATATTGTATAATGAACTTTCTAACTCCAAATTATTATCACGGTACAACATTGGAAGTACGGTGATAATATAATTGTAAGTATTGATATTTAATGGAATATCGTTTATCTGACAATGTTGAAACAACAACCAGGCCTCTTGAAACTAAAAAATTTCAGTTAATTTAATACTACATTTTGGTAAACTATTTCATAGGTAAACTAAAATTATTATACTTTTCTCCACAACATGTAGCCACAGATTATAGCATTATGAGCCTTGGATACTGTCACGGAATCTTGAGTTTTCAAGAAATTATATAATTCTTCTCTCATTGGATTGGGCCTGAAAAATGAAATTGTTGAAAATAATAGAGATCTTAAAAGCTTTTCACAAACTTACATCCATATCTTGGTCAATTTCTTATTAAAGAACCATTGTTTAGTTGATATCATTTGAAATACATCCTCTTTACCATTAGTGAAACACAATAATTCTAAAAGACTTTGTTTGGCTGCATTGGAAACATCACCATCCAACAGGTCGTAAATATTTAATGCATTTGAGACGTTTGTTTCTGCTATAGCTTGCAATAATGCCTCTTCCGATGCTTCACTTTTATCTTTGCATACCTTTGGTGGTACAAATGCCTATACAGTGTAAAAACAAAAAATGAAAGACCATTAAACACTAAATTTAAATAAACAGATAATGGTATTAGAAAATATTTACTTTGATTCTTGGTACTGAAAGGTCTTTTGGAAATAAATTTGCATGTTCTTTGTGAATCCACATTGCTGTATCTTTACCAGACTTATATGACAATGCAAAAATATTATAATCCAGTTTTCTCGTTGGAATTAAGAAGGGATCATCATGAAATATGTAACGAGTTCTCATCGGATCTTCTAACACTGTACGTTCAAGCGCCTTTAATATAGAACAGAATTTTATATAATTCTATAATAAGATTTCAAAAAGGTTTAAAATAAGATTTTCTTGCTTAGTTACACGTAAAATATCAGTAGGTTTCCGTTCTATCCTAGGTGGTATTTGTATTTCAGAACTTAATGTCGACAATAAAGACTGTGATCGGTGTAACCAACAGCATGAAGACCTGATAAATATTTGTTTACATAAGAATCATACTTATGACATTCATCAAATGAAGAAAAAGAAACAATTATTAATACGATAAAGCAATTCATATTAGATTAAGTTAACTATTTAGTTGGTTTTTCGAAAATTATATTTTACTAACCTGTACGAAATACACATCAAATGATTCATTTTACGTGTTTCTTGACAATGATTTATTAAGAAAATTATACGTTGTGTTAAATTGTAATAAATATGTAACAACAACAAAATCTATACGCACAAAAGTACTTAATATAGTACTTTGTATGTAGCTTTCCGTCTCGTTAGTCGTATAAAAGCAGGAGCAGGCTGCAAGTAGAAAGAAAGTGTGTGCGAACGTATATGTAGGTACATACATGCAGTTACCCTAAACGCTCTACTGGTAAGCATTTGTACAATTGCCTACCTGTAGGCTTTATTTTTTTCTCAAAGTAACAGAATCCATGGGTATATTATATAAGTTAAAAATAAAATTAGTATGCTCTTGTGTTGTATCTAAGAATTCTAATAGTTTACAATTCAACTTGTAATTTTCAAAACAAAACATTGGAAATTTAATTAAATTTAATTAAAATATTTCATATTGGTGCTATTTTTTCAAAAAATACAAAATCAGATACGTGTACGAACTTATGAAACATTAAACGCTATATATAGAAAATATATATACATATATATATAGAGAGAGAGATTTTTCATCAAATGTAAACATGGGGTAACAATAACAATATTATTTGTCGGCTACTGAGAAATAAATATATAGTCGGTAAATAAGTATCGTGGAACTGTACAACGTATCATTTCGGTCAGTTTTAACGCCGTAAAGAATTCTTTTTGAAATTGCAACGAATTCGTATGTAGAGGCTCATGTGTACGACAGCTGCACATTCGTATCTAGAAGATAGAGATTCTTTCAGTGCATTTATTGTTTAGCATATGAATGGTGCACGTATACACGCGTGTTTAGATGAGCGCATGCACACATGTCAAGTGTACCCTTTGACATATTATACAGAAGTGAATAAAGTTTATAAGGAAGCCAAAACCAGTCTGTGAAGAAAAGTAGTTCTCTTTTGCCGTGAGAATATAGTCCCATGGGCCGTGGATGGACAAGCGCGTGCGCTCCTTCGCGCAGTCTGCTCTAATGTCGTTGTGTTGCCGCGTCTACATATACTGCACACACGTGTGTAGTAGGTACGCGCACATTGGGAAGAAGCCAGGTGTTTTATTTCAAACCGTGAGACTCTTTAAGGGGGATGCTTGCACCACGTTGAACCACACATCTTTTACCTGAAGAATATGAATGAAAAACAGGATTCGTGTTCCACCAGGACGACCCCACTGCTCTTATTGTGTTTTCTTATTCGATCGAACGTAATGTAACCCCTCGTACGTAATTTTTCCACGCTTCTTTTCAACAAATTTCCCTTTCTCTCTTTTTCATGTGCTGTTTCTTTCTTCCACTCGGCAAGAAAGAATCGCATAGTATCTGATGAATAGAATCTCGACAACGATATAAATTAGAATAGTGTTATTGTCGTATACATATATAAAAACCACAGAACACCATCATGTTGGATATGTACATATACTACATAACGTTGTTATTTCGTAACGTGCATGCATCAACACGATCGAATCTGTTCATTCGAAATCCACCGTTAAAAAAGGAATGTTTTCCCTTATAATGGTCTTTTTTCTTTCCTTCATTTTGAATTTATTATCGCAGACATCTTGACCTTGACACAGTTGTGTTGTTTTCCTAAACAATGTAATCCATGCAACACATTATTTACCGTTGCGCCCTTCACGCGTTACCTTCTACCCTTCATTTCGTAACATGATTTGTTTCGGATATTTGATTTTAAATCTGTCGTAGAAAGTGTTTTTAACGCGTTACTTTAATGTATCTTGTACTTTCGTATAACGCTAGTCTACCTATCAAAACGAAAAATCTTATTATAACGTTAAATGACTTCAGGGAATAAGGCTGGAATGATACATCTACACAATATTAAATTTTTTCATTTTATTTCAAAACTCAATTTGTATACAAACGTTCTCTATAAACTAAAAGGATGTATTTATAAACAACAGAATTTTACAAATACGTAAATAAACAAATTTAAGGTTTAGGGTTGTTTAGGCTAATATGTGCAATGTTTTCGCTTGGCATAAGAGACACAGCGGATGATCGATCGAGCAGATCCAGCAGGCCGGAATGAGTGCAATTTGATCTAATCTACAACAAATAATGCCCACATCCCAACCTGCCGGTATGCTCGATAAGTTCGCCGAAAACAATCACGTTGTCCAATGACGCCGCATCATTCGTTCAGTGGATTCCCTTGTTTTAGTTGATCGTTGGTATGCATTGCATTTTGATAGGCCGGGATAAGTGCAATATTGACAAATTCTATAAGCACGAAACATTGTCACAAATCTCGACCTACCTTCGATGCAAGCCTTGATTGAATTTCCTCGCTGAACTTAACACGATCGAAACTATAAAATATTGTTTGCTCGATATACGTACACGTACATATACATAAATAGTTTGGCAATAAGCGTTCTTTTGTTTCTCTAACTCGGTCTTTGTGTAATTATTTCCGAATAAGAGAATATTTTTGCAGCACAATGTTAAAATGAACATTTCGAAGAGATCGTCGCAGAGCAATGGTAAACTATCGTCAGCTTTATGATTCCACTAAATGTGTGTCGTGTGCTAATGGTTTTTCGTACACGAGATTCAAACAGAGCACGACCCCGGCGTAAACATGAGTTGAGCAACTGTAGCTTAAACAACGGAAGAATGAGAAATGAAACACGTTCACGCTCTCGAAAAAAAAAGAAAAAGGAATATCGATACTTTCGAGATTTTTCGATGTAAACTATATGAAGTTCGTTAACATGAGTGTACCTAGACGGAGAAACGTTTTGGCGGTACGGTAAACTTACAATTTTGAACTAGCTTGACCGTTGTTATTTTTTATACGAATGTTCGAAAATGGCATCGAGACCGTCGAAAGATAGCACGTAAATACATACTTGACACGAGTACGTCGATCGGATCATCACAAAAATTGAAATGCGACAATATCGTGATATCGCGAATCCACGTTTCGTCGAGGCAACACGTTTTGCCGGCGAAGCACACCCTAACCCCCAAATCGAAACGAATTACGTCTTTTGGCAGTTACTACATAGTACAGATCCCGCGCCTCTGGACTATCCTCATTTCTCGTCTCTCCTCGTCTTTGTTTCGACTTGTCGCGTGTTTCGTCATTTGATCCTGTCGCACCTACGCTTGAAAATGCGTATGCCGTGGCAACGAAAACGGCGCGAAATCACGAGAAAACGTACGATCCGAAAGTTTTCCGTGCACTAGCACTTGCACTACTGTCGATTTACGGTACTCTGCCATGGCGTGTTTTTCAAATCCGCTGAAAACGGTGGTGTTGCAGTAATGGATAATATCGAGACGTCGAAAGATCAGCTTTGAAAACTGTTGCGTTACGTTGCAATATGTTGCGATCCGTTCCAAATTCGTCTTCGGTTTTCTATCGCGAGTAACGAGTATCCGGCGAATCCGTAGAACACCGTAAAGGCCGCGGCGACGTTATCCCACGTAGGGAGTTCTCGACAAACTGCTGCCTGTGACCAGGTGTCCCGACTCTTTATTCCTTTTGGGCTCCCAAGTACATGAAAGCCCCCGGCTATATAGGTGCCCCTTGGGTCCGATGGTGGGGGCTTATTCTTATTTAACAGCAACGAAGCAGGAACACCAGCAACAACCAACTTTGAGGCCTCCCTTCCTTTTTCTCTTTCATCCTTTTTTTTCGGTCCCACTCTATTCTCTCTGTCATTCTCCTGCAAGTCTACCTCCGATTCTTCCAACTTCCTCTCTGGTGTCTTCTCTCTCTCTCTCTCTCTCTCTCTCTCTCTCTCTTTCTCCCTTTCTCCCTCTTACTTACTCACTCTGCTTCTCTCCTTCCCTCCCTTCCTTTCCGTCGTCCCTTTTCCTCTTCCTCCGGATCGCCCCTTCTTCTGTTCTTAAAAGTACATATCCCTCTCTGTCTTCTTTTCAATCGAGCAACCGTCCTCTCTTCCTCTTTCTTCGTTCTTCCCTGTACCCGCTTTGTGTTCGTTGCAGATCTATCGGCAAAGGTAAAGCCCGCCAAAATTGTATCAGCTGTCCCGAATTTTGCTCCGCCTGTCAAGTACGTGACGTATGCTGCTCTTCTTGTCCTTCTGTCTTCTCGTCAGGTATCCTCCCGTGGGAGAGAGAAAAAAAGGGTCAGTCGAATTTTACAATAGCAGGGCTATTAGAAGCGATGCAACGACGTTTTGCGGACTCGTTTTAGAGACGCGAATTATCACAAAATCTTTCTTACGTTTTGTCTACGAACACGTTCCGTTTTTTTTCCAGTTTCTTGTTTCATTCCTTTTCGTGAAAATAATTTCCATTATTACCAAAATTGCAGTATCGCAAGACTGCAACATTATAAAAATGTAAATATTTTTGGTATCAAGACCGAGCTCTAATTATTCCATTTTCGTATCTATAGTAAATTCTCTTCATTTGTTCCTACGCTTGTAAATAAAAATAGACAATTCCGAGAAAGAAGCCTCGCGATTCGTTTTTATAATTGTTGATAATCGGCGACTATAAAAATGAGCTGCAAGGCTCGAATAATTGTTTCTCCTCTTTCCAAATTGAATTTCTTGTACTCATTCCTCTCCCGTATCCGAAAATATGTTCAGTAGATGATTGAAACTTTTAAGAAAACCGTCGCAATATGTTGCATTCAATAATTGATTGCATTACTCTTATAATTAACTAAATATATAAATATAAGTGAGAATCGTTATAATTTATGATAATAAATAAAATAGAAAATGCAATTATTCTTTTTTTAATAGGTTGACGAGATACGTAATTAAATTATTGGCAAGGTATATTCATCGATGTGTTGAAAATTCAAATGCCGAATACAGTAAATTTTCTCAACTATCCTACAGTTTTTAAACAAAACTAGACAACTTGGGAAGAGAAAATATAATTATTTGAGCCTTACGACTTGTTTTTATAGTAGCCGATTGTCAATCGGTATAATTGTCGGTATAATGTCAATAATATAATCGTATACCCATTTTCCAAATTTTCAATTTTTTTTTGTTACAAGCTCAAGTACAATTTGAGAAAATTTACTGTATTTCGTTAATCATTTTGTAACTATTTCCGTCAAAGTATCTACATTCTTTTGAATAGCATTATACGCATGCGTACATGGTTGAAAACTGATTTGTGTAAATGCATCGTTCGCGATCACTCTTGTTGCGATAAATGCTGAATTATTCGAATGTTCAACAATCTGTCGGTAATGGTATAGATTCGTACGTTTTTCACCTGGAACAGCTGAATCTTGCATTGAGCAACACGTGCTCCTGTCATCGCGCCGCAACTTCGCTTAGATGGACTAACGTGTTACTGGTAAACAGATGTAAGGGTAAATCGGTGAAATATGAAATACGGGATACGAAATACGAGATAGGAGATGCGAGATTTAATCTGAAAGCATCGACTCGAAAGTAGTATCCTTTCGAAAAGTCGAGAATCTGAAGTTTCTAGAATCGATGTTATTGTTTCGGACAGTGGTGACACATGCGTACCGGTATAAAGCCGAAGATCGACACGTAAAGGAAATGGGAGTGATTGAGAACCACTTGTAGGAGGACAGCTGCGCTGTGAGCGCATCTGCTGTCGGTTGCGCGGGCACGCGCGCTTACATATCCTTATTTCTACGTCGGTACTACTATATACTCTATATACATATACAAGTATTATACTATAACGTATAGGTGTACGCTGGTCGAACTTGTACGATACTTCCATACAATCTCCTGCTCTGTTCTCCTTATTTCTATCCTTTTTTTCGCATCCTCCTTTCATTTTTCCTTTCGTTCTTTATTTTTCTCCGGGCTGCTCTTCTTCTCCCCTGCCGTTGGCTAGTTCGATCAGGCAATGTTCCTTTTTTCTCACCCCTCGAAACTGCCACCACGACATCGTAAGCAAGCGAGCAAGAGCTCGGATCCCGTTTTCGACACGGACCTTCCAGCGGACTCTGTGCATCTTCTCCAGTTGTATTGGGGGTTGACGGACCGTCATCTTCCCTTTAATACCGTCCAGAACGAGGATTTACAATCCGTGAGAGAGAGGGTCTACCCGTGTTTATGGCGTATACGACGGCTGCCTGCTTTCGAAAGCCTCGTGCGCCTAGTTCATAATACCCTACGGGGCTTATACACGGACGATGGGACCGGGCTCTCAGTACGGTGCGCGCGTATCCGTGTGCAGCTTGCCACCCGGTACCGTGCACCGTACCACCCGAAAATTTTCTTTGTCCTCATTGTCCCGTCTCGACCATTTTCACTGTACGAGTTTACGAGCCTGCTGCGCTTCTTAGGAAATTGTCGATTTTCTCCGCCAAGGGTTTTCCCATCTGCCAGGCCTGTTCCGTTCCCTTCCTTTCTTCTTTCTCCTGTGTTCATTTCTACCCGCGAGCCTACTACCTCTCGGGATTTTCAGCTCGGCCTCTTTGTCACTTTGCATACCTGCCCCGTTTAAGAAAACCGATTTAACGACAATATCCTTCGACATTCTCCGAAATACAAAATTTTGTCGTACTGGAAATAAAGTTTTACTGCACTGGAAATAAAGTCGATGGATATTTTTTCTTTCGTAAAAATTTCCGTTTGCGAATCTGTAGAAAAAGATAAACATATCTTTGTTCTACAGTTCTTCGTTTGTGCTTTGTTTAAATCGAATTTTTCAGAATAGGATATATTCCGAAATATTTTCGTTGAAACACGCTACCGCGTGGAATGGGATGGTCGAAATGGAATGAAATGGAATGGAATGGCATCGATGCGCCGTATGTGCTTCACACCGTGAGGCCCAGATGGCAAGCGTTGAATCCCTTGCTTAAATTTTAACCGTGATACGAGGTTGTTGATTCCTTGACCACCTGCTCTACGCGTAGATCAAAACTATAACTAAAAATCTGCAAATTTTCCACGCCACGCTTTGAAAGTTTCAAAATTGTACGCATATCCTCGCACAGAAATAGATGCGCGCAATGTTCACGCACATCAGTTGATATCGTTTCGAAGATACAAAATCTATATCTAAGCTTGTCGATAAGCCGATAGATCCATTCATTTTTCGCTGCAGCATCGATGGAACGGTATGTACGGATAATATTTCTAAAATTAGTACCACGGTAGGGTTACTATCAACCGTATTCTCACGACAAGGATTGCAAGCTCCACGTCTGTCGTGCTGATTTATTTCCTCGGAACTTGTAGTAAAAAAAGCTATTGAAATACTGCGCGTAAAAAACGGTCGTTCCAGGCGACGTTACACTTTGGGACGGGTTTCAAAAGATCTTTGTTCCCGTTGAGGAAGTGTATCCGTGGTCGAGTGCAAACGTGTTTGTACTCCGTGTATACGAACGCTCTATATCGTGTGCAACCGGAAGTTAAAACATACATAATGTTTCTGGGTGCGCCGGTTTGTGCTATTTTTCGCTTCACTGACAAATAAAAACAATGTAATGATTAATCAAGATTCAAAACACAGGCTTAAACGCGATCTAATCCATCTTCGATATTGAATTCTTCTCATTTCTTCATTTTCAATATTAGTATGTTTCAAACGCTTTCCTCAGTGACGACTTTTTATATATTCATGATATTGTGTTTTGTCAGTATGGTTTTGCGTGTATCTATACACGAAAACATTTTAATTAATTCTTCCAGATACGAAGTACAGTGGATGGAAAAATATTAAATTTAATCCGCTTTAATGCAACTCCGTAAATTGCATGCATACTTCAGAATGAACGGAGCGAATAACCTTGTATTGACAATACAGAATCCCCGTAATCGTGTCGATAATATTGCTGCATCGCTGTTGGTAAATAGAATTTATCTGTTATCGACGGAGCAAATAAAAAGTATAAAAACTTGTAAGCGGGAAATGAAAGAAATGTGGGTCAATCCCAAGCCCTTTCACTTGCAGGAATTACTAACACTGACTAACGCCCAGCTTTTATAATGAAGGAAGGAGAAAGTATGTATTCCCGTTAAAGACAGTCTTATACGTTTTGCACCGAAACATACTGCTTCTCCAAAATTCAAACAGAAGATACAGTGAAATTATTTGAGAATTAATCATGTGATACCTGTACAAACTTTCTAATTAAATGTTGTTAGTGACCGATGAAAATTACTTCATTCGTGATATATTAACATTTCGTATCAAATGTTTTCCCTTTCAGTAAAATCTTCAAAAATTAACGATGTCTATAATAAAAGACAATACCGTTCAAGTGGTGTTCATTTCTTTGCTTTTGGATCTTTTAGCATTTACTATGATACTACCACTGTTACCAGCTTTGTTAGATCATTATAAAGATGTAGAAAGCGATCAAGGTTTATATTTTAAGATTTTACATTATATACAAAGCGCAAGAAAATTATTTAATGCTCCTGACAAAGTTAGTACAGTACTATATGGAGGTTAGTCAATTTTTTATTTTCATTTCTTATTGGGATTTAAATTCTTCTATCTGTACTAATTCAGAACATTTAATTTGTAGGCTTCCTTGGTTCCATGTACTCCTTTTTACAATTCTTGGGTTCGCCAATTGTAGGAGCATTATCTGATATATATGGAAGAAAGCCTCTAATGTTGTTAAGTTTGACAGGCATTATGTTGTCTTATTTGTTATGGGCATTATCTTCTAATTTTACTATATTTGTGATAGCCAGATTTGTTGGCGGTATTAGCAAAGGAAATATTAGTTTGTCAATGGCTATTATAACAGATGTTACATCTCCGAAAACTAGAGGAAAAGCCATGGTACATGTAAAAAGAATCTATTAATTAGATGTATAATAGCGCATATAATGGAAATGTTATGAGTTAGAAATTTTTGTATGTTTTAGGCATTGGTTGGAATAGCTTTTTCCATAGGTTTTATTGTAGGACCAATGATAGGAGGATTTTTTGCTTGGAGCTCAAGCAATAATAGAGAAGGAACTTGGTACTTAGTACCAGCTATGTTTGCATTTTTCTTAACTGCAGGCGATTTATGTTTTATTGCTTTCAATTTAAGAGAATCACTGCCAAAGAAATGTAGAGCAGTGTCCCTAAAGTCTGGTATAACTGGAGCTATTGCTTATATCAATCCAATAGATCTGTTTCAATTTAATGGAGTATCTGGCTTAAGCCTGCAAGGTGAATTTTATTTAATTGTTGAGCCACGAAGTTTAATTCATTAATAAAATTTATTATTAATTGTTATTGTTTCAGATAAAAAATGTCTGAAGACTCTTGGCTATGTATACTTCATGTACTTATTTCTTTACAGTGGCTTAGAATTTACGTTAACGTTTTTGACCCATTATTTATTTGAATTCACAAGTATGCAACAGGGCTGGATGTTTTTGGGCATTGGATTAGTAATGGCCCTCTTGCAAGGAGGTTGGGTACGAACCATTCCTCCAAATAAAACAAAATCTACAGCAGAATTGGTAAATGCCTATAAAACTTGATATTATTATCAGGCATTGATTAAATTAATTATTAAAATTTGAATATTTTCTATAGGGCTTATGGTTAATAATTCCAGCATTTGTATGCATTGGAATAGCAGAAAATCTGCTAATGCTATCTATTGGGGTACTTCTATTTGCAATTTGTAAGTATATACAAGATAATGAGATGAACATGTGTATAGAATGAGTATTACATATAAGTCAAATACTACAAACAAGATTTTTTTTTATGCATCATAGCCACTGCCATGGTTGTAACTTGTATGATGACCCTGGTATCACAAATTGGGCCCGAGAATCAAAAAGGAGTTATAACAGGTGTATTTCGTTCTCTTGGAGCATTGGCTAGGGCTTGTGGACCTATCATAGCCTCTTCAGGTAATGATAAAGTAAAGTAAATATTTGTAGTTCTGTGTAAGTAGAGAGGTATACCGTTGTACATCTCATTACTTTTATTTTAGCTTTCTGGTGTATTGGAAGTAAAACAACATATCTTATCGGGGCTGTACTTCTTGTATTTCCACCATTAATTCTGCAGGGCATAAAATAATATTAAAAATAAGGATTTTAAAAAATTTCTAAAAGTATTACCTCGGATAACATTATATTTATGTAATTATATACATATTGAGATAGTATTTTTATATATGTACAAAAATGTTTTATGGTTATATTACAAATTTTCTATATATTTATTGTATACTGATGAAACAATGTATTTTAAATATATGTATACATATATGTATATGTGAGATATATACATACACATACATATGTAATATGTGTGGTATGAAAGACTATTATAAATCGAAAGTCTAGTTATTGAATACACTTCATACATTCGATTCATCAAGATAGATAGGTTATATCGTAAGGATAAGTCATCTTTGTGATAAATTGAGTAAATGGTATTGATTGGTGATAGAAAATTCTAAGATTGATGTAACTATGGATATCTGTATTTGTTTCCATGTGTTGTTACGTTCCTGGGGAAAATCATACGGCCGCGCAAGCGCAATTAGGTTTTCAGTCATGTGACTCTCCCTTCCCTTTAAGACCGCGCCATTTACGGTAAGAAATTCTCGGAATTGCTTGGCCACAGCACTTCGTCGTCGTCCGCGCTGATGGGATCGTTGGAGTAACACGGAAGGGGAAGGAAAGTTATTGATGAGATTCGCGCGTGCGACCGGTCCTCGCGATCATTACGTTTACGATTATTTCATCAGTTCAAAAGTTATATCTTGAACGAATCGAGCGTAGCAACAAGGAGATAGCTCAGCGAACAAAATCTAGTTGCTTCTGTCTTCGGACTAGCAGCAGGTAAGTACGAATAGCTCTTTGAACGAACTTCTTCTTTCGCCCCTCCCGCTTGACTATTTTACGCGTTATTTCGATATGTCACGTTCTTTCGTATGTAAATATTGATACTGATATTTCTACATTAAATTTGATCGAAATGTTGAGTAATGTAGCGAAATAATCAAAATTTCATGAGTATTTCATAAGTAATGTAATATATTAGAGTTGATGAGAATTTCTGGATCGGTCATTTGAATTTTTGAGGTATGTATCCGCATGGTTTTCCTGCAATCTTATCGACCTTTGTTTTTACTTTGTTGTGTTGTAATCTCGGCTTTTTGTAGCCTCGCTTAAGAAAATGTGCATACATAAAATCTTCAGTTGTGTTTATTTAATATCATATCTATAAAATAGGGGGGGAAAGAAACTGCGGAGTGGCGTTAATTTGTGGTTATATCGAACACTATTATCCCAAAGAGTTTTCAAAGTTTAATTTAAATACAGTTTCTAAGTATTATAAGAAGACAAATTTTTATTAGGAGTCAAGATGGCTCTGTGGGCGAAAACACAACAATTGCCACAAGATGCGTTGCAACAGGTGCGTTCAGTTTATGGAGAACACTTTCCAATAGAAGTTCGTCATTTCCTGTCATCTTGGATAGAAGAACAAATGTGGTAAATATATATATAAATAATTTCACAAACTGTTAATTTATTGTTTATTTCTTCAGAAACATATAATAAGGTATGTGTTATAGGACTGAAATAGAGCCTGATAATCCACAATTCGAACAGTACATAGCTAATATCGTCATATCATTGATACAAGAATTAGAATCTAAAGCAGCATCTTTAAACACAGATGATATGTTTCTTACGAAGATAAAACTAATGGAAGCTGCGAAAAGTTTTCGTGTGAGTTTTGCATATTAATTTATAATCGAAAACAAGGCTATATATACAAAGGTTTGTTGTTCTTACTATGCTCCTTTATTATAGCAGAGATATACACATAACCCCACTACACTGTTTAGAATAATCAGTCACTGCTTAGGAACAGAAATGAAGTTGGTAGGTCAAGTAGAAAATTTAGGAGGAACTTTAATGAGTGTGGCAGGAGGAAAAGTAGGTTTGATAAGCGACGCTATCGCAGAAATAGCGCAACACGTTGAATCCTTAAGGCGCAGAACTCAAGAAACTGGTGAAGATTTGCGAAAAATGGAACAAGAACAAGAAGCTTTTGCTATTAGTTATCACGAGTGTACCAAGCTAAATGCGCATCTTCAACATCTTGCGACCCAGCCACAGAATCAACAGAATATAGATCTAGAAAAGAAAATTAGACGGTAAATAAAGTAACATAACATTTATCTGTTATCTGAAATAAAGCATTTAATTCCTCTAATCAACATTATGAACGAATACTATTGTAGGCAAAAGGAGCAACAGGAACAACTATTGAATCATAAAGTAACTGGTTTGATGCAGCTAAGATTAACATTAGCCGATAAACTTAAAGACACCATTACTAGATTAAATAGCTTGCAGTCTAGAGTCTTGGACGATGAACTTATTAGGTAAATTTTGTTTTTATCTAGGGTCTATTGTATCATAGAAAATATTTAAATGTTGAGTGCGTGGCCTCATAGGTGGAAAAGGGATCAACAGTTAGCTGGAAACGGTGCGCCCTTTAATAATAATTTGGACTCTATTCAAGAATGGTGTGAAAGTTTAGCTGAATTGATCTGGTTAAATCGTCAGCAAATTAAAGAGGCTGAACGATTAAAACAAAAGTTTGCTCTCGAACCACCCGGAATGCAAGATATTCTTCCCACACTGAATTCGCAGATTACGCAGCTCCTTAGCTCGCTAGTAACTAGTACGTTTATCATAGAAAAGCAGCCGCCACAGGTAATGAAGACCAATACTCGCTTCACAAGTACGGTACGTCTTCTTGTGGGAGGAAAGTTGAACGTTCACATGACGCCTCCTCAAGTAAAAGTCAGCATTATTAGCGAGGCTCAAGCAAATGCTCTTTTAAAGAGCGACAAAATGTCGAAAAACTCTGAAGCAAGTGGCGAAATTCTAAACAATACAGGAACGATGGAATACCACCAAGTGAGAAAGAATATTTTTTATCTGCTTCCTACTATCATTGTTCGTACTTATGTATTATATTGTATTGAATGTATAAAAAAATGAATGTTTTCCGTAGGCAACGAGACAACTCTCTGTAAGCTTTCGCAACATGCAATTGAAAAAGATCAAAAGGGCGGAAAAGAAGGGAACAGAATCGGTAATGGACGAGAAATTTTCGCTTCTGTTCCAATCGCAATTTAGCGTTGGGGGAGGTGAATTGGTATTTCAGGTTTGGACATTGAGTTTGCCGGTTGTGGTAATCGTACATGGGAATCAAGAGCCTCATGCGTGGGCCACTGTTACGTGGGACAACGCTTTCGCTGAGCCTGGAAGAGTGCCATTCGCTGTACCAGACAAGGTTCCGTGGGGCCAGGTAGCCGAAGCGTTGAATGTTAAATTTCGATCAGCAACGGGTCGTTCTTTAACTGAAGACAACCTTCGGTTTCTCGCGGAGAAAGCGTTTCGTGGTGGCAATGCCGCTGGCCAAGATTATTCTGGTTTGTTATTGAGCTGGGCACAGTTTTGCAAAGAGCCATTGCCCGAGAGGAACTTTACGTTCTGGGAATGGTTTTACGCTGTAATGAAACTGACGAGAGAGCATTTGAGAGGGCCGTGGATCGACGGTTACATATTGGGATTTGTAAGAAAGAAGCAAGCCGAGGAAATGCTGGCCAATTGCGCATCAGGAACTTTTCTTATGCGTTTCTCAGATTCTGAGCTCGGTGGAGTCACCATTGCGTGGGTTGGAGGTACAGCGTCCTGGTTGCAATCTTCGCGAGATTGATATTTCTACAATATAAAAACACGCGTCTTTCCTATAACAAAATACATTACATTCTAGATCAAACCGAGGTATTTATGCTGCAACCATTCACGAGCAAGGATTTTGCGATCCGTAGTTTGGCGGACCGGGTATTCGATCTACAACACTTGCTATATCTCTATCCGGATTTATCGAAGGATCAAGCGTTTTCAAAGTATTACACACCGTTCACAGGTAAATGTCGGTTTGATTGGTCGGTCGTTTCTGTGTACACGCGATACGAATTGAGCTTTTGATACTGGTAATTCGTAATTTGAAACTCGAGTTGAACGGGACGTTGCACGATTTGTCGTAGAAAATCAATCCACGTCGACGAATGGATATGTGAAACCTTTCTTAGTAACGCACATACCTGGTTGGGGTGGACCGGGCGTTGGTGGTCAGACACCGTCGCACTCGTCCGTAATTGGGGTAGGCAGTAGCGGTCAGAGTGGTGCGGGTGGTAGTTATCCTGCAACACCATCTACCATGTTCCAAGCGCACAGTCCTGACCCGTCCGTGACGCGTGATACTCCATCAGTGGCTTCCAGGTCAGTCCCCTGGATCTAAGCTGTCGATCGTATTTCATTTATTTACTAATACTAATATTAATATTAATACTAACACCAATACTAATATCAATACTAATATTAATACTAGTAATTACCATAAGTTACTGCCATAGATATACTTTATATAAGATATGCAAAGATTCCGCTTTTCGCTTTTTTTTATGTTTTCCATGTATGTACATACATTGTACTTAGAGGACCGCGCGACTCGATCGTATTCTATTCTTCTCATTTCTCGAGAAAGTCTCGTATATCTTTATCGTCTCTGATGATTACGAGAGTTTTTCTTTTCGAATTGTTGCGAATATTGTTTACACCGTTTACCATTTATATTATCTGTCGCTACATTATTCAATTATTATTACTATTATTATTGATTATTATTGTCATCATTATTCATATCATCATCATCACCATTCTCACTACTGTTACTATACACCATCTGAAATTTCTCACGTTGAAACGTAGATACGAAACATTCCCAGGATCCATAACGCTTTGCATGTCTTTTTTTGTATACTATGTGTGCAGACGATGTCAGTATTGTTTCTTTTACGTTCTCACGTTGTTCGAATGTTTAGAAAATATTTACAGTGATATTATGGTTTCATACGTTTTGTAAACCCTTTCTCATGGAATTTTGAACATTTTTACAGTATATTGTGTCGTCAAATGAATATCGTATAGCTAATATTAGTGTTAAGTTGGGTTAAGCAATTATTCTGTCCGTAATTAAGAATATTATAGGTATATCGGAGAATGCTGGATATTCCGAAAGTTGAAAAGTTTTTGAAACAGCACTCACCTTGATTTCGTTCAAAATATTTTGTTTTGAGTATATATTTTTTTCTGTTCGTTCTTTCTCAATCATATCCGAGTTAGTCTTAGCGTTTCATCCAGCATTCTGCAACGATATTTGACAAAGTAATTATTAGAGAAGTAAGTATATATTTGCTACGATCATGTTCAGAAATATCGTGGTCAAGTACAACTTGACGAACGATTTTTATCAAAGCTCTCTGAGATCCTTTGGGCGACGATTTCAATCGTCTTTGAGGAATCGAGATTCTCAAAACGTGCATGCTGATCACGCGGTGCTCTTATTATTGCTATAATATGTATAAGATGTAGTTGAAAAAATGTTTGAAATTTTATGAGATCCGTCCAACGGATAACGCGAGCAGAGAGTCAGCGATCTACGGAGACAGTTTGGGAGAACAGATTTGATCGTCGATCGATTATGTCTTTATTTTTCCTTTTCCTTTTCTAATATTTACAATGTGTAGTTTGTAGTATGAATGGGGAAATCAAGGAGAGAGGTTGCTAAGTATATAGAGAACAACGGTCCGTACTTTCTACAATAACAATGAGACTGCCAAATTTTATATGTGTGTTTTTTTAGTGAACGACTTAACCAAGGCTTAAAAAGTAAATAAGGCAAACACGATTCGAGTAAGAAAAGCTGTAGCTTCGCTGGTGGGTGCTGTACGAAAGAAAAGAGCATGTAAGACACTATCGACAGCCCGACCGGATGAACATACATAGGTGCAAAATAGTTTGCTTAACACAAGGTTTCGAAAAACAGAAGGCAAAGGCCTGGAGCAAGCCGGTACAACCACAACAACGGAAAATTGAACATTTAAAACGCTACTCTTAACTAAAATGAATAGACCTAACGCAAACGAAACGCAGCTCCAATCACTATGTATTATAATATCATAGTTATAGAGAACTCTGCTGGCAATTAAACGATACATGCGTTGCGTAGACGATGCTTATTGTTAGCAATACTATCAATTCGGTCGAGGGGACGAAAAGGTAAGGCACAGAGCAAGGCAAGGCAAACGCAGTTCATTTGTCACAATCATCATGACTCGATCGAAGATTCTTCTTGTATTTGTCTGTTCTATGCCTATGTCCCTTGCCGTGTTGTACCGGCTAGCCGGCTAAATCAGTCACGATAGTTTCGAAAAAAGAAATCAAGATACGGATTCAAAAACGAGCAAAACTACAGGCAGAGATTCGAGATTCAAAATTTGGCGTTAGAGCGAGTAATAGAGGGGACTGCGTTACTTGTATCGCGACACGGTCATGTACCGTGCTTGTTATATGTTTCGAATTAGCACGAGACCGCTGTCTATTGCTATGCCAGTGATTGGGGTTGTGTTTTGATTTGTGGTAGCTACGCTCCGGGCCTTGGCCAGTCAAGCGTTGGGCGAGCAAACCCGGACCTGGACTATGTGGAGCTGATGGGTCACGGTGAGCTGCCCTCGTTCGATGAAAATCTCAACTTGGACCACTTTAACGGCTTTAGCTTCTCCGAGCTCATACACTCGTACAACTCGAAGCCGCAGTAGTAGGTATGTCGAAAATAGATGATCGCGATTATACATTTCTCATTTTTACCTACTATCTACCTTCGTGTCCGTTGCTCGCCTTCGTTTTTCAATTGTCAGCAATTTTTGTCGATCCACCGAAAGATCACCGAGACGATCCTGTACACGCGCTTATCGCTGTTATTTAAATGGGGGAGGGATCGGAACTGGAAATGGTCTCGTCGTTTTATCAAACATCGTTCATCGACAATACGTCACAGCACGCGTGTCCCACAAATTATCCTCATCTCAAGTGCAATATAGATCTACATAGAATATGTGTACCCCTTGCTATCTTCTATACTCTATACTCTATATCTGTTGCCACATCTGTTCCTCTCTTTTACGATCACATGCACATGTACACTTGCAACAAACATCTCTAGACACACACGAACACACACATGTACGTACACGGATTATCCTAATTTACAAATCATCAAAACAAATGTATCAGGAAGCGTGATCGGCGCTACTTGTTGTTTCGTTACGATTATAGAAACAAGTATGCCGTGAACGATGCTATTACTATATTATACGAGACAATGTAGTTGTTTTCCTTTTTATTTCTAAATACTTGTTAACGTCGGTCGCACGACGATATTTTGAAAATTTTAAGGCAGTAGAAAGAATCGTTCCAGATTGGATTTACTAATCAGAATCGTGTTTTAACTCAACAGCGCGTTATAAGGTACTCTCTTCTCTTTTACCGATCAGTTTGCTGTTCGTTGCGTACCAACTCTTTCACTCTTTTATTCGTTTTAGTTTGTCAAGCTTTGACGTTTTATTATATAGGGCAAATTAGGAAAACAGTTGCTACAAAATGGTAAGCGATGTATATTTATGATGTATGCGATCACGATGCGAGAAGCACACTGTGTTGTTATATAGAAGAAGGGAAATCGTTCGATGTTGTTCGTCAAACAACGTCGATACATTCTTCTTGTATATTGCGACGAAGTATCAGTGCGCCAAAGGTTTTGTTTGATCTGAATGTAAGGTGAGCGAGAGGAGAATCGATGACAGTTTCGGGTGCGTCTAGACTCTCTAGCGATATCGGGTGATAAGTGATAATAGAAACAGTATAGTAGGGTGTACTGCGTATGTTGTGACAATCAGTTTTGTCTAATACTGTAAATAGCGAAGTTACGGGAGAGAGATTGATAGAGAGAGAGAGAGAAAGAGAGAGAACGAGAGAAATATAGAAGTTCTTAATTTATCGATGGAATGTATGTGTAACCGAAAATCTACGATGCTCGAGATTTTTGCAACATCTATGGATAGAATTATATGATAATGACGTTGTGCAATTCGTGTGACCTAACTATGTGCCTTACGATCTTTGAATTCATGGTCGTCATATTTTTTGAGAATTCTTACATAGAAATTTATATATACGATATGTATACTATATAAAAGTCTTTGGTGAAATACTTTTTGTTTTTCCTCTCCAAAATGATTCGGAAACGCGAAGACAGTGCAATTATCGGTCAAGCATATTTTTAGATATCGTTCTTTCGAGATCTATTCGATGAAATCATTATGCTTTCAACTCAACGCGCGTACACCATTAATCGTCATACAAAGAAAAACGATGATCGATTTTCGGAAATAAAGATATCTCTCGTAAGTACATATTTAGATGTTAAACTTAGAGAGCTGTTGTCGTCGGTGCGAGTGTAGAAAATTACCTGATCTACATTCTCCCTCCCCTATTGTACATGTACTATGAAAAACCAGAAAACTATTGAGTTGTTGCGCATATGTAAAACATCGATGTACGCTAATATTACCTCTTCAGTAGGATTACCCGCATCGTTATCCCATTATATTTACCTTAAAGTTAGTACACATTTTAGAATATACGGTACATAACTATGTATGTATGTATGTATGTATGTATGTACGTAATAAGCTAGACCTAAAAAGAGCGTAGTACGTTAATATTGTCTATTGATCTTTTTATCAAAGATTAGAGTTTATTTTATTATCGAGAACAATTTTACTGTTTGTAAAAGATAAAACATTTATTATTCGTCATCCTGTATACTGCAATCGCTATAAGAGACTAAAATCGCTATAAGAAATACGTTCGTCTATCACCAACGTGCCGTAATAAAATATCATTTAGCTCGACTTTGAAGGTTTCTTTACAATGTAATTTGATCTCTCTCTTTTATGGAGCGTCGCTTGCAGAGTCACCGCAACACTTCGTTCGTTGAGCGAGCAAAGTCTCGTTCAACGATGGGAATCGTTCGAATTTTCGCATGGTTCGGTTTGCGCGGACGGACATGTCTCTTTCACGTCCAAGCAATCGCAGTCTTGTTGCTCCTCGCATAATTGCTCGTAGTGGCCGGGAGCTGGATAACTGGCTTGATAGATAGTGTCGGCGCACATGGGATCCTTCGGTGGTTCATACTTCCTCTTGACCGCCCACGTAAGTTCTTCTTTTGGTGGCGGTGTCCACGTCTGATACGAAAGTTTGCTCACGGTTTCGCAATCGATTTTGTACGGTGATCTGTAACAACATTGTTCGTTGCGTTAACGTTCGGCTCAGAAGTACATGCTCCTTATCGGTAAATGTTTCGCTTGGTTTACTTGGCATAATGAACGACCGGCTTGTAACTTTGGACACAGTCCATCGGTCCTGGCACTGCGTACGATAATCTCGCGGTAGTTGTATCGTCCATAGGTGTGTCTGCACTTTTAAGATTGCTGCTCGGAATAATAGGATCGGGTCGTGTCGCCGACGATTTCGGGGCAAAATCGCAGCGACTTGTAGTCTCCGACTGCATCGGACCATCGCCCATCATGTTCCTGCTCCGGGGCAATATAGGCGTTGCACGTTCGTCGGTTTGAATCTTCTGGTAGCTGAGCTGTGGTATAATAAACGAGGCGCGGAAGTAATTATAATAGGACAACACAAGTTTGTGAAGCGAGAGCGTATACTTTATTGGTCGTGTCCCCCGATATTTTGCCATCCAGTCTCGAGATACTGTGGCAAGGAAGGAACGGTTCCACCCGATCGATGCTACTCGGTTGTATGTGGTAGCTCTCCTTGTATATTGTTCTCGCGGCGAATTCACCGCCGTGAGGGAACAAAGGGTTACCGATTGGCTTGATGGGTTTCTCCATGCAAGGTTCATCGTTTTGTAAATAGCTTTGCGAGTAGGTGGTCTGTGCGCACATCGCTACGTCCGGAGGTCTGAAAACGGCAGATTCCTCGCGCTAACGCTTCAGATTTGTCTAAGGGTGCCTTGGAACGGGGAGTACCTATACGTTGGCTTGATTCGCCAAGGGCACGACTCCTTCTCTTGAATTTGAACCGGTAGATAGCTCAACTTTTGTGTAGTCTCGTGATACACCGGTTCGCATGGGGGTCGGTAAACCCTTATCGGTTTGAAATTGATGGTCGGTTCGACGAAACCTGGATCCGCGTAGGACAGTTTCGCGGTGGTGCTGGCGTCCAATTGACCGGTGCTCAGACGAATATGACCACAGGGCACTATAAGCTCCGGTTTGTCGATGTGTTTACGGCCGAAGTCCTGGCGAACGGTGGTAACGTGTTCCATGCGACCTGTCCCAATCATTGGCCTGACGTAGAACACAACGCATCATAAATAAAAACAAAGAAAGAGAGAGAAAGAGAGATTATCCGCATCGGACGGAGAATCAAAACCACCAAATCTTCTGTTACCTTTGCTTCGGCAAAATTGGCCTCAGCCTAGGTATAGGACCGGTAACGGGTTTCTTGTAACTGAGTTTGTTAGTCGTTTCGTCGGAAAACTTCCCTTCAAACTTTCCGAGGGCCGGACTGGGTCGAATCGGTTGGGACCGGCTGTGCCGCATATCTCCATGGCCCACGTTCAAATAGGACACGTGATAAGTGGTATCCGTTTCCAACAGCTTCGAGGGCGGGCAATACTTTCTCTCGGGTGCAAACGATTTGACTCGCAACGGTTGCACGTACCTCTTTGTACACTGTCAAACGAAAATGTGAGAGGAACTTGGGCTTCGTGGGGCCCGTAAACGGGAACGGTAGGAGATCGCGTTACCCGAACGTTGCAAGGACATTCTATGGGTTTACGAGGCGGTAACGTTGCTTGTCTCTTTTCGTTAATTTCCACCACTTCCATTTTGCTGTTCTCCTACTTTCCACGGTAGAGATGATAAAAAAAAAATCGAGATGTTTTCTGTGTACCGGTGAGATCAAAATTTTGCACAATATATATGTAAAAGTGTAAATATGGAAAAAGATGAAACCGTAACCCGCAAGCGACAACTTCTAGGTTTCATCGCGCGATGTTGGCAAAGCGAAAAAATTTAGTAGCATCGCAACTTTGAAGTCGGTTTCAAATGAACGATATTTGAACAAAAGCAACGTAAAGTTATGATGCGACCATCGATCTGTATAATGAAATTCATCAAATTCCGTGTATTTATGTATATACATATGCATGTATGTATGTATGTATGTATGTATGTATGTATATATATAATCTTGACTATTGTACATCATGAATTGAAATTTTCTTTGTTAGCCACCAATAGTAAATTTATTTCCTCATATTTGTTGATTAAAAATATAATATGGTTGCTTTAATGGAATGCTTTAAAGAATAAAGATACGGCCTTTAACCATTAGATCACAGTTCATTTCTCAAGATCCGTCTCAAATTGTCTGGGGTGTTTCTTGTCGGTAGCACTTAACGAAAACACGTAGATAGCGACGAACATATCGGGTTCGTAAACATGATCTGGCACGAGTTAATGCGTGCGTACGAAAGACACGAAAGACGCGAAAAACATACAATATGAATACGAGTACGAGTACTTCCATGGATTAATTGGTGTTCGTGTTTCGTCAAGGGGGTGGTACCGTGATTACGATAATACGTATGAGTATATACGTAGTAGACGCAACTCGTTGTCTACTGTGGTTTCCACACCTTTTGTTACCATACTTTGCGTTGAAACGCGAAGCATATCGATAAATCTTGTTTTAACATTACATATATTTACTGTATACAAGATAATTCATACTATGACCGATATTTTTGTCTCGTTCGAGTCAAACCAAAGTATTTTAAGTAAAAGATAAATTAGACTTATAGATGTAGATGTAGATGTAAACGTAGACGTGGACGTGTACGTGGTCGCGGACGCGATCGTCGACTCTACTCTTCAAACGGAGGTAGTAATGCGGAATAAGATTAAAAGAGAGAGACGAAACGAATAATAAAACGATGTTTGCGTTACACTGAATAGCATTTTTCTCAGTCGACACACACAATTGATTGATGTCGTTTCAACACCAAGAGAAGAAGGGACTTTTATTCTGGAAGCGCTGTGTAAACGTATCAGAAAACGAGAATAATCTCGGTGCTCCGTTCCCTTTGGCCCTGTAAACAAGTGGGCAAAGCATAAGTATGGTATAAACACGTACAAACGTAAGTAACAAAGTAACATGTATACAGAAACGAATAAATAAATAAATACTTTTCGACGATCACAGCAGGCATTTGGACCAATTGCACCGGGCTTTTGGCATCCTTTAAAGCTTGTTGCAAGTTTAAAATCTGACCTCGCATCACACTCATCTGTTTATCAAAGTGGTGCCGATCGAAACCTTTATCTTGCTATAAAAAAAAACAATAATTGTTCGTTTTAACGGGATCCATTCTATTTGATTCAAATTGTAGTTAACTTACTTTCAACAATTGATACAAATCATCGCAAAGATCTTGTACGAAATTTTGGTCGGAGAGCTGAGGAAGCACAAGCTCTCTCGTTACTTCGCTAAAAGGTTGCTTTGCTTGACTCAACCAAGCCCAGTGATAAGGATAGGCACGCCAAGAATCGGGATGTTTGAAAGGAAAGGCTAGTCCGTTGTCTATTGCAGCAATTTTGACCTCGCCTTGTTCCGACCCCGTCTTCCCCACAACATTATCGTACTTAATAAGCCAATTGTCGTTACCTTAGGAAAATTGATAATGTATTCAGAAATTACAGGCTCGAATGGAACACAGAGGAATTTTAGAATTCGTTAAATACCTCGATCTGTATTTCTAATTATGTAATCCAAAATAACTAAACGCTCGAATTGAAGTTGAAATTCTCTACTGAGACGCGGCGACAGAGGCTCGTTTTCCCATCGTCTCAACCAGAAGTCGGCGTCTTTATAGCCGTCTACGAAAACTTGGAACGAACCAACTTTTGGTGGTAGACCGATGCGATTGAAATGAGAGCCTACTGTGGGAAATTGATCCATGATCGCTTGCTTCATCCGGGCTTTTTGACGGTCTAGGCGTGGGTAGTTAAATGTTTTACTGACGAGCTTAACTACTCTAGTATTTGGAACTATTCCGAGACCTAGTTTACGGTCAACTAAACTTGCACCAGCCTCGCTTAAATATCCCTGATTTGGTATCAAACAACTTCTTCCGAAACAACAAGGACAGCAAAGTTTGTGCATCCATTTTGTCCACTTTGGATTTAATCTGCCATAAGGTTCCTCATCTTTTGGTTTGAATACACCTATTATTTTCTGAAAATTAATAGAATTTCTTATCGTTATTGTTGGTATTGTGTAAGTAAATGTAATAAGAATATTATACCTTACCCCTGCAGGATTTTTTACAAAGTAGCTCCCACTGGAGCCCTGATATATTCTTTCAGGAGATATTCCATTGTCTATTGCGCATTCGGCTTGCCATACCAACTCAGAAAATTGTGGATCGTCTATAAAATGCTTGGAATTAATGGACATTTGTATTGTTCATACAAGCAGCTTTGAACAAAAATAAATCTGTTCTCATGCGATTCGAAAGTATAATTACAAACCAGGAAAACGATTGAACGTAACATCTAGCTCCAAGCGACCTAGGAGAGGCTGGCTCTCCCGGTCGATCCCAGGGGAATCAATGGCTATAGGTTGTTCGTTGCTTGGGTTTGGAACAAATTCAACGTCTGGTATGAGTTCTGAGCTCTCGTTGCTATTCACTGGTAAACAATTGTTGGATGCAATGGATAAATCTACCAATGCATCAGTTTCCACCAGAGCAGATGTGTTAGTATTATTCTGGCTATGGTATTCTCTATAAGGCACGTGCAATTGCCGCTGTTCGGAGTCGCTCATCACAACCGAATCTGCTCGTTGAACGGCAGATTCTTTTACGTCGCCGATCGTGTACAGGATCGTTCTCGCGATAATCCTATCTGTTTGCCCACATTCCTGTACCACTTGTCAATGACGCGCTCAATCGAGATCTTCTTTCCGAAATATTTTCACCATTAGAAACCGTGACACAGTCATTGCGTCATTAAAACATCCATAACTTTATTGGGTTTCGCGAATCTATTAATTCGACGAAGTAACCATCAAATCAAAAAACGTTATTGTAACAGTTAAAGAGGCACTGTTTAACCAACAAGACGAACTACAATTCGTCATACCAGCAGACGATATCAGCTGATAGGATTAACGCCATACTTAATTTTACTATACTTTTATGTGTGCTTTTGCGTGTTTTACAATCTTTCTTAATTAATACGTTAATAAGAGAAACACGTCCTCAATTTTTAGTGTATATATTTATATTCCAAGCGTTCTGGATAATCGTTTAAAATTTAACGTATGTAGAATATATTTAACAACGTGTTGAACAGACAATACTACAATAATTTCGAAAATAAAAATTTGCAGGATATACAATCCTTTGAGACACGCGCACTTATTTTTAAAAATTTAGAAAATAGTATACGATGTTTTTCGTGAAAATGTCATGGGTAGAATACCGTCGACCAATCAGCACGAGGTACATACTATGTACCGAAGCGTGAATACGACAAGCAAAGTATGGATGTAATTAGGAAGATAACGTTATGGTAATTGCGTGTGGTAAACATATCGCAGTCGTGCGTGGTTGTGCGTGATATCCGTAGCCGCGTACGGCCGTTTCCTCAAGTGGTTACGGATTACCTTGAACCTCGTTCGGTTAACAAATGAATTTTGCAAATTAGGGTCGTGATGTATCTTTCGCGCGATTATTCAAATAATTTTCGTAACTTAATTATTGAAATGTACCCCGCGTAGCATTTCTTGTCTTTATTACTTTGAAGTTATCGTCCAGTTATTCACGATTGTTCAATTTATAATTCTTGTAATTTAAATGTAACAATAGATTTATTTAACTTATTTATTTAACTTATTCAATTATTGATGTAGATATTTATCTAAAATTTGTATTTATATGCGTACATGTGAAGCGAAAAAAGTAAATTGTATATAAAATTTTTAATGTTAACTCTCATGAGAACAAAACTTTATCTTTGCAATTAATGCCTCCTGCAAAGAACAACATGTTTCTTGTATGTGTAACTATGGGTCTTGTATTACTTGCCTCTAAGTATCGCAAGAATGTATTTGAAAGCGTGAAACACATTTGTCAAAGCATTAAGAATAAAAGCTATAAAGAAGACACCAACAAGAAAAACGACATTAACATTCCATTGGATGAAATTATTTTGGCAGATACTCCAGAAAAATGTGATTACGCCGTTCAACGTATTCGCTGGTAAGTTGAAGATATTGCTCATATTTTGATTCTGAATGTCAAGTACACGCCAATGTTATATTTACAGTTTTTCTGACTTGTATTACAATCCATTTATATTTAGGATATTAACTGTGTTTATATACTTCCCCCTTTTATTCAGTTATATCTTATATTGATGCTTATACAAAAATATTATTTATTTGTACAATTCTAAGTGGGTATTATTATATTGTAGTAATTTATCGAACAATGTATTGGGCTTTGACTGTGAATGGTTCAACGATGGACCTGTTTCACTGCTTCAACTTGCTACATTTAATGGAGTGTGTGGTCTTTTTCGCATTGGTAAAATTGGATATATTCCTCCAAAATTGAAAGTAAGATATCTCCAATTTAATTTCATAAAATACAAGACATATAGTAGGTGCACAAATATAGGAGTATTTTCTAGGAATTGCTGGCAAATAAACATATTCTTAAAGTTGGAGTTGCTTCGTATGAAGATGGTCAGAAAATAACAGCAGATTATGGCTGTAGAGTTTGTGGTACTCTTGATTTAAGGTCATTGGCAGAACGTACAAATTTACCAAGTCCAAAAAGCTTGGCTGCAATGAGTTTACAATATTTAGGCTTAGTAATGTCTAAGCTAATAGACGTAAGGTGTGGCAATTGGAATGCTGACACTCTTACAGACGAACAAGTAGCATATGCTGCTTGTGATGCAATTGCGTCTGTTCTTATTTATGACCAGGTAAACATATATTATCCTTATAACTATACCAATAATGTTGTGAAGGAAATTGTCTACAGTGATTAAATTGTTTTATATTTTTTAGATCGTGCAAAGAATAAAGGAAAAGTACTCTTTGTGGGAAAATATTGCAAACTATATAAAATATATATGTAATAAGAACGGAACAAGGCAATTTTATTGTTTACCAGATGGTATAATCGATACGAGGTAACAATTTTTATTCCCCACTAAAGATATCTCAATGAATCGAAAGTGATTTGTGAATTATTTGTTCAAGGTTCAAGGAACAAAAAACACATGTTACTGTTGATCAAAAAAAAAATAAAAACAATCAACCAGATGGATTTAAGCAAGACTTGAAAGCAAAAAATATTATTTCTACTAATGCAAACAGTATACCTACAAGAAATAAACCACTTTATCACAACTGTTATTTGCAAGCACCAGATGGAGATGTATTGTGTACGTGTGATCAGAAAAAAGCAGAATGGTACATTAACAAAGGTTTGGGAGAAATGATTGATCAAGATCCATTCACTGTAAGATTAAAATTTGAACCTTCTGGTCGTGCTTTGGGGGAAGTTGGACAATACTATACACAGGTCAAGATCAATCAATGTGTAGTATGCGGTTTGTCAGACAAATTTATTAGGAAAAGCGTGGTACCTAGAGAGTATCGTAAATACTTCCCATGTAAGTTATCAAAATTGCAAATCAATATTGCGAACGATTTGCTGAAGCAGTAAAATTTGGTAAATATTTTTCAGTGGTGATGAAAGCGCATCAGTCTCATGACATATTGTTATTATGCCCAATATGTCATCAAAAGAGTAACGGTTATGATCTACAGCTCAGAAGAAAGCTGTCAGACATATGCGATGCACCTCTGACTGGTCCGCTAACGCACATACGTAATGAATATATAAATAATCATAGAAAACTGCGTTCAGCCATTGAAGCACTTAGAGAAAAAGCGACTTTACCCGATGTACGACGGAAGGAACTCGAACAATATATTTCAGAATGTACAGGCCAACAAGTCACGCCGGTTCTTCTTGATATGTTGAGTCAAGAATTAAAAAATAGTAGGGTTTCAATGTCGAACTATGACCAATCTAAATATGAACCCCATGGCTTGAAGGTATAAACTATAAGACATTATAATTTCAACTTTTTATTAACAAATTTGAAATGATATATATTATACATTCTTTTCTACAGGTGGTACAGTACTTCGAAAAGAAGGAAGGTGGATTGGTAGAATTAGAACGTATATGGAGGGAACATTTTCTTGCGAGTATGAAACCAAAATATTTACCTAGTTTATGGTCTGTATGCCATAACCAGGAAAGGTTAACTATTCGTCAATCGCAGAACAGAATAGAACCGGAAGACGCGAAGGCAGCGGGATTAAAGTACTGAATTTTAAGTATTACACAACCTAAAGTACTCGTATATGAGCGAGTACTTGTATTAAAAGACTGTCACACGAGCCAATGTGTCTCTTAAGAATATATGTATGTTCATATATATTTATATTATTTATATACATACACCAACATACAAAATCTATTGACATCTTTTTATTTTCCAGTACTTTCCCATTCTATAAGAATCAAAATACGTGGTGGTCAAAACTCATAAAGATGTCTGTTTTTATTTTAATATTTTAATAGTTAACAAAATACAATCTCAGAGCAATTTCATTCAATTGCACATTCTGTGCTATTTATTTATAATTAAAATATAGATAGTTAATTATATTTCTATATGTACAGACTTCAGAGGTACGACCATTTAATTTCAGACTACGAGAACAATTATTAAGGTTGTTTGGTTGTAGCCTGATGCGTAGAATTCTTCTCAGGTCGTATAGTTGTGTTTCTCAGCTCTTCATCTATACGTTCTTTAGCACGTACTACTTTTGATTGAATATAAAATGAACCACCCTTAGATCTGTCGTTAACATCCATGAGGTACTTATAATTACGCTCAATAGCATCTGTTTCTTCTATTTTATCAACATTAAGAATACGTAATGATTCGTCCAAAGAAATACCAGTTCTAGAATTGCTTGCTACATGTTGATCGCCTTTGATTCCACCGCCAGCTCTGCGGGCAGCTTCTTGGCTCGCAGCAATTTCTTGTCGCAATGCTCGAGCGAATGCTTTTCCGACGACCCGTGTACCCGTAATTATTACTTGTATCAAGTATTTCGCCATAACCTTCTTTTTCAGGTTAGGAATAGCTATCAAAATGATTCTTGACGTGTGTTTTCTCTATGCACATTTATGTCTAAAAAGTAATTTATTCTTATAGACTTTGTTTTATACAATTTTCTGACGATGACATTATTTACCTCAAAACTTTATAGACGTCCTTTCGAGCATTGCAACATACAACTCATGTTTGCGGCATTTCCGAACGCAGTTGTATAGCGTTCGCGGTAAAATAGGTTATGCAAAAAGTGGGGTGGTGACGCATGCGCTGGGAGTTCCGCACAGTAGCGTGACGTATCTACCTCGTGAACATCATAATTCTGAATTACGATCGCGACACGACGCAAAGCCTCTGTCTGATCGTACTTCAGAATTATAATGTTCACCTGATAGACATGCCACACCGCTGTGCGGGACTCCCTGTGCATGTGTTACTACCTCACTCCTTGCGTAGCCAGTTTTCCTATGACACTGGTAGAGACTCCCCTATCCGAATATTAATTTTTACAATATAATTCTGATATCTAAGCGTTCTATTATTTAATCATTTGATTATTTAGATACATTATCACCTAGCAGAGAACTTGAATGACATTTTTGGATAATAGAACGTTTTGATATCGAGATATTATAAAAATAAACCTTTGGATAAGAGAGACTCTCTTGTACATACATATTAAGGTGTCTATGTATTTATGTATTTTACATGTGTATGTACATATTAAGTTTTTAACAGAAGTATTTATTTATATAGTAACATTATGAAGATTTTTGCAATTCAATTCGAGTTTTTGGAATAAAAATTTTAAAAATATTTTCTAACAAAATAGATGCTTCTACATATTTCGGCTATACTAGTTGGTACGAAGAAGTATACACATGAAACTTTTATCAAAAAGAAAGTGGATATTACTGCCAGTATCAAGCAAGCATTTTTGTTGATTATTTATTTTTTTCATTTAAATTTATAATTATATTGTACAATTATTTTTATGTTTTTAAGAATTGTCACAGAAATTACGTTAGGTTAAAATTTTGTATCATGAGTTTACAGACACATTTACAAGAATGAATTATCTCTTGAATTGTTTTAATTCTTCTTAATTTTATTAATAAGTAACATTATATGTACATTTTGTTGGTCAATTTTAATACGAAGTGAAATAGAATCTGCCCCTTTGAACTTTTTTCACAAAATAGAATAGAAATAGTTGTTACTCTATTAATGCACTTGAAATAGTAAATACATACTCAGGCAGGTATCGGTTGTCTATTAAAGTATTTCAATGCATTAGCTGCACACGTAAGTACTAGATTATATACAGGATGAGTTACATTCATCAAATTTGTATTTTGAGGTCCAATAATTAAAGGTTGTGGAGAATTTTGGGCAATTGATAATCCACTGAGAGCATAACACGTATGGTACATATCTGAATGTCTAAAACAGATAAAAATATTTGGATAAACTTCCTGGTATGATAAAATTATGATAACAGGAGTGGATAAATTTCATAGTAGTGCTTTTCTACCTCCCAGGTTTATCCAAAAGGCCACCCCAGGGATGTTGGCAGCAAATTAATAAATATTCTTGTAAGGCCTCTTGGTTGAACAACCAGTAATTAGAATTGAACACTTTCCTCTGTTTTGTTAAAATTGCGTGTATCAATGAAAGAGCTCCACCTTGCCAAAAGGAATAACAGCCATCTACTACTTTATTTGGTCGTCCTTGAAATCCACCTTCCAGCCGCATTTGTCTATTCACTGTCCATCTCTAACAATACATAACATCGAAAGTAGTACCAAAAACATGCTACAAATACATAAAATCCACAATTTAGTTGTGCTATACTATGTACCAGCAATGACTTTAAATGGAAAAAATCCGTTTTCCCAAGAAGTACAAGAGATGCTAGCCCACAATATGTGTATCCACCATGAGCTTCCATGCCAGGACAACCCCCAATACCACCTTCCCAAGTCTGACATTTAGCTATCCAGTCTTCTGATCCTTTGAACATTTCAGGAGTATATACGTTTGTTAATTTTGCTACAGCAAGTGCACAGTATATGCCCCTAATGTCTACTTCTCCATTGAGGTGTATACTAAAAGAACCATCTTCTCCATGCAGGGATGTTAAGAAACGTTTAAGCGCTTTCCTACAATCGACATATAAATGTTCCATTTATAAAATAGTTTCCATATTGATAATTACTCCTTTTGAAAATGTGTTCTATATACCTATCAATTACTTGGTAAGCTTCGTGTGTGCCAATGATACATAATGCATTTACTGCAGCATAAGTAGTGGCTAAATGAGGGTATTGCCCAGGACCTCCTCCGAAACCCCCTTCAGGAGATTGACATTTAGCTAAGAAACAAGCAATTCTAGAGTATTCTTCATCATCTAAACGATGTCCTAAGAGTTGAAGACAATGTAAGATCCAGTAACACAACCATGGTCTGCTACAATCCAAGGACTAAACAGTAAAACATATACGTAAGTTCAATGACAAATAGAAAGATAGTACAAAAGACAAAAATGAAGAGCACCTACTTCGTAAGATCCATCAAGATTAGTTATTAGCATTTTTAATTTTTTTATATGTTTTTGCGTCATTAAAATGGGTGTATGACTTGATTTGTATAATTCAAGTACATGATTTTCCACACGTTCCTATGAAAGAAATTACAATAAATGCATATTAATATGAAAGTTTTAGTGATTAAGAAAATCTACCTGTTCCGACGATGTTTTGGTTTCATGATCTTCGTCATCTTGCTTTTGTTCAAGTACTTCGGCATAACTTCTAATATGAGGTTCGTCGAGTTCATTGAACATTGAATCCCACATAATCTATTGAATCCGCTAATACGTCGGATTAAATTGGATAGTAAGAAGATTATCCGTTCAAATTGAAGAAGGAAGGGAATAAGAAATTGATTAAATTTCACAATAACTATATCGTATTCATCGTGTTCGTTCAGTAATTACATTAAGGTTAATAGAACATGGAAGTTCTGTGACACTAATTAAAATGTATGTATATTATAGAGATACTAGAGACACTAGAAAAAGAACTGTGCGTGAAAAACAGTGAATAACATTAGTTACAGTCCTCCGTTTGTCAAAATCACGATGTACAATATAGGTGTGTTTACTTGTAACAAAACCTTCTCATTTTTGTGAGATCGTTCATTGAAGTATCGTAAGATGACGTTCGACTCGAACATTCGAGTAACGAACCAGCATCATGGCGGTTCCATTTAAAATCCCTAAGGTACGGTGTCAGTCCCACAAACCAGTCTTATGTTTTATGCAGCAAATTATATATTTCTTATTAATTAAACATAAAAATGTAAGATATCAGAAGTAAACGTGGAACAATAATTTTCAATGAACTAATACTATAGTTGATCGAATGTTTGTCGTAAGTAAAGGATTAAATAAGTTCTAGCAAGTTAAAGTGAAAAGTGTAATTAATTTTTTTTTAGTTGAAAATTTGTTTTAATATCTCAAATACAAAAGAGGATGGAACAAACTTGTTTGAAATGTGAGAAAGATGCACACTAAAATCTCTAGATGAATCGACTGCTAAGTTTGAAATTCCAGCAATGGCGAAAATCAACGAGTTGGACAATACTTTTACACGTTTTCGAGCACAAGTTTCTCCTTATTGAACTGACTAGGGTAGTCACGTGACTTTTCTAGAGTCAGTAGAAATGGTATTATCACAAATGAGATATAGTAGTGGACTGTACGTCGAGCAGTTTGAGCGTTTTGCCATGGGCGACGCCACCAGTACTTGGCGTTTCTCTTTTAAAAAGTTGATAATTCGCTGGAAGTTTCAGTGTTTTGCCACGGGTGGCGCCACCAGTATTCTGCTTACGGTCCAAAGCTTTCTTTAATGAAAAGAAAGTTTTTACAAGACATATCAATTATCATCGGTATTTTTCTTCGAATATCTATAAAACACCAGAGATTGTAGATCAGTTTCTTTTTCAAGAAATGTTGCTGCATAAGTTAAAACTCAATTTAGTATTTTCAACATAACAGATCCAACGGTCTAAAATCATCTCAAAGAAAGAAGAAATGAAAACAATAATTGATGCAAGCCAACGATTTCTGATTACTCGTGTATCGTCTTTGAAGATTGTTAATTAGTATTGGCATGGATTTAAATAATCCCATTGATATTTTTAATTCCAACGTATTTTTGTATGAATTCTAGGTGAACATGGGGAAACGACAAATTTGAATTGCTCGTGGAATATGCTAATATATCGAATTGAATTCCGTCGGTAGCAACCGAGAACCGGCATCTGGCTGAAAATATCGCATACGGCCCGTCGGCAAACATCCATGAGGTCAGTCCACCGAGTACAGATGAAATTAGCTGGAGCATAATGGAGCAGAACGAAGAGAGAGAGAGTACTGTGTCCGTGTAACGTGTTATGCGCGACGATCTGACTAACATACTCTCTACGCAGCGTACTAAAATTGACTTGTTCCGGAGAATTGGTCAAACTCGCTATTAACAAAAAGCCCGTATCTCCCGTTAATTCTGTAATAGACGTATCTATAAATCGTACCAATGAAATGTTTATCTCACTGTTAGGCGAATCTCGAAGAAAGGAACGATGGAGCACGAGGGCTAGGGACACGAAAGACGAGAAACGAGACACGAGAGCGGCAGGAACCGCGCTAAAAATACACCGGAACTTTCTGCAACACGATGAAGAACAGTTGGCATTCTAGCAAAGACCTTTCTTTAAATTCATAGAGGAAGGTCCAACATGTCTGCCCGACGACAGCGTATCCTCAAGCTCGAAAATAGACCCGTAGTATAGTTTTTCGCGGCTGTTAACGCGGGATCTGTATCGCGATACCTTTAGCAACGGGCAAACCGACCGAAACAGCGTTTGGCCGCGGATAATTACGCGTTTATAAACACCTGGTCGGAAGATAGCTTGAATAGCTCGGTAGATTCCGAAATGCTGGGTTAGAAATTTGATGCAACCGGTCCAGCGCGCCAATATTTGCAACGTGCAAGGCCGCCGTAATGCTGCAGCTCATTTATTTCGCGCGCGCTAGCGTTTCTCTGAATTTCACCGGGACACTGTTTTTCTTGTCACTGTCGTACGGTAAGGTGGTTGCAACGATCGAAGACACGTGTCGCAACGTGTCGAAGAAGGTGTCGTTGCGGGACGTATCGGTTCTTTAGTCTAGGCAAAGAGGTGGCCGTGAAATCGGCTACGTCGACCATTCTAAAGTTGTGCCAGCATTTCTTGCCAAATTTAATTGGAGCTCGTCTATGTCTGCTGCACAGTGTCCCGAGAATATTTCTTTTTTCGTATTTCTTTTTCTCGACGATAGCCTCTCCGTCACCCTTGCCTTAAAAAATGTTCCTCGAACGCTACCCTTGAAAATTCTCCGTAAAAGTTGTCTTCAAAAATCGATTACACCAGCTCGCTGTCGCGAGTTTATCGTTCGCCCATCTAAACCGAGAACGAATAAACGGAAGGAAAAAGCGCGCCGATCAACGAAAGCTGTACGACCACCGCAGCCTCGTCGAATTAACAGAGGGCGGTGGTTGGAGAGTGGAAAATTACAGTTTATCGGCTCGAAAGTACCGTACGATCTGGCTTTCCAGATCATTGACGATTCAATTATAGAATACCGAACGTATCCGTGCTACCGGAGCTGGCGACATTAATATCGCTGAATCCCCGCGAAATTTCGTCGCTTATCGCGCTCGGATTTATCGGTTGACAACGATCGAAAGTGTTCGGCAAACATCGCCTGTTCCACGATAACAAAAGTAACTCGATTGCTTCTTGCCGCGTATTCACCTCGAAAGGGAGTCGTCGTTCCTTGAAAAACGATTTAGCTCGTAGATTCTATGTTTCTAATTGTTTCTAATTGTTTCCAGTATCAGAATCGAAAGACATAAAACTGTTCGCAACGATAAAGTCTCCAAATGATTCGCACGCGTCGCTTCGGATAGTCGTTGCACGTACGAACGTATGTCGTGCACGTGCGGACGCGTTGTTGCGTCAACGAATCACGTAAGAACAGCTAAACGATCATGATTCGTTCGTTTACAGGTTACTTGCACCTTCTGTCGCGGTGCAAATGGACGTCGGATGGGGGACCCGCGAGTCAGGCCCTCTCGGAGCGAATTTAACAAGCCGTCAACAAACGCCATCCGTGACCCTCGATCGCTCTCCGCACCCCATGGCGGCTGGAGCGAACGAATTGCGTAATTCCCCTTAAAAAAATTAGTCCGCCGATTATACCGACGGGCGTTTTACAACACCATCGGCGCGCGGTCTATCGTGGAAATGATCGCCGTGGAAACGCCTATCGCTTCGAACCGTTGGTAAGCGTCGCTTTGTCGCATAGCCGGCGAATTGCTTGGACGACTGTACCGCTGCCGACAAGATTTACATTCGCAGAGACGCAGGCGTGTGCGCCGGCAAAGCAGAAGCAAAAGCAGAAGCAGGCATAGGAGATGGGCTAAGGGAAAAAAAAAAGGAAAAGCTGCGCGACGAGAAGAACAATTCGAGCGGCGTCGGTGGTATCCGCCGTGTATTTCGGTCCCAGCGAGCGCGGCTGGGCCCTCCGAGAAGTTTACGGTCTCCCTGTCTTAGCGAAATTCCACGCTAAATTTAATCCGCGCCGAACCGCTAGATAATTGCGCTTTTGCGTAAGAGATAGCGCGTCTCTTGAAATAATGGATCGGCCGCGTGCGCGCGGTACAAGCATTCGCGAACTTTCCTTCGAGATAATGTTCCTCCGAGAGACTTTTGGTACCCGTATTCTTAGCCGACGGAAGCAAAATGGTCGCCGCTTTCGTTGCAACGGCGGATATCCCGGATGGATTACGAATCGAGGCACGACTTCGGTCGCCGTGGCCAGACGAAACTTAGACAGATTAGAGCGCCAAGTGGAAGTTTCTTTCGTCGAATCGACGCGCTAACAAGCGGCGTAATGAGCAGCGTTGTCGCAGTCCGTTCGCGGACGGGCTTGTTCAGGATTTGCTGAACGATGCTTAATTATTCCGTTAGCGAATTGCATCGGCCGCGCATCGACTCGGCCTCGGTAATTGAACTTGGTTCTACGGAACGTTGTTCGAGAACGCGTTTCAAACGACTGCGCTGCAAGAAATCGGCAATTATTCGCAGTCGCGTACCGGACGCGACACCAGCTGCGCTACGATTCAAATGTTTACACTTCACGTGGAAAGAATCTTGTCGACCAGATAGCATCGACGTCGCGAAACTTTTACGTGGCGCGATCGTACCCAGGATAAGCTGTCACGTTATCGCCGTCCTCCCGACATGACTCGATCTCGATCGTCGCCGGCATTAATGGCATAACCGGCGAACTGCCGGACGATCCTTGGTCTCAACAGGTTGAAGCATAGTCTCGAAGAGGATTTGGAAGTTCACCGACAGCCCGGTACACGCGGTGCGTGATGCGACCTTCAAGCGGCGCATAAATCAGACTTTGGCGGAAAGTAATGGCGGTGCCAGAACGGGTGATCGATACGGGAACGGGTTTAAACGTGGATGTTTTCGAACGTGTCCGGGGATCTCGGTAAGATAAAGTTGGCGCGCTTACAGCGTCGCGTCGGTTTCCACCGAACACAAGTATATATGGCAGAGAGACGTTGTCGCCGGCATTATGTAACGCAAGGTGCCGGGCAAGGTGGCCGTCGACCGGGATTCTTGACCACCGATTCGCGAACAGGAGGAACGTGCGCCGAAATTGCGGAACCACCTTGTGCGCTGTCAGAGGATTCAACGGGACATTGACATCGCGGCATCGACCAGACTCTCGTCCGACAATAACTGAACGAGTGCTTTCTTCGAGGGCTTTGGAAACCGGGTACAATGTCTCGTTTCCGAAAGATTAATTTTCTAAGGTTTCGGATCGCTGTCGCGTCGCGTCGCATCGCGTCGTCACCATCTGGAAAACTCGCCGACAAATATTTGCTGTGCTCGTGTGCTGGTACGCTCGTGCCGGCCACGATGCTGGTCACAAGATAAAATCGCTGGTCTCCAGCCAGTTAAACCGTTCATTTAATACGCTTATTGTGGTATTTAAAGCGGTTGTTACAGAGAGCCTGCGTTCTCTCCGGGCGATAATTTTCTCGTTTGCCGGCTCGCGAGAAGCGACAAGCGACGCGAAATCCTCCCAGAATGCTCGTCGGCCGAGCCAAGGCCTAATCCCCTATGGTTTGCGCCGTGAAACCCATGGGTATCGGCGTATTCCTAGAAATCGAAAGCAAAACGGATATAAGCATCGAGAACGCCGAAAGCGCTTTATTTCATTCGGATCACGATTCAGCCGTGATTCTAATGTCTGTGCAATGTCCAACAAGTATTCAAATTTCGAGCTCGATTTATAATAGGTAGCGGTAAACATCGTTCGAGTGGCGATAAGCGGATCCTTTGATCGGTTGTATCCGTGAAACGTGGCTGATCATAAATCCGTACCGTGCCCGGAATAATATAAAACAGACCGGCGGCGTTAAAAATAACAAACAACCGTGAAAAGTCATTTCTCCCGGCCATTGGCGCGAGCTGTCTTTCTTTAGGTTGATGCCAGCCAGCCAGCCAGTCCATGGCCGTTACGTAACCGGGGACCGCCGCGCGAAACGGAACGAGTTTCCGTCGATATTTTCGATTTCGATACCCGTGCTGCATCCCGATTGTCTGTGTCTGTGACAATTGCGCGCGCTTCCTCTGCACGCGGCACGGATTCTTCGCAAACTGATCGATTCTCGAATGCGTCGCCGTCACCGTCGCCGTCGTCGTCGTCGTCGTCGTCGTCGTCGCCGCGGTTACCGTTGTCCTACGTTCCCTCGGTTGCCATTCATTAGGCCTCCATGAATAACAGAAGGCGCGAGGCATAGGGAATAAGGGTCGCAATGATCAGACATGTTGGTTCGGGCCCCCGTTGCACGGGGACTAAGGAAAGTCCGGCCGCCTGCGAACACAATCGGCAAGTCTAGGATTAGGGGATTAGGGAAACGGGGAGCGAAGGAAATTGCGAAAGTGTCGCGGACTGCGAGGGCTTGGCAAAACAAACCGATATCTCATGAAATTCCGCGCGGATCGCGTTTGGTTCCCAGGAACATCCTCGAAAAGCTTGTGCTCGAGCCAACCCGTTCGTTGGAAAAAGCTCGTCGCCGTCGATCACAATGGTTTTTCTAATGGATCGTGCTTCGATTACTGTTTGATGATGGAACGATCGCCGAGAGGGACGCAATTAAACAGTTTCGAGAGAACGATCATTTCGGGTATTCCCATTGGTCTGATAGGGAAGGTGGGTATGTAGGCTTCGTATTGATCACCGCGTTGAGGCGACCTTTAACATCCCCTCTCCTTCATTACCTCCTCGGTTGGCCAGAGAAAGAGAGAGAGAGAGAGAGAGAGAGAGAGAGAGGGAGGGAGAGGGAGAGAGAGAAAGAGAGAGAGAGTATAAGAGAGAGAGAGAGAGAGAGAGAGAGAGAGAGAGAGAGAGAGAGAGAGAGCACCCAGGAACCGAGGGAAGAGAGAGCGGGCAGAAGGGAGGCCGAGGGGAGTCCTGACGCGACCTACAACAACCGGAGGCAGGCGCACAGCTGATTTCGTAACAGCCAGCCGACACTCCCGAGTTCCACCGTTCTCCGGAAACGCTCAATGACCTATATATTCCTAAGAATCCAAGGAACGGCGCGGAACGGGATTGGCACCACGGAACTACCGGTTCCAAGATGCACGCCGGCCTCCTGTGGAACTGACGCCGAAACATGGAACTCTTCTTTCCGACTCGTTCAATCCTTAACTCTAAGTATCGGAATAACATGTTGTTTTTTTTTCTTCTGATCGATGCGTATCCGCGTAAGCGGTACGGCGATCGTGATCGGATCCCCAGACAGGATGTTCTTTTATTTTCGGACAGTGGCATTTTAATTCCCTCGCTAAAAAGCCTGGATGTTTTATAGAGTCCGCTTAAAAACGGATGATAACAGTTTAATCCAAGAAGGATGATACAATAAGGCGCAATTGGATTCGGGGATCAGACTTGTTTCGATATCGGCACAGTCACGGCGAACCGTTTAAGGTGTTGCGACGCGTCGACGGCCAACGGAATTAAACGAATAAATACGTCCAAAGCAGATTACGTCTTTCTGTGTGTGCGTGTTCGCGACGAGTCGCATGCCACCATCCAACAGCGGCAACGAATCGACAAGACTCGCGACCGCGACGTCGCAATTCGACGAAGAACCTCAGGTGTGAATATGGCGTCCATTATATAGATTTATTTATAAGCCGCTGCATATTCACACTTGAACGGACTCCGTCTCGCGACGATTAGGAATAAATGTATAATGGACAGTCGAAGCCTCGAGTAACATAGACGGCCATCGTGTTCGTCGTTCCCCCCAAAAATGGCTCGCGCGTCGACAAAATTCTTCCTCGCCTCGACGAAAACGAGGCGAACGTTTATCGAAGCAGAAAGCTTCTGTCCAATTAATGGTATCATAAAACTGGTGAATCGCGCCACGTTCATTTCCATAAATATCCGTAGTCTATTAATTACAATTACTACAGAGTGGCTCTCTGGGATCGATGAACTCCACCAGCAATGGCTTTTCCGTTGCTGGAATCGCGAAGTATGGTCTCCGCGTCTCCGCTGGCATGGATACAAGACCGCGTACGCGCCATCGTGTTTACATTTTCATGCTTCTTCTATCGATTCAAGAACAACCGAATCGAACGCCAACCACATACCCGGCAACTAGGTGCAGATTTCCGGAACGGTTTCTGCTCGTGCGACAATCGATTAAGCAGTTCTTCACACCGACGGTCTTTTGTTTCGAGGCCGTTGACGTTCGATCGTATTACCAGATCGATTATCGATCACGCGTATCGTTCCGTAACATCGATTGAAAGACGCAGCAAATATTATCCATAACCTCTCGTTTGCATCCGCAAGGACAAAAGAGTGATTACTGTGCCGGCATAATGTTGTAGACACAAAGGACACATAACCGTCTATTGTATAATTTGAATGGAAAAAAGGTTTATGGTTCTAGTAGCCGGCAGCGTCGCCACGGAAGCAAACCGTCTGTCCCTCCTCGTGCTCAGGTAATTTCGACCTTCGTCTTATTATGTATCTCTACATACACGTAGCTCCGTTATATTGCTGGCATAAATTTGGCATAAATAAGTTGCCCACGGTTTCGACCGACTTCGTCGAATTCGACTAACTAATTAGTGAAAAGACCATGCCGGTCATTTTCGAGCTTCCGAAACTACATACATTTACTAGCCGTTCACCGGATCCGGTACATCGATCGAATAAAAACTGGCGCGCAAGGATAATTAAGATGGAAGAAGGCGGAAAGAGCAAAAAAGCAAACGGCGAAAAGTAAAAAATAGTCGAGGTAGCAACGCGGCTGGCAGAGTCCTCGTGGAAACAACGGAACAGTGGAACGTGGCTGGACCGCGAACCGTCCCGGTTAGGGTAGGGGTTACGAGGCACCGGGGGTATACGGTATGTATGTATGTATACGGTATACGGGAGGCACGGGGGGAGTATGTACAAAGGAGGGATGCGATTGGCTGAGGCAGAGAGGAGAGGTTCTCTCGGCTGTCGCGAGGCGAGTTGATTCCGCGCCACTTCGTTTCCGACTCGTGTCTACGTAGGACGTGTCCGAGGACTAACGCAGAATATCATCGTTCGACTTTCCTTTGTCTGCTAACGGTAAGCGGCGACCCAATAATTCTATAATCGCAGAACGCTGAACACCGCGAGCCACGTTTTCTCCTCCCAATTAACACTGCCGGCACGAAATTTCAAATTTCACTCCGTCACCATTGATAATCGTGGAATCGATTCCACTTATGGAAACCGGACGAAATCACCGAAGAACGCGTCCTTCGAATTTCCATCCGGGAGAATTGCAGTTCTACTCGAATCAATCGAAAATCCCTGTCGCGTTCTCGTTCGAAGTTAAAGAATAAACTTGTTCGTCAAAGCCGGTCAATATCATCGCGTACGTACCCTTCAAATTTCCGTTGAGAATTCGAAAATGCTTCTCTTAGTGTCTTTCGTTTCGGTAATGCCAGTGTTAATCGAGGGGGCTGTGGAAGTTTATGTGAATTTACAATTTACGATGCGGGATAGATGGTTCGATGTCGGAGAATTTCGGTGGTATTCCCTCGTATTCGTTCGATCGAAAGTAGCCTCGAAGTTCATTCGAAAATTGTTCTTTCGCTGCGCTTTGCAGGTTAGGAGACTGTGCGAAGTTATTCGAATTCGATTGTCGAAGACTAGTCTGTAACGCGAAATCAAACGAATCGAAACACGCAAGAATTGCTTGTACCTTGACTCGTTTCCATTGCCGGAAGCTCGTACCGGCATGGATTTTACGACTCTTATCCTCGTGAATTTTTTTTGTTAAGTTTCACGAACAAGAGAAACGCCCGATCAGCACACGCCGCGTACTCGCAGAATGATTCATAGCCGTCGATCGTCGATTATTCCATTGGCGAACATGCATGGTCGATGCTGTGCCGGTTTTTAGGTTAGTTATCGACCAGGTGTGCTCTCGTCGGGACCAGGTGTGCGATCGAGCAATCTACACATGTATACGTGAAATTCCCGTGATTCAAATTCTAATTAATGTCGACTGGAACGTTTGAACTCGTTGAATCTTCTTTAAGACATTTTTCGCGTGCCCCTTTGCAAAATATTCGAAATCGATGGTGTCGATTAGCTCGTCGATCAAGTTGCGATCATGTAATTCGACTAGAACCGTGCAATCAGAAGAGAGACCGTTTAATTCGTATTTAGTTCAGGACTTAGTTGAGGACTAAGATTTATGGCAACCTCCGCCAAGACGATCGTAAGTGGCGGAAATGGCGGCTACGCGTCACGTGACTGAACATTTTAATTTTAATGGATTGTTAACCTACGATTTCAACGAAGGTCCTCGCAACACGACTGTATGAAATTCGGGATGGCGAAAATTCAAAGATCTCTTTCATCCGGTCGTTTCGAAAAAGTTTTCACGCGTCCCGAGGCCAGCAATTATTTTCTACAACTAAAAATACCAAAGGCTTTTTACTCGAAGTATCGATCTCGAATTTAAAAGTACAAATTTACATTCACTCGCGTTCGTTCGCGTTCATTCACCGTTTGGAAAAGCAACAAATTTGTCAAATTCTATCGCGAACATTCGTCTATCGTTGTTATCACTTTACCGGTGTCGTTCTTGTTTCAGGAGTTTCTATATTACCATATCACATCGTCGTAGTAGTTCTTCTTTTAGCACGAAACGATTATTTTTCCCCACGTTATCGATTTCAGCGTTGCACGAACGAAACTGGCATCACAATCTTTCCGAATAGAATTTCAGCTCGATATTTAATTTGCTTCTCGCGGGAACATAAAATGTTCCGTCGTTCGCATAAATATTTCAGTTCCATAACGATTAGCAACCCGATTTCGTTTTTCTCGCTTGTTCGCAAATACGACCATTTTCCACGTTGAAACTTTCCAATATCGAGGCAGAAGTTTCTGCTGCTGGCTTGCTTTGTCCGATCAAATAATTTTCCAGGGGGTGTAGTTACCGGCTATTATTAGAGTGTGGATTTTATGCACCGGTAGCATAGCGTGCACCACTGTCGCGCGCGTCTATATCCGACGAATTATCGTCGGGAAAAAAAATCGAATTCGCCGGGATCTCGTCGAAACAAATGGTTGTTCGATCGCAATTTGTACTGCAAACGTTGTATTTGCATAGGCATCCGTGGTCTAGTTATTATCCATTGAACCGAATCTCGATTAGCATAACAGAATGTCTCGGTCCGATTAGCTCATGAATGCAATCGGTTCAATTTCCGTCGCACGCTTCGCGGAAACAAAAGAAAAAAAGAAGATTCATGCTTGCGGCTCGTCGTCTCCTCGTTTCCGGCTCGTCGTCTCCTCGTTTCCGGCTCGTCCTGAAATCGAGTTACGCAATTTTCGTGACCGTCATTTTGGTTCACCTTGGGTCATACGCGCGTTTGCGCAGGCGGATACGTTGATACGAATAGGGCCTGTCTCGTGTGCGTGTATGCCGGTCGAATTCGAGTTGCCGGAAAAAACGGTAATCGAATATGCAAAATCCGCGAGGAACGCGTAGCATCGCGGATTTCCGTTCCAAAGATCCTGTCAAAAGTGAATTGACAGATTACGGTCGGACTACGTGGCAGCACATTGAAACGAGAGAGTGGGTGCAGCCCGATTACGTAAGGCCTGGGATGCCCAGTGTTTCTCAATTCGCCGCGACCACTCGCCGGCCATTAATCGCTCGCGCACGGCCGGCACTTTTCTCGGCCGGGCTCTCTTCGCTCGGCTAACAAGAAATATTCGTCGAGACTGGTTCTCTGACGTATTTACTTGACAAATCCACCGGTTTCGCCGCTCTACGATCTACAAAGCCTTATCGATCGATGCCCGCCCGGCGTCCTTGCCGCAGATCGTAAAATACATAATAACACAAGATCTCGATATCGTGCTTCGCCATCATAATAATCTCGATTCCCGAGCCGGCCAGATGAGATCGATACGTCTGGTATTCCTTGGCAGTGAATCTGCGAGCCTCGCTTCGTAAACCGTCGTTGACATCGTATTTTCGTCGAGCTCGTTAATCAGTCACGGGTCTGGTCGCGTGACTCTGTGAACCAAATCAGTTCACCGGTTCTCGATTCGAAGAAGTTCTGAAAATTCGGCACCCGTTGCGACCGTTAGAGATTGGTAGAGAAATTCAAATCTTCGCGATTCGAATATTCCGATCGATCGAGAATCGACGTAGGGAGAAAAGGGGTGGGGGGAGAAGGTTTGGTCTTCCGTTTCCGGCGAATGATTTATCGTCGTTCGAAATGTATGCTAGGCCAGCGTTAGGCGCGTCATCTTATTAGGAAAGGAGAGACGAAGTGCATCGACGCGTTTCTTCTAGGAGGAGCCTCGTTAGGCCGCGAACAACCGGAGATTCGTTTGAGCGGCGCGTGTGCATGCGTGTTCTGGCGTTTGGTAATTCAAAACGGAAATTGATAGTTGGCGTTGGCGGTCTCCCGATCGAGGGGGTTCTGCGTGCAAGGAACGCGTCGCCTCGTCTCGCCTCGCTTCGCCTCTCCTCTCCTCGCCTCGCCTCGCCTCGCCTCGCCTCGCCTCGCCTCGCATCGTGCATCGCGTCGCGTCGCGCGCATACAAGTGCACACGAGAGAGAGCAAGTGTACGTGCACGTGCGGCTGGAAGGTGGTATTTGAACGCTTGCAATTTACAGCGAATCATTGATTACGGAACGACAAGTTGGTTTTGCTGAAATTTAGCAAATAACAATGTTGCTTGCTATCCCGAAGAGAATTTTGTCGAAGCTACCATACTTTTGCGGTGCGCTGTACAAGCAACCGTGTAACCGCAGACCGGAATGCGCGACCGATGTCTGCTATTGATGGTGTTTCCCTTGATCGATTCGCGCTAGACACCCGGTTTCTTCCATGCCGTCGGGAATAACGGTTTTGGAATCGGCCGAGGCAAAGAGATATCGTTAACTCTCCACAGTTCATAATTTTTCGAACGAGATAGGACAATTTTCTCGTCGCAACGAATTTCTATAGGAGACGCGTTGGAGTACAGCGACGTCACCGGCGTGTCCATTCATAGCGTTATTTTTATAATATTATCCACACGTACAGTAGGACCTTGTAAACACGACTGTTATTTTTACCAGCACTTTCATTCTTGTCCGCGGTGCTGTATCGATAAAATGGATTCGGTTAAATTTAACCCGCGGCGATAGCAACGCGTCGGGCAACGTGTTTCGCCGGTACCTTGGGACCAAACGGAGGACTGCGTTTTTCTCGGACATCGTTCACAATCGAGAGTGTAAAGTTCGCCGTGATTACGGCTCTACACTCTCTATCGTCCCGCGCATCGTTGATATCGATTCGTCTTCTCGTCTCTTCCCCGATTTCCCCGTCCCCCCGACTCCTCCTCGACTTTGCACGGACTTGTCGCGTGTGTCGCACCTGTGATATTTAACTCTTCCTCAATGCCGCCGAAGGGGCCTAATGCAAACGGTTGTCGCGTCCAAGCTCGTCCCTTTCCTGCAACCCTGTCTATTACGGGATAATGAAATATCAATGAAAATGTTAGCGATAAATTTAGAGAGCCGACGGTGTCTCGGAGAAATCGGCCGGATTTAGAAAAGGTCCGACAGCGTTTTATTCCCGGAGCGAATGATTTTTCAACGGGTTCCGAACGGTAAAGATATCCGGCGTTCCGTTTTTGTAGGGCAACTTCGCTTCCACCCTTGCGAGCCGATTTCCGAGCCAGGCTCTTCTATTCTCCCCGCGTTGCTTTAATTTCGGTCCGAGTCGAGTTAATTGGAGCAAAGTTAAAACTATCGAGTGACCCTGATCGCCAGTGGCAACGATACTTTTTCGCATTGCCCCCCGCACCCTGCGCTCTCTGCACCCTTCTCGATCTACACTTTTGCAACAGTCCTCTAAACTTTCGAGTCTAAAGATACGCGCGGGCTGTTTTAGGTCTCTGGAAGGTTCTCGGCGACTATAATCCGCGCGAATAATTTATATCCCTTTGATCTCCTTGGCATTGCCAGTACGTTTGTGTTTATGCGACAGCGGCTTCGAATAGACCGGAATATATTCCATAATCAACCTGTCGACCGGCGCGACCGCAGAATTTGTTTCCCCAAAGCGATATTCCAAGAACCTGCAACAACCGCCCAGACATTGGAATTTGTTCGGACCGATGTTGCAGAAACCGAAAACATATCGAGTTTCGTACGATTTTTTATATTATATGATATTTATATGATATATGATATATTTTTTTATATGATATTATATGATATTTATTATTATTAAGCATATATTATATTTATTATTTTTTTATATGATATTATATGATATATGATATATCTTTTATATGATATATGATATATCTTTTATATGATATTATATGATATTTATTATTATTAAGCATATACCATATTTATTATTAATTTATATGATATTATATATTATTTATATGATATATGATATATTTTTTTATATGATATTATATGATATATGATATATTTTTTTATATGATATTATATGATTTATTATTATTAAGCATATACTATATTTATTATTAATTTATATGATATATATTTTTTTATATGATATTATATGATATTTCCCACCGATTCGTCGTTGTACGAGCACGGTATAATACAGTACGTCCGATCGTACTGACGCAAATGACAAGCTCAGTGACCAATAATTGGCACTGGCCTCGAAGTTACGCGACTTAAAAATACAAGTTGGCTACGCTAACTCGTTCGCCAGCGACAACTTGTTTGTCTTCATTTAGACCCGCGTACAGCGAACGTTATATCGTTCGCCGGTTAAAAAGTGACCGTCCCGTTGCATTTTCGGTACAGAGACACGTATTTTTAACTATTTTTAGCGTTTCCGCGATCACGTCGGGACATTATCCTGAAATAATTTTCTAGGCGATCGCGCGGGCGTGTTACAGAGTTACACAATTCATCGCACCGGACAGCCTGCCAAAAGTTGCGTTAAACGTCTGTTACGCCCGCGAACCGTCTTCGGGTGCTATAGTTTCGACATCGTCAGTAAAATGTCGGTCTGGTAAAATGTACGAATCTCGTAAATGACGCGATCGTTCCTATAGGATATTAACACGTAGGTTGTAGGTGTTACGTATTTTAGGTATTAGGTGATTAGGTCTTCCGCATTCCGATAAAGAATAATCGGTCTCCCGCCAGTTCACGTTTGCCGGCAAAGTAGATTCCGTCAGTCGACGGTAGAGCGCGCCACGATCCAGCTCGACCGGTCGTCCGTTTCTCTGTCGGTCGGTAAAATCATTTTCTTGTTACACGCCGGTACGAACGATCAGCGAGGCCGGTAAATATTGTAGATCGCTGCAGACTTCGATCTCTTCGAAGCAAATTATTCTCTTTCTCCCGTAATTTATCGTCACGGACCCTGCAACCGGGCAACAGCTAATCGTTGGAACGCGCTCGGAAATTCGCGTGGGCAGCTTTTAACAGGTTGGCTGCCGCGCAAATTTTACGTGACTTGCCCAAGGCGCCAACATGAATTTTTCATTATTCGATGCATATTATGTTGAAATATTATTTACAGCAGATACGTTTAGTTGTATAAACTTGTTTTATGCATTTTTCGTGGCGCATTGTAATAAATTACAATTATTATAATATTATATTATTTAAAAATTTATGCGTATCGATGTTTACCCTAATTATGTATTTCAACTATTCGTCGCGTCGCCGGTCACCGGTGGCCCCCACGGCGCTGTAGCCAAGTCGAGTGCCGGTCACCGGTGACCCCCACGGCAGCCAACGTGTTAAACAGCACAGTTCTCGTTTCGCAACGTCGCGTTTCCGTGACAATGCGACAAGTCGTAATTTCCAACGGTACACGAGAAGATCTCGGGAGAAGATCATCATGTTCCGTTTGTCTTCGGCGAGATTCCTTTCTTGTCCCGATCGATTTCGTCGACTTCCTGCGAGCATAACTTTCGACTAGTATTTCGTAATCGCTCGACGACCAGCGGAAGCTGCGACGCGGCCTGCTCGGATTTCGCATAATTTGACACGATTCCTTCTACGAATCAGGCGAGTCGAGCTGAAACGACTGCATCCGGCGAATCTCGCGTCTCATTCGCGACGACTCTCCGTTCGCACCGTGGCTACCGGTTAGGAAGAAGGTCTTCGCATCTTTGACCTGTGACGTTACCGACGACGTTGCCAAATATGTATCGAGCAAATTGCTCGAAAGACGCGCCTCGCTGATCGTTCGATTGTTTTTTTAATTACGTCGGTGTCGCACGGAACGTGCTTTTATCGCTGTAGAATTTTTGACACTTAAGAATCCATTTTGAACAGCGCGGAAAATAATCGTCGCGATAACGTAATATTTGCGAAGGTAATAATCTTCGGCAAATATTAGGCTCGCTCGAGCGTAATACCGTGTTGACGAGCAGCGATGATGCGAGCGCGGGACGACCCTGACGGCCTTATTCTAATGGGCCCGATGCGTTTCCCTGGCCGCGGAGCGATTCTATATATATTTTGCGACGTATAACTCTCTCATCTCTAATTGGAAGCGCGATTACTCGTTGCCAGGCTCTCGTAATCGCGGTCCTCTGTGACGGCACAACGACGATGACCTTGGTGCTTTGAAGAACTCGAAGCCGTGACATCGTGTCGTGTTTCGAGCCGGTCGTGCTCTCGAACCAGTAATTGTGCCCATAATTATGAAAGTGGTCTAAGTCAAAATTAAAAAAAAAAATGAATTTATCACTTATTTCACACGACATGATTTTAAACTAAATTTATTCAATGTAATTTTCACGATATCGTCAAAAATGAACCTTTAGATAGTAGTTGTAATTACAACGTTATACGGAATTCATTTAGTGTTAATTATGAAAGTGGTCTAAGTCAACAATTTCAAGAAATTATATAATAAAAATTATATGATAAAAATGGATTACTTTTTAGAAATGATTAATAAATGTTTATGAATTATTTCGTTAAAGTTGTTGTTTCAAATGGACCGTTTATTTTGAAAGTGGTATAAGTTCTTTTTTTTAAAGAAATTCAAAATGCCGAATCTGAGCTTGTATTGTCTAAATACCTCACGCAACGCCACTTACAATTTCTTTCGATGACATTGGACTTTACACCACTTTCAAAATAAACGGCTCAAATAGAAATCACAAATTTTTATTACTTTAAGTCAATTATAGGACATTCAGTTAATTTTGAAAATGGTCTAAGTCAATTCAAGCTTTAAAAACAACATTTTCCTATGAAATTCACACAAAATTTCATATCTATAATAAATTTTCATTATAATCAAGACTAATAAAATTATAAATTAAAATGTCGCATAATGTAAAAATATTTTTTAATTTATTCAAATGCGATTCATTAAATATCTCGAAACAAGAAATATATGACCTAGACCACTTTCATAATTATGGGCACAATTAATCGGCAGCTCTCGCTCGCGTGCGATCTCGATCGAGCTCGATTCTCGCAAAAATTGCCCGACACGTTTCTCATCAAACAGATTCGATCGTGGAAATAATTATCGCGCGTTCATCGCGGCACGGAGAGATTAGAGCATTTTAATTTGCGACTGTATCAGCGATCGACCGTCGCATCGCTTATCATTCGTAATGCTGTTTAGATACCAGGCGATTATTAAAGATTTCTGTAGATTCAGTTGCCTCGACGAAACGAGGCCAACTCGAACGCCGCGCGTTCACGTTTGCACTCGTTCGTTTTCTCTATTGTACCTATCTTTGTTTCGGCAAACGATGCTCGCCTATCTCGAACGCGACGCCTGGTAAGCCCCGGTAAGAACCGTCGAAAGTTACGGTCGAATCAGAATTTCTTGCCACGAAAACGTTATTACAATGAACCAGAACCGAACCTAACGTTGAACCCTCATTGAAATAGCTTTTGGATCTACGCAAGTAAGAATCCTTACATCCTTTGATGTACAATTTTATTTTGTTGAAAAGAACTATTAAAGATTCTCTTAATTTTCTTAAATTGGCGTCATTTTTCAGATTATAGATCCACGTTTTTTCATAGATATTATGACGAGCTTTTAACTGGTTAATAAATCTAGATTCAATATCTAGGGAAGCAGTAGCAGAACTTAATTATTTTAAGTATTAACTTTTTTATTCACAGCTGCAATACCTACACGGTTAATTTACCCGACACTGTTACATTTTAGTGGTTCAATGCACGTGGAAATAATTATCAACAATGCGAGAGTACACACACTGTTTCCTACATCGGGCAATATTGAAATATAATATGAATTATTTATTCGCAAATTGAGTAGTAGGGGAAATTATATTTTTAACACGTTCCGTGCCGAGCTTTTTTTACTCGAATCTTCACACTTTGATATTTTACTAAAACTTGATGTATTACGTGCAATTATTAATTCTCGTACACATAACAACGTAACAAAAACTTATCAACGCCCATTCTTGCGGTGGAAATTGATTCTTCGGTTCTAAATTTCTTGTAAACAATTTGTTCAGTTCACTAAGTAAACATGCAAGCGTGTACCATCGATGGTACACGTGGCACGGAACGTGTTAATGCAAGTAAAGATAATTCTCGTGACTTATCCAGTTTAATATTGTGTATTATAAACAGCGTTTTATTAACACTTGAGTCTTCAACGAGGTAGCGGCTAAATACCGGGTGGCACCACAGTGGTATCATGTTCTATAGCTAAAAGGCAAATGCCGGCGACAGATGAAAGTACTTCTATCACAGGTACCAGGCGTCGAACTATTAATTAAGATAATTATACTTGCCTCACTTGTTTAGAATACACGTTAAAAATTCGATCTCCATTGTTAAAAATTCGTCGAAAATAGAGTACTACTTCGGGCGGTTATCGATTCGAGTTATCGGTCGATCGCGATTTTGGGGAAAGGGGTTTTTGGGTGCGGACGGTTGAGAACGAGGCGAATAATCTTGGGCCGTTGTCGAGGCTCCTGATAACACGCCACGGTGCCGCGATAATTTTATCATCGAGACATTCTTGAAACTTGAGCCGACAGATCGTAATCACTTTTATGTGCCCTCCCCCGTTTCCCCGTCCCGACAAGCGTTCCGTCGCCCCGTCCCCTCGGCTTTCAAAACTTCTCGCGATCTTTTGATCCTTTTCCGTCGGCGGACCGAGAGTCGGCGGGAAAGATGGCGCGAGAAATTCGAGAAGAGGGCAGAATAATTAGCGCCGCGGCGGCGTGCAAGTGACCGCGAATGGCGGCAAGTTGACCGAGCTCCGGTTACCAGTCCACAAAGTGGAACACAATGGAAACAAAGTGTCCGCCGCGTTTACCCTCGGCGCGTGTTGTTTCGCGCGGCACCCTCGCGCCGCGTCGCGCGCTCTTTCATCTCCTCGGGAGCGTCGCGCAGCGGACGAACAGAACAGAGCAGAGAGGAGGGACCGTCTTTTCATGGGTGCGCGAGAAACTTTGCGGGAGCAGCCAAGAGACGAATCGTTGCTCTTTCGCTTCCCCCGGCCTCGTGTCTAAAGCTCGCCTCGAGCGCAATTCGTGCCCTCGTAACGAGCTCTCTTCTCTCCTCGGGATTAAACGCGGCTGATACCGAGGCCGCTGTCCCCGCGACCATCCCGCAAACCATCGGCCAAATGCCCTCATCTTTCTTCGAAAAAGCTATCTTTAAATCGGAGTCGTTTACAGGACAGAGTTGGACATTGGGCGGGTCGAAACGCTGTCAATTCTGGGAGGCGGATCGCCGTCGAGGTCCGACTCGCGCAGGGTTATTCCACTTGGCGCGTTGGCTCGGACCCGCGCCCGATCTTCATTCTTTTTTAACACTGTGGTGTGCGTAATTGTAGGTCCGAAGCAACTTTCATATTGTTATTGGTATTCAAACGAAAACTTAACACTTTATCGACCGCTAGCCTATTTATCGGCTTTTCGATTGCCAATGTTTATCGATCGCTAGCCTATTAATCGGCTTTTCGATTGCCAATGCTTATCGACCGATAGCGTATACGCCCCACGCTGAACTTTCCGTTTAAGCCATTTGGTATTATCATTGTAAAATGAAGAATTTTTTAAAAATTCATTATGCAGTCAATTATGGACATCTTAATACTATTGCTGATGCCCTCATTTAATCGTGGGGCGTATACGCCCCACGCGGCGTGATGGGCAATTTTTCTTTACTGTAACTTGTTTTAACTGCATTTCTCTTATTCCGAGAAACTTAATACTTACTGCTTCACTGAAGCTGGGATTGATTTATAGTTCTATAGTACTGTAAAAGTTGTAACATTCTGCGATAGTTGTGTGGATAAACCACACTTATGTTTGCCATGTTTTAACAAAGTTCATCGTAACATCCCTTTGTAATCGCATACAAACTTGAATTTAACTAAAATGTTATATTTTAAACTAATATAGGCATGATAAAAAAAATTATATGTGAGGATGCAACTTGCTTGGCATAATAATGATCAGCCAGGTATTTGTTAAAGTAATTCCTAGAAAAATAAATTTATTGGTTTGCTGTGTTATGCATGTTAAACTATACAACCTTTCCTTGATAATTATGATTTTTGCACTATTTTAATTATTGTAAAGCATACGCCAGAAACAAAATAATACAAATGTAAAGCGTGGGGCGCATACGCCCCACGCGGCTTGAACGGAAAGTCTTCAAAAAACGGTCTGGCAGGGAACGTGTTAATCGACTTTTAGCTATCGACGGTTTTCGCTTCTTTACTGTTTTGTTAGTAGCTGACCTCCTGTATGCTGACCTCCCCATATCCTTATGAATTATAATTATAATAATTATTATTATTTATTATTATTTTTAAAGGAATAAGCACAACACAATGAATAGCGAAAATTTAGCCGGTACTGGGAGCAAATGCGCGCGCGACTAAGCCAGTCCTTACTGAGTGGCAGCCTCAACCACGACCGGACGATAAAGTGTTAAGAAACCATTATGTTTGCATATTTCCGTTTTTTTCTATTATTTCTAATATAGAAATACACAAAATTACGATTGTTCAGTTTTTATTGAAATATCACTAAAAATGTTAAAGTTACTTTAACATTAAACCTACCAGGTCCCAAATAACCACGATACAAAGACTGTACTTATTTAAATCTACCGTCATTTTTATTATAACGCAGGCTTGAATAAAGAAATTAATTCAATCATTTTTCAAGAAAGAGAATATTCATCATTTGAACAATTCGAAAATAAAAAATGCGAGACCGGTCGTTTGACCAGCGATGGTAGATTTAGTGTTGAGTCTATAATTATTCATACCACTACATATACAGGGTGTCCTAAATATGTTTCGTAGTCCGGAAATGGAGAGTTCCTGAGGTCATTTGAAGTAACTTTTAATAACCTTAATTTTAATAATTTCGTTAATAACCTTAACGAGAAACAGCGACCAATGAGAGGCTAGATCAAATAACTTTGACATAACCAAACACTATACAGGGTGATTCGCGGAACTGTAACGAACTGTATCTTTGTTTTGGTTCGAGTTAGGAAAAAATGTTAGAGGAGAAAGATGAATGATCTTAAAGGGGTCATATTGTGAAATATATATTATTATTTATTTATTTATTTATTTCGTCATATCCATACAATATATTTTAGGATATAAATCTTTACATTTATTTGAACGAAATTTGTTCAACACAAATACTAAATTCCATCAATTATACAGTTCTTCGCCCGCACTTTTATCGCGTTCTCATGCTCCCTGCTAAACTTACTATTAAAGTTCTCACGTCTGCCGCTCAATAGTTCATTCAGTACGGTTTCCCAGTTTACATTCATCGTCAATTCTTTCATACACATCTTTCAATCTCTATTTCTAGCTATTACCTCTACCTCGTTCCCTCGCATCATCACCATACATGTCCGAGTGATTCATCTTCCCGCAAGCCCATTCTTCTATCTCTCGCTCGAAGAATTACGTATGAAAGGTCGGTCGGACGGGTAAGCGGCGCGTCGTCGAAACTTTTAGCAGACGTGCACACGCTAGAACGAAAGAAAATAACACGGTCTGCACGACGATCGTTGCCAGCCGAGCACGATATAATCGCAATCGAAACGGCAATATTCACGCGACGCTGATCTACACGCAACGGGACCCGATGCACCTCCTGCGCGCACCTTGACCCCCTTGATTCCCCCCCTTGACGCGCATCAGCCATCGTACCGCACCGGCACCGACATCGACATCAACGAAACAATTTCGTCAATGAACAATGATGAGCCGATTTAGACTCGTTCGCGGGGCATAGATCGCGTTTAAGCAGCCGATGGTCCTGGGAAACTCTCGAAAAGCTTGTTCTCTGTGTTCCATTTATCGCTTTGCCTTTCACGAGCGGTTTCCGAGAGAGCCCCCACGATTTCGTTGGGGCTGTGGAGCCGGTTACTGTGCGGCGACCACGATTGCTGTGCCTTTAGTTTGTTTTTATTCATTATCTTCTATTATTTTAATTTTTACTATTTTTAATTATTTTTTATTTATTATTTTTGTATTGTTTTATTCATTATTATATAATTAATAATTTTTTTTGTTAACACTAAATCTACCACGGTCAAAACGACCGGTTTTTAATTTTACGATACTACAAACTTCAGAGATTTCTTGGTAGCAAATGACTGAATAAATTACGTTATTGGAGCAGCAAGTTTTCTAATTAAAACTTTGCAAAATCTAAATGAATTTCACCTGTCCGGTAGGTTTAGTGTTGAAAAATAAACAAAATAAAAGAATACAATAATATAGCATGTCTTACTCGATAAAACAGATCGAGGGCACAATAATTGGGGTCGCCTCACAGTAACCGGACGGGGGCCCACTACCCTATATCATGAAAAATGTTCTTAGCCCGGTTGCTCGAGATGTATTCTAGTTTAACACGTTCCCTGCCAGACCGTTTTTTGAAGACTTTCCGTTCAAGCCGCGTGGGGCGTATGCGCCCCACGCTTTACATTTGTATTATTTTGTTTCTGGCGTATGCTTTACAATAATTAAAATAGTGCAAAAATCATAATTATCAAGGAAAAGTTGTATAGTTTAACATGCATAACACAGCAAACCAATAAATTTATTTTTCTAGGAATTACTTTAACAAATACCTGGCTGGTCATTATTATGCCAAGCGAGTTGCATCTCACATATAATTTTTTTTATCATGCCTATATTAGTTTAAAATATAACATTTTAGTTAAATTCAAGTTTGTATGCGATTACAAAGGGATGTTACGATGAACTTTGTTAAAACGTGGCAAACATAAGTGTGGTTTATCCACACAACTATCGCAGAATGTTACAACTTTTACAGTACTATAGAACTATAAATCAATCCCAGCTTCAGTGAAGCAGTAAGTATTGTGTCAACGACACGCGAATAAATGACTGATCGGAATAAGAGAAATGCAGTTAAAACGAGTTACAGTAAAGAAAAATTGCCCATCACGCCGCGTGGGGCGTATACGCCCCACGATTAAATGAGGGCATCAGCAATAGTATTAAGATGTCCATAATTGACTGCATAATGAATTTTTAAAAAATTCTTCATTTTACAATGATAATACCAAGTGGCTTGAACGGAAAGTTCAGCGTGGGGCGTATACGCTCGAGCTGCCCGTTGCACCGAGAACCTGTTACTCTCTCGTAGGTAGGAATCGGAGTCACAACGACGTACCCCGCGAGCATGAATTTTTGCGCGTAACGAGGCGGCGACTAGCGAGCACTCCGGTAGACGAGGGAACAGAGCCATTTATTATTCAGACTCTCCTGTTATCGGTTTTCCTCTTCGCTGTCTTCCCGAGCTTTATTAGTCTCTCGTAATCGCGTGTCGTTCTCGTCGACGCCTTGCAACGAGGAATATTTTCTCGCTGGATGACTCGCAAATAAACGGGTTCGAAGGACATTTCCCGAGTCGAAGTCGACCGTGTCGGCTGAAACTCGGGTTGCCGAATAATCTCGTTCCAGCATTTCTCGAGACACCGGTTTCGCGGTCGCCGTGAAAAATGTAGAAAGTTGCTAGGCTCGCCCATCCACGCCCGAGAGCCATACAACGCAGGGTTCAAACTCTGTTCTCTGAAAAGAGAACTGCACTTGACTCTCTCGACAGGATAACAAACTGCCCGGACCCGGTTAATCCGCGTGTATTTCTTGCGAGCACTTCGAGATCGTTAGACAACGTCGCCTGTGGGTCGAAATAATATCGTCTCGGGAGCACAATATTATCTCTGGCGACGACAGCGACGAATTCTCGAGCAAGATGTTCAACACTTGGACGACGAGCCTCGGGTCCACTTGGACCCGGAATATAAATGTTGTTATTCGACTGTTATTCTGACGATATATATTCATTCGAATTGTCCACAGATTCGTTAAGCTTCGTCCGGAATAAGTACATTATCACAAAATGCCTTAATAAATTGCTAAATGACATTATAAATGATCCTAAGTGTATTAACAGTTCGATCGTGCCAAAAGCCTAAAAAATTTCATAAGATTGAAGTATTTCATTCAGTTAAATTAATATTGCGAAGCAAATTTGTGTGTAAAATTATGATTTTATTATTAAAATTGCGAAGCAAGCTTATGTGTAAAATTATGATTTTATTATTAAAATTGCGATGCAAGCTTATGTATAAAATTATGATTTTATTATTAAAATTGCGAAGTAAACTCATAAGTAAAATTGTGATTTTATTATTCAAATTGCGAAGTACACTTATGTGTAAAATTATGATTTTATTATTAAAATAGCGAAGCAAACTCATAAGTAAAATTATGATTTTATTATTAAAATTGCGAAGCAAACTCATAAGTAAAATTGTGATTTTATTATTAAAATTGCGAAGCAAACTCGTAAGTAAAATTATGATTTTGTTATTAAAATAGCGAAGCAAGCTTACGCGTAAAATTATGATTGTACTATAAACTTCCATACAAAATGAAGCATTGTTAATTTTTAGAAATTACAAGTGGGTGATTTCCCCATTCGGTCATCAATCGACCGAATTTAAAACAGGGAGATCTCTCCATTAGTCAACTCTGAAGCTCTATTTTCGTCGAAACAGTCGGCTGTTCGAGGGTTAACCATCGCGTTAAATCCGCGACGGGATTCCGTGTCTCCGCCCGTTTGAACCGTGTAATATCCGCTGAAGCGATCGCGAAACAAAGGGGCAGAAATTTGCGCGGAGGTAGCCTCTCGCGTTTATCGAGGCTTCCAACTTCCGATTGCTGTATACGCAGAAAAGCTTTTCGTTGCTTCTCGGGTCTCGCCGGGTTGACCGGCGAGTGTTGGGTGTCCCGTTGCGCCGGTGCACAGGTAAACGTTGCTGCGTGCGTCGTCGTCGGACGACTTTTCCCGGCAGGTACACGAGCCCCAGCCCGCGGCGAACCGAACCGAACCGAACCGCACCGAACAGAACAGGGCGGCGGAGGGTTGGGTTCGGGCATCGGGGCTCGAAAACTGCGATCTCGACTGGTGGCGTAGAGTCGGGGCGGCGAACCACAGGTAGAGGAGACGGGTGCGAAGGTGAGAGCGCGCGCGTGTCATTCTCCACGCACACGCCCGAGCCTAGTCTGCCGCGAGTCCCGTCGTGTGTGTTCCAGGCGGGAGCGTGTGGGTGCGTGGGTGCCGGTGTAGGTGCGTGCTATCGACCGGGTATCCTTCCGTGCTGGACGCCGGTGTGCCCCACCCTGATGTCGTCGTAGCAAACATAAGCGAGAGAGAATCGGGCGGATAGAGGGGGAGCGCAAGACCGTACACGCGTCCGGGGAAACGACAGAGACGCGAGGCGTGTTGGTTCCGCGCGCGAGCAATCGGAGGAAACGAGAGAAAGAATGGTTGCAGAGAGGGGGGAGAGGACGGGCTTTGGAAAAAAGCGAGACAGGCTGTGGGAAGGAAAACGCGCGAGTGCGACGAGAAAGGATTCCGTGCCGTCGTGAGAGCGAGCGAGGGGGGAGAGGAGAGGTTCGCTAAACGGGGGAAAGTCTAGTGGAAAAGGAGACGAGAGACGGTCGGGGGAGAAGGATGGCGGAATAAGGAGTGAAAGGAAGACGAGAGAGGTCCTGCGCGATGAACAGGGACGGACGGAAAATTGGTGCGAGCGGCAACAGTCGAAGAGAGAAAGAGAGAGATTCGTGGGTCCGGGGTGGGGGGAGAGACGAGCGAGGCGTTCCAGAGGGAGGAAGGGAGCGAGGGAGAGAGAGAGAGAAAGAGAGAGAGATCACGACACGCAGAAATGCCTGCTGCTTAGTGATAGCGTAGAGACTGTAGTGTTCGGATCTGTCTGACGGCGCGCGGACCGTGTTCACGGCGGACGGTTACGATTTCCGGAGGAAAGACGAACGGTCTCGATCCCGTCGCGGGTTTTCTTAATCGATTACATATCGGGGCCGCGTGTGACCAAGCTGGGAAAAACTGTTCGCGAACCAGTCCCGAACACGAGGGAACAAAGGGAAAGGTGATCCGCGGAAGAACACGCGAGACCAGTGCCCAGAGCAACGGGAGTTCCAGGATAGGTTCCTAAAGCTCTTAGGGGAAGAGAGAGAGAGAGAGAGAGAGAAAGTGAGAGAGCGCGAGGAAGGAGGAACAACCACGAGAAACTCAAGGAAGACTGAATCCGCGAATCGAGTTGCATTTTTACTAGGCCCCTTTTTTCGAGATATTTTCCCCGTGATCACCCTCGATCGTCGCTTTTCTAGCTCCTCCGCTGTGCATGACCGGTAAGTAGGCGGGGGAAACCGGACCACGACTCCTGGTCGCACCTAAAATCAACACGGAACGAGCTCGCTCGCGCGCGCGCCACTTTTCAAGGACCGAACACCGGGATTTCGCCGGGATTTTCTCTCGCGAGCTGTCGCGGATATCGCGATATCGATTCGAGAAGTTCCCCGGAACGCGCGACGCGCCGGTTCGCTTTCGTTTTCACCGAGCGGACAGGAAACATCGCCGTATAATAGTACTCGCGCGACATTGATCGCGATTGCCGGTGGTGGCCCGTCCGGCGCCACCTGTTTCCCTCCGCGGATTTTCCGTACGCGGCCCTTGCCGGTCCCTTTGTCCGGCAATCGCCGTTCTTCACGCTCGATCGTTGTCGTCGATCGCCATCCCTCGGCGGATCAATTTTTTTCTCGACCTGCCTCCGTGTCGTTTCCGAAAATCGACACCGGTCGACCCGGTTGCAATCGAACGCACGCTGCTGCGGCGAGAAAATCGATCCTCTTTCTTGTTGTCCTAACGCGATCCGGAAGCTCGTCCCGAGTGCGGCGTGTTTTCGGGAGTCGGGGGAAGGGGCCGCGGGAGAGAGAAAACCGACGATCGGCCATTTTCGAATTTGTCAGCTCTCGTCGACCGGTCCAGCGAACGTACAGCAGCGGATCCTCGCGGCACGCAGACCGGACAATTCGCCGGGGATATTTTGGTGGACCTTTTTTGCCACGGCGCATCGTCGGCGTGAGAGAACACGCCTACAGAGAGGACAGAAGAGTACGCTGCAACGGAGAGCGACAGCGCGAGCGTGTTCTCGGCCGAGAACAATACGCATTTCCTTCTCCGTCCATCTTGATTCGCAAGGACCACGACGCGACCTTCTCCCTTCGCTCCCCGCGGCACTGTTTCCGGTATCGGTGAACTCTGTGTCACGGGCTCGGGTCGAGGGCGGAGAGAAAGGAGAGAAACGGACACGCAATAAAGACAAGCAGTTTATCGGTCGACGGTGAACGCACACGCACGCCGGTGTTCGCGCCCTCGATCCCTCTCTTCGTTTCTCTTCCTCTCTCTCTCTTTCTCTCTCCTCCGCTCTCTCTTTCTCTCTCACTTTCCGTTCATCTCTCTCTGGCGCGCGCGCCAGGGCGTCATCGTCGTCGTCGTCATGGGCGGATGTACATCGAAGGATACCACCTCCAGCGACGAGTACGTATCGGTTGAACGGGACAAGGAACGAGGCGCGAACCGATAAGGGACGGTCGTGGGAATGCCGAAACGGAAACGCGATTTTCGGGCGGGATCAGAAACGATTCTATCGATTTTGCGGCCACCGCGAACCGCGTTGACCACCCACCCCTGGTGTCCGGTCGCATTTTGATTCGAGTCTCGACGAACTGCTAGGTCGAGTCGTGGATAACATCATCAGTTTTCTTTGTCGGACACTTTTGTTTCGTTCAGTTTTTCTATGTTCTTGTGTTTTCGTTATTTTTTATTCTTTCGTTTCATTTACTTCGAACCGTCTTCCATTCGGCGACTCATAGCGGGTAGATACGGGCAATGGATTGCACCGAGTCGCATCGGAAGCGTTACTCATGACTCGATCTAATATATTTGTAGGCCAGAGCGATACGATTTCATCGAGTACGGTACGCGCGAAACGCGTTTAGATATCGCGGCGAGCAATCGAATGTTTCCCGAAGAACGAGAAAGGTGGACGCGAACACAGCAATCACGGTGCAGTTCGGCTCGCTGTTTGCGGCCTGCGCAACACGGGATTTCGAAGGGATGCGAATTCTAGTCAGCGTCCAGTGATGTAGGCGTGCGATGGGTCGGACGCGATACTGTTGCGTGTGCGTGCGCGAGCGCGCGCGCGCGCTGCGCGCTCCCAAGTGGGTTCCCGGAGTGCTCGAGACACGCTTCAGCTTTCGTGGCTAAACTAGATCGGAGGGCTTCGGGATAACAATACGGAAATTCGAGGGTCTGTCTACGATAATCCCTACGTGTTTGCCAAAAATAACCTCGAATTTTACGAAACTGATTTCGCGTCTTTTCTGCATCGATCCCTTGCCTTTCCATCTCGTCCCGTTGATGATAACAATAGCGCCGAGTTTCGGACATATTTGCAGCGAATTTTTCAAAATTTATAGCACGCTTTCATAAAACGATTATACATAATTTACTGACTCGTTGTTATTCGAAAGAAGCTGTGGCTTTGTACTGTTATCGTAAAAATGGCTGTTTACCCGTTCATTCGAATAAATTTAATGTATTAAACACATTAAACGTATTAAATGTATTAAATTATACTAAATTAAATATATTAAATTATATTAAATTAAATTAGATATATTAAATTATATTAAAATAAATATATTAAATTACATTAAAATAAATATATTAAATTATATTAAAATAAATATCAAATTATATTAGATTAAATATATTAAATTATATTAAATTTAATACATAACATTATATTAAATTAAATATATTAAATTATATTAAATTTAATACATAACATTATACTAAATTAAATATATTAAATTATATTAAATTTAATACATAACGTTATATTAAATTAAATATATTAAATTATATTAAATAAACTAAATAAATTAAATAAATTAAATTAGAAGACAGTACAAAGCAATCGCATTCGAGAATGGAAAAAGCTGGCGACCAGTGACCATTGTTGGGTGAACGGGGCCACCATTCTCGACGACTTTGTTCCTTTGTTCGAGTACACGGTAGATTGTAGAATGTCTACTATATAATACGTGTAGAATATCGAGTGCCGGGCCCTCGAGCCGAACGGCAGAGCGGAAGGCAAGGGGTCTCCGCCGAGTTTACGCTAACCGACCGACCCCTGCGTCGACCGCACAAAAGGGTTAACCCTTCACCCTTGCGTCGGGGCGTGTACAGGAAGCAGGTCACCTGAAAAATTTTATTTGCATTTCGCTCGGCATGTCGAACTACGATCACCGTTGCTGGCGCAGCTTTCAAAAACGTGTTTCGCCGAATAATGATCGCTGGTCCGATTGAGAATACAGTAAATTCTCCCCAATTGACGCTCAGATTGTACAGAAGAATGGACAATTCGGGAAAAAGGGAATACGATTACTCGAGCCTTGCAGCTCGCTTTCATAGCAAACCGATTATCGAAAACTATAAAAACGAGTCGCAAGGCTCGAACGATCGCATCTCCTCTTCCCAAATTGTTCATTTTTGTGCAGAATCTGAGCGTCAATTAGGGAGAATGCACCGTATTCCGTGCAAGATTTCAACGTGCGTGGAATAAGGGCGAGACTGTGTAAAGTAAATAAAGTAAAATAAGAATGAAAATAAGAGCGGAAAGGCGAGTGCACACGCGCGATAGCTTGCGATGGAAATTTATTAATTTTCGCCGATTCGCTGGCTGCGTTGGACAAGCCAGAATATTTTAGAGATTTAGGCGACGTGCAAATCCGACCGAGGAAGCTTCGACCTCGATCGAAGTTGCTCGAATCGGTGCTCGGTCAATCTATCGTTCGTGTGCTCGCAGAGAGAAATAGAGGAGATCCGGCCGTAACAGTGTCTGTCGCTTGTAAAGAGACGCATAAATCGTCGGGCCGATAATCGGGGCATAAGCGAGGCTTAATCGAGAGACATAATCGCCGCATAATCGTCAACGATGGGCATATGCGAGTCAACGGATGAGGCGACTGTCGAGGACTTGTACGTATTGGCACACGCTGTTGTTCTCTGTGTCTCTCTATCTCTCTCTCTCTCTCTCTTTCTCTCTGTTGTTTGTTGAACGTCGATGACCAGGCACCACGAACAGCAAACTCGCTCGAGCTCGGCTTTTCGATCGTTATTTCGAACGATAAAGCCGTATTCTTTTGAACAGCGCACAAAAATGAACAATTTGGGAAGAGAAGATACGATTCGTCTCGTTTTTTTATAGTGGTTGACAATCGGTAACTATAAAAACGAGCTCGAATAATCGTATCTTCTGGCCCCAAATTGACCATTTTCGTGCGCAATCCGAGCGCGAATTAGGGAGAAATTCTGTATTCTGGAGAATCTCGTTCCTCGGAACTTCGTGTCAAAAACTTCTTGAATTTCTCGTTGAATTCTTCTTGGCTTTACGCGCGATCTTCGTTCGAAAGAAATTATCGCATTTGAGATTTTCGCGTTCACCGGTTAATCGTGAAACTATTCATCCTCGATCGTGACTTGTAAATACAGTAAATTCTCCCTAACCGACGCTCAGATTCTACACAAAAATGGACAATTTGGGAAGAGGAGATGCGATTATTTTATTTTCGTAGCTGCCGATTGTCAAGCACTATAAAAACTAGTCGCAAGATTATTTTATTATATTATATATTTTATTTGGTTATATATTCTATTATTCTCTCATTTTATTTCATTATATCTGCTCTTCCCGAATTGTCAATTTTTCTGCACAATCTGAGCGTCAATTAGGGAGACTTCACCGTTGACACGAATCAGAAACGATCTAGAGGCTGTTTCGCGCTTCGAAGCTACACTTCGGGAAACATTGCGCACCGGTTCTTATTTGCTTCCATCGCGTCCATGATCTTTCTGTATCGTCAAGATCATCGGTACCCTGACGAGTGTTCTCGGGAAATACGGTTACGTTCCCTCGACATCCCGCGGTCTACTCGACCGATCGATCTCGAGCTTCGTCGACGAGTCGGGCATTATTCGAACAACATTTCGAATAAATTCGTCGAATGATATTTGATCCCAGAAATATTTCGAACGAAATTTAACCTCGACAATTACATCGAACGAATTCTTCGAACGAAATTTGACTCGAGAATTATAATCGAGCAACGGCGAAAACTCTGGTCGACGAGTCTGGAAAGTTTCGCGAGCGTAACGATGTTCGATCGCAGCGAGAAGATTTCTCGAGCCCTGTGCTCGCTGGCCAGAGAAAACTGAGCATGCCCGCTTCGGGGGAAAATTCGGCAACTTGTTCTCGAACAGAAAGTCTCGATCGAGTTTGAGTCGGAGCACTTGCAACTTGTCAGTGTATACGTATCGCCTCAACAAGTGCACCGTCGACCACCGGCGAGAGACACGCCTTCTACTTCTTCGTCGCCTTCACTGATCGCACGACACGTACCGTTCGGAACGGTTCCGAAGGCCAGAGTCCGTTCGGCCAACATGCAATTAGTTCGATAGCCGAAGCGACGACATTCGAGCAACGCGCACCACGCAACGAGAACGGTCAGCCGGGGAATCCAATTCGTTCGCAGTGTTCTCCCCGTTCTGCCGACAAATGGCGGACCCTTGCACGCCGTTCTGATTTCCACGATAATAACGGAGATCGGCAATTCGTGTCCTACAACGGTGACACTCGATCGTGTCGGTATTGTTTGAAGTTTCGTCACCTTGACATTTCAAAGCCAGTTGTGAATACGTACGGATCCGCAGCCTATCGTTTACAAATGAGTCGGGCACGATACGCTGTCGCGAATTTCTGTACTCGGTATCAAGGATTATTTCATTAACACGTCGAATGCCACGGGGGTCACCGGTGACCGGCACTTAACTCGGCGGTGACGCCTTGGGTGCCACGGGTGACCGGCGCGCCCGAATTAATAGGAATATATATATATATAATTTAAAAGAAATGTCAATATCTAAAATTTTGTATTATTACCATCGTCGATTATATATATATTCCTATCAATTTGGGCGCACCGGTATATATATAATTTAAAAGAAATGTCAATATCTAAAATTTTGTATTATTACCATCGTCGATTATATATATATATATTCCTATCAATTTGGGCGCACCGGTATATATATATAATTTAAAAGAAATGTCAATATCTAAAATTTTGTATTATTACCATCGTCGATTATATATATATATTCCTATCAATTTGGGCGCACCGGTATATATATATAATTTAAAAGAAATGTCAATATCTAAAATTTTGTATTATTACCATCGTCGATTATATATATATTCCTATCAATTTGGGCGCACCGGTATATATATATATATAATTTAAAAGAAATGTCAATATCTAAAATTTTGTATTATTATTACCATCGTCGATTCAAACAGTGACCCCTGTCGCAATTAACATGTCAAACATGGTTATACACTGTAACTTATCTATTGCAGATAATATTAGGTCTACGGGATAGTTCTGTGTCCGTTTAAGAAATGAAAGGAAATAATAGATTTTTCATAAATTTAGTAATATTTATTGTACAATATAATTTCCGTCGTTACTTATGATCTCTTGCCAGCGTGATGGCAATTTGTGAGCAACATTGTTCAAAAATATATGTCTCACACGAATCTGTGCGTATCTATTGAAATTTGCAATGACATTGTCGGACAGAACTTTCCGGTAGACCTAATATTTCAACATTATACGTATCGCATGAAAGAAAATTCATCGTGGCGCCACGGACAATTTCTGTAAAACCGGGGCGTGTGGCATTCAACGTGTTAAGAATACAACGGGCACCCGGTAGAGAGCTCTTCGCGATTGAACGATTCTTGCTTTTGCTGCCTCTATCGATCGTTTTGGCGCCAAGTTCAAACCTTTCTCGAATAACGAATAACGTGCTTCCGTACGCGAAGCACGCGTTTCCGAGGGCCCGTTTGCCGCCTGTTGCTGCCTTTGCCATTACCGTTGCCGTTGCCGTTGCTGGTCTCCCGTCAGGAATCAATCGATCATCGCGACCAGACCGCTCGCGATGCTCCCCTGTAAGCTTTTAAACGTTCTCCGCGCCTCGAACGAAGCCCTAACACGATCTTTGGCCCGTCGTACCGTTCGATTGCCGCTCAGACTGATTCAAACGTGAGTAACAACATTCGAATCGCTCGTTAATTGCGGCAACGTTATCTTGTTCTCGATCGCCCGTTTAGATTACACGCGTCTTATCAAGCGTACCCTTTTATTTAACAAATTATCAGTGTTAAATTATTATTATTATTTTTGCGCGTCGCAAAAAGCAGACGTTATCGTCATTTCGGTGTCGCTCGTGAGCCGCGGCTGTTTTGATTTCGATTACATAATTCCAATTGATCGTATCTTTCCTTTTTTTTTTTATCGCGCCGAGACTTATCGTTTCGAGTTTTAAGGGATCGGCTAAGAGATATCTTCGGATCGCGGCTGACGTCGATAATATGGGTCATGAAATTTGTGAAAGTGTGAGATGCACCGACGATATTAATTGAAACTCGATAACGTATCGATCAATTGTCGTCGATAATGGATCGATAAGCACGCGAGCAAACAACGGCCGAAGACAAGGATCTCTCGCGATCGAGAGAGATTCGAACGAGCACCTCTCGGACAGAGACCGTCGCGTTCATCGACACGCCCGACTGTGTACCGACACCTTGACACAACGAGTTGCGTCATTAAGCACCTTTTTGTTCCCCGTGGAAACCGCGTGATTCCACTTCCAGCTATATCCTCCTTGTTCTTTGTTTGCCTCGCGGGAAATCCGAGACCGCGGGTGCAACGATTCGAGAGTACGGTATATCACCTCGCTCAACGGATCAGCCAGAGCGCCGCGAGAAGTCTCCCGTTGTTGTCAAGATGTTAGCACCCTTCTTTTAACCCTTTCGGTACGAGCGCGTTGTCCGCCGTGACACTCCCACTGTACGGGGTGCCGCGCCGAAAATGCGCACATAACGCAGGGTCAGTCCACTTTTGTACGAAGATTTTCTTAACCCTTTCGCTACGGCAGGCCTCGCCGCGGAGTCCCTCGTGTAGAACGGAGCACCCTGCCGAAAGCAGGAACGTTAAGCGCGCGCAGTCTTCAGCATTCGGGGCCAAGTCTTTTGCTTCAAAAACGTTGGATTAATATGACCAGATTTGTTACAATTGATCGTAGTTTTTGGTAGATGATAGCGTCTGCGAACAGAGGAAAGCGAGGCGATAGCCCTTGTTTTAACTTTTGGCTCCATTGTTGTGACCGGTGACTATAGTCACCCGTCGTGTATAGGTGGCATCTTGTGGCAAGTGACTATAGTCACCCATCGTATGCGGGTGTCGTTTTGTGGCGGGTGACTATAGTCACCCGTAGTAGCGAAAGGGTTAAGCGTTAAGCAACGACTGTGCTTAATCCGTTTCTAAATCTTTCTTTAAATGTTTCCTGTAAACATTCTGTAAAGGGCCTACAGAAATATGGCTTACATGGATGCCAGATGTATTCGGCACTCGTCCATATTGGTCATCAGATGGATGCCGGATTTATCCGGCGCTCGTACCGAAAGGGTTAAGAACAATTTCGAGACTGTCGAAGATCGCGATCTTCGCCAACGGGGGTGGAAAGCGCCGCCGTTGAACGAGGTGTCGCCGTGCTTCTGTAACCGTTGACGGAAGCTTCCTTCAGTATCTATTCTTTCCCTCCTTCTCTTCCACTTCCGTTTGAAGGTCGTACCGACTGATCGAACCGGCGGCAATTGTTGATTGCAGCAAGAAAAACAGCAACATGGTGGACCAGGCAGTTCTGGACAAGCTCGAGGCTGGCTTCAACAAGCTGTCCAGCACGGAGAGCAAGTCGCTGCTGAAGAAGTATCTGACGAAGGAGATCTTCGATCAGCTGAAAACAAGGAAGACCACGTTGGGCGCCACCCTTCTCGATGTGATCCAGTCCGGTATCGAGAACCCCGACTCCGGCGTCGGAATCTACGCTCCCGATGCCGAATCCTACACGGTATTCGCCGATCTGTTCGACCCCATCATCGAGGACTACCACGGTGGCTTCAAGAAGTCCGACAAGCACCCGCCGAAAGATTTCGGTGATGTCGACACTCTTGGAAACTTGGACCCGGCTGTTAGTATCTCGATATCAGCGTTTAGAAAATATCTTCGATATTTATATCTTCAATAAAATAGCTTCGTTTTTAAATAGTAGACACTGTCCGATGGATAACCATTGAAATGATTATTTTTATCGATACAGGGCGAGTTTGTAGTTTCCACACGCGTCAGATGCGGGCGATCCTTGGAAGGCTATCCGTTCAACCCCTGCTTGAACGAAGCTCAGTACAAGGAGATGGAGGAGAAGGTCTCCACCACTCTGTCCGGCCTGGAAGGCGAGCTCAAGGGAACTTTCTACCCTCTGACCGGCATGAGCAAAGAGGTCCAGCAGAAGCTGATCGACGACCACTTCCTCTTCAAGGAGGGCGACCGATTCTTGCAGGCTGCTAACGCCTGCCGCTACTGGCCCACCGGCCGTGGCATTTTCCACAACGACGCCAAGACTTTCTTGGTCTGGTGTAACGAAGAGGATCATCTGCGTATCATTTCCATGCAGATGGGTGGTGATCTTGGACAGGTAAACGTGTTATCTTAGATACACCGAAGGTTTTAGACTTTGACGACCCCGCGGTGTCGCAAACTTCTCCTATTGTTTGCTAGTTTGAACGGGTGTCGTACCTGAAAACTCGTGTAACCATAACAAGAAAACCTAAACATAATATAGTCGGTGCGATCATTCCGAAAAGCGCGGTTCCAAGATTCTTTAGAACAAGCTGTCAAAGTAATCTGTACACGCGGTGGAATTATTTTGGACGGATGCTCCGCATAGAAATTGAAGGACTTTGGAAAGCGCGCGGGCCCCGTAATCCAGTCGACTACATGAAGCGCGATTCGTTGTTTCAGGTCTACCGGCGTCTGGTGACCGCCGTCAACGACATCGAGAAACGACTTCCGTTCTCCCACAACGATCGTCTAGGTTTCTTGACTTTCTGCCCGACAAACTTGGGCACCACCGTGCGCGCCTCTGTGCACATCAAGGTGCCCAAGCTGGCCGCGAACAAAGAGAAACTCGAAGAGGTCGCGTCGAAGTTCAATCTTCAGGTCCGCGGCACCCGTGGAGAGCACACCGAAGCGGAGGGCGGCATTTATGACATTTCCAACAAGCGGCGTCTCGGTCTGACCGAGTACCAGGCTGTGAAGGAGATGCACGACGGCATCGCCGAGCTGATCAAGATCGAGAAGGAGCTCTAAAAATCCCGCGCCGGACGTTAAATAACCGACACCGCGATCACTTTACCCCCCCCCCCTGTTTTCCCTTTAGAAGTTCTTGACTCATCGGGGATCGACCTTGCTCTCGCTCGCTTCTCGAGCCAATCAACGGTAAAAGAGCCTACTTCTAGACACATTCACGACAGAGAAACGATTCGTCTAGTTCGGAAGATCGACGGCGCGAAGGCTACGCGTTTCCCTGTTGACGCGAGCTCATTCGAAAGGATTTGATATTTTGTTCGATCCAAGGAAAAAGAAAAGATTCGTTATCCCGAGTGGGATATTATTTTGTAATCCACGTCTGTGCGTAGAACACGGTGTAGAGAGACAGTTTCTCCCTTTTAATTTCGTAGATCGGCTTTCGGTCCTCGATGCGTTAAGACCTAATGCAGCTACAAGCGGGTCCTTAGAGTTCCAGGGGAAACGACGGAAGCCTCGTTTACGTCGAAAAGAATTTCAAAGTGTCTGGACTCCTCCCCCGTGGCGAACGATCGTTTCCTCGTCCATCTGCTCGGTCTTTGCCCCTCCACACGCGTTATGATTATTATTACTACTGCTACTGCTATCATTATCATTATTATTATTCTATAATTATTATTATAATATAATTATTAATTATTATTATTGTTATTATTATTATTATCATTATTATTATTATTATTATTATAACTATTATTGTCTCTTATGTTGACTCAAGTTCCTTTTTACAGATACAAAAGAAAACTGAAAATAACCGGCAGCGTAAGAACAATTACAAGAACAGCTTATTGTTGCATTACACGCGAATACAATCGCGCATTCTATGTTTGACAGTATTTTTATTTCGTTTCACCCCATTTTTTTCTTCCGAGGATATGTAATCCAGCATGTAGAGAAATACACGCAGTATTCTTTCATTTCTCTGTTATATTGTGCTCGCTTCAACCAATTTCCTTGAACCTTTCGTAAATCGTCGACGTCGCGAAAGGTCATTTTATCTGCACCCCTGGATGTTGTGATTGTCTTTACTCGAAGAAAGTTGAAACTACGGATGGATGCTGTGACGGGTGTACGTGAGATTCGCGTTCGACCAACGACTCGAACGCGTGGCGGCGGTCGCGTTCGATTTTTGTACGTTTTACCGGAAGCCCGTTCGTTCGATTCCCCTCTTCTTTCTCTCCTTGTCATAACGAAGCCATCCGGCTCTCGTGGAAACGCGTCGAACAGTTTCTTACGAGTCACAGACAACAGAATTTGTACCGATGACGAAAGGAGACGGTTGTCGACAAACAAATTAACGGTGTAAACAGCCCGCAAAAATACATCAATGAGAGAATCGATCCCACTTCTAAAATCTATTACGAAATCTAAACCAAATGTCACGACCGCGAAGATCTTTCGATTTGCAAGTGCCAACTCGTTTACAGATTAAGTTCAACGCGACGGACAACGCGAACATCCAACGAACTACGATGTCCACGCATTGTCGAAAGTATGTTACGCGCACGTCCCTTTTCCCTTTTATTTCTCATTTTCTACAAAAACCAACAACATCTGCGACGGATTGTAACACGTTGAAGTGTTGCGGCTAAGGGCTGTTACAGCTTCGCTGTCAGATGTACGAAAAGATGAGTTTCAGACACAAATAAAAAAACATACATGCTAGAAGACCTTCCTTTTATTACATCCTGTCCTATAGTCCTCTTCTTATGTCTGACTGTTTTAACAACGTACTCTCTAAAAGATATCTTTCACTGGTGAATACGGTCATGCATGTGTAATCCGAATGAGACCATTAATTACAGTTATCAAAGGTCAAATTTGTTGGCATTTTACGAGACATCGGACTTTGAACAGTATGAGGCTTAAGTCTAAGTGTGAAACTTAAACTTCTTAATAGCTCAAATGTAGTAAAACTAAACACATTACAGCAAGAAATGGCTCAAAAATACAAAATTGAAACTTCTGACGAAAAATGGTACTTTTGAATCAACTTTGCAAATTATAGATAACAGTTTCGTATTTTTGTGCCATTCATTTTTTGTTGAGGAATTTAAGTTTCGAACTTTTGAGCAACTTTCTGCTTCGGAGGATTCTAATTTTCTACTTTCGAGCATTTTTTGTAGGGGACGACGTTTATTTTATACTTTTATGCAATTTTTTACTTTGACATGGGAAAAGTACTTCATGAGTGTAAATTGTAAATTAAAGGATGGGATTATAGGCGAAGAATTTTGAGAAGTCGTGATAAATTCAAACGATTAATTCTGTATCTATACTTTACAAAGTGCAATCTATTTTGCATTAAAGTAATATTATAATAAATTCTTAGTGTATCCTTTGCGGAAACCCTAAATTGACTGATTTCTAAAGTTTTGAACTTTTGAACAACTTTCTGCTTCGGAAGATTCTGATTTTCTACTTTCAAGCAATTTCTTGTAGGGGACAACGTTTATTTTGTACTTTTGTGCAATTTTTTACTTTGACATAGGAAAAGTACTTCATGAGTGTAAATTGTAAATTAAAGGATGGGATTATAGGCGAAGAATTTTGAGAAGTCGTGATAAATTCAAACGATTAATTCTGTATCTATACATTACAAAGTGCAATCTATTTTGCATTAAGGTAACATTATAATAAATTCTTACTGTATTCTTTGCGGAAACCCTAAATTGACTGATTTCTGAAGTGCCTTCGTATAGACCAACGATCGATGTTGGGGAAGCTTTTTCCATTCGGTCAGAGAAATCTATTATCTGTACATCATCGAGATCGATGCATAACGAATAATTGAATTCATGTTTTTCAAGTTCAAGTATATTCATAATGCTTTTTAAATTCAAGTTGTGTACACTGTGTAGTAATTATGGATCAAGTCCATGGTGATAACCGACTTCCGACTTAGAGTGGCGTCACTGGTGGTGAAACGCTGAAACCGTTAGTAAAAACTTATCGACAGCGCATTATTTGAGTTTATCTTACCCCGGCAATAATTTTTAGCTAACAGTTTCATCGTCGTCACAGTCGTCTCTCAATTTAACAGCTTTTTCTTCTCCCAATTTAAGAACCTTCAGTAATACTAGTCGTATATTCTCGTATAATAATAGTATAATAGTCGTATAATACTCTCGTATATTCTTCTGATACAATTAGCAAGTAGTTCAAGTCAATGGAAAGTCAGACGTCAAAATTCTTCACTGGCATGAAAGGGGAAGGAATGCGTAAGATTTTAAAATCATTTTATAATAATGAAGCCGGTGTTCGATGTGGCTCACCCTACGCGAGTAATTATTGCCTACAAACACATACATTCGAGACATATCTCAGTGTGCATTGAGCATCGTTCGCAAATTTGCTGGCAAATGTTGTCGAGAATCCGACGAGGCGAAAAGTACAAGTCGAATACCGCGTCTCAGATGCGCGAAGAGAGTGAACCGCAAGCACGATAAATTGAGAGTACTACAAGCACTATATTAGTTGCGGTATAACTCGTTTCGCATGCGGTTGCGCTGATGTCGTGCCGTCTTGCTCACTCGCTGCGAATCGTCAGCCAATCAGAGCACAGCAATTCGCTGCATTCTCTCAATTCAAGAACCTCATTGCCCCCGCATATGGTTCTTGAATTGAGTGGACTGTACATGTAGAATAACGCTACCTATTGTTCTTCGTACAACTTGAAGTTGGTTGTGAAAAGAAGAAACATGGCGGACAACGATGTCAACGGTGATTCCGATGAGGTTCAGCAGGAGAAATCACAGAAAAAGGCTGCGAAATATGATAGCGGAGCGGCGGATTTGGAAAAAGTTACAGATTACGCGGAGGAGAAAGAAATATCTTCCTCTGATGGATTTTCTTGCGTGAGTGTCTTACAATTCATTATTGTTCCACGTGTTTACGTTTGTCAACAATTTTGTCTTGTTTCGTATCTTAACGACTGAGATTTTCACTATTAAAAGACATATTCTGCCTCTTGTTTTTTTTTTGACAGCACGTTTTAATAAATTTAATATTCACAGCTGTATATATTCAAAAGAATAGGCAACAAAACCTAACCTATAATTTGTATACATTTGTTTTCTAATCTTTAACAATGCCACAAACAATATAAATGCTAAGAACATATGATAACATTAAAAATTCGTCGTGTTAAATCGTTTCGTAAGAATTCAGTTTGCTTTACAAGATTTGAATATGAACGATTGCAACCTGACTGTTAACATTGTTTTCGTGCGCATTGTAACTTGCATTTCTTTTTATACAGGCGTTGAGCTTGATCGGAGACCAAAGAAGTAAGGAAGCAGCGGAGAAGAAGGCCAGAGAAAAGGAATTACTAAAAGTTCCTATTAAAAAGGAAGATGTTGATCTCATTGTAAGGTCAAGGTTATTAAAGTTTATACATAGTATACCTGTTTATAAAAATTGGTCTAATCCTGTTTCAGATAAAAGAGATGGAAATCAGTAGGAGTACCGCGGAGCACACACTCAGAGAACACAGAGGAAACATTGTGGAAGCATTGATTACGTTAACAAACTGACTGTACAGTACCAGCTCTAAGAGAACGAATTACACATACTCCAATTCCATTGTAAATTATGTGGTCTTAGGAATTGTTATGACTTTGGACTATTAATATTTATTCGTACATATTATAAAATATATTCTAAGCGATTCTGTACATTCTGCTATTAATATCTCTCTCGATACCCGTGAACGAGATCTCTTATCGGAACGGAGCTTTGCCGATGTACGTATTGAAGAGAATTTTCAATATAATGAAAAAATACTTGTACCACTGATTAAGCGCGTTATCAGGGAGTTTCCTGTTGATAAGATTGTTACTTTTATATGGTCGAGAAGTCCAGAATATTTTTTAGTATTAAACCTCATGTTTGACTGGTTGCGGACGATGTTCTCGGAAATTCTGATCGAAACGTAGTGAAAGATTTCAAGAATTGTTCGAATTGTTATCTTAAACGCGTTCTTTGGTGCAGACTTGATTTTTGAGTGCAACAACTATGTGTATATTTCGATGAGTAATCGATTTCGATGCGATAAAAATCTAAATAATATCATAGTAATGACGATATTATTTCACGCGATCATATGAATTTTTAGTTTGCGAAGACGAACCATTTTTCGAACTATGCGACATGTACACTGTGGATGATCTGATCAATTACTCAGGTATGTATTTCGTCCACGTGCGTTGTTTAAAACGGAATGTTAAACCAATGCCTGGTTATCCTTAGTAGAAATGAACGATTCGATACGTGCATTTTCAAGTACTTTTCCGTACGCTGAACAAGCTGCGTACAATTCGCTGATAACAAAGACCTATGAAAAGCGCAGCGGCCCCAACAAAGGTGAGCTCAAAATCACAGACTAATTTAAAAAAAAATCATAAGATTAAGTTCGTTTCTACTTCTCCTTTCTATGGCTTACGAATTTTCCTTCCGCTGTCCGTGTAAACTCGATTGAACTCTTCATTGGTAAGTCTACTTTTTCTTCCGCATATAAATGATGCAACCGACTAACTCTGTTTTTTTTCCATTGCAGGAACAAAAAGATATTAATGTGATAACAGCGACGCAAATTATCGTTTTACTGCTGTTTGCATGTGGTATTATTTTTGCCCTACTAATGTATTGCAAAACGTGCAGCAGGTAGGAACGAATGTCTTTCTTGACTATCGGTCTCGTCTCGCTAACATATCTGAAATCAAGATCTATACTCGAACTTTGGAAATTAGACCCGGAAGATCCAAAGTTCCGCGTTGATAATATTTAAACGATATCGATTTGGTTATTAAGTATTTGCAGGTCGGCTCAAACGAGATACATGGAACAAAGTCGATGCAGTAACGGGAATAATCAAACAGACAGCGATTCTTTGTATTGCTGCACAATAAACGATTCCAGGGAGAGACCACCGTCATATACCGAGTCTTGCAACGCCCCACCCCTCTATGGGTCACCCTATAACAGAGTAAGTTAGTTCTCTGTTTCCCATGTTGGCTGTCCCAAGTAATTTATTTCGAACAGGCAACCTACAGAATGAATGCAATACGGTGTAAATCTTTATTATGAGACAATTAACTGTTCGAAAAAGTCTAATTTTGTATTTGGAGACGTGGCACCAAGATATACGTTACGTTTTCTAGGCGTCTATGCTCGAACCACCACCAGTCTACCCGGACACTCCTAAATTATCAGATAGGGGGCAAAGCCAAGGCTTCCTAATTACTTATCACATGTAATTATGTGTAATGTGTACGCTGGTGTTGACGAACTGTTGTGTAACGTAAGATGAAAAGCAACGATGCGCTATCAAACTCGCACAATATCATTTCACTTCATTTTCTCTCGATTAGATCACGTGAATAGTTTTATCATACGTCAGCTGTGATTTAATCTTAGAAAAGTTTAGAAATTCTAGAGATGATTTTTTTCAGTAGTATTAAGTTTCTGAATTAGTGTGCATTTATTAAACGAGGATTTCTACCTTGCAACATTTGAAATTTGCCGCGGTTTCTTCAAGGGTCCGTACAGCGCCAATACACGTAGCGGTAGAACGCCTAAACTGGTAAACAAATTGCTAACTGTACGTAATTTTTCGATACATCAGATGGCGTCACTGTGTAGTTCTAAAAATGTATTTACTCTGTTGGTACGTTTGTCGACCAGTTTGATCGTTTTGCCACTACATGTGTAACGCTATTTTGATGTTTTAATATTTTCAGGAGCAAATTTTACCGCAATTTTTGCGGAGCTTTATGGACAAGTCGACAAGAATCATCTGTAGTTTCACTTTGAACAGAATAAATAAACTTTTCCTGTATGGTATGGATGCACAAAATTCTGCTGAACATTCCTTTGGTCTCGAAAACATTTTTCGGACTTTTATAAATTACCAGATTTTATCTCGTTTTCAGTGTATAAATTTTGCTAACCAAAATGGTTCAATATGGACAGATATAGAGGCATCCAAAAAATAATAATTAGTCATAATCGCGGCAATCTAAGGCGTAGGATCAACGTACTGGTTCGTTATTAACAATTTGAAATGTAGAATGTTAAGTTTCATTGTTTGTTTAACGAGTTATTTAATTTCTGAAAAATGTCCGTCAACAGGTATCGAAACATCATCACGTAGCGCTAGTGCATGAACTAAATCTCTCCAATATGCACAACGCAGGGTCATTGAAAAACACTAATTATGGGGCACTATTAAGGTATAAGTAATTAACCGAGTGCTCACGATTCTTCGCGAGAATTTGTTGCACCGGTATTATGTAGAAAAAGCTGACGACAACATCGCAAAACATAATTAAATAACATAATAATTAAAAAAGCTTCAATGAACAATTAGTTATGTATAGTAGTATTGTTTCCTGGATTTTTTATACGATATCGTTGCAGTAGATTCTCCCGCGCGAACAATCCCGTACTTTTGACATATCTTTTTATGTCCTAATTTTGGCATAATTAATGTTTTATTGTGACTGTATTGTACGTATGTATAACAGAAATTTAGTTCAGCCGTCTGCCGCTATGTGGTGATAGTGTATTACGGTCTATGAACGGGCTATATTTTAAAAAATTTTTAGTGATCTACGGTATGAAATCGACAAGCAACATTACCACGAATGTATTAAAATGCAGTTATCGTTTTAGTCGAAATGTAAATAAAGCGTGCACAAGATCCCAGATGATTTGTACAGGTATTTCTAATAGCGCTAGAAATTTAAGTTTGATAACTGTGAATGAAAGTTCTATGTTGATATTTGTCTCGTTGTTATTTCTTTCACTCTCTCCCTTTTTCTTTGTCGCTTCTCTCTCTCTCTTTGTTTTCGCAGCAACAACACACAAGTGTCAGGGATAATGAAAAATCACTGTAAAAGTTCTCATGATTATATAATGAAAATGTCATTTATTTGATGTGGTGCAATGACTTAAAGTAAATGGAAAAATGAACGTTTGTATGAGCTGGGTTCGATGATAACAGCGGTGCCGTGTACAACCTCGGCGAGCTACCACTGCTGAACTATTCGTTACAAAAAAAGCTTTCTTCGGGTTTAAATGCAATATACAACGGAAGTGTGTATCAGACAGCAACGCAGTAGTAGCTGGCACGACACGGACACGCTGATTTTCCATGATGAGGTAACACTTGTCTTAATTGTACTTAGTTTATCAAATTATCCAGTCATACGCTTATGCAGATTGGTTCGAAGAATTGCATCTAATGTTTTTTTTTTGTTTGTTGTTCACCTCTCCCCTCCCCTCTTTCTCTCTTCCTTTCTTTCTTTGTCGAACTGTAGTACGGATAAATATTAGTCTTGTTCTTTTTTTCTACGTTTTCCCTCTCTCTCTCTCTCTCTCTTTCTCTCTCTCTCTTCCTTAGGAAAAAGACATTCAACATTACGAGCTTTGTTTTTCTGAGATATTTCGCCGCACAGTCCCAAAGATAGAATGGGTAGAATTGGACGTAGATTTCGTTCATTATCGATAATCGTTTCTTTCGCATTCTTTCTCTCACACACACAGACGCACACTCTTTCTCACATACACGCACATTAACATGCTCTCTCTCTCTCTCTCCCTCTTTCCCTGTATCCATCATCTACCTTTCATTCTTTCCACGAAATGTTAAAATCTGAGCGAGCACGGCCAAAATCTGTTCCTTAAACCGCTTATACAATTTTTAATTTCTCGTTACTTCTTTTTTTCCGTTTTTCTTTTTAAATCGCGTTCATACTTCATCATCTTACTTTTTCTTTTTTTTGCCATTTTGTAGTTTCATTTCAAGCTCTAACAATCTACGGACTCGAAATAAACATCGTGTAAAAAACGGTGGAAAAACGTTCCCTAACTATGTTTCCCATAGGATCTTTTTTGTCGTTTCATTATTTCACTCGATCTTTCTTTGAGCCTCGACAATCGGAATTCTGGTGCGCGCGCGCGCGTCTTCGACCGAAATTTGGGATTTGGAATACGCATTCGTGCACGCACGCGTCGAGGCTCAAAGATGAACACGCAAAAAGTATGTTCTAATCCGTATTTTAATTTGTCGACAATGTACATGTTACATAGTTTACTTAAAGCATTCGCTAGTGTTTCAAGGAACATGAGTTTAGCACAGTCTGTAAAATAGAAATAAATTATAGTTGGTTATTGTACCCTTCATAAAAGTATGTGGTTCCGTTTTTTCGGTTTTGTTCGGTTCTTATAAAATACAGTTTAGATATGTACAGAGTAAAAATCTTAAAATCGAAAGGGACGCTAGATTTGGGACTGTCCGGATTGTAGCGACCGTTTCTTAAAAAAGATTTCAAATATTTCTTTGCTTCATCGAAATTTTTTGAATCCTTTTCCGCTGGCTGCCAGGATCGTCAGAAGTTCTCGAAACTGTGTGTATATTTGTGTGCCTGTGTGTCTACCTGTGTCTGACCTGTGTGTCTCTGTGTGTTTGTAGGTATGTCTATGCGTGTCTATTTGTTTGTCCTGTCTGTCCGTCTGTTTGTCCTGCTTGAGTATACGTGTACATACCAGAGTATGAGTGTGACGTGTTCGCGTGTACATGTACGTGTGTACGCGTGAGCGATTACAATTGCGGTAATTACAGTGGTCTTATCACAGAACATGTATGGCATTAAATCGTCGATATCATTACTTCTCAGTAATAATATAATGGTATATATTCCATATTTAAAACGTTCGGTAAAGCTAGGTCGGAGGATCAGGAAGCCAGTACGGTACTAAATGATGATTATTCGTTTCTGCTTTTCACGGTTGCCCATAATTCAGATCATTGACCACACACGAATTCACAATTCAATAATTAATTACATAAAAAACGATTAATATTTCGTGCTATATAATTGACTAACTTTTATTTTACATTTTTTTTCTCTCTCTCTCTTTCTCTCTCTCTCTCTCTCTCAATCTCTTTCGCTCCCTCTCACTCTCTCGGTTTGATTTTTCTTTCTCTCGTGTTCCGTGTATTTCACACAATTTTTACTGCAGACAAGTATCTAGTTTCACGAAAGTAATCGACTATCGTCGATTACTTGTTCGTGTTAACATTTCGTCCAATTCAATATACGTTTTAATCCTGCGCACAAGTTCGATAGATATTTTGACAATAAATCAACTTAAAATTCGATAAATTATGGACAACCCTAGATTTAATACATTTGATAATAATAATAATAATAATTAATAATAATAATCATAATAATAATAGTAATAATAATAATTCGAATCTATCACTTCAGCTACTATGCAATACTCGAGAAAACAAAACAAACTGTGCCTAGTGATCATCGGGAGAAGGGAGGAAATAAAGGCCACGACGGAATATCCGTCTGTACATTCCGCCATCCGTTGGAATAGCCGGTCTTTGGACAATTGTTAAAATAATCTTCGACGGATTCTTCACTATACTCGCAACAAATTTTTACAAACAAGAATTTTTTTTTACTTTTCCTACATGTCAGATAAAAGTCTTGTACCGTCAAGTTACACGAGAATAATCCGTTGCAATATAATATTATACCACGGTTTATTTCAGGAGAAGTATTATTCTATTTTAGCATTTGTCGATACCAAGTAATCCGAAAAAATTTATCCCACGACGAATGCGATTAGGATTTAATTTACGTTGTCACGGTAGATAGAAATTCTACGCAAATAAATAAGGAAACCAAACGAGTGTATTTATCAGGAAAAGCTAACAGTACACAGATTCCAGCATCGACATTAGATGAAAAAATATACAAAAATATGGAGGTGGGGGCGCGGGAGGGACGTGTGTTTCTGGGGCATAAGGGGTGGGGCACAGATTGTGTAGCGTTAATAGTAATCATAGTAGTAGTCGTACATGTTTGAGAGAAAGAGATCATAAAAAACCCTAACTAGAATAATTTTTTTCTCCGTTCTGGAAGAGTTTCACGTTCATATCTGTCTCTTGCGTTCGTCTCCGTTAAACTAAAAATCACTACCGGTAATAAACATAGCATATATCTAAACGTTCTCCTCATTCGTTGCGTCAACGACATGCGTGGGACATCGTTCGATGCATTCTTCCCTTTTCATCGTCGTCTCGTTTCGTTTACTTCTTTTTCCTCTTCTTCTTCAACAAAGGAACAAAATGTTTAATCGCTTGGCCGACGTCTATCACAACCTCCTTCTCGTGCATACTGTGTATTGGTCTCTGTACGTGCATCTGTGTGTCCGTGTGGGAACGCGCGCATACACTCGTGGATATACTTGTCTCTCACGAATGATAGCAATTTTGGCCAATTTCAATCCCGCGTTGGTCTCTGTTCCTCTGGATCTCCCTCTCTCTCTCTCTCTCTCTCTCTCTCTCTCTCTCTCTCTCGTTGCGGCTGCTTCCACGGATACCTCGGTTGGTAGGAACGAAAACAGATCCACACTAGAGAGACCTTATAGGGTGCGCATCGACGGACCGCTGGCATTAGAGTAAGCTACTCGATGCTGACGATGGACGATGTATGATGACTGGTGAACAATGAATAATGAATAATAAACGACGACCCAAGACCAACCGCACGTGGTTTTCTGGCGCGCAACGTGAAAAAGAGTATCGTGTGACTGTCCCAGACGGTATCGGTTCGTCCGAGCCCTTCCAGAGGATGGATCTGTCGCCGTTGATTATACTCAACTTCCGGCTTCTCTTTTTTGTTTTTGTCACACGCAAGTGCTGCCAGACTCTCGCGACTCGTTTTCCTTCTCGTCTCGTTCCCCACAACTTTGCACTTCGGTTGTGTGTGATAGACACGGCTCTCTTCAACGTCGACGATATACCGAATCACAACAAGGTCTTTCTGCCTCTGTCTCTCTCTCTCTCCGTCTCTCTCTCTCTCTTCCTCTGTCTATTGGTCCGGCTAGCGCGGGTTGCCTGGCGCGTGGCACGCGAAAAGCAAGACAGTCTCTCCTCCTCATCGCACGGTTCCTTTCGCAGTGGACCAGAGGATGTCGCACTAGGAAACATTTATTTAGAACACTACTTTGTATCACTGTACAGAAAAAAAGTTTCTCATGAGGGATGCAGAATAGGCGGGGGCGATGTGGAGGTCGTGCCCGGTGTCAACGGTGACTGTTTTCAGCTTTGTTTGACTCGCTTCCTAGGCGGACCGATCGGCGGAATCTGTTGGGTGGCGAGTGCTCGAAACGCCTCCGCTATCAGGTGTGGATGCGAGTTCACCATCGATTTAAAACCAGCCGTATCCATCACGTCCGTCGCGTGTCTGAAAAAAGAAACGAACAGTTCCAGTTTAACGCGCCGTCGTTTCTCGCCAACGATTTACATCGCAGACTTCAAATTTCACGCGTCACCCTCGCAACGATGAAGGTTCTTTAGTCGAACCCTGTCGGTGTCTTTTAAAAAAAAATTGCCGAAAGCCGGGTTCGCAGCTCGCCGGAAAGAACGAACAACCACTTACGTGTTAATGAAGTCTATGGCTTGCGCCTTCAGTTGATCGGCGCTATGAAGATCGGCTAGAATGAGGATGTCGGCCGCGTTCTCGATGGCTAAACTCGTGCAAAGAGCTTCCTCGCACATTACCTTCAGCCTCTCCAGCGCGTACTTGTCCGCCGCCGCCAGCAAATCGTCCGCCATCTTCTCCAGATTCGCCGCCTTTCCCGTATAAATGAACCGCAGCATCTCGCGCAATACCTCGTGGTCCACATCGGTGATGTCGACGCGATTCTGCTTCCTCTCCTCCATCTCGTGCTCGAACATCGCCGAGAACACTGGACTTCGAGCTAGACGAGAAACAGGATCAACGGCGGATTAGCGACAACTGAACGACCACTTTCTCCCTTGGGGTAATATTTGCGAACCCGTTGTTTCACCGATTCCTGGATAAGGGCAGAAAAAAGGTTGGGTAACCATGATCCACGACTATGTAATAAAATTGTACAGGGGTTCAGAATACTGTAATTGCCAGGTCGGTTGTCGAATTGGTCGCGTACTGGAATATTATAATATAGTGTTATCCAAATTAAGTGTCACATCTTTCAACAGATTGCACTGCCAAACGGTTTGATTGTTTTATTTGCACAAGGCATCATTAATCATAAATAAATCATTATGGAACGCTACGCTATGCAGCAACGTGTACGGATTGTTGAAAATCATTATAATCATTCAATGGACGCCTGATTTCTCGAGGTGGAGAAAAATCAATTAGATTGTTTCCTATGGGGTTTTTTTGAAAAGTAAAGTTTCCGTCGATAAATCACAGTAGATTGACGAGATAGAAAACCATATTACAGCCGCCGTTAATGAAACAGAACCGCGTTGAACGACGATTTTGTTCCACGATTAATGTTATGCAAATAAAGAAATTCGAAATAGCTCAAACAACTAGTGTTTTATTTCTGTATAAAGACGCGACACCCGATTTCGATAACCCTATAGAAACATTGTTGCCAGTTACCTGCGAGTATAGCTTTGTGCGCCTGAAACTCTCTCCCGCAGACCGTCAGCGTGACGTCGCTGAATTTTTGGTTTTCAAAGAGGAGGCCGAGGTCGTCGGGCAACCGGCACTCCGGCACCTTGAATTGAATAGTGTTGCTCTGACCGGAAATGTTGACGCTGTCTGCCACCACGCTGACCTGCGAACGCGATCACGTCCCGTCGTTAATTCGACAAAAGGCCCACGACGTTACGGAACAAGGGCGAGTATTAAACAATTAACATACAAAGGTATATACCTCACAGAATATCGTGAGTTTGTCGTCGGGCAGGAGACCGTTGGCCTCGTCCAGCAGGAAGTCTCTCCTAATAAACTTCTTGAAGCCCCAATCTTTACCTTGGACGAACCTGTATGCGCGCTGGCTCTCTGAAACCCATCGAACGTCGATCGATTAATTATACGTTGATAAATTTCGGGGTCTTCGGGGATGCAAAACGTCTTAGAAAAGTAAATCAATTGCACGGCCGCCGTCGGCGACGGCACGGAAATCGTTAATGGTAGTCAGAGCCTGGGAAAAATAGATTTTTGAAATAATAGATAGACTAGAAATATGTTTATCTTCTCGTGTAATACAGAATTTGGCGAATAAACTTTTTTTGTAATATTAGTTACATACAAATATTACGTAGTTAAATATATTATATTATATATATATATATAATATATATATAATATATTATATAATATATATTATATAATAATTATATAATATAAATATTATATAGCTATAAATATATATTATTATAATAAATATTATAATAACTATATTATATAAAACTTATATAATATATATTATATAGTTATTATTATTAATATATTTTATTATATATAATTATATTATTATTATATAATATATTTATTTATTATTATATATTATATATTATTATATTTTATATTATAAAATAATTATTATATTACATATATTATATATAATATAATATTAATAATAAATTAATAATATATAATATAATATATATATGCTATTTCCGTATGAAACTACTATTTCAAAGAAAAAAGTTTATTTAGCAAAATTCCATATTAGAAGAATCCCATAGGGAAGATAACAATATTGACTGTCTATTTACTGTTTTAAAAATCAATTTTAACCCAGCACTAATGCTAGTTTTTCGAGACGAGCAAGAGTGTCAGGACACGTTTCAGCAAATACGACTTACCCATTGCTTTGGTTTCCTCTCTTTTGGCATTAAGGATAGAAAATTTGAACTTTGCTCTGACTTCTGATTTGTTGCACGAGACGAGAAGGAGGTACAGGGACAGGTAGTCTTTGCTCTCCTCGTCCAGACCCTTAGGATTCACTCTTAGGCACCTGGAAATCAATTATCGTTCATGTTAAATTCATGGCAGGTCGTCGGTCGCCGGAACTCTGATATCTCCGAGGATCGATCAAAGTTCGCGACAAGGCTCCCGAACGGTATTGATTTCTACTAGAGACGCGGAGACGGTCGTCTAATTTTCATTCAATTATGTTACAGATTGCGTTCAATTATAACGATAAATAAAGTTTTACTTTTCTTAAAAGAATTTATCAATAATTTAGTTCCCGACAAAATAAAAGAAAAAGGAAAAGTATAAGCTTTCGAGAGCTCGCAAAGCTTCGGATTCGAGTTTCGCGAATCTAAAAATCGTCCCATCTCTAGATTTTACGATTAGCCCTCGGACGGCGGACTATTTTTATAACTATACTATTCGCGATGTTCGCAAAAATTCTGAGCATCGTTCAGCAATTTTTCCGAACATATTTTTGAAGACATTTCTTGCAGTATTAATTAGCCATTCCGTCGTTCTTTAACGTGACGGCAGTTTATTTGATTTAATCGCCGATAATTGAGCAATCAAGTGAACGATTTAGCTCTTTGGGGCACGGTGGGGTTAAAAATGTCCCATCTTTTTGATGCACGGTAATGCATGGTGGGACTATTCGAGTCCCATCCTATAACAACAAATTGAATTGAATTATTATTATCTTAGGTTTTCATATTATGCGATTTTCCTTTGCTAATAAAAAAAAAAAAATATATATATAAATTATTAGCAAAGGAATCGCATAATATGAAAACCTAAGATAATAATAATTCAATTCAATTATTATTAATATATATAATATATAAATAATATATAATTATATTATTTTATTATATAATATATAATTAATATATATTAATAATATAATTAATTATATATTACAGATATATCTATAATATATATATATATATATATATAATATATCTATAATATATCTATAATATATATATATATATAATATCAACATAAAACGCAATAAAATTTCTCTGCAACACGGGTCGACTTTATTTCCCGAAATCCTGTGCCCCAAAGATTTAAATACTCTGGGTCAAAGTTGTCCCAGCCACCGCATGGGTCACGGTTCGCGAGGGTCAACCTGTTAACCGAGTACAATAAATTCTCCCTAATCGACCCTCGGCTCGCGGCTTGTTTTCACAGTTACCGATTGTCAACGGCCAATAAAATCGAGCCTCCCCTTCCCAACTTCTCCATTTTCGTTACCAAGCTGCGGCTCAATTAGGGAGAATCAGCCGTACGCGTTCGTTCGAGCTGAATCCGAACAGCCGCGCAAACGTGAAATCGTTCCGACCGGAGGTCGTCCTTACCATTTTAGTTTGTCGTTGGCCCCCGCCGAGAAGGTGGACGACTTCAGCACCTCTCCCATCTCCTCCCGGCAGAAGCTGAAGTTATTTATCGTCCACATGTAGCTGAACTTCACCACCTTCACCTGTGCACACAAGACCTTCAAATGCGACATACGTCAGAATGCGTCCCGTTGGAAGCCTAGCATTGGTGTTTGATCTACGCGCTAACAAGTATTATTACCGGGACACCTCCGCGGATCCCGACGCGACGGCGATCATCTCATCGCGAAGACAAGAACCGGCGTCAGCTTCGCGGAGCGAGCTCGTATTCGCGGGCGGCGGAGATCGGACGATCGATTCGTTGTTAACACGTTCCCTGCCAGACCGTTTTTTGAAGACTTTCCGTTCAAGCCGCGTGGGGCGTATGCGCCCCACGCTTTACATTTGTATTATTTTGTTTCTGGCGTATGCTTTACAATAATTAAAATAGTGCAAAAATCATAATTATCAAGGAGAGGTTGTATAGTTTAACATGCATAACACAGCAAACCAATAAATTTATTTTTCTAGGAATTACTTTAACAAATACCTGGCTGATCATTATTATGCCAAGCGAGTTGCATCCTCACATATAATTTTTTTTATCATGCCTATATTAGTTTAAAATATAACATTTTAGTTAAATTCAAATTTGTATGCGATTACAAAGGGATGTTACGATGAACTTTGTTAAAACATGGCAAACATAAGTGTGGTTTATCCACACAACTATCGCAGAATGTTACAACTTTTACAGTACTATAGAACTATAAATCAATCCCAGCTTCAGTGAAGCAGTAAGTATTGTGTCAACGACACGCGAATAAATGACTGATCGGAATAAGAGAAATGCAGTTAAAACGAGTTACAGTAAAGAAAAATTGTCCATCACGCCGCGTGGGGCGTATACGCCCCACGATTAAATGAGGGCATCAGCAATAGTATTAAGATGTCCATAATTGACTGCATAATGAATTTTTAAAAAATTCTTCATTTTACAATGATAATACCAAATGGCTTGAACGGAAAGTTCAGCGTGGGGCGTATACGCCCCACGCGGCAGGGAACGTGTTAACGCGCAGCCAAATGTCGCGATGAAAAGGAAAAAATGCCTCGGCATTATTTCATCGGAATGGTGCGCGATCGACGAACGACGGTTAACCGTGTCGCGTCGTTCGACGAATGCCGATATCCCCGGCGCGGGTATATTTGTCGGCTGGCTTTGTCACGAGAGCGAATACAAAGGGAATAAAAAAGAAAAAGAAAAGGAACGCGAACGAAAACGAAACAGGTAAAAGGGAAAGAAGAGGCGCGCGCGAGACGGGAAGAGAAAGGCGAGGCAGCAGGCAGAGAGAAGAAGTTCGTTTCGAGAGGAACGTTCGAAGGTTCCTGCCGACTAAATTGATCGCGGCCTTGAAGTCGAGCAGACGAGCAGCGAAGAACTACAAGTACCGAGAGAGCACGTGTTAGGCCGTGCAACGGAGAGACCGAGAAGAAGAACGAGAGAGAGAGAGAGAGAGAGAGAGAGAGAGAGAGAGAGAGAGAGAGAGAGAGAGAGAGAGAGAGAGAGTAAGAGAGGCAAAGAGATCGGAAAGAGAGAGAAAGAGAACCAGGGTCGAGTCGAACTTGTGTCTCTCTTACGTAATTACCTTGAAAAACGCGCAGAAAAGGGATTGAAACTTTGCGGAGCCGCGCTTCCGTTCTTCTCTGCTCTTTTCTACATCGCGTCTGCCGCGATCGTTATCCGTGCAACGTCCAAGCCACGGAGAAAGAGGATACACAGTTCCGGAAGCAAAGAAATTCTGCGCTCGTTAAAAAGTTTCGCGAGGTTCGATCCCCGCGGGCCCTTCGCCACTCTTCGACGACGACCCGACGGTATCCGTTCGTCGAAATTTTGTCCGAAAAGCGACGCGTTTCTCACGGCGAGCTTCGCAAAGTTGATATCCGCGGTTCGTGTCAGCGTTCGTGCCGCGTCAGCAACGAGATAGAGGTAACCGAGGACGAGGACGCGGAGGAGAAGGAGGAAGAAGAAGACGAAGAAGCCGAGGTCGAGCCCCTCGGGAGTCAACGATCCCTGACGTCACGCGTGTGCCGCGACCTTGGCGAACGAAGCCGTGCCCGCAGCCAAATCTCTATTTGTCTAGTTCGCCTGCCATCCGACGGAAACGGCCCCCCCCCCTTTTATCGTCGATCTATGTATGGATCACGCCGCGACCATTCCCCACACGCCGTGTATGTATACTCTCCATTAGGCGCAGGACCCCCGATCGATCGATCGATCGATCGATCGATAATCGCTGTAAAAGTTCGTTCGCGAGATACGCGCGTGAATCGTGTCGCGTAGATCGTAACAATCGCTACGTGGTAACTTAATCTCGTTCGATTTATCGCAACGACGCGACCGTGACCGGAGCTGGGTAAAATGGTATTTTAAACGGCGAATATAGCGAGCAGATATCTTATTTTAGATTACGTATGTGTATCTTTGGAAATAAAATGTCTTGTTTATTGGGAAGTATGGATATTTTTAGAAATATAATATTTTATTTGTTCGAAAGCGTGGATGTTTTTAAAAATAAAATATTTTATTTGTTCGGAAGAATGTTTAAGATAATATTTTAAATTGTATTCTACACGAAGAACGCCGCAGTTTGGAATATTTTGTTTATTTCATTTATCGTCGTCGAATCGAATATTTTGATTTTACTAAATTACGGTGTAAAATGTCATTATTTTGGTAATCTAATACGAAGTATTATTTTCTTGTGCATTAGAAATATATATTCAATATAGTTCTTCAACGAATACTTTTGAAGACAATATGTTTCACTCACAAATGTTATGATTTTTTTACGGTATCTCGTTTCACGTTACGTTAAATATTTTCACGGTTTATTAAAACATTTTTAACCATTTGCACTCGAGCGGTGACTCAGAGGTATCATTAAAATTTGTTGTATCGTGTTCTAAGATAATTTCTATGTTAACAAAGTTTAGGTTTAAAATATTGTTAAAAGTGTAACTGTTGTGCGAGTCACGAGACACAATTTCGTATGCATAAAATGCACTCTGTTATAGAAAATGAAAATACTATATGTCAGAAAGATTATTTCAGATTTAAGGTTAAAATAGCTTCGAGTGCAAAGGGTTAATAAACTAATATTTATTAATATTATTGAAACACTATTTAGTAATATTACTAAAATAGTATTTAGCAATATTATTAAAGTAATATTTAGCAATATTATTAAAGTAATATTTAGCAATATCATTAAATTAATATTTAGTAATACTATTAAATTAATATTTAGTAATATTATTAAAATAATATTTAGCAATATTAAAGTAATATTTAGCAATATTATCAAATTAATATTTAGTAATACTATTAAATTAATATTTAGCAATATTATTAAAGTAATATTTAGCAATATTATTAAAGTAATATTTAGCAATATTATCAAATTAATATTTAGTAATACTATTAAATTAATATTTAGCAATATTATTAAAGTAATATTTAGCAATATTATTAAAGTAATATTTAGCAATATTATCAAATTAATATTTAGTAATACTATTAAATTAATATTTAGTAATATTATTAAAATAATATTTAGCAATATTAAAGTAATATTTAGCAATATTATCAAATTAATATTTAGTAATACTATTAAATTAATATTTGGTAATATTATTAAAATAATATTTAGCAATATTAAAGTAATATTTAGCAATATTATCAAATTAATATTTAGTAATACTATTAAATTAATATTTAGCAATATTATTAAAGTAATATTTAGCAATATTATTAAAGTAATATTTAGCAATATTATTAAATTAATATTTAGTAATACTATTAAATTAATATTTAGTAATACTATTAAATTAATATTTAGTAATATTATTAAATTAATATTTAGTAATATTATTAAATTAATATTTAGTAAAATATTTTCTATTAAAATATTTTATTTTACATTTTAGTTTATAAAAGTTATATATTTATTTTCCTGCTTCAGAGTTGGGGATTATCGAAATAAGATATTTCATTTACAAAAATTTGACGTCCTATTTGAAGTATACCATTTTATTTGAACCGTAAAGAATCTATTATTCAAAATTTGAAATATTTTCTCTATGAATATTACTCAGCTCTGACCACGGCAAACCTCGAAAGCCTATTTCACCGAGAATGCTCGTTGAAAAGAGCCGCGTTTCCTAACAAGAACCGAACATGGCCCGGCATTGGTCGACCACGCTATCGCGAGCTACGCACCGACTCTAAATTAGTTTCCTCCAGTTCGTATTCCCCACGTGTCAGACCTCGAAGAACGATTCTAAGGGAAGGTCGTCGCTAGAACCAGCTATTTGGACGACACTGGCGGCGCTTCCGGTTCTAGACGTTATCTCTCGGCGGGCGTTCGATGCGCCGGAGCAACAGCCGCCGGGGAACGGAACACCTTCGACGGCCAGGTAAATCGTTCTCTCCTCGAGAGCTGCCTACGATTTCGCAAATTCCTGTTTGTCCTCGATAATCGATCGAGGCGAGCGGAGCCGGAAGAACCGGGGATGGAAAAACAGGCGTTAAGAGGTCGGATAATCGATTTCGATCGGGCGGTCAGAAAGAATCGCGTGTTCCAGCGCGCGGCGGCGGCTCGATTTACCGTGACGCGATTCGTTTCGAAAACTTCGGGCGTCGCGCGTTCTTTCCGCCCCGCGAAAACGCGAGCCCGCGAAGCCAGCAAAAATTTCTCTGCTCGGTTCCGAGTTATCGATACGACAAAGGGAAGCGTGGGAAACCCGCTCTCGACATGGCGCGCAAAGACCCTGGACGAAGTGAAAGTCTCTCCTCATCTCTCGATCCCAAATCGATACACAGTGATCAATTATTGGGTTGGCAACTAAGTAATTGCCGATTTCAGTTATCGATGTCTCTCACTCCCATTTTTATGATATCCGTAAATGTTATATTACAAAATTATTATTATTATTATGTTATTTTTTATTATCCGTGAATCAATCGTTTTCTCCAGCATTCGTCGGCCATCTTCGAACTATGCATCGACATCTATGTTAATTATCAAAAACGATGCCAAACGTTCGTTACATCTTGATTATTATTTCTCAGATATTAATTTTTATTATGTGCAATATTCTATGTGCAACTTGCTGTCGAATAAAATGTTAGCAGACGCCTCAGTAATATTAATAAATAATTAATTGGAAGTGAGAAATAGTTGCTTCATTTTATTATAGTTTATTATTACTTTATTATATTGGGTTGGCAACTAAGTAATTGCTGATTTCAGTTATCGATGTCTCTCACTCCCATTTTTATGATATCCGTAAATGTTATATTACAAAATTATTATTATTATTATGTTATTTTTTATTATCCGTGAATCAATCGTTTTCTCCAGCATTCGTCGGCCATCTTCGAACTATGCATCGACATCTATGTTAATTATCAAAAACGATGCCAAACGTTCGTTACATCTTGATTATTATTTCTCAGATATTAATTTTTATTATGTGCAATATTCTATGTGCAACTTGCTGTCGAATAAAATGTTAGCAGACGCCACAGTAATATTAATAAATAATTAATTGGAAGTAAAATAGTTGTTTCATTTTATTATAGTTTATTATTACTTTATTATATTGGGTTGGCAACTAAGTAATTGCTGATTTCAGTTATAGATGTCTCTCACTCCCATTTTTATGATATCCGTAAATGTTATATTATAAAATTATTATTATTATTATTATGTTATTTTTTATTATCCGTGAATCAATCGTTTTCTCCAGCATTCGTCGGCCATCTTCGAACTATGCATCGACATCTATGTTAATTATCAAAAACGATGCCAAACGTTCGTTACATCTTGATTATTATTTCTCAGATATTAATTTTTATTATGTGCAATATTCTATGTGCAACTTGCTGTCGAATAAAATGTTAGCAGACGCCACAGTAATATTAATAAATAATTAATTGGAAGTAAAATAGTTGTTTCATTTTATTATAGTTTATTATTACTTTATTATATTGGGTTGGCAACTAAGTAATTGCTGATTTCAGTTATAGATGTCTCTCACTCCCATTTTTATGATATCCGTAAATGTTATATTACAAAATTATTATTATTATTATTATGTTATTTTTTATTATCCGTGAATCAATCGTTTTCTCCAGCATTCGTCGGCCATCTTCGAACTATGCATCGACATCTATGTTAATTATCAAAAACGATGCCAAACGTTCGTTACATCTTGATTATTATTTCTCAGATATTAATTTTTATTACGTGCAATATTCTATGTGCAACTTGCTGTCGAATAAAATGTTAGCAGACGCCTCAGTAATATTAATAAATAATTAATTGGAAGTGAGAAATAGTTGCTTCATTTTATTATAGTTTATTATTACTTTATTATATTGGGTTGGCAACTAAGTAATTGCTGATTTCAGTTATCGATGTCTCTCACTCCCATTTTTATGATATCCGTAAATGTTATATTACAAAATTATTATTATTATTATGTTATTTTTTATTATCCGTGAATCAATCGTTTTCTCCAGCATTCGTCGGCCATCTTCGAACTATGCATCGACATCTATGTTAATTATCAAAAACGATGCCAAACGTTCGTTACATCTTGATTATTATTTCTCAGATATTAATTTTTATTATGTGCAATATTCTATGTGCAACTTGCTGTCGAATAAAATGTTAGCAGACGCCACAGTAATATTAATAAATAATTAATTGGAAGTAAAATAGTTGTTTCATTTTATTATAGTTTATTATTACTTTATTATATTGGGTTGGCAACTAAGTAATTGCTGATTTCAGTTATAGATGTCTCTCACTCCCATTTTTATGATATCCGTAAATGTTATATTATAAAATTATTATTATTATTATTATGTTATTTTTTATTATCCGTGAATCAATCGTTTTCTCCAGCATTCGTCGGCCATCTTCGAACTATGCATCGACATCTATGTTAATTATCAAAAACGATGCCAAACGTTCGTTACATCTTGATTATTATTTCTCAGATATTAATTTTTATTATGTGCAATATTCTATGTGCAACTTGCTGTCGAATAAAATGTTAGCAGACGCCACAGTAATATTAATAAATAATTAATTGGAAGTAAAATAGTTGTTTCATTTTATTATAGTTTATTATTACTTTATTATATTGGGTTGGCAACTAAGTAATTGCTGATTTCAGTTATAGATGTCTCTCACTCCCATTTTTATGATATCCGTAAATGTTATATTACAAAATTATTATTATTATTATTATGTTATTTTTTATTATCCGTGAATCAATCGTTTTCTCCAGCATTCGTCGGCCATCTTCGAACTATGCATCGACATCTATGTTAATTATCAAAAACGATGCCAAACGTTCGTTACATCTTGATTATTATTTCTCAGATATTAATTTTTATTACGTGCAATATTCTATGTGCAACTTGCTGTCGAATAAAATGTTAGCAGACGCCTCAGTAATATTAATAAATAATTAATTGGAAGTGAGAAATAGTTGCTTCATTTTATTATAGTTTATTATTACTTTATTATATTGGGTCGGCAACTAAGTAATTGCTGATTTCAGTTATAGATGTCTCTCACTCCCATTTTTATGATATCCGTAAATGTTATATTATAAAATTATTATTATTATTATTATTATTATTATTATTATTATTATTATGTTATTTTTTATTATCCGTGAATGTGTTAGCAACTGGACAAATTGAATGCAGCGGTCAAGGAAAAGCGACTAGAATTGGTCAATCGTAAAGGTGTCATTTTCCACGAGGACAATGCTAGGCAGCACACGTCTTTGTCCACTCGGCAAAAATTCATGGATATTGGTTGGGAATTGATGTTACACCCACCATATAGCCCTGATCTCGCGCCATCGGATTACCACTTATTTCGATCCCTGGACAACTCCCTTCGTGGTAAAACTTTTAACGATGTTGACGCTGTAAAATCTCACTTAACTCAGTTTTTGGCCGAAAAGTATCAGACTTTCTACGAGCGTGGAATTTTCAAGTTGTCGGAGAGATGGCAAAAGGTCATCGTACAAAATAGAAAATACATTACAGATTAAACTTCGTTCCAAGTGAAAAAAAAATTTTTATTTCATTGAACAAATCGGCAATTACTTAGTTGCCAACCCAATAGATTTCTTTTGTAGTTCCTACACTTCCTTCGAGCTTTCTGCCGCTGACGCTGTTCAGACGTGGGTACAAATATTTGGAGAAGTACTGGAAATAGTTAACGATATACTCTTGTTTGTTTAAAATAATTTATCGAGTTTTATTCGACGCGATAGTGACACATACGAGCATTGAAAACAATTGTTTTACGTTGCGGTAAAGAAAACTTTTAATCGAAATACAGTCTTTTCTTAACACTCTAATGGCCGCTCATACAACATGTGTGTGTGTGTGTGTGTGTGTGTGTGTGTGTGTGTGTGTGTGTGTGTGTGTGTGTGATGCTTTAATAATTATCGCACAAAGAAAATATTAAATTTGTTGTATTAATTAATTAATTATTATTATTTATAACATATATAATATATTATATAATATTATTATAATACTATATATTTATTATTATAATTATATATTATATTATATTATTATAATATTATATAATATTATTAATATATTATATAATATAATTATAATATATTATAATTATTATTATTTATTAATTAATTAATTATCGTTGTTGTTGTTTTGTATTTGTTTTATGCGTACGTTCGCACATGTTGAATTATTTTATGAATTTACATAAAGTGTTTTTCACTTAATTCCTCGAAAATATTGCCGGCCCCTGGCGACGTTCGACTGCGTCGACGCGCGGCCATCAAAGTGTTAAAGAAAGCGCTGTAAATAAATAATTGAGATTGTATTTCATTTCTATAAATCATTTGAAATTCTGTTTCTTACGCGATCAATATTCATGAGAGAAAATAAATCTATAGAAAAGGTACGAACACGAATTGCATTGGAAAATAAGCTGTTTCTTAAGTTTCTCCCGATTAACGAATGTAATTGGAGCATTTTTAAATACTCGCAGTCGCTCGGTCGGCGAAATCTCGCGGATAGTATATTTTTCATTATAAATAACAATGAAAGAGATATTCGTTTCAATTATCTCAGCCTCGCATCGCAAAATATCTATGTCTTTTAAATATTTGTTATGTATTCGTAAAATCGATTAAATAATTCAACCAGTATTTTATTTGGTACGGAAATATGTTACTAATACAAATGAAAAACATACGTAACACAGACAAAATATAACACATTGAGAGAAATAGTATTTGCAAACACAGTAAATTCTCCCTAATTTTCCTTTAGACTGTAAACAAAAATGAGAGAACAAGAGAGAATTTTAGAAGAGGAGATACGATTATTCCAGTCTCGCGCCTCGTTTTTATAACAATCGGCAACCATAAAAATGAGCCGCGAGGCTCGAACAATCGTATCTCCTCTTCCCAAATCCTCCATTTGTTGTTTACAAGCCGAAGGAAAATTGGGATGAGAATTTACTGTATTTGTCTTTCTGCGTTGAAATGTTTTTACCCAGTTCTCTTGGTATTCGGTGTTCTCATTCATCCCCGCTCTGATAATCTAACCAAATTTCAAGCGTTTTTCCTTTCTTGAGTTTTCTATTTATCTTTCTAGTCTATCTTATTGTATTTTATCCGCTCTCGTGTGACAGCTTCATTATTATTCTCTCACTGTAACAAAGGGTTATCCCGTCGATCAATAAGGTTATTATTATTGTTATCATTGTTGTTATTGTTATTGCTATTATTATTGTTATTATTATTATTGCTATTATTATTGCTATTATTATTATTGTTATTATTATTATCCCTTTCACCACTCTCGTCTTTTTCGCAGGGAACAATCAAGTTTTCAGTCAAAGTATAAATGAAACAGCATAGTTCCAGCAAGTCGCGACTCACGGTTCACGGGTCGCCGGGGATGGCTGCCTCCGGCGCTCGTTACAACCGATGCGTCCTTAATCTCTGCACGCCGCGTATCGATCGCCGTCATTAACCTTTTTGCTTCGGCGAGCTCGCGGCGACAACTGGCGAGCGGTTGCTCAGAATTCTGGGTAATCGCGTTGAAAACTCGGTGTCCGAAATGTCGAGAGAGAAAGAGAGAGAGAGAGAGAGAGAGAGAGAGAGAGAGAGAGAGAGATTCGCGAGGATGGCACCGTGCTCTTTCCGAGGAATACTGTTCGCTCGGGAGCCCGAGCGAGCGCGACTCGGAAAGAGGATACGCGGCGCACACGCTCGCGTTCGCTCGCACGAGCACGATCGCACCGCGCCGCGGGTTCGATGATCTTCGCTTCGAGATGACCTTCGCGCATCGGAAGTTTAAGGTCAAGATTCGCATCGAAACAGGTAGGAGGGGCGGTTGCGGCGGTGCCGCGCGGCAGTTCAACGGACGCTCGTGCGTGTAATCTCGTAACCAGTTACGTCCCTGGACGATGGTTCACGGTCGGAAAATGCTTCTTCCACGGCGGCATTGCGAAATCTTTAACCGGCCGACGCCGGAAGTCGTGAAACACGACCCTGAACCAACACTTCGGTCTTCGCCGCGTCCCGATCTCCCCCCCCCCCCTCCCTTCCCAGAGATTCTTTCTCGTCGTCGTCGTCGCCGCTGGTCTTTCATCGTCCCGGAACACGATTCCTCCGCGAGCCGATCTCTCTCGGCCCGAAAGGTGGAGAAACGGGCGGCGTCCTTACGGAACGAGCCCAACGGAACACGACCGCCACAGACGGCCTGCAGCACGGCATTACGTTCCGACTCTAATTCCGTATCCACGAGCGTAATAGCGCTTGGCTGGACTCGTTCCAAGTCCGCCTACGCGTTTCATCGATCCTCTCACGAATACGAGGTCCGCGCTCGGTTCGTTTCGTAAATCGCGGCGACAGTGTCGCGTGGCCTGCACACCGTGCACCACACCACCGGCCCTTTCCGCCCTGTTACGCGAGCTTTGCGCAACACCGGCCGCCGGATTTTCTCTCGTGTCGAACGGCTCGCCGAGACAAATTCAATTAAACGCGCGCGGGCGCTCGCGGTAAACACACTCAGAGAGAAAGCAAGCGCGGGATTATATATATATTATTTATATATATTTATTATATAATATTATTATATATTATGATATCATATATATATATATATATAATATTTAAATATGTATATAAATAATAGTATAATATATAATAAATAAATAATATTATATATATTATTATATTATATATAATTATATATATAATATATATTATTATTATATATATTATATTATATTATATTATATTATATTATATTATATTATATTATATATATAAAGAGAGAGAGGGGGAGAGAGAGAGAGATATAACATGCAGGATGTCCCAAAATTACGATACTTCCGAGAAATGAGAGATTCCTGAGGTAATTCGAAGTAACTTTTTCCTTTACAAAAACTTTCTCCGAGGCATCGTTTACGAGTAATTAACAAAAAACACTGACCAATGAGAGGCGAGCTCGGCTAGCGCAAGGCGGCCGAGCCAACGAGCGCACGAAACCCACTTCAGCTTATCGACACATCCGTCTCGCGCCAGCTGATCTCGCTTCTCATTGGTCATCGTTTTTCGTTAATAACTCGTAAACAACGCCGCGGATTGCATTTTCGCAAAGGAAAAAGTTACTTCAAATGACCTCAGGAACCCCTCATTTCCCGTTAGTACCATAATTTTGGGACATCCTCTATATATCTATCTATAGAAAGAGAGATCAGCTTTATCGCAAAAAATCACCCAGTGACCTGTTAACCGAACGATTCGCGGCCAATATACACACCTGTACTCTGGTACAGTCAACGACAAACCGAACCAGACCGATAATTAACCGATAATCTAGTCTGCTATTGCGACACTATCCGCGCAAGCATAATCAAGGAGATAAGGAAACGAACGAGCGTAAGAATTGTTGAAGGAGAGGTGGGCGGACCATGAAACAAGTTTACTCGTCTTATCGTAGACGAGGTTGGAGTGTTAGGTTGTGTGACAAGTCCGTTCACGGACCTCTGACACCTAGGAAAAGACAAGGAAAATTACGCGAATTCGAAGCGATGGTTCAGATGAATTTTGAGATATGTTCTCGCGTGGCTATATCGATGCAGCTTAGCTCAAACGAAAGCTGAAAGTGTCTACTTTATGACAGGATAGATTAGAATGCGATAGCATGACGAGATCATGTTGAAAAATTAAAAGGAATCGATATCTGACATCGAGGGGCTTACGAGATCTAAAAGGGAAAGTTCGGACGGATTTTGAGAAATGTTCTTGTGCAGCTATTTCTATGCAACTTAGCTTAAACGAAAGCTGGAAGTGTCTACTTTATGACAGGATAGATTAGAATGCGATAGCATGACGAGATCATGTTGAAAAATTAAAAGGAATCGATATCTGACATCGAGGGGCTTACGAGATCTAAAAGGGAAAGTTCGGACGGTTTTTGAAAAATGTTCTCGCGTAGCTATTTCTATGCAACTTAGCTCAAACGAAAGCTGGAAGTGTCTACTTTAGGACATGATAGATTCGATTGCGGTAGAACGACGAGATCATGTTGAAAAATTAAAAGGAATTGACATCTGACATCTGACATCGTGGGGCTTACGAGATTTAAAAGGGAAAGTTCAGATAGGTATTAGGATACGTTTCCATGGAACTTTTTCTATGCAATTTAGCTTAAACGAAAGCTGGAAATGTCTACTTTAAAACAGGGTTGATTAGATTGAAATAGTATAACGAGTCTGTTCGCGTCGACGGTTGCGCGGTGCGATATTATGTTTACAAGAAAACGCGGACGATCTTATTTCACAACCTTATACAGTAGACTCTCCAGAATCATCCTTCAATTTGGAAACAAAAATGCATAATTTTGGAACAGTAGATACGATTATAGAAGCCTCGCGCCTCGCTTTTATAGTCGTTCACAATCGGCAACCATAAAAACGAGCCGCGAGGCTCGAGCAATCGTATCGCCTCTTCCCAAATTGTCCATTTTCGTTTAAAACCAGAACGACAATTGGAGAGAATCCCACTGTATAACTGTTCGAGATAAGAGAACGAGCCGACGATACGGAATGCCGATTATTTAAATGATCCGGCAATCAAAGCGTCGCGACGTCGTGTTCGAGGAGATTCGAGACACTCGAGACAGGTGGAAAGGAGAGGAAAGGGGGGAAAAAGATGATACTAGGTGAAAACGTGCCACCCACCGATTCGCTGGATACTGTTAATCGGTCCCGGGTACTGTTAAGCAGCCCGGAGGAGGGAATATCGATACGACTCGCTCGTTTCCAAGGATCGGAGCGACGAGGAACCAAAGCCGTGTACCGGTCGATGGCCTCGGGAGTCGTTCAACCCGCGATGATCGACCATAATCGTCCTTGAAACGCGCGGTTTCAGGAACGAGCACGGGTCAAAGATCGGCGCTTCCATCGATCGTGGCCGTGGAGGGACGACACGGGCCGAACGGAGACGACGACAACGAAGACGCCTCGACGAAACGTCGATTCCAAAATTAACTTCGGGGACCTCGGAGTTTCAGGATCTCCGAATCCCAGGATCGCCGTCGATTCGGATAGGAAATCGAACGGGGTAATTCGCGTTCCGATTCGATTCCACGCTCGGAGAGCGTGTCGATCCTTTCCGAGTCTATTTCGGGCCGGACACAACATTCTGCGGAAGCCGGTGCCGGCGGTCGAGATTCGCTGCATCGTTGCTCGTGAACTCCTCAGGACGATCGTACGGCTCCTAAACGGAACACACGGAAGAGTCGGCCGATTTACGAGAGCGAGACAAATCGTCGAGATTACGCGTCCGTCGAGTATGACACGGAAACGTTTGCGAGCGATCGCGAGCGATCGAAGGCTGCGGATGCCGAGAGGACAAGGTTCGGCCGGCTTCGATGTGCCCCGCAGCAGGGCCTAGGACGCGGCGATTCAGGCGGGGAAGAGACGCTCGTTTGTTCGTCGCGTTCAACGTTTCCGCATAGAAGAAAACACTGCCGCGGCGAGGAGGCGGAGGGGAGGCGAAGAGGTGGCGAAGAAGGGAGAAGGCCCGGTCGACGCCCCCAGGAGTCGTTCAACCCGGTGCCGGCGGTCGTCGAGGATCGGCCTTGAATCACCCGTGCCCGTTTACGGGAGCGGCGCGCACGGGTTCAAGCACCAGACCAAGTCGAGGCTTCCGGTAGAATCGCGGACACGGTATCCGAGCGCAACGAGCACACCGAACACGCCGAACACTCCGAGCACCGGTCACCGCGAGGTGAACGATCGCTTCTTCGATGGACACATACAACCCCCTCCGAGCGTATTAGGACACCTGCTTGTTTCGTATAAATTGTAATATCTCGTCCAGGTTAGGTAATGGTTTGTAAATGGTTTGCAAAAAAAGGTCGCATCGTATTGTCGAAAAGACGTACAGTAAATACTCTACGATTGTTCCTCAGCTTGTGAGCAAAAATGGACAATTTGAGAAAAGGGGATACGATTGTTCGAGCCCTCGCGGCACGTTTTTATAGTTATCAATTGTGAACAACTATAAAAATGAACCGCAAGGGTTGAATAATCGCATCCTCTCTTCCCAAATTGTCCATTTTTTTTTTAGAAGCTGAGGCACAATTGGAGAGAATTTACTGTACTGAGTTACAAGTGTTTTTCACTCGTGCAATTAATTTAGCTATTTATTGCATTTTGTTCATTGAAAGCGTATCCTGAGCTTATTTCATGCTCTTCGATCGGTACGACACGCATCGATTTCCGATATGTTTTCTAAATACGTGGGACATACTACAATTAGAAATAATCGAAAAATTAGCAAAACGTATGCTGAAATTAGTTCAAGAAGTAATTAAATAAAGCGGTGGATACATTAATGAAAAGAAGATTCAACTTTCTTTTATAAAATTTACGTTATTTCTATTGCAACGTGAAATACATGATGTCCCAAAAATGTCTCTAAATTCGGAAATGGTAAGTTCCTGATGTGATTTGAAGCAACTTTTTCCTTAACGAAAATGCAGTCCGCGGCTTTGTTTACGAGTTATTAACGAAAAACGCTGACCAATGAGAGGCGAGCTCAGCTTGCGAGAGGCGGCCCAGTCAACGAACGTACGACGCCCAGTTCCGCTGATTGGCTCGGCCGCCTAGCGCTAAGCGAGCTTGCCTCTCATTGGTCAGCGTTTTTCGCTAATAACTCGTAAACAAAGCCGCGGATTGCATTTCCGCTCAGGAAGAAGTTACTTCAAATGACCTCAGGAATCACCCCTTTCCTGGTATTAACATAATCATAGGCCATCCTTGTATATACCTATTACAGTTTAATATAATGAACTTTGAAATAAATTAGAAAAAATTGAAGCAATTTCCTATCGGGTCTCCATATTCATTGAATTTTCAGTAACTGTCCTAATACTTTTGCAGGGGAGTGTACATCGATGTTTTCGATTCCAGCAACAAACAAACAAAGTTTCAATAAACACAAAGATAAAGACACGGGATAACTCTTAGGTTACATGGAAAAACACCGCATGTAATATGTTTTCACGTTTTAGATATTGTCGCTTAGAATTCTGGTTTGTTTATGAATGGGTTAAACCCTTCGGTGTAATTAAATACAGATAAAAGACTTTATACGGAGCCATAGCAGGAGGCCAGCAGTCGCGTTACATTTCTTCCAGAAATAAAATGTGAAGTAAAGAAATTATCCGCCAAATTTAGTTACATTAAAAAATATTCTGTTTAAGCTGCTGTATTGGCCATAATCGGTTCTAATCGGTGAGGACCGACGTGAAGTAATTAAACGGAACTTTGATCAAATATCAGGACAACGGTAGAAACCGTTTAAAGTTTCGAACGCAAAAAGTAGATCGAAACGTATTTTACGACGCTCAAGTGATCGTAGCTTAAAACGAGATAACAGAGCTAATAGACAATAAATAATCGAATATAACTGATCACCAATGCTTTTTTGGCATTAATAGCGTTTCAAATTGCATAATTCCGTTGAATCCATGGAATTCGTGTTCCAACGATTTTCGTTCTGATAAACACGTAAATCGAACGTGCTGTACGATTTCAATGAATGCATTGACGAAAATGTTCACCGAAATTGCGAGAAGCGGCGCTTCTCCGTGCAGCCGGAGAACCATCGCCGATGACTAATTTCGCGATGAAAACTCGTGTCGAAAGTGTATCGTTTGGCCGAGCCACTCGGGGCGAGTGAAACCAGTCGGCGCATCCGCTCTCTCGGCAGCGCTTCGGCCGGAGTCTTTGGCTCGGGACATTATTTTCACGGCGCGGCGCGCCGCATCGATTCGACGGGGAACGGACGGAGCCGGCGCGGTTCGGCGAGGACGAACACGTGCCCCGAGATAACGAGGTGGAAATGAAAGGTAACGAGTGATGATGACTATTAGCGGGATCGCCGCGTGGGGCGGGCTCCGGATCGGGCTGGCCCGGGCCGAGGCGAGCTGCACCGAACCCGGACCACCGGAACTAGCTCGAGGAAGATTTTTCACGAATTCGGGATTGCATATTGAGCGGAACAGCGTAGCCGAACCGCCTCTCGGCCGATCTAGAGAATACTTGGATTCGATTGGAAGAGAACAATTCCGAAGAAAGTGATCGCGACAGATTCGAACGAATTCGAAAAGATTCGAAAGGCGGACACAAGGAGCGACGGCATCGCTATCCGCCGCAGTGCCGCGCCGCTTTCTAGGGGTTTTATCGAGTCGATCGATCGGCTTGTTGCCGCGAGTTACGACAGATTCAACGGTGATGGTGCGCGGCGATTGCTGCACCAGCGACGGCTGCACCCGGCGCTGACGCGGCGAAATCGGCGTGCATTACGAAAGTTAACTGGAGCACGAATCGACTTTCGATTCGGTGGTAAGGGGGCCCCGTGTGCTCCCGGCTCCCGCTTTGTTCGCGCACGCGTTCACTGTTCGCTGAAAACCGAGAGTGCTCTCTTCGCAAATCCCAGAAATGGATAGATGGATGTAGAGATAAATAGATAGAGAGAAAGAGAGAGACAGAGAGGGAGAGACAGAGAGAAAGAGAGAGAGAGGGGGAAAGGGAGCGGGAGAGAGGGAGAGAGAGGCAGGGAGAGAAAGAGAGTGAGGCAGCGAGAAGGAGAGAGAGAGGCAAGGAAGAAAAGGGAGAGAGAGGCAGGGAGAGAAAGAGAGTGAGGCAGAGAGAAGGAGAGAGAGAGGCAAGGAAAAAAAGGGAGAGAGAGGCAGGGAGAGAAAGAGAGTGAGGCAGAGAGAAGGAGAGAGAGGCAAGGAAAAAAAGGGAGAGAGAGGCAGCGAGAGAGAGAGGGAGAGAGAGGCAGAGAGAGGAAGAGAAAGAGAGAGAGAGAGAGGAAGAGAAAGAGAGGGAGAGACAGAGAGAAAGAGAGAGAGAGGAAGAGAAAGAGAGGGAGAGACAGAGAGAAAGAGAGAGAGAGAGAGAAAGACGGAGAGAAAGAGAGAGGAGAGAGAGGCAGGGAGAGAGGCAGCGAGAAGGAGAGAGAGAGGCAAGGAGAAAGAGGAAGAGAGAGGCAGCGAGAGAGGGGGAGAGAGAGGCAGCGAGAGAGAGAGAGGTCCTTTGCTAGACACATTAACCCTTCGCACTCGAAAGGTGACTCCGCGGCACCGCTAAAAATTGTTTCGTCACGTTTCAAAATAACTTTTAAATCATCAACATTGTTTATACTTGAAAAAGCTAAGTTAAAAGTCTAATATCATCCATTTAATATTCGTATAGCTGTCTAAAATATCTGAGAAAGTATTGCATCGGTCACAAGACTGTGATTTAGAAAAACTATATTCGACTTAAGAGTTAAAATGTCTCCGAGAGCAAAGGGTTAATAACGTGCGAATTTCGTCCTGCCATGTACTTGGATTTATCAGCAGACTGTGACGACTTTTTAAAAATGTCTCAACATTTCTCTCGTTCGGTTAGATTACTGCACGGTCATCTATGAACTATGAAAGCGGATCGAAAGTATTCAACACCGATTTTTGCGATTTCGTGCCTCCCGCATGGTCTGTCCAATGGCATTCGACGACCATAATCATGAATACCCTGTGCGCTCGAATTTAAACTCCGCCCTCTTCAAACGCGCCGCACTCTTTACTTGATATCTCTTATCTGTGTTCAAAATCATCAAACACTATGCTATTTGAAATAGAAAAGAATCAAACAAACGATCACAATCCAAACAGAATTTCTGGAAATGTAAACGTCTTCGGCGAACGGTTGTATTTCTTTTCCACCCCACAGCATGTTTTCCATTGTTTCCTATCCGACGAGATTTCTTTCCGCACTTGAATAAACATCGAACACCTGATCTGCCCGATTGTAATTTCCCAAAAGGAGTCCGCCGGGGCCCCGAGATCTTACCATCGGCGAAGAAAGGTTTCCGAAGTTTCCGTCGCTTGTAAAGCCGACAGAGCCGAGCGACGGCAGAATTTCGTTCGACGCGGCAGGCGAAGAACGAACGTGTAAATATCGCGGCCGATATATCGGTTCGCTCTTTTGGTCCATCGAAGGAGTTTTGCAGCGGCGGCGGACTGCGAACGTTCAAGCATTTTCGCCGGGAAAGCCGGCGAACATTTCCACGGCCAAGTCGGAGAACTTGAGTGCCGCGGGGCTCGGGAGGAACAAGATATCTAGTTGCAGGTCGTTCACATCGCGAGGGGACGACCAGTAAAAATAGAACGAGAGCGCCAGGAGTGTTCGAGTGCGCGAGTGCGCGAATACGCGAATACGCGTACCAAGACCGGACGAGAACCAAACGCCATCAGACGCGAATCCCGTCGGCTCGCCTCGTGCACCGCCAACAACCACGCGAAATCCGACCCGCGCGAGGCACCGGCATCGCAGCGCAATTTCGTGATCTAATTCAACTGAATTTCATTTAATTAGCATGAACGTCAGACGACCTTTTAATTTTTCGACGAAAAGGCAACATCGTAACAATAATAATAAAATAATAATAGAATAATAATAGCAACAATAAGAAAATAATAGAATAATAACAGTAATAATAATAATAATAATAATAACAATGACAACAATAATAATAATAGTATAATAATAATAATGAAGATAATATAAATTACAACGTACAAAGCACACACAAACTAAACATCCCAGCCGGTGGAAACATTATAGACTTGATTTTGAAATTGATTAGCATCGTCAATGAAGAACTCTATGTACAGCGTGTCCCAAAAATGTCTCGCAATCCGAAAGTGGCGGGTTCTTAGGATCATTTGAAGCAACTTTTTCCTTTGCAAAAATGTTCTCCGAGGCACCGTTAACGAGTTATTAACGAAAAACAGTGACCAATAAGAATCGAGTACGGCTGACGCGAGGCGGCCCCAGCCAATCAGCGCGCGAGGCTCAATTCCGCTCATTGGCACGGTCGCCTCGCGCCAGCCGAGCTCGCCTCTCATTGGTAACTGTTTATCGTTAATAACTCGTTAACGGTGCCTCGGAGAAAATTTTTCTAAAGGAGAAAGTTGCTTCGAATGACCCGAGGAATCCACCACTTTCGGATTGCGAGACATTTCTGGGACACTCTGTATATCGTTAGTGCATAACTGTTAGCCAAATTGCTGTTCAAAGGATCAGTCTAGAGAGAACGAGAGACATGTTGAGGCACAAAAACTCGATTGGTTCTCGTAAAAGATCGTGGATTGTTAAATGGTTGTGTAAGGGTCTCGAATGGAAAATTCATGCGAACTTAAACTCAGGTTTTACAAATGATTTCTCGGAATTGTCTAGATTAAAAATTGGGCAAGATCGTTGCCAGGATGGTACGTACCTGCGTGTAACACCAATTCTCGGCCACAGGGGTGTTCACTTCCGGCGGTGGAGGGCTCGGTACGCGGCTTACTGCCATACTACTGCTGCTGTGCAAGTTCGAGCTGACCCGCGATGTTTGAGGCGCACAGTCGCTCACCGCAAGTCTGCGACAGAAAACGACACCGGACGATTAGAACCAACGTTCGCAGGCTGTCGACCGGTTTGGAATAGAGCGCAGCTTTCTTCCAGCCGAATCTCGTTGGTCGTTCGCGAGAGGGTTCGTAGAATCGTCGGTCAAAGATCGGCAATTTAATTTAATTTAATTTATTTCAATATACGGGTGAACAGCTATTTTTACGATAACAGAAATAGAAAAATATTTTGTTTAGAACGTCGAGAAATCAGTAAATCGGATAATCAGTTTCTAAAGATTTGTTTTCTATTTTGCACCACTGGCTGCAAATATACAGAGTGTCCCAAAATTATGGTACTTCTAATAAGGGGTTCCTGAGATCATTTGAAGTAACTTTTTCCTTAGCGAAATTGCAATCCGAGGCTTCGTTTACGAGTTATTAGCGAAAAACAGTGACCAATGAGAGGCGAGGTTGGCTGGCGCGCGGCGGCCGAGCCAACGAGCGCACGGAGCTCGGTTCCGCTCATTGGCCCGGTCGCCTAGCGCCGAGCGAACTCGCCCCTCATTGGTCAGTGTTTCTTTATGAATAATTCGTTAACGATGCCTCGGAGAACATTTTTGTAAAGGAAAAAGTTGCTTCAAATCGCCTCAGGAATCCCTCATTTCTCGGAAATGCCATAATTTTGGGATACCCTGTACGTCCACCCTCGTCGACATGCATTTTTAACGAATTGAAATGTCCTGTAGAACGGGTCAACCGCGCTAAATAATAAACAAATTGGAGCATCAAAATTCCTAGTTTATTTGGAAGCGAAGGTCGACTACGGTTGATCCGCCTCTGCAACGATGGGACTCGAAGAGGCTCGAACCTAGGAGAAGGTCGGATGAAATCGACGAAGGGGATGGAGATGGAAAAGGTTATTTATTATAGGCAAGGAAGAATCGCGAGAGGGGCATGGGTGAGAAGGGCGTGCAGGGCTGGCGATGGTGTTCTCAAGCATGTACAGCTCGAGGAACAATTGGACGAGCATCGTCGACTCTCGAGTACGTTAGCCTCCGGGGCGCAGGTTCATCGGACCCGGGCCGATCGGTTGCTGACGATCGGGAAATCGAGATACGCCGCTTTGTCCAAATCCATCGATTCTTATCTGCCGGCCAATCGATACGCTAACGCGATAAGACTGATGGATCACCGAGTTAATCCTTCGGCTCTTCGACGCACCTTGCGCGCTTGTCCCAGGGATTTCCCTGCACTCAACCCCCGCGAAAACTGGGCCACTTTTATGGACTCTCTTATAGTCTCTTAAAGGGCTTTCTCCTCCAACTTTTCGTCTTTTCTTACTTACGCGAGATAAACGAGCGAGTATTTTAGAAACATGAGACAATCTATGGATATCGCGCTTGGATAAATCGTGTTTTCTTTAATGTGAATAGGGTACATTCGTTCATCGATTTTTTCAACCATCCACTGCACTCTTTTAAATAGAATTTTTTGGCGCATTACAAGGCTAACGCTTAATATAATTTCGCAACGTTGTTATATATCCGCATATATTTAATGTATTAATTTAAGAAATTGCGAATTAATTTAAGGAATCAATCCATTCTATTCTGTATTCTTTGATTTTGTAACTAATGGATAACTTCCTGTACAAGTTTAATAAATAAATACATAAATAAATGAAGAAATGAAGAAAGAAAGAAACAAGTAAATATCTAAATAACTAAATAGTTATATCTAAATAATAAATAGCTATAAATAGCTAAATAGCTATATCTAAATAACTAAATAACTCACTAAATAAATCACTAAATATCTAACTAAATAACTAACTAAATAAATAACTAAATAAATAACTAAATAAATAACTAAATAACTAACTAACTAAATAACTAAATAACTAACTAACTAAATAAATAACTAAATAAATGAAAAGCAAACAAATAAATAAATAAATATCTTGGTTCGTACGAGTTCATCCGCTTCGACTTATCGCAGTTATCACGTGAATTCATTTTTCAAAAATCTCCCATAAACATGTCTTGCTTTCGATAAACGAATAAACAAAAACAAAAGAATGCAGAAAATTACCGACGTTCGGTAAATGCGGGTTTTGGAAGGCCCGGTAAGTTTTGTACGAACAAGCTCATAGAATTCTCGAAAAAATGAAAAAATATGTAAAGATGCATGCAATTAGATTAGAAAGTCGGAAAGTTCGCTTGAAATATATTACGTGAATTCAATGAAACGAAGAGCTCCATGAAATGTGAAACGAACGTCTCGTACAACCTAATAAATTATTTCTCAAACAAACAATATTATTAGGAAGTTCGTCTCGCATTTCACGTACATACGAAAGTTCGTTCCACGAGATTCATATAAAAGATTTGTCTTCGCGCGACGTTTCGCGTGCGTGGGTCGCGTGAAACGGGTCGATCCATAGATCCACGGATCCACGAGTGTATCGGAACCGTGGGCCCGCCACTTGGGTCTCCGGGGTCTCTCGTTTCCCACAAAACTGCTCGCGTTACGTTCACCTCGAGCCTCGGCTGGAATCACGACGGAACCGTTTATCTCCTTCTCTTTCGTTCCCTCTCCCGCCCGGCGAAATGTCGCCGGTGTCGTCGTCCCTCTCTCTCCCCCCCACTCTTTTGCTCTCTCGTGTCTCTTCCCGACAAGCGAGCGTATAAGTATCCAGCGAGAAGGCAACGTGGGAGTAACGTGGAAGTGAAAGTTAGAGCGGGCTTAGACGGGGCCGAGGGAGGGGAGGACAGGTTGCGTAAAAGGCAACCAACCGCTGATACGTCGACGAAGAAGACATTTAATCCTCGCGCGCCGTCCGGCTAATCGCCGCTCCAGCAATCTCCGATCAAGGAAGGAACGGAGAAAGGGGAGAAAAAAGGGTTCGAAATTCGGCTTTTCCCGACGCAAATTTCCTGTTTACTGTCTGCTCGGCGGGAGCGACGCTTTCACGGGCGTCGCACCGGCCCGGCAAAGATTCGTCGTCGGTTTTCTTGGCTCGGCGAGAGCAGCGCGATGGTAGGATTTCTCTCGTACGCCGGCTGGGCAGCCCATTGGAAAGTGAAAGGAGAAAAGGAGAGAACGAGAGTCCTTTTCCGTGTGGCCAGGGCCTCGATTTATTCGTCGGAAAAGGTCCGCGTCGCGTCGTGGATCGGCGTGCTACCGTAAGACAGCGGAGCCGGTTACTGTAGGGTCACCAATTGCTCTGTGCCTTTGATTTGTTTTCAATCAATTTCACAATTAACTTCACGTTTATCGAACAAGGTCTATTAACACTTTGCACTCGAAGCTGTTTTAACTGTAAATATAAAATTATTTTTCTAACTTATAGTGTTTTTGTTTTATACGGCAAAATGCATTTTATGCATATGAAATTGACTCTTGGGAGTCACGCAACAATTACACTCTTAACAATGTTTTTAAATCTAAACTTTGTCGATATAAAAATTATCTTAAAACGCGACGTGACAAATTTTAGTGGTCAGAGTCACCACTCGAGTACAAAGGGTTAAATTTTATAATCCCTTTGCTTGTTTTTGAATTTGTTTTCATGCTTAATTAACTTTGTATTTATCGAACGATGTTATATGGCAAAATGCATTTCATGCATATGAAATTGATTTTTGGGAGTCACGCAACAATTACACTCTTAACAATGTTTTTAAATCTAAACTTTGTCGATATAAAAATTATCTTAAAACGCGTCGTAACAAATTTTAATGGTCAGAGCCACCACTCGAGTGCGGAGGATTAAATTTTGTAATCCCTTTACTTTGCTCGTTTTTGAATTTGTTTTCATGCTTAATTAACTTTGTATTTATCGAACGATGTTATATGGCAAAATGCATTTCATGCATATGAAATTGATTCTTGGGTGTCACGCAACAATTACACTCTTAACAATGTTTTTAAATCTAAACTTTGTCGATATAAAAATTATCTTAAAACGCGACGTAACAAATTTTAGTGGTCAGAGTCATCACTCGAGTGCAAAGGGTTAAATTTTGTAATCCCTTTGCTTGTTTTTGAATTTGTTTTCACGCTTAATTAACTTTGTATTTATCGAACGATGTTATATGGCAAAATGCATTTCATGCATATGAAATTGATTCTTGGGAGTCACGCAACAATTACACTCTTAACAATGTTTTTAAATCTAAACTTTGTCGATATAAAAATTATCTTAAAACGCGACGTAACAAATTTTAGTGGTCAGAGTCACCACTCGAGTGCGAAGGGTTAAATTTTGTAATCCCTTTGCTTGTTTTTCAATTTGTTTTCATGCATAATTAACTTTGTATTTATCGAACGATGTTATATGGCAAAATGCATTTCATGCATATGAAATTGACTCTTGGGTGTCACGCAACAATTACACACTTAACAATGTTTTTAAATCTAAACTTTGTCGATATAAAAATTATCTTAAAACGCGACGTAACAAATTTTAGTGGTCAGAGCCACCACTCGAGTGCGAAGGGTTAAATTTTGTAATCCCTTTGCTTGTTTTTCAATTTGTTTTCATGCATAATTAACTTTGTATTTATCGAACGAGGCATATTCATTTTTCCTATTCAAAAAATAAACAAAAAAATCACGAAATTGACAATCGAAGAGACACATTAAATTTTTGCATTCTTTTCTCTCGTTTACTTTTCCAATAAGAAACATTTAACACATCTTATTCGACAAGTATCAAGTTAATTATGCCCGGAAACAACTCGAAGCGATTGGTCACCCCACAGTAACCGGCTCCTCCGCCCTATGCTGCGAGACACGCGCCACGTTATTTCTACTGGTTTCGACCCGTCTCCGCGACCGCCGTTAATCGTTTCCGCGCGAATGCGAATATTTGCTCGACGCGGTCGTATCGGTGGACGACCGTAAACGGAAGCCGTTGTCCTTTGGAACGGGATAAACACCGACATTAACCCATCCGGCTACGCGAGAACCGCCGGACCGCCTTTGTGGCGGCGACAACGAGACCCGGAGTCCACCGCACCGGATGCGAAACCCGAACTTGCCGGATGTTACGACAAGTCGGCGGCCAAAACTGGAAAGAGAACCGATGCGCGGATTTCTTTCGGACTTGGTTCGCCGTCCGAATAGCGGATCGAACGGCTCTCGAATTAACCCCTCGGTGACACGGTAACAATCTCGACGACTCGGGGGGCGAGAGTCGCCGGTGTCTACAACCCCTCGCAACCCCCAATTACGTTTCCCGGCCGCGGCGACGTGCTCAAATTTTGCCACCGTCCCTTCGAGCCGACTCGAGCCCGAGAGGGTTAATAACGCTAACAATTACCAACTACGCGCGCGCGTGCTCCCTTCGCGTGAAAAAAGGACGGCAAGCGTATACGCCGCGCGCCGAATCAACCAGTCTCTGTGGCTCGAGGGTCGCCCATTTCTACCGGGAGGGTCGATGGAATCGAATTGATAGGACGGAAATTTCTTGCAAGTAGAAACGGACGACTTCGTTCGGCCGTTCGAATCTCGAGCAACGACCGATTTCCTGCTTCGATGGTTTTCGATCACTGCGAAATCCGCTGAACAATTTACGATGCCAGCTTATCTGGAAAACTATTGTTATTGTTAACGTCACCCGTGTTGCTACTATCTTTATTATCCAACTCTCGTATTAGTACCGATTGTTTCTTCTTTGTTATCTCGTTGTTAATGCTTTAATGTCTTCCTGTCTTTGTCTTATGTGCTCGCTATTATTAACATTCTCGTTCAAAGTGGACGTAATGGAATTGATAATGTTCACGAAGGATAGGTTCTCCATTTTCCTGCGTATATTTCTTCTTTTTACCTTATATTAGATATTTTAGCATTTTGTACAATATCGTTCTCGTTCGTTTCCTGTGTGCACAGTAAATTCTTCCAAATTGTCCTTCAGCTTGTAAAAAAGATGGACGATTTGGGAAGAGATACGATTATTCGGGCCTTGCGTATTGTTTTTAGAATTGTCGACAATCGGTAATTATAAAAACGCAAGGTTATTACTCAGGATACGCTTTCAACGAATAAAATGCAATAAATGGCTAAACTAATTGCATAAGTGAGAAATACTTGTAATTCAGTTCTCTCCAATTGTCCCTTAGCTTCTAAGCAAAAACGGACAATTTGGGAAGTGGTGGTACGATTACTCGAGCCTTGCTCCTCGTTTTTATAATTGACGACAATCGGCAAGTATAAAAACTTGTGTATTTTCGTGTACAATCTGAGCGTCAATTACAGCGAATTTACTGTACTTTTGTATATTTATGACTTTGTATATATACAAAGAGAATGCTAAATAATTAAATAAAATTGCTCTGCAACAAAGGGTCGATCCTATTGATATAATAAATATTATCATTATTATAAAACGAGAAAAGTTGAAAAGAAAAAATGAAATCTGCGGCGAACGATTCAACGGGAGTACGCTGATTCGTGAATTATCTATTCCCAGGACGTGGTACACTCGCTCCAACTGCGTTGTTTCGGGCTTGGTGCACGCGGTTTTCACCCAACTTCCTCGTTTTCACCGGCGAGCAGCGGTGTTCCACTTTCCCCTGGGCTCACTGGTCTGGCCCACGCCTCCGTTTCAACGGATTCGGATCCTCGATGGGCCTGCGTTCCAATATTCTCGAACCGACAGGGGGCTGGCTCGCGTCTCCGTGAAAACAGAATCGAATCGCATTCGATTTTATAACGGGCGACCTATGAACCATGGATCACCAAACGATCCATTCGATAATCTGATAATTATATTCGTTTTTACAGTAATTAGTTTTTATAATGGTCAGAATTATAAACGATAATTGCCTACGATCGTTTCTTAAGTCCTTGCATAATGATTGGAGTTTCATGACTGCGTTGATTAGCACTTCTTCGTCCTCGATTTCTAGTTTCTTTCTTACTCATGCCGTTTTCATTCTAGTCTCATTTTTTGTTACTTCAATGACCTCATACCGTGTGTTATTCTCTATCAATTTCTCCATTTTTTTTTTCTTCATTTCTTCACTTGATTTGATTACCTTAATCACTCACTTTATCTACTATTTTATCTTTTTATAGTATCACTTCCTTTCTTTTTGATATGCCACTTGTGCGACATATTATCGTATTATTGTAACACCGAGACTTTCTCCGGTTCATTATATATATCATATATTCATTATATAATTCAAAATTGTGATTCTAATATTAATAATAACAATAATTATATATATACATATAATATATATAATGTATAATAATAATAATATAATAATAATAATATAATATAATAATAATAATAATATAATATATATATACACATATAATTATTGTTATTATTAATATTAGAATCACAATTTTGAATTACCATGTCCAAAGTTTAAAAGCATATTGTAATTATTTCCTCGACAATATTAATTTAATTACTCGCTAAAAGACCTTTAACCTTATCGCTCCAACCGACAGCAATGCTGCCAAGCTTCAGCCAGCGTTCTATAAAATTCTTGGAACGATAAATGTAAACATTTGGATGGTCGGAGTCACGTACACGTGATCTCGCGAAAATTTGAATTACAGTAATCGATGTAGCGTAATTTCTTGAAAAATGCCTCATAATTATATTATTAACCAAATTTATCCTGTTTATATTATTAATAAGGTACATAATAATTACACTATTAAAAAACTGTATTACAATTACGCTATTAACCCCTTGCACTCGAAGCTATCTCAACTATAAATATAAAATCATTTTTCTAACTTATAGTATTTCTATTATACGTGACAAAATGCATTTTACGCGCAATGAAATTGACTCTTGGAACTCGCACAATAATAATTGCACTCTTAGCAATATTTTAAATCTAAATTTTGTTAATATAAAAATTATCTTGGAACGTGATATAACAAATATTTTTAGTGGTGCTTCAGAGTCACCACTCGAGAGCAAAGGGTTAATACTTTAATCGCTGCGATACTCACACGTGGGTAACAGAGTTATCTAAACTTTAATTTTCGAAAATTAATTTCTTCGCCATTCAATTATCATTTCTTAATCTTATCAAGGTTCGCAAGAATGTTGGAAAAGTAACGCATGCCGCAGAAATTTGCTGTACAATTTTTATATCACTGAATCAAATACTTGAATTTTATGGAACATTCGAGATGTTTGTCGCGGCCGTCAAACTGTTAAAATAAAAACACCACTGATAACGGTGGTAACGATAACATTTCGGTTGATTTCAGCTCGCGGACAGAAGATATTGCCGGCCAGTGTTTGAAAATAATGGGAACAAATTGGTCGGTGATAGTAGGCAACGAGGCGCGACGTTCGCCGGAACAAAATCGCGGCTTGCTTAGCAGCGTTGGTACGCGTTAGTACGCGTCGCCTCTCGTCGTCGGAAGCTCGCGGTTTTATCTGGTCCCGTGGCGGCTAGAAACGAGGACGTGGAAGAGACGCAAGGAAACCCGAGATCGTCGGCAGAAATCGGAAACCGGACGAGGTTGCTATCGCCGGAAAAGTCGCTGAAATTCCGTGGCCGCGATTCCAGCCAGATATCCAATCTGAAAACACTCGGTCGGGTTTCTCCGTGAAACACGTTTGCACGACGTCGTCGACGAATGCGGAATAAACACGAAATTTTAACGTCCTTGCGCTCGACCTCAGAGCGTCCGGGGGGAAACAAACATCGACCACGGTGTTTTGGGACACGCGTGGATAAATTACGGCAACGCTCGTCGTACAAATTGCTTCGCGTACGAACGCCGCGCCGCTTCCGCTGAAATCGCCAGAAAATCGCAGAGAAATACAGGGTTCCCCGGAAAGAATCATCCGATTTCAAAAATTTATATTTTAAAAAATTACACACGGAAGATTATAATTCAAACGCGAATATAACGGGGAAACGTGCGAGTTTTACTTTTCATTATTTTTTTCTCAATAGGTGACACTAGCTGTTTGCTTGTTGTACCAAACCGTTGGGATTGGTCGCAGTTCATCCGATAATATGGTTCTACACAGTTGGCCTCCGAGATCACCCGACCTAACCCCATGCGACTTCTTGCTTTGGGGATTTGTGAAGGATCCTGTCTTCGTACCACCTTTACCTACAAGTGTAAATGAACTGAACAAACGCATTTGTGATGCTGTACAAACAATTACCAGAGATACGTTACACCGTGTTTGGCAAGAACTTTCATATCGCAATGATATACGTGTAACGAAAGGAAGTCAAATCGAACATTTGTAAACAAAAGCTCACACATTTTCCCGTTATATTCGTGTTTGAATTATAATTCTCTGTGTGTAATTGTTTAACACGTTCCCTGCCAGACCGTTTTTTGAAGACTTTCCGTTCAAGCCGCGTGGGGCGTATGCGCCCCACGCTTTACATTTGTATTATTTTGTTTCTGGCGTATGCTTTACAATAATTAAAATAGTGCAAAAATCATAATTATCAAGGAAAGGTTGTATAGTTTAACATGCATAACACAGCAAACCAATAAATTTATTTTTCTAGGAATTACTTTAACAAATACCTGGCTGATCATTATTATGCCAAGCGAGTTGCATCCTCACATATAATTTTTTTTATCATGCCTATATTAGTTTAAAATATAACATTTTAGTTAAATTCAAGTTTGTATGCGATTACAAAGGGATGTTACGATGAACTTTGTTAAAACATGGCAAACATAAGTGTGGTTTATCCACACAACTATCGCAGAATGTTACAACTTTTACAGTACTATAGAACTATAAATCAATCCCAGCTTCAGTGAAGCAGTAAGTATTGTGTCAACGACACGCGAATAAATGACTGATCGGAATAAGAGAAATGCAGTTAAAACAAGTTACAGTAAAGAAAAATTGCCCATCACGCCGCGTGGGGCGTATACGCCCCACGATTAAATGAGGGCATCAGCAATAGTATTAAGATGTCCATAATTGACTGCATAATGAATTTTTAAAAAATTCTTCATTTTACAATGATAATACCAAATGGCTTGAACGGAAAGTTCAGCGTGGGGCGTATACGCCCCACGCGGCAGGGAACGTGTTAAAATATAAATTTTTGAAATCGGATGATTCTTTCCGGGGAACCCAGTACTTCGAGACTTTCCTGGGAACTTCGATCATTCCCGAGAATCGTTCCGTGCGATATTTACAGCGAAATTGGCATCGAGTGGAAGCGAGAAGGGGACGACGGAAGGAGAGAGAGAGGGGGGGGGCGAAGTCAAGGCTGATGCTTGGCGCAAGCCGACTGTGATAAGACAAAGGCTAACTCTCTTCAAGGGCGCGACGTCGACTGCGGTTCTCTCGGCCGCTTCGCACGCGCCGAGTTGTCGCTTCGCCGAAGACGCACGAACTAGCATGGAGACGCGCGAGCAACGTCGTGCCGCGGCGAGCGTTCAAGAGGGGCGAGGAGGGGCGGAGAGAGAGAGAGATGGAAAGAGAACCAGACCAGCCCTGGCCGGCCGTGAGCGACACCGTGGATCTGGCCTCTCTTCGCGCGCGGACCTCACGTCGCCACGATAAAATTCGATAAACCGACGAACCTCTATGATCGACGTGCCTCCGCCGCTCGTCGTCGCGCATGTCGCGTATCGTCGTGTCGTCGTCGCACAGCCGTGTGCTCCGGCATTGACTTTAATGGTCACACGTGGCGGAACCGACGGCCGTGGAAATAGACAGTCGCGTAACGCTTCGCTCGGAAGATCGATTCGTGTCGGGATCGCTGCACGCCTTGCGAAACACACGTTCGCTCGCGTGTCATTCGGGGCGACCAAAAATTCGTGAATTTTTCCGGCGATCGAGAGGTTCCTGTGTGGCGTGTACGATATATCGACTTTCGCCGCGTATAAAGTAACAGTGTTTACGGGCGCCGATCATTCAGGGGAATCGATTACCATTTTAAATTTTATAGCGTTGCATGGAAGTAGTAAAAAACGACGATCGCCGGCTATTTTGATCGCTCGTTAGTTTGTTCACCGATGCCGGTATGAGCCATCGAGCGACTTTTAATCTCGAACGAGTTTTTCCCGCAATCTTTCTACTGTGCGATAAATCAGTGCTTATTTATTCATACACAGGGTGTCCAGAAAGGTTAGGATCAAACTTATATTATGTGTTACCGAGTGCAAATAGATGAGAAAGGAAGTTCACGAAAACTTGTGTCTGATAATGCTTTATTAAAAATATATAAGTTTTTAAAAATGTTTATGATTTATTGCAGCAGTTTTAACCCCTTAACGTGTACGCTCGAGTTAACTCGAGCGCGCTAAACTGACCAAACTGTGCTCACTCGAGATAATTCGAGCGGCGTTGTACTTTATGTTGCTATAATTTTTCACACTCGAATGCAATCGAGAATTGAAAATAACAATGTGAAAGCAAAAAAAGAAACAATCGTTTTATTGATATTTATCATCTACATGGGATTGTAAACTATAACACTTACTTATTCAAGTAAGAAATATATCACACAAAAGAAAATTTTGATTAATTTTATAAATACTAGTATTGTTATTATTTATGTTTCGAAAAGAAAGATAAAAAAAGTCGATGTGCGTGTAATATTACAATACTCGACTATTTTCTGCAATGTTATCAAAATCCAAAATTGCAATAAAAATTTTGATTATTTTTGTAATTTTCTTGCCAAGACAACGTTCTAAATTGTGTTTTTTTACATTAAAAAAAATTGATTTTTTTTGGCCGGCCTTTTTAAAAAAAACTGTGCATTAAGGGGTTAAGAAATGTTCGAAAATTCTTCTTCTTGCAAGAACGCAGGCTTTCATTCGTCGATTTAGTCATAGCCGAACTCATTGAAATATTCCATCTGTATTGGAAATAATAGTAAATGCATTTGAAAACACGCCCAAAATTGATCTTCTGTTCGTATTCTATTTTTTATAAACCTATTCTATTTTCTATTTTATTTTTTATTTTATAAACGCTTGTATAAATTTTGAAGCATTATATTTTTTCAATAAACACACAAGTTTATACGAACATCTGTTTGTTCCGAACACCCCCTGTATACAAATAAACGCACACTTTCACAACAATAAAAACAAAAGCATAACTTACGATCAGACAGCGGGTTTTATGCTTTCGTGAAAAAATTAACAGATGAAACACAGAGCAATGGACACGGTTGTTTATTTTAGAAATACTATTATGTTATTTTCAACTTGTTAAACTTATTAACAGAAAAAATATATTTTTATTCGACTTCTGTTTATTGCAATCGAGGCGGCCAATCATTGTTTCGCATAAAGATATTTCAAATGTAATAACACCGAATGCAAAAATACGTCGAACTTTTGTTACTTACTATTATTATGTACTATTATTTTATTATCATTTACTTACTATTTATTATTATCATTCATGGACGTGCACGTCCTGCAGAACGGATCAATCGAGCTAAATCTCGACGAGTATTTTGAGGGTGTAAAAGGCAGGGCGCGCACAAAGAGGGTTAAAATTGACAAGCGAGGCAACGATAGGATTGTTATTCATACCGTGCATAACTTTATACAGAAAACATACATAGATCGACAATGATTCCTCTCCGAATGAAGGGGACGTAATTCGCAATTCAGTATTCAGTATTCGGTGTATCCAGTATCCACCCGACCATTAAAACGGGAAATTACAAATGGTAATCGAATAAGAGTGGCAGGCCACGTAATTGCGGTGAATACATGAATGCGGATCCGAGACTTGAAAACACCACGTGCACCACGCTGTTGGCCATGTGTCCGCCGGTAATTTCAGTTTCTTCACCGATCATTAGTCGTCGTTACTCAAGAGCGCGTGTGCTCGTGGTACGCGTGGCTCTGTGCTCGCTTTCGCGCCCAGCAGAAAAAGAACGAGGAAAGGTCTCCGACGATCGAAAGATAGCTGGCTGATTAATCCTTTGACTGGAACGGGCCGACGCATTCACTGGGCGTCGATCGACGGCTTTTCCGAATAAAACAGCTGCGCTGTTCTTTTTTCTTTGTTTTGAAAAATCAACCTTTGTAAATTGAATTCGCCAGAATTGGCGAATCGCACGCGAGAATGCGTAAACCGTCCTAGAAAAACAGCGAGGAAATTGTTTATTCGTATATTCAATTATTTAATTATTCGTGTATCGTGTTCGTTATTGTACGCTATATGACAAAGGATTTTTTCCGTTGACATCAATGAGCTATTATTATTATGTACTATTATGTATTATTACTTTGTATACAAGTCGTCGATCATTAATTATGAATAACGTGTGCTTCTCGATTAATCTTTTCAATGTGTTACCGCATAAAATAAAAGGGTCCTTAATTCGCATAGCGTCATAGTAATTCAGCCTGAACTAATATCATCTATCACCGACGACTCTTTAAATCTTAATGATTATATTTCTCGTTGTGTTAGAGTAAATTCACCTTAATTTTCCTTCATTCGAGCCTCGCACCATATTTTTATAATTGTTGACAATAGGCAACTATAAAAAATGAGCCGAGGGGCTCGCATAATCGTATCTCCTCTTCCCAAATTGTCCATTTTTGTTTACAAACTGAAAGAAATTTAGGGAGAATTTACTGTACATGGTTATCCCGTTCAAATAAAACAAGTAAATAAATTAATGTCCCGAGGCCATCGACAAGATCGCGATTACTATTTCGATCTAAAATGCTCATACCGCAGGGATACACTTGTTTTACCCGCGATCCATGCGTTTTTAGTCTTTTATTCTTCTTCCTTTTCTCGCGTCATCGTCAATCTCTAATACGATTCTATATTTCCAATTTTATGTATTGCAAGGACCTCGTCCCGTTTATTAGTAAAATAAAATAAGAAATGACTATAAAACCAATGAAATGCGAGGCAATACGATGGAGAGCGAAATGACCGGTATTTGCGAGCGCGGCATCTGGTAAAGAAAACTGAACGAAAAAGAAAGGAAAAGAGGCAAAAAGTGGGAAATACACGGCTCGCGTTTGCGATTATAGGAATCTTGCTCGACTAGAGAAACGAGACGAGGTTGGCGGAGTCGCTCGCGGTGAAAATCGTCCACGGTCATGATACCTGTAGGGTAGCGGAGCCGGTTACCGTGGGGTGACCATTTTTTGTTTTGGTTTCTTTTCTGGCGTGATTAACTTATCGCGCATATCAATCGGATAAAACATATCACATTTTTGTGTTCCCTTATTTTGTTTGTCGTTGAATAAAAATCGCTGCATATTCTCTATTAACCCCTTAATGCACAATTTAAAAAAAAAAACCGACCAAAAACAATCAATTTTTTTTATCTAAGAAAATACATATTTGGACCTTAATTTCAATAAATATGTAAAAAAAATGCAAAAATTACTAAAAATTCAATAAAAATAGTGGATAAATAATTATAGTGAATATTGAATCGCATTGCAGATCGAATTTTGTACCCATCGTACTGTTTTTCAATTACCAGTTACTATTTTGAAGGGGAAGGAGGAGACGAAAAAAAAACTGAAAAATATTTAATTTTACCTAAATTTGTAATAATATAATAATAATATTTATTAGCTGAAAAATATATAATAAACTAAAACTATTCAAAATTTTCTTTTGTATGGTAAATTTCAAAACAAGGTGCAGAGCTCATAGCCCAACATTCCTTATTTCAACATTAGAAAACATACCTTTTATACACTAAAAATCCAATTTACTCTCTATAAAAATACACCATAAAACAAAAACGTTTTTATATGTTGACACTAATAATATTTGTAAAAAATAAAAAACAATTGTCTTTGAAGAAATTCACTTTGATAACGTCTACTTTACTTCACGACTTGCTCACGAATAATACACTAAATGTTCATAAGTGCCATCCTAAAAGTGCATATTTTATTCCTGAATAAGCAAAAAATAGAAAGAGATCGGAGATAACTGGAGAGTAATAAATAAATTAGTCATAACAAAACTCACAAAAGTGCCAACGCTAATTAGATACGCAATAATGGATATAGATAGATAGAAACAATTACCAGGTCAGAGATGCTTATAAGTGTCACCCTAAAAGGCCATATTTTATAATCCCAAATAAACAAACTTTACAGCTTACAATACAGAATTACACGATGAATATCAATAAATTGAATGTTTTCCTTGGTTTTTATTAAGTTATTTTTACTGCCCGGATATATTCGAATCTGAACATTTTAGCGACATAAGTTGCGACGCCGACCGTATATATACGGGTCTGCACATTTTGGCCGGTTTTGCACGCCCGTGTTAATACGTTTCTGCGCGTTAAGGGGTTAAGGGTGATTAAAAATTCGATTTAATTCTACTTTGCTTTCTCTTTCCTATGTTCCTAGAAAATTCTTTCTCTTCATATTTTCATTCTTTTGCATTACCTCTTTACCGTAAATATTATTATAAAACCTATAGAATATTTATAATTTACGTGTGCTGGAAAAATTTCGTTTTCCGCCAATCGAATCGATTAAAATGAAAATACGTCTTAATCGATAAACATAAAGTAAATTGTGCGGTCTCTCGCTTTACGGTAACCGGTTCCGCTATATCCTCGGAATAGAGAAAAATCGGTCGGGTTGATGGGACGAAAAGCGAGACGTCGCATCGGGGAAAAAGAGATTCCGCGGTCGCGATGAGGAAAGCGAGAACCGAAGAGCGAGAAGCGACTCTGTGGCTAATAAGACGGCCGTAAGGGCCCATCTGGAGGGAATGGACCTCGCAAATTGGCCATGAGACCCAAGGTCGTCCGGTATATCCCACATAGTCGGGGCCAGTGGCCCCCGTTGGAAACGAGTCGGCCGAGAGTCGAGAGCAGAGAGAACAGAGAATCCAGGGGAGCTTCCCTGCCCTTGGCTCGCGTTGCTTCTCGACTCGGTCAGGAAGGATAAAGGATAGATAAAACAAGGCTCCGGCCCCGCGGCAACTCTATGGCCCTATCGAAGGACGACCGAGTCCTGCGAGAAGGTCCAGGGGCCTTTTCTTCCCTTCTCTCCGCTCCTCAGCCCGTTGCACCGCAGGGATTGGTGCTTTTCCCTTGGCTTTCAAGAAACGCGCTGGGAAATTCAAAGGAACAATAGACGACCACGATCAACGATTATTGACCAAAGACCGTTGACGCAGGACCATCGACCGTCGACCATGAAGTGCAACAAAGAAGCCGTTAGGTTACCCACCGTGGTTCCTAGAACCCTTTTATCCCTCCATTCGTTTGTTTGTGTCCCAGAAGTTTCACGGTACATTGTGCGGCATGCCAAATTCTATCGAGTAGGATTATAATGAATACAAACAAGTTTCGTGAATCTTCAGACTTCTTTCACAACAACGACGCGCGTAGCAATTGAAAAGCATTGATTTGTTCTATCAATTTTAACCGTTTACACTCGAAGCTATTTTAACTGTAAATATAAAATCATTCTTCTTACTTATAGTATTTTTATTTTATATGATAAAATGCATTTTACGCATACGAAATTGATTCTTGGGACTCGCGCGACAGTTACACTCTTAACAATTTTTCAAATCTAAGCTTTGTTGATATAAGAATTATCTTAAAACGCGACGTAACAAATTTTAGCGGTGCCTCTGAGTCACCACTCGAGTGCGAAGGGTTAAGAAATGGAAATTCAATAAAAATGTATCGTTTCTTTTAACGAGTCTAAAAAGTTGGTAATAATGTAACGGTCTTGTTAAATTATACCGAAGTCATCGCTTTCTGCGTTTCACTGATCAATTTTTCCTATAAATACATAAAATCCGTAGTCTAATAATATAGGGGGTGTCCCCAAAAAACGAGATTCCTGATTTGCACGAAAAATTTGAAAATAATGTAAATAATAATAGTAGTAACAATATATATTTTATTTACAGAGTTTAATAATATTAATACCGTACAAATGAATATACAGAGTGTCCTGAAATTATAGGTACTTCCGGGAAACGCGGGATTCCTGAGGTTATTTGGTGTAACTTCAAATAATCCGATGATAAATTACTTCAAATAATCTCAGAAACCCATTTCCCGGAAATACCATAATTTTGGGACACCCTGTATGTTAATTTGTACGGTATTAGGTATGGTATTAGTATTATTAAACCTAGTAAATAAAATATATATTATTATTACTATTCCTATTATTATTTATATTATTTTCAAATTTCTCGCGGAAACCAGGAATCTCGTTTTTCAGATCTAAGATAAACGTTGCAGGTTTCCTTCGACGAGCAGGAAGACACGAACCATGAGATCCAACAGTTTTCTCCCGACTCGATTGAACGCGCCGGTTCCGGTCGCCTGTCGAGTCAACTTTCCACGGGAAAATCTGTTTAGGGACTGTGAGAAATCAAATTTATTAATTTTTATTTATTATTTACTTATATTAAAATAAAACGTTATATATGTATCCACGAATGAGTTGTCAATTTTTATAAATAAAAATAACCCATTCACTATCCGAATGCACTTAATTTACATGAGAATAGCACAACCACCAACCAACTTATTAAAAGAAATAGATAGATATATTCGGCATCGATTTCGTCAAACTTGGGGAATGGCAATGGGTTAAATTAAAACATTAACCCTTTGCACTCGAAGCCATTTTAACTGTAAATCTAAAATAATTTTTCTGATCTACGCTGTTTCTATTTTATATATGACAGAGCGCATTTTACGCGTGCGAAATTGAGTCTTGTGACTTATACAACAGTTATGCTTTTAACAATTTCTCAAATCTAAATTTTATTGATGTAAGAATTATTTCTGAAATGTGACATAAACATTTTTTAGCGGTGTCTCGGAGTCGCCACTCGACTGCAAAGGGTTAAAATAAAACGTTATATATGTATACACGAATGAGTTGTCAATTTTTACAAATAAAAATAACCCATTCACTATCCGAATGCACTTATTTTGCATGAGAATAGCACAACCAACCAATTTATGAAAAGAAACAGGTAGGTATCTTTTACATCGATTTCGTCAAACTTGGGGGACTGGCAAGGGGTTAAATCGCATTTTTGGGACTTGTTCATGGTCCTCGATGGACGTCCTGTCCGTTTCCCTTCACGGAAATCGAAGCGTGAGAAATCGAGACGGGAGCATCGAGAAGCGATGCAGAATTTCGGTAACAAACCGATAAAATCTCGAGACTTTTCCGCGCCTTTTATAGCCCTTAACAAAGGATACAGCCTTAACGAACACGCCGAAAGCTCACAATATTATCCTAAAGTGCGACGATGCGCAGATAAATTTTCTTTCGTCGGTTCCGATCGATTTTCACGGTTCGCTCGACTGGAAGCCAGAGTTAAGGGCTAAAGTACCCGAGACGAGGCGAGGCGAGGACCCCCCACCCACCGTAAAATCTCTCTCGCTCTCTCTCTTCTTCTCTCACTCCGTTTCTCTTGTTCCCCAATTAACCCGAATTGCACTCCGGGCTGTGAACCGGACAAAAGCTCCTTCTCCGGCAGCGGTTCTCCGTTTCACGCAGCTGTGTCGAGTGTTGTCGGACGCAGCGTCGACTAATTGCGCTGTTAACTCGGTGAATTAATTCTGCCGACGAGAGACACAGACTGGGAGAAAGAACGATCTCGAGAGAGAGAGAGACAGAGAGAGAAAGAGAATCCTCGCCGCCTCTCTTCGCGCGTTATTCGATTAACAAGCTACCGTATCGATCGGGAGCGACACGGAGAATCGAGAACAACACAAAAATGATCAACCCCCGTTAACTAGAATCGCCGGTCTGCGGGACCGCTGCTAATTATTAGGTCTGCCGGAAAGTTCTGTCTGTTTTTGAATAGAAATATAACACAATTTTCATACATTTAACCCTTTGCACTCGAAGTTTTTTTTGAGTCATGTTACCAGCAACTCGAAGCCATTTTAGTGAAAAGATCATATTCACATGTAAGTTCATGATATAAGCATTAAAAGAAAAGTCATCGTTGTATGTTATTATTTTTTTAATTGTTTATGGATACAAATGTTAGGATATATAAAAAAAATTATAAAATTATTACATTTTGTAATCTTCCAAAGTGTGATACCTCTCGAAGCAATTGCCAATATATAATCTTGGCTTCTCTAGACAGGTATCACAAAAATAATGGGTCTGCCGTCTTTCGCCTGGAATTTTTCTATTCAAACACACTACACAATCTTTCTTGGTTCCAGAATGTATAATATGTAGGTGGTTGTTGAGCCTGGCCTCCGTATTTGGTGTGTAACTGTATTCTCGAGATGTGCTGTTTTGTCGGAAATTTCCAATCAATTGGTCCACCAACAATTTTACAAACTTCACTTCAATATCACTTTCAATTCTCGGTATGTGTCGTCGTACAGCAGGAAATATATCACTATCATTAGAATCGGATTCATGGCTTAGTTCAATATTGTCTGCTTCATCACGGCCAAGAGCGTCTATATTATTTATGTAATCTTCACTATGAACTTCAAATTCTAATTCGTCGCTACTACTTTCAATATCACTATAATTTTCACAAATTTTTCTTTTATTTGCCATATCGGGGATAGAAATATGTATTCAAAATATAAAAACAACAGATAAACTAGAATCTGATATACACTCTACTGCTGAATAACACGACTTAACTCACTTGCATCCAAGTGCGGAATGCGGAATGTTGCTCAAACCGCGATTGTGTGCTGTTATCGAGAGCATAACAATCCGCGAGCCGCGACCGTCATTTGTCACCAACAGCGAAACATCCTATAACTAATTTTTACCATTTGTTTTTGTTCTTATGTTAAAAACTGAAAATTATTTGCATTGTCTCCGTAGCGGAGCCCTCGAGTTTGAAGACAAATTTTAAATGGCTCCGCTCCGGAGCCCTCGAGTGCAAAGGGTTAATAATACTTATTGTAGAATATACTTTCCATCGTTACTTATGACTTCTTGCCAGCGTGATGGCAACTTGTGAATGCCATTTTTTAAAAATGATTTATTTTTAGAGGCGAAGAACTCAACTAGTGCTTGGTTGACATCAGCTTCAGTTTTGAATTTTTTGTCCTGTAAAAAGTTTTGCAAAGAGAGAAACAAGTGATAATCGGAGGGTGCTAGGTCTGGGGAGTGTGGCGGATGTGACAGAATTTCCCAGCCTAGCTCTGCGATTTTCTGACGAGTCGCCAAAGCAGCGTGTGGTCTGGCATTATCATCGGTAGCCATGTTTTCACGATCGCGTCTCACTTAATAACGACATGAGACATCTTTGTTTCAGTTTATTTAGGAGAGTACATGCGTGTAAATGCAATGATAAAGAGAGATAGTCATATATGTCTCAAATCAACATGTGCATATGAACTGAAACTTGAAGTGACACTATCGGACAGAACTTTCCGGTAGACCTATTACTTATTCATCTGTGGTGACAATGGCGATTGTAAGAAAAATCGTAAACAAAAGAGAAACATTTTTTGAACTCAACCGTTCAAGTTGGACCGTTCGTTATCGACGAGCAAAGCAGCGAACAATCGATTTCGATCTCCGATTTACCACTCGTTTAAGCTCAACGATAACGCAGTAAACATTAGCGGTCTGTGAGAACGCTAATAACGGTTACGTAAGTCTTACTAGGTGTAGTAGCTAAGGGTTAAATAAACCCGGATTATGGCTATTAACCTTCGTTCGCGACCCTATCCCCCAATTCGGTCAAACCGCGTCAGTTGTTTCGAAAGTCTAAACCTGTTCTTCGTGTCCGTTGAGAAGCAACGATTAAACCTTTTTAACTTGTTTAGTGGACGAACAGCGTGCGCGTACGCGGAATAATAGACGCTCGACGTGTTTAATTTGGACGTTCAAAGAACGCTTCTCGCCACTGGTCTAGGGTCTCCGTTAGAAAGAAAGAAAGGAGGGAGGGAAGAAAGAAATAAAGAAAAAAAAGGAAGAGAGAGAGAGAGAGAGAGAGAGAGAGAGAGAGAGAAGAGCGAAAAACCGTGGAGACGTCGCACCACGGCCCTGTACCCTTGAAGTCGAAGGTTGTGGAGCTAGCGAGGGACAACCTTCCTTCCTTCCTTTGCTTCCGATCCCCTCTTGCCCTCCTGGCCTTCTGCCCCCGGCCAGGTCGCCCCTCGACCCCTCATTCCCTTCACCGATCGAGGCTCGTTCGCCTTTGTGCTCGGCTTTATTTCATCGCGCACTGGACATCGATTGGCCTCGAGTCTCGTCGCGATATAATAATAGCGCTTTGAAAACGATTTCCCGAATCGAGACCGATCAAACACCGCGTCCAGAGACGCTCCAAAACGGACCCTATCTCTCTCGTTCCCCGGCTCGACGGAAACGCAAACGAGTATGCATGTATCCCGAGAGTCTCGAACCGTTCCTTCTTGGGGGAATAATGTCGAGGGGATGTTCGTGCTGAAACCGCCGCACAGTGGGCTTTTGCAAACCCGTTTATCGTGTCCAAAATTAAATTTTTCAGGTATTATATTCCCAAACGCTTTTGTACACGTTCAACCTTTCGAAGATTCAAAATCCAAAATATTAGCTAATTTAAATAATTATACATGCGTGCAAGCATATATCACACTGTATTTATATGTGCAATTATACACCACACTAAAGAGAAGAATCGGAGATTCAAATGATAACTTTTGTCCTAAGAACTCATAAAAAGGCGTGTACTAATTTTTAATTAACGTTTTATATATATTAACCCTTTGCACTCGAAGCCATTTTAACTGTGAATCTAGAATAATTCTCCTGACTTACAGTATTTCCGTTTTATACGACAAAGTGCATTTTATGCACACGAAATTGCGTCTCGTGATTCGCGTGCAGCAGTTATACTTTTAATAATATTTAAAATCTAAACTTCGATAATATAAAAATGATCATAGAACGTGATATAACAATTTTACTGGTGTCTTGGAGTCACCACTCGAGTGCAAAGGGTTAATAGGCGTGTTTTCACGATTTAATTAGTCTCCCATGATTCTGTAATCCATGCACGAATGTCGCGATATTTAAACAATTTAAACTATGAGAAAGGTTTTACAAAAAGTATTTTATATGAAATCTTAGAAATACACAAGTTCCAAGTCGGTCGTTGCACAGTGGTCTGGAGAAATTCCCTTTCTGTGATAAAAATGATTTTTATTTATTTTTCTACGGGAAAATTATCTATTTATTTTTCTATTAACCGATTAATATACGAGTTAGTAAATTTGTCTATGGTAAATGCCGCTTGTCAAGTATGAAAGATATCATCAAACGTGTTCCATTACATCACGCTTGAATGAGTCAGATGAGGTCGTAAAAAATCCAAGGTGGCACAAAAAGCATTTTAGCGTTGTTTCAAGGTTTAAGGTTACAGTATCGCAGCTCGTTAAATTCTTCTCGACACCAGCTAGAACATTATCAAGTCAAAAATATGTATTAACCCTTTCGGGACGAATGTCTACATACGTCGACATATCGACGATATCAGGGTTGCACATTTTATTTGCAGTAGTTGCATTCATATAATTGAATCACGTACATGATAGAAGATCATTGGATATGTTTTCCATTTTCCCTATTATTTAATATTTTAAAAATCGAGGTGACCAGCATCTTTTGTGAAAAAAGTTTTGCTTGCAAGTCTATATATTCTAATTTGTAGAAATGTGAATATTGACTAACTTTTGTTGGAAGCATATTTTTGCCAGATCATCGGCAAATAATATTATAATATAATAATAATACATATAAATATATATAATAATATAATTAAAATTATTCCACACACGAAGGTTGCAAGAGGTCGCACTTAAACTTGATATCCTTTTCTTAGTAATTGTTTAAGCAGTCGTATAAAAAATGGTCAGACACGCACACACATACACGCTCGTAACTTTTAATAGCTTCTTAAAACTCTTCTCAAAGTTTGAATTGTCATGAATTTGATGCTATTTGCATATGGAATAAATATTGATTCAAACTAGATTCAATACTTTCAGCGCGCCAGCCAATCTGCTCTCTAATACTATATAATTGGTGTGTAAATCGTTTAATTTCGCTTTAATATTTTACGACTTTGTATTTAGAACGGTGTATCTCCGCATGGAATCGTCTAAAGCTAATATTTTAGATCTATGAATTTATTATTAACATTATTAATATTAAGGTAACACTAAATTATTCGTGCTTGAATAATATCTTAAATTTTGAAGAATCAGAGGATTCTCAGTTTATAGCAATACTGAAACTTATGAACCTTACATCGAACATAAGAAATTGAATGCGTTCTGTAACTCTATTTTCGAAAATCCGGAACAATCGCACGCGCGCGTTTCTAGAAACCGGCATTGTCGAGATAAAAAGCTTTCGATATAGCCGTGTGTACACTCGAGAACACGATGCTATCGTGCATCTTCCCGTATCGCTGCGAAACATCGTTGGAACACTTCCGAGTTCTTGGTTACTGTTATCAGCTCGAACAGCTGGAAATTAGTTGCGAAAGAAGTACATACCCGTTAAGATTCGGACACTTCATAAAACCCAATAACTTTTTTAGAACTGGACTAAACGACTTGATTTTTTTTTACATGACAGAGCGACCCTAGTCTACTAGACCGTAACTAGAACGTTTTTTTTACATTTTGAATGACAAAAGAAAACAAAAGAAAACTCTCGTTTTTTCTCACGTTGAACGCCACATCTTATACTAACAAATTAGACTTATATTTAAATTTGTTTCCATAACATTATAATATTTTATTAGTCACGATGGAATTCATTGAAACATTGTAAACATAATTGGAGTGACACTGGACACTCAGGACAATACGTTATAGTGTTTTGTAAATATTTTTTTTGCTTCGTGGCGCCGGCAGAAATTCTACCGATTTACGCTGGGCGTTCAACGTGTTAACCCTTTGCACTCGAAGCTATTTTAACTGTAAATATAAAATCATTTTTCTAACTTATAGTATTTCTATTTTATATGACAAAATGCATTTTATGCATATGAAATTGTCTCTTGGGACTCGCGCAACAGTTACACTCTTAATAATTTTTTAAATCTGTACACTCTTAATAATACACTCTTAATAAATACTCACTCTTAATAATACACTCTTAATAATACACTCTTAATAAATACTCACTCTTAATAATACACTCTTAATAATTTTTTAAATCTAAACTTTGTTAATATCAACATTATCTTAAAAGGTGATACAACAAATTTTAGTGCTGCCTCAGAGTCACCGCTCGAGTGCAAATAAAAGAAAAATATATAATATAAAAGAAAAAAAAAACCGACTTTTCCAAAGGTTACACCATTGAACCCGCGAACCCATAACGAAAATGAAAGAAATGCGTTTAATAAGTAATAGCAAAATTTAAAAAAAGCATTCCAGTTATGGCCTGGTGTAGACTGGTCGCTCTACCGTCTAAAAAAAAATCCAAGTCGTTTATTCTAGTTAAAAAAAAAGTTATCGCGTTTTAAAAAGTGTCCGAATATTAATGAATCACTGTACGTAAGATTTAACCGATCGTCTCTTTCCAACAACTTTTCCAATAACCAACGGTCGTTTCTGAAGGACCTCGGTCAACGATGCATGCAGAGAGAGAGAGAGAGAGAGAGAGAGAGAGAGAGAACTTTGAAAATCAAGGAGGATCGTTCGACGGATAAAATAGCATGGAAAAGGGTATTGTTTGCGGAGCCGAGGCGACGAGATGGCGCCAATTGGACACAGCAGTTCTAAACAATTTCGAACGAGGACGCTGCGATTCTAGAGGCTGCGTTCGCGGATCCGTGGGCCGGCTAGCCGCGAGCCGCGAGCCGCGAGCCGCGAGGGGAACGGAAGCGAGCCGCGCGCGTTACATAAACGTGCAAACACGCAAATAGGTAAAGGTTAATTCGCGAAGACGGTGAATAGAAGCGTAGCTGTAAAAGCGCCTGTGTGCACGTATATCGCGGGGCCCGGACAGGTCAGGACGGACACGATAATTGCTCGGTGGCTGAATAGCAGAATAAACGAAACCGGTCGGTGCAGCGGATTCGCTATACGGACGAGAGTCAACTCGCCGATATCAATCGCTTGGATTCGCAGCTTCGGTCTTTCCTTCGTCCATCGCCATTCGTTTACCTCAATATTTTAACGCGGCGAACGTTTTGTGTCGCGAAGCTCGAATAGACAGCGATAACTGTCGGACAGATAAGAAAAGGTGAGCAAATGATAACAAATGAAACTCGCCGCGACAGAGAACGATAAAATACAGAAATACATGCTTGAAGTTAAAAAAAATATATATATAATTGCTATCTTAATTCGATAATTTGTTATGGGTGACGTGCGAGACTATTCGCGTACGCAGTGAATTACGAGCGGTTAGGTTCGAGCAGAAGGCAACCGAACCCGTTAGTTCTCTCCGTCGGCATTATCATGTAACGACGACGAGTCGCGGCTCGTTTCCGGGGAACAATGATGCTAAAATGAAATTCGATATTCCTTTACGACATTTCAAGACTGCTGTGGATTGTTACGTTTTTTTTCTATTTTTTTTTCTTTTTTTTAAATATACGTCGATTGGCGAACGCGTCAAGGAAAATTCATTACGTGCACGTATTTACGTAAATGCATTTCGGACGTACATCGTGGTAATCCGGTGCGCAGCGACCTCGACAAGGCTAACTCGAACGATAGCGATGAAACGTTTAATATTCCGACGAATGATTATTTATTTATATAACCGGTATAAACCCTTCGGCACACAGGCGATGTAAGGTTCAATGTCTAAATCAAACTGATCGCGGGAATTAAACGAAGTTGTACGGAGGACTGCAATATTTATTTGCATTTCTAAAAACCCTATTCAACCCTAGATTTATACGGAGCACTGGAAGCAGCTATTTTATACCAATTTATAGAAGTGACGATAATTTATCCTGATTTTTAACATTTATTGTATTGCAATATTTTCCGCAAGTAACACGTACATTGAATAATCGTAAATTAACCCTTTGCACTCGAGCGGTGACACTGACGCACCGCTAAAATTGTTACACCACGTTTCAAGATAAGTTTTACACGATCGAAGCTTAGATATAAACAATTGTTAAAAGCCCAACTGTTGCACGAGTCGCAAGACTCAATTTCATATGCATAAAATGGACTTAGTCGTATAAAATGGAAATACTATAAGTCAGAAAAGTTCATTTAGATATAATATAATATATATATAATTATATAATATATATTATTTATTATATTAGTATATTATATTATTATATATTATTATAATTATTATACTATTATTATATATTATTATAATATTATATATTATATTATTTATTATTATTATATTATTATATATTATTATAATATTATATATTATATTATTTATTATTATTATATTATAATTTATATAATATATATATATATTATAATAAAATTATATATAAAACTTCTATTGAACTTTAAAGTTAAAAGTGGCTTCGAGTGCAAAGGGTTAAACAATTAGTTACACGTTATTCTGGCGGGTTCGATGAACCTAGTATCAAACAAAATTTCATTAATATATCAGGGAAAGTAATGGCGGAATACCACGCCAGTATTTCCGCTTTGACGTTGGTCATGAATATGCAACGAGCGGGGATAAAAAAAAAACGTGAATAAGGGTGAATAAACGGTGAATGAAGAATTAGCGGCAGGAGAAGATGTTCGAAGCTGATGAATGACCAAAGAGAGCACTGTATTATGTACGGAGAAAACGTTGAGAAAATCAAAATCTGTGTACATCAGCAGGATGGCGAAAACACGTATACGACACAACCGTATCGATTTCGATATCGGTCGTTTTACGGACGTGCACGCGTTGCAATCATCGATCGGAGACTCCGTCGCATTGTTTCCACACGCCTCGAAGGAAAGGAGGCTTCGTGTGTCACCGTCAAAGGCGAGAGCTTTGCCTCTGGAAACGGTGTAACGTAAGCGCGTGGATATGCTCGACACAAAATTCTATGAAAAGAAAAATGATTTAGGTCGAAAACGGGTATTGGGAAGCTTCTAAAAATAAACCTTTTAAACCGTTACGTATCGGTTATATTCGGTTTTTGTTCTCCAAAATCAATATTACAACCGACATATTACATCTGTTTCGTTCCAGATTTCGATTACAGCTCTATTTTACGTAATAATAAATGCATCGCATTTGGATCGAGAATGCGTGGCGATATAATCACATCTTCGTAACTTGTACAACTGAGAAGCTGCGACAGCAAGCGTTTTTGTCTGTCGCACAGTACTGAAATCAAAAATCGAAAATATAATATCGAATATATACCATGTGACATAATATAAAATATTATAATATCTACATATATTATTATATATTATTATTATACAGGGTGTCCCAAAAATGTCTCGCAATTCGAAAGTGGCGGGTTTATCAGGTCATTCGAAGCAACTTTTTCCTTTAGAAAAATTTTCTCCGAGGCACCATTAGCGAGTTATTAACGAAAAACAGTGACCCAATGAGAGGCGAGCTCGGCTGGCGCGAGGCGACCGAGCCAATGAACGGAACTGGGCTTCGCGCGCTGGTTGGCTGGGCCGCCTCGCGTCAGCCGTACTCGATTCTTATTAGTCGCTGTTTTTTCGTTAATAACTCGTTAACGGTGTCTCGGAGAACATTTTTGTAAAGGAAGAAATTGCTTCAAATGATCCGAGGAACCCGCCATTTCCGGATTGCGAGACATTTTTGGGACACCCCGTATATAACATATATATTATAATATTATATTATAATATTATATTATAATATTATATTATAATATTATATTATAATATTATATTATAATATTATATTATAATATTATAAATATTATAATATCATAAATAATTTAATTATAATTATAATATTAATATTATAAATATTATAATATCGATAATATAAAATATATACCAATATAATATCGATTCTGAAGAATCAGAACCGAAACCGATAATTCTTAAGAACCTATATCATAACTGTTTTCAACCCTCGGTCGAAACAAACGCGGATACTGCACCTACTCGCATTGTCCACACAGTACGTACATGGTGTACATAGCATAGTCCAAATTACAACACACGTAATCCGGCTGTAAATCGTCGACCGCCTCAATTTCAGAAATATCATTCCGTTAATTAAGTTTGCCTATTACGACGCATAACCGTGTGTTTCGCTCGTGTCTACTTATCGGTACACCCTCCGTTTGCCCTCGCGATCGATACAGGCGCGATTAACGGAGCGTGCGAGCGCGGGCGTGTCTTCTCTCTCTCTCGTATTATTCCCCCTTTTTTTTCGGCAATTCGCAAACTCGGCGTAATCAGCTCTGTAAATCCATGCAGAGACGGGGAAAACGTTCTGCGCGAGCAATCGGAAAAATATTTACGTCGAGCAGCTCGCGAGACATTGCGTAATCGTCGTCACCCGTCTGATTCAAAGACAAACGTCGCTCGTTTTTTAGGTTCGAGCTACTACCGTATTCGGTTCTGGATGAATATGCGTAATTCGTTCGTCGGATATTCATACGTGAACTATCGTTCGCGCGATCTTCTTTATCCGCGACGAACGTTCGCGTATCTCTTCGTCGGTGAATACGACGAAATCGAACGAAATACGGATCGATGGAAATCCGTTCGCGTTCGATTCGCGAAAACGTGCGAAATTCTTATCGGAAGATTGCGATCGGTGCGAGGAATAGAGGCGCGGTTGGTAACGTCTTTGGAAAAACCGATGTTCTCGGAAAATAGTTGTTCCTCCGACTCGTAGAACTCGTAGAACGTTTGGCGAATATAATCGTCTAAATCGTGTACGTAAAATGCTAGCCGTTATTGCGACTCTTTAGATCCATATTGTAACTCACTTTTCGACTTTAAACGCTACGTCACGAATGCGATACGACGAACCTAATTTTTCTGCGATATTCGAGAGCGTCCGCTTTTATATTCTCCTATGTTATCGTTTAAACTTTTAACCGTACACTACGAACTTGTACTTTCTTCGTCTTTGCAGCAAAGCATTTTGATCCGTGGACACTAAATAAATATTAATATAATAATAATAAAATAACAATATTAATATAATAATAATAAAATAACAATATTAATATAATAATAAAAAAATAATAATATTAATATAATAATAAAATAATAATATTATTATCATAATAATAAAATAATAATATTAATATCATAATAATAAAATAATAATATTAATATAATAATAATAAAATAATAATATTAATATAATAATAATAATAAAATAATATTAATATAATAATAAAATATTAGTATAATAATGACAATAATAATAACAATGTTAGTATATTAATAATAATAATAATAAAATTATCAAACGAAAACCGGCTCGAAGAAAGCGATCGATGGCTCATCCTGCAGGAATGGGTAGTTTATTTCGAGACAGCGGAATCGTTATTACTATTTATTTATTAAAAGGACCAAATTACCTTTTAGATTATAGAAGCGTTATGCAGAAGCGATTGATACGCGTTCCCTTTGCTAGAGAAGCTGAATAACACGATCGCGTGTGCGCGCACGCGCGTCTATGAGAGCTATAGCCACGACTGTACGGCCACAATGATAGCCGGTCAGCAGCTGCATAGTGGTGGGGACAAAGGACACCGACATTCAAAGCGATTTCTGGCTTTGTGTGTTCCCTCTCTCTCTCTCTCTCTCTCCCTCTCCTTCTTTCAGTCACGGTGGTTCCCTCTTTCTCTCCCACTCCATCGAGCAACGAGAAAATATTATGACGCAAACACGATAACGACGCAGGCAAGGTCGGAGCTTTTCCGATTCATCTAACTCGACAATCAGCACGTTATGCTGAAACTTTTATGCTCTCGGGTCTTTAACGAACCGGTCAACTTTATCGTCCGCCAAGCTCCACGCGTCTCTACGTGCTCCTAATTACAGCGGCGACATTTAAACGGTTAGCTGTTTTCGACGAGTACAGTGTTTAACACTAAACCCACCAAGCAGTAATACTAACTGGCATGTACTGCTTCATAAAAGTGAGAAGACCGAATTTATTTAGAATTTGTCATCATTTTATCATTCGTCAAATCTTCCAACAGGCAACAAATTTTTAGTGCGAATTTTTGACGAGCGGCCGCGTTTGCCGTAATTTCGCCTTTCAACGCTAAACCTACCAGTAATACTAACTGGCGTGTACTGCTTCATAAAAGTGAGAAGACCGAAATTATCTAGAATTTGTCATCATTTTATCATTCGTCGAATCTTCCAATAGGCAACAAATTTTTAGTGCGAATTTTTAACGAGCGGCCGCGTTTGCCGTAATTTCGCCTTTTAACGCTAAACCTACCAAGCAGTAATACTAATTGGCATGTACTGCTTCATAAAAGTGAGAAGACCGAATTTATTTAGAATTTGTCATCATTTTATCATTCGTCGAATCTTTCAATAAGCAACAAATTTTTGGTGCGAATTTTTGACGAGCGGCCGCGTTTCCCGTAATTTCGCCTTTTAACACTAAACCTACCAAACAGTAATACTAACTGGCGTATACTGCTTCACAAAAGTGAGAAGACCGAATTTATTTAGAATTTGTCATCATTTTATCATTCGTCAAATCTTTCAATAAGCAACAAATTTTTGGTGCGAATTTTTGACGAGCGGCCGCGTTTGCCGTAATTTCGCCTTTTAACGCTAAATCTACCAAGCAGTAATACTAATTGGCATGTACTGCTTCACAAAAGTGAGAAGACCGAATTTATTTGGAATTTGTACAGTTTTTATTATAAGACTTGCTCCAATAATATAACATATTCGAGCGTTTTCCACGAAAGAGTTGCGAAACTTTGCAGAATTGCAACATAAGGAAGCGGTCACTTTGATCGTGGTAGGTTTAGCGTTATGAAAAATATAAACTTTGATATTCTTTATTTTATCTGTTCTTTTTGTAAAAGTGTTGTATTTGAACAGAATATGAAGCAACTCGAGCACATACACAGTGCGATTACAGGAACTTACTCACTTTTCGCCTAATTATAGAGGCGACATTTAAACGGTTAGCTGTTTTTGCCAAGTATACTGTTTAAGAAAGATATAGACTTTGATATCCTTTACTTTATTTGTTCTTTTTGTGAAAGTGTTGTATTTGAACAGAATATGAAGCAACTCGAGCACATGCACGGCGCAATTACAGGAACTTGCTCACTTTTCGAAGAGATTGCAACAGCTAAGCGGTTAAATGCCGATGCGACGGTCGCGAGAGAAAAGGAGAGATAAAAACGTAGATACGGAGAGGAAGCAGCTGAATATGGAAGTTGAAATTTCTCGCTGCTTTTCATAGCGAGCGAGTCGTGTCCGGTCGCTCCATTTCTCCGTGCAATTTCAGAGTAAAATATCTCCTTAATCGTGTTTATTCGTGCTCGATCGAGCACGTAAGAATGCCGATAAATCAGGAAAGTTTTCTCGGCCCGATGAAGCGACAGCACAGCGCGAAGGTCGTATAGAGCAATTAGCATAACTCAAAGCGAATCATCCGTCGTTTCTGCGTCGACGGAAATCGCGTTAAACGCGCGTTACGGGTGCGAATCGATTTGACCGCTGTTTGTGTTTGCTACGAACGACAAATGTCGTTCGGAACAATATTCGTTGCGATACGGTGCACGGTTTTAAACCGCGAAGTTAATCGGTGCGTCTTACAAAGTAACGTTATCGGCCATGTAAACATGCTGGTGATAACGAGAAAGAAAGAGAGAGAGAGAGAGAGAGAGAGAGAGAGAGAGAGATATTGTTGTTACGAAAAATGGTAATAGTAGGGGAAATGAAATCACGCTTTAATTAAATCTCTCTCGCCACTATTGCGAATGAAACAAATTGAGATCGTATTTTCTCCCGGTACGAGAGGCGAACTCGGAAATAGATTTCGCCACGGACTCCGATATATTTCGTCCAACGCACGATATGCACGCTTTAGAGGATCGCATCGAGTCGCTTCGAGAGCTTCGAACGCAAGTTGGCGTAAACGGAGCGGCTTTCGCAATGCCAAGGTTATGATCGTACAGGTGAGAGGTCCCACACGAGCGCGACCCGCGATCCATTAAATTACAATTATAAAGTCGAAGATCTGTTTATAGCCTCGTGATTCATCGGTTTGCCCGACAGCATTTCTCGCAGCAGGAAGTAATGACTAATAGGTTCCATCGAGGAGGTCCGCCGGTTCTGTGCACGCCCATTCCCCTAGCCAACGCCAGCCATACGCGCCTCCTAATTCTCCAATTCTCTCCGCGTTCTGTTACTGTTGCCGAACCATTTTCATTTGAACCCTTTGCGCCCGAGCGGCGACTCCGAGGCACCATTGAAAAATTGTCACATCGCGTTCCAAGATCAGTTTTTCACTATCAAAGCTTGGATATAAAAAGTTGTTAAGAGTCTAACTGCCGTATAAGAGTCACAAGACTCAATTTCATACGCGTGAAATGCACTTTGTCACGTCAAATGGAAATACTGTAGGACAGAAAAGTTTAATTTAGATTTACAGTTGAAATCGTTTCGAGTGCAAAGGGTTAACACCTTCAAGTACCGCCGACACTTGCCGGTCGTCTTGCGAGCAACATCAAGATAGTTTTAATCGTCGTGCGAGTGTTGATAGCTACGTCAATCTAAATCGAGAGTCATAACCTCTTAACGCACTGTTTTTTTTTTTAAACGACCAAAAAAGATCAATTTACCGCCCCTGATTCTACTTTTCTTTTGGTGGAGAATTTTGATATACCGCGCTTTTGTTCCATGAGGAAAGGCTATATTTTATTCGTGAATAAATAAGTGTTACAGCTTACAATCCCATGTAAATGATAAATATCAATAAAACGATTGTTTTTTTTTTGCATTCACATCGTTATATTCAATTCTCGATTATATTCGAGTGTGAAAAATTACAGCAGCATAAAATAGAACGCCGCTCGAATTACCTCGAGTGTGCATAGTTTGGCCTGTTTAGCGCGCTCGAATTAACTCGAGCGTACAAGTTAAGGGGTCAAAGCGCTTAAAAAGCGCTGAAAAAATCGAATCCTGTGATTTTGTGTAATCCTGTGTATGCAAAGGTGGCGCCGAGTTGGGTCTGGTCACGCGACACTTTCAGCGCCGAAAGACAATACCAAATTAATAACGAAGGTCATTAGCAATCATCGTGAGTGTACGAATACAGAAATTGTCGAGCGATTTTTAAGTGGTATTATACAAGTCGAGGCTGTTCCTAGGTGACGCCCCAGACTAGTTGGAAAGACTAATTGCCAGGCCCGTCGAGATTCGGTCGAACACGAACATGAATATCAGCCACGAAGGCTGTTTACTAGCAGCGTAGTAAACCACTGATAAAAAACCTCTGACATATAGAAAGTCGTATACGAAACGGTACGCCGCGTAACCGTGAACGAACACAAAACATTTATAGGGAATACGGGTGGCTTGTAGATTGGTCAATGACACGGGTACGGAAAACAGACGGGAATGTGTCTCCTATTATTTCAAATTGATCAATAACCAGAAATATACGCGCAGTCGAGTAATGGCTCGATCGGTCTCGAAGATGTCCATGTTTCGTCTGGAATTATAATTGGCTCCTCCAAACCCGCGGCTACGGTTATTATTTATTTATATACTTATAAACGGGAAACCCCATTAGAGCACGTAATTGAAGATATCAGCGCAGTGATTATAATCTCTAATTTCGATATTTAACAATAGAGACGCCGAAAAGATCAATTGCGACACTGTAGTCGTTCGCTAGGATAGTAATTTTTGTTACAGGATCCGAACGAAGAAAATTTGTCTGGTATAGTAACGTATTAAAGTGTTGTTGCCGATTAACACGTTGAATGTCACGGGGGTCACCGGTGACCGGCACTTAACTTGGCGGTGACGCCATGGGTGCCACCGGTGACCGGCGCGCCCAAATTGATAGGAATATATATAATTTAAAAGAAATGTGAATATCTAAAATTTTGCATTATTACCATCGTCGATTCAAACAGTGGACCCCTGTCGCAATTAACATGTCAAACATGGTTATACACTGTGACTTATCTATTGCAGGTAATATTAGGTCTACCGGAAAGTTCTGCCCGTTTAAGAAATGAAAGGAAACAATAGATTTTTCATAAATTTAGTAATATTTATCGTACGATATAATTTCCGTCGTTACTTATAATCTCTTGCCAGCGTGATGGCAATTTGTGAGCAACATTGTTCAAAAATATATGTCTCACACGAATCTGTGCATATCTATTGAAATTTGCAATGACATTGTCGGACAGAACTTTCCGGTAGACCTAATATTTCAACATTATACGTATCGCATAAAAGAAAATTCATCGTGGCGCCACGGACAATTTCTGTAAAACCGGGGCGTGTGGCATTCAACGTGTTAATCGGGTGAACAAGACGAGACACGTTCGACAAGAGTTCCGAGACCGTCTCTCTGGCCTGCACGAATCCCCGAAAGAATTTTCGAATTTTCGTCGGTGCCCGTCCCAGTCAAACGCGGAAACCGATACGACTAGAATTCAATGTTTTTTTTTCACGTTCGAATTCCGACAGCGCTCGTATTCACGGTCAAACGTTTCAGCATAAAGGCGGATTGTGGAACCGTGACTGTGCCCGCATCGGACTCGGAAGGTCGACTCGCAACGTAAAAAGGTGTATTAACCTTGACGTCTCTTTCCTTCGCCACGCAAGCGACTTGACCAAGAACTTTCGAACTAATAACGAGAGAACGACGATAGGCGTCGCCGGGCGAAACAAACGAAAAACGGAAAATGGCCGTCGCGACAGGTTATGGGAACGTACCCCGCGATGTAAATCTGCGAAATCAGTGACTACATATAGCCATGGCAGGGATGGGTCGTTGACCAGCGCGCACTCTATGGCAGATACCCGGCATCCGCGGTCGAATACTTCAAAACAAAGGGACACCGGGGTAGCCTCGCGAAGTATAATCGAAATACAATCTACCCTGGAATCGTACTCGTGGCAAACGATATTCAAAAATTCACTCGGTAAACTTTCCACGAGACACAAGAGCATCTGTCAAATTTTCAGAAGCACGATACCCAAACGCGAATCGATACGAGCGAATTTACGATTGCGCCCAAGAAAATCGCCCACGTTCGAGAAAAACGTCCCTGTAACCTGCGAAAGGAATGTCTCTCGGAATTTCCACCGATAAACAAACAACGAACTTTAGAGCAGTGTCGTGTTTCCTGCGAACCGAACGAGAGATCATTTAGTCACGACGTTGTTCTACGATCTAAACGGTTGCCGTCTAAAAGTTGTCTTTGTTCGAAACGGTAGCCATTTAACGGGAGAAAAAGTCAATGAATCAGGTGCACACGCGAAAGGAGTATAGCGGCTCTGGAAGTCGCCAAGTTGGTCGTGGTACCGGATCGATAGAGCCATTTAATAGAACGGGAAACGGGAGAAGAAGAAAAATAAATGCTGTTCGATCAAAGACCCACCCTGTGACAGCCGTAGCACAACGTTCAAGCTCTTGCGTCGAGCGTATACACCGTGTACACGTATATATAACTTCTACACATTCTACACCTTATGTACCGTATACACTGTATACAGTATATACGGAGAGTACGTACCGCGCCAGCGCCATCCTGACATGAGATAATCCAGGTTCGGTAGGTGTCGAGAGCAAAGTATCCAGATCTGGAAAGAACGCTTTATCGCCGGCACTAAATCCCACTGGACACATGCGCGTAAATTCCTGTTCCTCGAACACACGAGCTCCTCATAACTTCCGCTGTTTTTTTTTCTTTTTTTTCCGAGGGGCCTGACCGTCCGAGAAGCCTCTCCCGAAAATATTTCCTCTCTCACTTCGATTTTCTCTCCGGCAAACTTGTGGCGTCCTCGCGCCTGCGAAACGTAACCAGGGATATTGTATTCCCTTGCTCCCCGCAGTCCTCGGACGGTAAACTACTCACTGTCACTACCGCATTTTCACTGACGTCGTGTGTTCACCGCGAGAGACGAAACAGGCCTTCGCGCGGACAGTCGATTACGGCGACGGCCGTACGGAACGACAATCGAGAATCGACGGACGTGCTTCTCTCTCTCTCGACGACGACGAAACGGTCCGAACTGTGTACGCGTGTGTGCGCGCCTGTGTACGCCTATGTACGTCTCTCTGTGTACGCGCGTGTATGTGTCACGGGCGAGAAACGAAGAGAGAGAACGAGAGCGAAATCGAGAGCGAGACCGAGACCGAGAGAGAAAGAGAGACGAGTGTGTAACGGCGCACGCGATAACGGGAGAACGGAAGGCTCGCGGGCCGAATAACCTCTAACTCTCGTGTCAACCAGCCTGATTAAATTTTGACTCGCGAACGCGTGACTCGGGCCCGACTAGAACCTGCAGGTCGAGCTGTTACGCCTGCCTACTCGAGCGCACAGATCTCTCCAGCCACTATTCCAACTCCGGTCACGGCGCTGGCTCGACTGAACCGAGCTACTGAGCGTCCAACAGTCCCCACCCCAACGGCCGCGGCCTCGTGCGGTCTCGTGCGATCTCGCTTGGCCTCGTGAGACCTCGGCGGTACTCGTCGATCTTCGGCCTTCCCCGCGATCGCTTCGGAACGCCTCGTGTCTCGTCGCGACCTCGTGTCGTCGCTAGAACGATGCCTCGCCGCTGGGTACCCAAGGCTTCCACCACTACTACCCACCGCTACTAACACCACTGCCACAACCACCCCCGCTACCCGCCACCTTCGACATCTACTCCCTTTCCTCCTCCTCCTCCTCCTCCTACAGGAAACTAACTCTACTCCCCTGTTCGGGAATGCACGTTTTCTGGCATGCTACTTTGAAATTATACCAACTAATGCTATTGTAACGTAACACACGTCGAACCGACGCACCGCACCGCACCGCACCGCAACGCAACGCGTCACGCCGACCGTTCGACGAGCACTCTCTGACATTCGCGTCCTCTGACAACTACCGGTGAGCTTAATATAGCGACGTGTAAAAATATTCAATGATTCTTCCGATATTTACGATGCTCCCGAACTCCCGTATGGGAAACCGATCTCGACGAGTCGTTTACCGATTTCGTTGCCCGATCCTACTACACGTGTGTCCGCTGCACGCGCAAACGTTCCAACGATTAAAAGAAAAGTCCGTAACATTTCGTAACACTATACATACTTATTTCGTTTCTTACCGAGGAATCTCGGATTTCGCGTGCCATTTATGAATGTGCTTTGTAAATGTCAACCGTCAGGTTTCTCGCCGGAAACAATTTGGAAGACAACCGGTTAAGCTGTATAAATTTGTTCATACAAATACATCCTCGGCCGAGCGATCGCCGCGTCTGGGCTCGCGGGTTTCCGCGAGAGAGAGAGAGAGAGAGAGAGAGAGAGAGAGAGAGAGAGAGAACCTTAGGCAGATGGAATGGAATTATTCATGCGGTTAGACGATGGCATATCCGAGGCATTCAAATCAGTATAGGAAACGCGTGAACGTTTACGAATTCAGAGGTATAACCGCACAATCGTTGGGACGTGTGAAAGGCTCCCTCTCTCTCTATCGTACTCTCTCTCTATCGCACTCTCTCTCTCTCTCTCTCTATCGCACTCTCTCTCTCTCTCTCTATCGCACTCTCTCTCTCTCTCTCTCTCTCTCTCTCTCTCTTTCTCTCTTTCTTTTTCCAGTATGCCGCACCGGTTGGATATCGGTGCTTTCATGTCACCGGAAACGGAGAACAAGCCTATGTGTTCGTCGAGCAACATGAAAAAGAGGTCACGAAAATGTTTTATGGGTGTTTAAGGTGGCCTGGGGTCGGCGTCAATGGGACCGTGACGTCGTGCCGGAATCACGCACGACGATCGTGACATTGTGAGAATACCCGCTCGCGAAAATAATACAATAACAGGGGCCATCGTAACAAAAGACGTTCAAAATTGCCCGTGAAGGATCCCATCAACCTGCCGTCGTATTCGATATCGTTCCATAAAAATTATACGCTCGCGCAATACACGCACGCACCTAACTATAACACGAGTGCTCCGTATTAGTTACGCCTCTAACACGGATGCCGTCAATCGATTGTCATCATTTTATCATTCGTCAAATCTTCCAATAGGCAAGAAATTTTTGGTGCGAATTTTTGATGAGCGGCCGCGTTTGCCGTAATTTCGCCTTTCAACGCTAAACCTACCAGTAATACCAACTGGCGTGTACTGCTTCATAAAAGTGAGAAGACCGAAATTATCTAGAATTTGTCATCATTTTATCATTCGTCGAATCTTCCAATAGGCAACAAATTTTTAGTGCGAATTTTTAACGAGCAGCTGCGTTTGCCGTAATTTCGCCTTTTAACACTAAATCTACCAAGCAGTAATATTAATTGGCATCTATTGCTTCATAAAAGTGGGAAGACCGAATTTATCTAGAATTTGTCATCATTTTATCATTCTTCAAATCTTCCAATAGGCAACAAATTTTTAGTGCGAATTTTTGACGAGCGGCCGCGTTTCCCGTAATTTCGCCTTTTAACGCTAAACCTACCAGTAATACTAACTGGCGTGTACTGCTTCATAAAAGTGAGAAAATCAAATTTATTTAGAATTTGTCATCATTTTATCATTCGTCAAATCTTCCAATAGGCAACAAGCAGTAATACTAACTGGCGTGTACTGCTTCACAAAAGTGAGAAGATCGAATGTATTTAGAATTTGTGAAGTTTTTATTATAAAACCTGCTCCAATAATATAACTTATTCAAGCGTTTTCCACGAAAGAGTCTCGGAACTTCGCAGAATTGCAAAACAAGAAAGCGGTCACTCTGACCGCGGTAGGTTTAACTTGAACCTATTTTAAAGCGAAGGATTTTTTATAGTGTCGGCCAATGTCTTCCGAGTTTAGTTTAGTGGATTGGTGGAGCGGATAGCATCTGTGGAACAATGGGTCTTTTGTGCGAAGAAAGTTGATTCGACGCGGAGGAAATGTGTTTTGCAGCGATCCTTGGTTTTCGGTAGACAAAGGGACTGGGCTGGCCGGTACTCCGGGAGAGCAAACGTCCGTTCACCGCGCTTATGGGAGAGACCGATGCGTTTCTTCGTTTTTTTGTACGGTGACAGCGCGGATCACAGCTGCCACCGCACACGATTTCCGCGGGCCCGGACGACTGCATCGTTTGCGATTGTGTCACGTTTGCGTCGAGCGACGCGTCGGTCACATAAGAGTGACACTAATTTTTCACCAATGTTGAAAATTCATTTTCATTGTATTGTATCCGAGCAAACTGAACTTGACTAGGATGTTTCGGATGCGAAAGAGTTCTAGTGTCGTCCGCTTATGATAAATGTTAACTTTCTATTTTCGTTTTAGTTAATCAAATTGCTTCGACCTTGTGGGAATTTTACGGATCCTCGAGCCTACGACGAAGCTTTCAGGGAATTATTGGTGAAAAGAAAGAGGCCTCTGGACACTCGACGATTCGAGAGTTTTCAGAGTTTACAAAGACCTGGAGTATTTTCGGCCCGGCGATCCACCGGTTTTGTACGGTTGTTTCGTCTTTAGGCCGTTTTACTAAATCCGAAAAGGCTGCTTACCTGGACGATTCGGATTCTTAAGCCTCCACCTCAAGGGTCTTATGTTCGGCCCTCGTCCCTTTGAAAATTGATCTCAGTCTTTACGACTTTTATCTTTTCTTCACATGAAATATACGTATCTATTATTATCAATGAAAGTACATATAACGCAAAGATGTGACGATATTTGTTACGAGAAGGATATTTGTGATTTGACATAACACAATTCCCTTTACGTCGAAAAAATATTTAAAGCTTGTAAGGAGCTCTGATCTAATACCAGGGAAAAATGTTTAATGGTTGCGAGCTGTAACACATGTGTGAAAACATGAACGACGAGCAACAGTAAAGGACGGAATGACTATAGTAGTCACTTTGCTATACCTCTTAACGCAAATGTGCATAACGGACGTTGCGATAAGTGTAAAAAAGCAGTTTGTCCGGCACATCGTGAAGAGAAAATTGTCTGAGTGTGTTTGTCTTTATCTTCAATCAAAGATTTAGTGAAAGAAATTGATAATATCAATTTAACGCATTAAGTTTGGAAAAATGAAGATGGGACGAGGGTCAAACCACGTTCCCCGTTTCAAAGATCAATTCCGTTGTTGTTCCTTTTTAACGCGTTGACTGCCCCAACCACGAAATAAGGTGGATTTATTTATTATTTTTTACTTATTATTTTACTTATCATACAAACTTATTAACCCTTTGCAATCGAAGTTTTTTTTGAGTCATATTACCAGCAACTCGAAGCCATTTTAGTGAAAAGATCATATTCACATGTAAGTTCATGATATAAGCATTAAAAGAAAAGTCATCGTTGTATGTTATTATTTTTTTAATTGTTTATGGATACAAATGTTAGGATATATAAAAAAAATTATAAAATTATTACATTTTGTAATCTTCCAAAGCGTGATACCTCTCGTCTATATTAGCGTCTATATTATTTATGTAATGTTCACTATGAACTTCAAATTCTAATTCGTCGCTACTACTTTCAATATCACTATAATTTTCACAAATTTTTCTTTTATTTGCCATATCGGGGATATAAATATGTATTCAAAATATAAAAACAACAGATAAACTAGAATCTGATATACACTCTACTGCTGAATAACACGACTTAACTCACTTGCATCCAAGTGCGGAATGCGGAATGTTGCTCAAACCGCGATTGTGTGCTGTTATCGAGAGCATAACAATCCGCGAGCCGCGACCGTCATTTGTCACCAACAGCGAAACATCCTATAACTAATTCTTACGATTTGTTTTTGTTCTTATGTTAAAAACTGAAAATTATTTGCATTGTCTCCGTAGCGGAGCCCTCGAGTTTGAAGACAAATTTTAAATGGCTCCGCTCCGGAGCCCTCGAGTGCAAAGGGTTAATATTAACCCTTTGCACTCGAATGGCGACTCTGAGACGCCACTAAAAATTGGTGTACTATTTTTCGAAATCATTCTGAGAGCATCGGACTCGTTTCGACTTGAAAAGAAACTATTAAAATTGCATCGTACTTGTCAACAGGCTCAGTTTCATGTGCATAAGTCGCAATAAATTATATAAAATAGAACTACAGTAGATCAGAAATCATGTTTTGGATTTCGAATTCGAATAGCTTCGACCGCAAAGGGTTAAACGTTGACATCTCTAAATGTTGGAATCACGATCGATCTCTAAAAGTGGTCCTCGAAGAGGGGGCCCCGGGTGATTTGTCGGTGTTTTTTCTCGCAACCGCGTCCGTGAACGAGAGACGCCATGGCGGCGACGTCGACGCGGCGCGGTAAAAACTAAAGAGAAGAAAGAGAGAAGAATGGAAAGCGTAATAGAGTTTGCATGGCACTCGTCGCGTGCTCTGGGGCGGACGAGACTCAGGGACGTTTTTTTAAAGGGGTCAAGGGGAGCCTACGCCCCGGGGCTGTCCTTATTAACGCTGACCTTTACACCTCGAAATCGGGAATTTCCAAATTTGTTACGAAAATCAACGCGACGCGACAGCTGCGTCGACCTTTCTATTTCTCGCCGTTGGATTTTTGTCTGACAAATACACGAAGATTACTTCTGTGAATTCTGAAAGCAATGCAGCTTTGTATCTCTCGATTGGGGCCCTTATCTCGGCTGTTTATACGTACGCTGTTTATTACGATCGATATTGTCCGTGAACGCATCGCAAGGTTCGCTTTGTCACGTCACTGTGGATCCTCCAGTCGTACAGTGAAGACGTTCGTTCTTTAAAATGCAGTCATAATCGATCTGCGAATTTTTATGCAAAATAAAAAATGTCCTGCGCTAATTGAAAAATGTTAGGAATTAAATAGCAAGTTCGTTGTTTCTTCAATCCTCGGATCATTTTCGCAACAGTACCATTGACGATGTTTATAACAATTCTGTGCTTTATTCAGCAATTTTTCCAAACATTTTGAAGATGTTTTCTGCGGCCTTTCCCTTGTTCCCAATGTAACAAGCAATGTATTTTATTTAATTGCCGAAAATTGAATAATAATCGAGTGTACGATTTAAATGCTTCGGGACAAAATTGACCCGGCGACCGTCATGCGAGGGTCAATCGTTCTAGTAGATAAAAAAATGTTGCACGAAATTTTGTTCTTATCTTACCAACGCTAGGTTGTACTACGAATTCCGGCCCACCCTGTATTTGAAACAAGAGATTGTAAAGGATCTGTATTTAATAGAAGAAACAATGAAATCCAAAATCGTAGCAGAAAATCGATTCTTCGATTCGCGTTAATACCAGGGAACAACGCGTTTGCTATGGTCCAACCGTGCCGAGGATACACGTTCTATTAACCCTTAAATGCATATTGTTGCCAATTGTCTACATTCCAGTTCCACTTAATTTTATTCAAAAATCTGAGTAGGTGCGTTTCCGAACACACGTTGATAACAATAGACAATAGACCATGTGTGAAATAAAAGACTTGACATTACTTTTGGCGAGTAAGTTATACGTTTTTTGACATTTGAATGTGGTGGGTGATAACTTCCAGGTTGCAAAGGATTTTCACGGACTGAGTGCATCAAATGCAAGGTTGCTTCGTGTCGCAACAAAAATCGCAATTGCTTTGCTGCATTTCATTTATAAATAATGCGAAAATTCCTATACCAATAGATAATATAAATACATGACCATTTGTTTACGTCCACAATAATTTTAGTAATAAACGCATATTGTTGCCAAAAGTCTACGTACAACTTTTTTTTTCAAAATAAATACTCAATATTATTACCTAGACTTTTTTATTTATTTTTTACGTAACCTATGACTACATTCCTATAAAAAACGATTTGTTAAAATTCAAAACAAAAAATCATGCATTTAAGGGTTAATCGCGGTTCGCGCTCCGCGGCCAAAGCCACACCGGCCAGTTTTTGCAATCGTACGCAAGTATGCGAGTATGCACCGACACAAGTTTAAGGTTGCACGAATCGCACGGTGATAGGCGGCGGCGTAATGCGTCCATAAATTAAGCGGCGCGTTGGGAACGACTTTCTCGCCTCTCGTTCCATTGGAAAATTATCGAGGAAATCCGGTGAGCACGCCATCTTGACACGAGCTGAGCCACCGTGGGCGTTCGCTACGCTCCCCGAACGAGTCCGCAAAAAACGCAACTTGTCGTCGCGATGTCGTTCGTTTTCCTCCGACGCTTTTAGTTACAGACAGTTACCGCCGTGGACGGAGAAGAAGTCGAGGCGAGCCGGGTAGTAATTAAGCGGGTATTAGAGATCGGCTATTAAAGAAAACATCGTGAAACGCCTCTCGATGTAATTCCGGCTAGACCGCGGATATTACGCATTTATGGCAAAAATTGAGTGGATGCAATGTTAAATAATTAAAAGATTATCAAGCTGTACAATAAATAATGTTTGTAAACGCTATCTCGGACGGAGACAACCGCGGTAGAAGAATAGACGACGATTGCAATAAATTGTCTCCAATTGTCGCTCAGCTTGTAAATAAAAATTGACAATTTGGGAAGATGCGATTATTCGAGTCTTCGGCTCGTTTTTATTATTATTATTTTATTGGTATTATTATTATTATTACTATTATTATTATTATTATTATTATTATTATTATTATTATTATTATTATTACTGTTATTATTACTATTGGTATTATTTTATTATTACTATTATTATTATTATTACTGTTATTATTACTATTGTTATTATTTTATTATTACTATTATTATTATTACTGTTATTATTACTATTGTTATTATTTTATTATTACTATTATTATTACTGTTATTTTATTATTATTATTATTATTATTACTATTATTATTACTATTATTTTATTATTATTATTATTATTACTATTATTATTACTATTACTATTATTATTATTATTACTATTATTATTACTATTATTATTATTTTAATATTATATTCGAATAATCATATTTTTACTTCTCAAATTGTCCATTTTTGTTTACAAGCTGAGCGACAATTGGACAGAATTAAATCCTTCGCAAAGATGAACGAACTTTAAAGTTGATTTTCTCGAAAACGGAGCCCCGGATAAAAAAAATGTTACACCAACTTTTTTTCTCATTTTTTCACGTAGAATCACCCTCTGCTCGTTGCAGACTGTTACGAAGAACCGGAATGTTAGTCAATATCTGTTTCGATTAGGGTTCCCATGTCGGTTCCATAACAGTTACTTTTTTTCGGCTCTACTGTGTGCACGCGTGCGAGAGAGAGAAAGAGAGAGAGAGAGAGAGAGAGGCGGAATGACTTCTAAGTTTTAGTACCGTGCCGGAGTCATTTGGACTCGAGCCTTGAACTCGAGCAGCACGCACAAAATGGCAAAGCACGTGCGACAATGAATTAGTATTAGTGAACAGTGCATGTGACGATCGCGATGCAAAGTAAGCGCGTTAGAGAAGAACGACGGTATATTTAATCGTTCTCTCTCGCTCACGGTAGCAACGAACCGTGAGCTGTTCAGAAAGAACCGATAGAGAAACGAAAAAATTACTGTTATGCGATCGATACAAGAACCGAAACTGGATCCGTAATCGGAACAAATTTCGATTCTTCGTAACAGTTATTCGAAATGTAGTCGAACTCCATTTATACGAACTCTGCGGTGACCAGTTCATAAAATCGGGTAGGTTCATATAATAGGAGTCTGCTAATAATCCCAGCTACCTGTAACTTTTCGTTCAAATTACCAGGGTTCGCGTTCAGGTAGACAGATTTAAGGTTTACGGACCATCATTTGCGGTCAAAATAACGGGTCAATAATTTTTTGATTTACGATTAACCAGATTGTGAACATACATTTCTGAGTTATTTATTCAACATATGTCTTATTCGCAGTAAATATTACAAAACACTCGTTCAAAATTAGAATAAATGTCTTATTGTTACTTTTATAAACTAACATAAACAGCTGCTCTTAGTGGTATGTAAATTTGGTGTTAAACAAACAAACAAAAGAAAACCTGCTGAATTTGTCCAGGTTCGCAGTACAGTAAATTCTCTCTAATTACCCTTCAGCTTGTAAACAAAAAATGGACAATCATGGAAGAGGATTGTCAACAATTATAAAAACGACGAGGAAAGTTATTTGAATAATCGTATTGACATAAAATTGAATATTGAATAATCGTATTCTCAAATTATCCATTTTTGTTTACAAGCTGAAGGAAAATTACGGAAATTTACATAAACAGCTGCTCTTAGTGGTCTGCTAATCTAGTGTTAAACAAACAAACAAAAGAAAATATGCTGAATTTGTCCAGGTTCGCAGTACAGTAAATTCTCCCTAATTACCCTACAGCTTGTAAGCAACAAATGGACAATTATGGAAGAGGATTGTCAACAGTTATAAAAACGACGAGGAAAGTTATTTGAATAATCGTATTGACATAAAATTGAATATTGAATAATCGTATTCTCAAATTATCCATTTTTGTTTACAAGCTGAAGGAAAATTACGGAGAATTTACATAAACAGCTGCTCTTAGTGGTCTGTTAATCTAGTGTTAAACAAACAAACACAAAAGAAAACCTGCTGAATTTGTCCAGGTTCGCAGTACAGTAAATTCTCCCTAATTATCCTTCAGCTTGTAAGCAACAAATGGACAATTATGGAAGAGGATTGTCAACAATTATAAAAACGACGAGCAAAGTTATTCGAATAATCGTATTGACATAAAATTGAATATTGAATAATCGTATCTCTTCTTCTCAAATTATCCATTTTTGTTTACAAGCTGAAGGAAAATTACGGAGAATTTACTGTACCCAGGTGTTCGCGTAGTCGCAGTAACGATCGACAATAGTTCAGATAATAGAGGAGTCCCGCGGAAGTTCATTAAATCGTGCATCGCCCAAAATTTCGTTCCGATAGATGCAGCTCGGATAAGGGTAGTTCCGCTGTAACGATTCTTCATAACCGTTTTAAGAACTGATATCGATGTTATAACAGTCTCCAAAAGCCCTGGTACAAAGAGCTCTTCTGGCCGAAGCGGAAAACCGGATTCACCCTCCTCGGTTTGTCCAACTTCGATCGAGTCGGAGTCCCGCAACCCCACGTGCATGCCGCCGCGCGCCGAATCATTTTCTCTCGTCTACCCCTGAGATATCCCTACGCGAGTGGCGAACGGTGTATGCGTTGGGTATTCACCCTCGGACAGACATATTCCATCGCGATGCTGCGCGCCGTCGAGAACGATCTCGCGAATGAAATTCGAGGGGAGGACTTTTTCGCGTGCACGTTGTTTCTGTGTAGCGCACAGTGCACGTGCAAGGGTTGCGTATACGAAACGGCCGCCATTGATCGGCGAGTTGCGCGACAGTCCGTCGTCTCGCGTTAATAGATCGTTACCAGCAACACAATGAAAAGTAAAACGGTAGAAGACGTTGAACGGACACTTCGCTGGGCGCAATTAATACCGGGATTGCCGATGATTAACCCGTCGGACGAGAGCGCCAGTTAGTTAACTCGCGCTCCATTTCGTTTCACAACGTCCCCTCGCTTTTTCTTCGTTTCTTACCGGCTCCGACAGCGGCTCGTATCAATCGTTTTCTGCGGCATTCGTCGGCCATCTTCGAACTATGCATCGACATCTATGTTAATTATCAAAAACGATGCCAAACGTTCGTTACATATTGATTATTATTTCTCGAACATTAATTTTTATTACGTGCAATATTCTATGTGCAACTTGCTGTCGAATAAAATGTTAGCAGACGCCTCAGTAATATTAATAAATAATTAATTGGAAGTGAAATAGTTGCTTCATTTTATTATAGTTTATTATTACTTTATTATATTGGGTTGGCAACTAAGTAATTGTTGATTTCAGTTATAGATGTCTCTCACTCCCATTTTTATGATATCCGTAAATGTTATATTATAAAATTATTATTATTATTATTATTATTATTATTATTGTTATGTTATTTTTTATTATCCGTGAATGTTAGCAACTGGACAAATTGAATGCAGCGGTCAAGGAAAAGCGACCAGAATTGATCAATCGTAAAGGTGTCATTTTCCATCAGGACAATGCTAGGCCGCACACGTCTTTGTCCACTCGGCAAAAATTGATGGATATTGGTTGGGAATTGATGTTACACCCACCATATAGCCCTGATCTCGCGCCATCGGATTACCACTTATTTCGATCCCTGGACAACTCCCTTCGTGGTAAAACTTTTAACGATGACGACGCTGTAAAATCTCACTTAAATCAGTTTTTGGCCGAAAAGGATCAGACTTTCTACGAGCGTGGAATTTTCAAGTTGTCGGAGAGATGGCAAAAGGTTATCGAACAAAATGGAAAATACATTACAGATTAAACTTTATTCCAAGTAAAAAGAAATTTTTTATTCCATTGAACAAATCGGCAATTACTTAGTTGCCAACCCAATAGTTGTTTTATTTAATTATTATTATTATATTCAGGGACGTACGAAACTCCGTGAAAGCAATTGTGCACAAATCGAGTTGCGAGTAACTATAACTGAAGGTTAACTTTATATTTATCAAAGAAAAGACGTATCAAAATCTGTTATTCTTTTATTTTACTTATTTTAGAATTAAAAAACTCAATACGCATTTTTCGATAAATGTAAAGTGAATTATACCCGAAAACAAATTAAAGCAATTGGTTATCCCACAGTAACCCGCTCCGCTACCCCAGCTCGTAACGAGCAGTTTTCCCAGCGAATCTCCTCGACAACGTCACCGTCGGCCTTCACCCGTGCTTTCGTCGCTTATCCATTGATCGCGAAGACGCAAATTTCCTGTCCTTCGGCCCCACTTTCGAACCCATGATCGCATTTAGCCGCCAAAATTTTTGGAATTTGTCCTTGCCAGCTCGCGAGGAGAATCTTCGCTCTACAGGCTGTCCCATTAACACCCCGAGAAGGGCGATTCCTGAAGCGATTTAAAGTAACTTTTTCCTCAGCGAAAATGCAATTCGCGGCTTCGTTTACGAGTTATTAAGGAAAAACGCTAACTAATGAGAGGCGAGCTCAGCTTGCTGGAGGCGGCCCAGTCAACGAACGTACGACGCCCAGTTCCGTTCATTGGCTCGTTCGCCCCGCGCCAGCCGAGCTCGCCTCTCATTGGTCGCTGTTTTTCGTTAATAACTCGCAAACAAAGCGGCGGACTGCATTTCCGCTGAGGAAAAAGTTACTTCAAATGGTCTGAGGAAGCACCTCTTTCCGGATGTTAACATAATTATGTTTCACCCTGTATAAAGCCGTTTTAGCAACCTTTCTAAGGATTGGACCTTCCCCGGCGAAAAGCCCGGAACGGTTTATTGACCCAACGGTAATCGGAGGAGGACCAGAGATAGGGAAAGGGGAGAGAGAGAGAGAGAGAGAGAGAGAGAGAGAGAGAGAGAGAGAGAGAGAGAGACAGACAGACAGACAGAGAAAAAGGGGAGACCCGTTCAGATGGAAAACGAGCGCGTTTAAGAATTTCAAATTCTCGTCGGATCCGCTCGGCCGAGCGCACGGCAGTTCGGACATTGGTGCGCTCGTATCAGCGTCCACTAGATTCCGATCATTTTTCAGGCCAGTTCCCTCTCCGTCCGTTCGGCGGTTACAATCGGCTGGGGGCGCATTCTCGACCCTCGTTGCGCAACGATTTATAGTAGAATCGAAGCAATAGAAATCGATCCGAATAAACGTATTCGGCGAGCAACGATCGCTCAGCGGCCGAGCACTGACGTAACCGCGAAATTAATTCAGTCGGAGCAACAGGCTCGCTCCACCGTCTAGCCATGGGGAAGTTAAGTAACCGGTGTCCAGTGTCTTTTCGACACCTGGAACCTACGGATCGATCGTCGGTTCTCTCCTCTCTGTCCGGACGAATCCGCCTCGTACGAGAGCAAAGAGTTACTACATACTCGTCGAGAATTTTAGCATGTTCACGATTTCGCTACTAAGCGACTCCGGGCTTGGCTCTGTCGAAATCGAGAGCGACGATTTAGATTTCCATCCCGGGAAACGGCTGATCGTCGAGCGGATTTATTGGGCTGTGAAATAAAACTCAATTTTTTCTATACGAAAAGTGAACTTTAGTCAGTCTATTCTGTACGATAACCTTTTGCCATCTTTCTGGTAACTTCATGATTTCGCGCTGATAAAACTTCTGCTCCTTATCAGTGAAAAACTCAATCAAGTGCGATTCGAGGTTATCGTTATTATTGAAATTTTTACCACTTAAAAAGTTTCGCAAACTTCGAAATAAATGATAATCCGATGGTGCAAGGTCGGGGCTATATGGAGGATGCGACATCATTTCCCAACCGAGCTCCAATAATTTTGTACGTGTTGCTAAAGATGTGCGAGGCCTCGCATCGACGCGGTGGAATACGATTCTTCTGCGATTTGCCAATTCTGACCTTTTCACTTCGATTGCTTCCTCCAATTTCATAAGTTGCTGGCAGTAAACATCTGAGTTGATCGTTTGGTTGCTTGAAAGCAGCTCAAAATACACAACACCTTTATAGTCCCATCAAATCGACAGCATGATCTTTTTTCTGACGCAATTCAGCTTTCGATATGGTTTGTGCTGGTTCATCGCGCTTGAACCATGACCTTTTACCATTAATGTTATTGTAAACGATCCATTTTTCATCATCAACGATCACTCGTTTCAAAAAAGGGTCGATCGCATTACGTTTAAAATGCGTATCGCAAATACCGATTCGTTGGGTTAAGTGAATTTCTTTCAATTCATGCGGAATCCAAGCATCGAGCTTCTTAACAAGTCCAAGACATCTTATGCGATATTCAATTGTTGTGTGCGATGCATATAATCTTTTTGCAATCTCTCGTACAGTTATATGACGATTCGATTCAATTATGGCTTTGATTTTGTCATTATCAACTTCAGAAGGTCGACCAGAACGTTGGTCGTCTTTAGGTGAAAAATCTTCGGAACGAAATCTTTTGAAACAATTCTAACACGTGCGTTCAGTTAAGCAAACGACGCCATAAACTTCGCATATCTCTCTGCGAGCCTCGGCCGCTTCCTTGCCTTTATGAAAATAAGAAAGTAAAATGTGTCGAAAATGTTCATCTTTGCACTCCGTGTTAAAATTGACAGCAAACTGTCAATCGTAAACAAAACTACACGGAATTTGTTTCTATAGTAACCTAAACGTGTCAACTATCAAAGCTGATGACAAAAAGATTACGATCTTAACAAAAGAACGACAATGCAGACACAACGTTATCTATTATTGCAAACCGAAATTACTTTCTTGCCAACTCAATACATAGTTGCCACGGCTCTTTGCAGGTGATCAAACGAGACCGCGAACAAGACCTGAACGGGAACTGCGAACCGTAGGTAGCAAACGATAGAAGAAGGTAGAAGGAAGTAGCAGCCAGCACAGCGTGCCACTGGCGTGAAAGATGTAACGCGCGCGGCGGAGATAGGCGTCCCGGGGAGACACTAGCCGGCAAACGGCAACGATTAATAATTCTCGCGAACGTATGCGCGTTTGTTGCTGAAAGCGGAGATCGCCTAACGCGTACCGACACCTTGGCCCACAAGAGGGGTTTGACCCCATTTTTATTGCGGACGAAACGCGTTCTCCTCCCCCCTATCCGCGGAACAGTGTCATTGGTCGCTAATGGATTAAACGCGCGTGGAACAGCCTGAACGAACGGCGACGGAGAAACGAAGAGAGCGCACGAAGAGCGCGCGCCCGCTTGCACGAGCCAGAGAGAGAGAGAGAGAGAGAGAGAGCGCGAGGGAGAGAGAGAGAGAGAGCGAGGGAGAGATGTTTTCTTTGGCGTTTTAAAGTTATTACTCGAAAGCACGGACTTGCTGTGAGTCATGGACCGCCACGCCGATGGATCCGTTAATCGCGCTCGAATTTACCCGAGTCGAACGAAAGCATCGATTCTACGGTTGCACCTTTCTTCCGGGAAAACTAAATGAAACGTATAAACTAGCGTTCTACCGGCTTGTATCACAATTGATTTTTCTCGATTACGACCGATCGAAATCAATCCCCACGGAATTATGCGTGACAGAGCAAATGAATTATTAAATCCATCAATTTTAACGATCCGCGATCTTTCACGTGAATTCACAGATTTTTCGTGGCTCGTTAGCCTAGACCATGTTAGCCTCGTTAGCCTAAACCTAGACCGCGGATTGTTATGCAAAATAAAGATTTTCCAAAACGATTGTCAGAGAGGGAAAGTAAATGAAGATAAATCGTTTGCTTGATTAGTTTCACTAAGATGAAAATAGTATAACAATGTCATTAAATTCATCTTACGTTTTCATCATTTGGTATTTCAGCTATCGTTTTCTCTATGTTATAAATTTAACAATCAACTGTATCATGTTATCAGAAGCTACGATGTTTAATTTACGTTTGCATTGTGCATTGCGATCATATTGTTTTTATTTTCATTTTCGTTTTTATTGTCACTGTGATTATTATTAACACTAGACTTACGGAGCACAAAAAACCGCTGTTTTATATTAGTTTATAAACGTAACAATAAGACATTTTATTCTGATTTTTATCAAGTGTTATTGTAACATTTGCCGTGAGTAACATATAAATTGCATAAATAACTCATAGGATGTATCTTTGCGATATGAATAAACGTAAATTAAGAAATTAGTCATCCGTCATGTTGACGGGTTTCGTAAATCTATTGTTAATATTATTATTATATTATAAACGTAACAATAAGACATTTTATTTTGATTTTTAACAAGTGTTATTGTAACATTTGCCGCAAGTAACATATAAATTGCATAAATATAATTAAGAAATTAGTCATCCGTCATGTTGACGGGTTCCGTAAATCTATTGTTAATATTATTATTATTATTATATTATAAACGTAACAATAAAACATTTTATTCTGATTTTTAACAAGTGTTATTGTAACATTTGCCGTGAGTAACATATAAATTGCATAAATAACTCATAAATGTATCTTTACGATATGAATAAACGTAAATTAAGAAATTAGTCATCCGTCATGTTGACGGGTTCCGTAAATCTATTGTTAATATTATTGTTATTATCATTATTATAAAGGTAACAATAAGAGATTTTATTTTGATTTTTAACAAGTGTTATTGTAACATTTGCCGCAAGTAACACATTAATTGCATAAATAACTCATAAATCACATCTTTACGACATGAATAAACGTAAATTAAGAAATTAGTCATACGTCATGTTGACGAGTTCCGTAAATCTATTGTTAATATTATTATTATTATTATATTATAAACGTAACAATAAGACATCTTATTTTGATTTGTAACAAGTGTTATTATATAACATTTGCCGCAAGTAACATATAAATTGCATAAATAACTCATAAACGTATCTTTACGATATAAATAAACGTAAATTAAGAAATTAGTCATCAGTCATGTTGACGGGTTCCGTAAATCTATTGCTAATATTATTATTATTATTATTATTATTATTATTATTATTACTATTAAATTGAATTTTTGTAGAAAGATTAGAAGGGCGTCTCCGGTCCGTTCACGTCAAACAAATTGATTTAGATTTTCACTCGCTCTCTGGAACAGCTTATCGGGAACGCTGGTCTCCGAATGAGATCGCGTCGACACGCCGTCGATATTCGAGGGGGTCCGGAGTGCACACGTCGAAGGTGGATCGCGTAATGGAAACGGATGGATCGATCGATCCGAAGCTTCGTCTCGCGCCGAGCGCGCGACACACGCTCGCCGTTGTGTACAGAGTGTGTCCTATGAGCTCTAACGCTCTTCTGCCTTGACCGAGTTGAGCGAGGTCCGTGTCAGATCTCTGTCTTGACTTTGACTCCGTTTTATCGTAAAAGTCATTTTCACGATCAATCGGTGTTCGAGAAAGAGAAAGAGAGAAAGACAGAAAGAGAGAGAGAGAGAGAGAGAGAGAGAGAGAGGGACAGAGAAAAGAGCTACGAAAAAGAGAGAGAGAGAGAGAGAGAAAGGGGGGGGACAGAGAAAAGAGCTACGAAAAAGAGAGAGAGAGAGAGAGAGAGAGAGGGGGGACAGAGAAAAGAGCTACGAAAAAGAGAGAGAGAGAGAGAGAGAGAGAGAGGGGGGGACAGAGAAAAGAGCTACGAAAAAGAGAGAGAGAGAGAGAGAGAGAGAGAGAGAGAGAGAGGGGGACAGAGAAAAGAGCTACGAAAGAGAGAGAGAGAGAGAGAGAGAGAGGGGGGGGGGACAGAGAAAAGAGCTACGAAAAAGAGAGAGAGAGAGAGAGGGAGAGAGAGAGAGAGGGGGGACAGAGAAAAGAGCTACGAAAAAGAGAGAGAGAGAGAGAGAGAGAGAGAGAGAGAGAGAGAGGGACAGAGAAAAGAGCTACGAAAAAAAAATCGAAGCAGGGCCAAGCGACGAAAAAATGAGCAAGAACGAAAAGAAAACGTGGCACCGGACGCGAAGAAAAGCATTGCCTCGGCAGAAGCCACCGATACTATATTTACGGGCAGAAGGGCGCGATCAATCTGTTTCTATCGCGTTCTCGAGATTTCCTTTTTCCATGGTTGGCACCGGATCGCCTCTTGGACCGCCTCCAGCTCGCTGCTCTCGGCCGGCGTTCGCGTGCTTCCCGCGATGCTGCGCCGTTCTCAGCCCGTTCCTGAATCCTTAATACGACCCTATCCGAAGTCTTCCACGAGGTAAACCGCCGCGAGTGCTGGCTCGTGGCGATAACCGGGCAAGGAAACGAGGGAACCAGGAAACGAGTTTTAAAGGACTGCGCGCGCCGTTCGCCGCGTCCGGCACATGCTTTTCCTCGCCGCGGACAGATTAAACAGTGTCCGGACTGATCGAGCTCCCCGTACGCCCTGTTTCTTTCTTGCTCGAGTGAAACGGAAAGACCGGTCGCCGAAGCGTCCGAACTGTTCGCAATCCGTGATACTAGTTTCCGATATTGAATATCTCGCGTGTCACCGGTCATCGGCGAACCTTCCCGATGTCGTTACCTTTTTATCGACATCGTTTTCACCGGTGTCGAAAACCGACCGTAACCATCATCCAATTTTGATAGCTCTCATTTTGTCTACATACGAAAACTGTAGATGTAATTGATCTTTTATTTGACGCTATTTCCGGCGAAGGGGTCAAGACACACGTTATAAAATTTTAATTTTTAATTAGTTAATAATAATTGATATTAATATTATTTGTATTAATAATAATTGATACTTATATTAATTGTATTAATAATAATTAATATTAATATTAATTGTGTTGACAATAATTAATATTAATATTAATTGCATTGGCAATTATTAATTTTAATATTAATTGTATTTGCAATAATTAATATTAATATTAATTGCATTGGCAATTATTAATATTAATATTAATTGTATTTGCAATAATTAATATTAATATTATTATATATTGTGTTAATAATATTTAATATCAATATTAATTGTGTTAATAATAATAAATATTAATATTAATTGTGTTAATGATGATTAATATCAATATTAATTGTGTTAATGATGATTAATATCAATATTAATTGTGTTAATGATGATTAATATCAATATTAATTGTGTTAATGATGATTAATATCAATATTAATTGTGTTAGTGATAATTAATATCAATATTAATTGTGTTAATAATAATTAATATCAATATTAATTGTGTTAATAATAATTAATATCAATATTAATTGTGTTAATAATAATTAATATTAATATTAATTACTTAAAAAAATGATAAATTAATTTTTAATTAATAATCATAACATAGTATTCAATTTCTCCTACAAAGATTATAAAAATATAATTTGGCAAAAATAGATGTATACAAAAGATTATTAGAAACAGCGTTAAAATTATTAGAATATTGTTGACCGGCAATTTTGTAACGTCTGAGCGCAAAAACACGAGTTAACTCTTTTGGGGCACAGGATTTCAGGAAATAAAATAAACCCATATTGCACAGAAATTTTATTGCGTTTCAAATTAAACAGAATTGGTACACTTTTATTAACAAAGGAATCACATGATATAAAAAATAATAATAATTCAATTCAATTTGTTGTTGTAGAGTCGGACTCAAATATTTCGCGGTGGGTTTAAAAATGTCCCACCATGCATTACCGTGTATCAAAGGGATGAGATATATTTAATCCCGTCGTGCCCCAAAGAATTAACTCGTAATCCGGTCAATAATGTGTTAACAATGATATCGACTGTCCAGCGTTACTTAAATTATTTGGCTCTGCTGTCGCTGTTCGTACTACACGCTCACTTGCATGATTTGCAACAGCTAAATTTAAAACCTCAGGTTCAATGATTCCGTCACCAGAATCTGTACCTACGCTAACGCAATCACCGATGAAATCGGCGTGTTTTCCATGGCAATATCTACAACTGTCAAACAACATTACGTAACATGCCGAGGGTTGGCTTGCAACCTCACTTGCATGACACGCGTAGCGTGCGTTCTGCGTTCCTTCAACCCTTAACTGCTATCGCCGGTCTGCGAGACCCGCTACGAATTACTTATTCATTTTTAATCATAATTGTAAGAAATATTGTAAAAAGGGGAACGTTTTTAACACGCCGGCTTTTACTCGATATGCAAAGCAAGAACAATTATAACGCAATGTCAACAATAACGCAATAGGCATCATCGAAAATTATTGAGCGGACTGTAAGGGTTAAATTTCTTAAGAGTTAAATTTCTTAACACGTTGACTGCCGCGTCACACGTATTCGGGTGACAGCAAAAGTTCTCATCAGGCCACGTCACCCGTAATTCGGGTGACGCTGATTTGACTACTTACAAAGGATTTCCGAAAATATTTCGACAAATATTCTACAGGAGGTAATGAGACTATCGAATTCTTATAAAAATGGTTTATTAAAAAAATTATTCGCAGTGTATAACATTAAAACGTTCTCTGCAAAGTTGAGGTTGATCAGGACAGCTTGGACAAAAAGTTGTTTGTTTTCTCAGATATGCTCGTGCCTCTGATCGGTCCATTTCGTATCTTTTATTTGAACTGTAGCTTCCTCGGTATCATCAACATTTCTTTCTTCTTCCATGACCAATTCTCGTAAAATCTCGTCAATAGTATCTTCATAACATTCATTATCTCTAAGATTATATTTATCAGTATCCGAATCAGAATCTGGCGATGTAATTTTATTTATGCTTCTCCTTCCGGGCAATCCCCCCGATCTCTTTTCATTATTGAACAAAAATAAGGGCAGAGATTTTAAGTTATACCATTCGGTACTCGGCAAAGATTCCAACTGTTCATGCAGGAACAGAAACAGGTATGAATTAACAGCGCACGCTTCCTATAGCGGCACGGATGGCCTGTAGGAGATTTTGTTGTAAATACGCGTGGCAGTCAACGTGTTAACCCCTTAATGCACAATTTAAAAAAAAAACCGACCAAAAAAAATCAATTTTTTTTATCTAAGAAAATACATATTTGGACCTTAATTTCAATAAATATGTAAAAAAATGCAAAAATTACTAAAAATTCAATAAAAATAGTGGATAAATAATTATAGTGAATATTGAATCGCATTGCAGATCGAATTTTGTACCCATCGTACTGTTTTTCAATTACCAGTTACTATTTTGAAGGGGAAGGAGGAGACGAAAAAAAAACTGAAAAATATTTAATTTTACCTAAATTTGTAATAATATAATAATAATAATATTTATTAGCTGAAAAATATATAATAAACTAAAACTATTCAAAATTTTCTTTTGTATAGTAAATTTCAAAACAAGGTGCAGAGCACATAGCCCAACATTCCTTATTTCAACATTAGAAAACATACCTTTTATACACTAAAAATCCAATTTACTCTCTATAAAAATACACCATAAAACAAAAACGTTTTTATATGTTGACACTAATAATATTTGTAAAAAATAAAAAACAATTGTCTTTGAAGAAATTCACTTTGATAACGTCTACTTTACTTCACGACTTGCTCACGAATAATACACTAAATGTTCATAAGTGCCATCCTAAAAGTGCATATTTTATTGCTGAATAAGCAAAAAATAGAAAGAGATCGGAGATAACTGGAGAGTAATAAATAAATTAGTCATAACAAAACTCACAAAAGTGCCAACGCTAATTAGATACGCAATAATGGATATAGATAGATAGAAACAATTATCAGGTCAGAGATGCTTATAAGTGTCACCCTAAAAGGCCATATTTTATAATCCCAAATAAACAAACTTTACAGCTTACAATACAGAATTACACGATGAATATCAATAAATTGAATGTTTTCCTTGGTTTTTATTAAGTTATTTTTACTGCCCGGATATATTCGAATCTGAACATTTTAGCGACATAAGTTGCGACGCCGACCGTATATATACGGGTCTGCACATTTTGGCCGGTTTTGCACGCCCGTGTTAATACGTTTCTGCGCGTTAAGGGGTTAAGGGTTCAATTTCTTAAGGGTCAAATTTCTTCACCTTCTGCATGTTAAATTGAGCTAAGACCCGATGTTTCGATACCTAGATGAAGCACAAAGAATACAAATAATTTCCAACGATCCAACGATGGGGCGAGGCTTTCCGAAAGTATCCGAGGGGTGCCTGCCCGACGAGGATCGCGAAGAGGCCGCAAGTCATCCGGGTGATTCGCGGAGTGACTTTCAAGTCGAAATAAGCGAAGTGTCGCGAGTCGGCCATGCCCGCGAGGGCCGATTCGCGATGCGTTTGCGTACGTACGCGTGTTCGTGTTTATTCGGCACAGCACGGCGTGCCGGCGTGTGGCATAGGTGGTAGCTTCGTTCTATCGACCGAACCAGCAAGCTCGTCCCGTGACCTGACCTCGGCTGAACTCTCCATTCCGCTCTGCCTCGCTCTAACACAATCGCCAACCGCGTAAACCCCTCCTCTGCTGCCCCTGCTACTACCGTTCCTCCTGTTCCGACTGCTCAAACTTGCTTCACCTCCTTCTTCTCTCTCTCCTCGGATCTCTATTATTCCATCTACCCAACCCTCGGTCTCCCCAGTTCTTGAGCTAGGACACCACCCCAAGGCGGTAAGAAATAGCTTTAAGTTTGGGAATTTTGTTTGCAGGCGCGGTAAATTCTCCCCAATTCACGCTCAGATTGAACACAAAAACTAGACAATTTGGGAAGAGGAGATGCGGATTATTCGAGACCTGCGGTTCGTTTTTATAGTTATATATACACATATAGTTTATTTGAAATTATATATAGTTGTTTATAGTTGTTTATAGTTGTTTATAGTTGTTTATAGTTATTTATAGTTATATGTATAGTTATTTATAGTTGTATATATAGTTATTTATAGTTATACAGGGTGTTCCACAATTATTTTAACAGCCGAAAATGAGGGGTAGCTGAGGTCATTTGAAGTAACTTTTTCCTTTGCGAAAATGCAATCTGCCACTTTGTTTACGAGTTATTGACGGAAAACACTGACCAATGAGAGGTGACTGCGCGAAGTTCGAGAGCCCGCAGCACGAGGCTTTGACAGATGGTCGGGACGGACTCGAGCCGCGTTCGAAGTATTGAACAAATCATGAAGCGAGAACTTTCCGGATTTTTTTTTACTACCTAACAGTGATATTTTTTAAGAAAAACGCTGTTCACCTTTACCTTAGAACGTCTGAAGAATATTTACTAATTTTTCGGACCCGAAATAGTAAGTAATTTAAGCGTGACGACCGTTTTAATTTTCTAGTGTGCATGACACCTTGTGTGTAACATATGGAATTTTTAAGCAAGGTGTACAGTGAATATGTTGACCTTGATATAACCTTGATATAACCTTGATATAACCTTGACATAACTTTGATATAACCTTAACATATGAAATTTTTAAGCAACGTGTTCAAGTTCAACGAATGATTCGCAAAGCTAATTTAATAAATAATAATCGTGTTAAAGGACGTAAGGGATATGTTTATTAGAGAAATATGAAGATTATTATCAATAACCTTGACATAACCTTGACATAACCTTGATATGACCTTGATATGTCAAGGTTATGTAAAGGTCCGAAAAAATTAGTAAATATTCTTCAGACGTTCTAAAGTAAAGGTGAATAGCGTTTTTCTTAAAAATATCACTGTTACGTAGTAACAAAAAAATCCGGAAAGTTCTCGCTTCGTGATTTGTTCAATACTTCGAACGCGGCTCGAGTCCGTCCCGACCATCTGTCAAAGCCTCGTGCTGCGGGCTCTCGAACTTCGCGCAGTCACCTCTCATTGGTCAGTGTTTTCCGTTAATAACTCGTAAACAAAGCCGCAGATCGCGTTTTCGCAAAGGAAAAAGTTACTTCAAATGACCTCAGCTACCCCTCATTTTCGGCTGTTAAAATAATTGTGGAACACCCTGTATATTTAGTTATATATAGTTTACTGTAATTACTAAACGAAAGATATAGTCTTTCTGAGAGGACATAGATATAAATTTCAGCTTCGATTTCTAATTGTTTACCAGTAAAAATCGTGGAAAATGCCAAAGTTATTCGTTGCTTCCGAAACCTCGCTTATCGAATGAATCGCTTAATAATTTAGAGCAGGCCCCGGTACGAAGATGTTTACAGAAAAGTGAATTCACGAAGACGCGTCAAAAGGAAGATCAATCGGGAAACAGGATAGAAAGTTTTCGCTGGACAACCGGTGGCCCAGGGCGGACGTAAAGGCTCGCGGAGAGGAGGCTCGTTGTTCCCCGTTCGATATTCGGTGTCGTGACACTCGTGATACGACCGCGCCCGCGATCCGGATGCATTCGAAGCGGACTCGTTCGCGTTGCTCCGGGCACCAACAATGCATAATAACGCTGAAACGAGAGCGCACGGATTCTGGCTCCGGCGTTGCCCGCAAATAAGCCGGAGACAGAACCGGACTGGTAGTTCGACCGGAACCGATCCAAGGACCGGAAGAATACGTGAAATGGAAAACGGAGAAAGTTAGCGGTCGGCCGAAAGCGATCGTAAATTTCGTCGAAAGGACTGCTCGATCGAACGAACTCCGATTTCGAGAAACAGCGCACGCGAGAGAGAGCGAGAGAGAGAGAGAGAGAGAGCGAGAGGGAACGAGAGAGAGAGAGAGAGAGAGAGAGAGCGAGAGGGAACGAGAGAGAGAGAGAGAGAGAGAGAGAGAGAGAGAGAGAGAGTGTTGGAAATTGGGCAGCAAAATAAAACACTGTGGAATAATTTTCAATGTAATTATGACCAAACTCCAGTTTTTGTTTGTTTGTGACAAATTTGTGTACACGCAATTTAAAATAGTAAAAACATTAAAAGGATTTCAAGATGTTAATGTATTATTTTCAATCTATTAAAGAGTGATTAAAGGAAGAACGAACGGCGATTTGCTTTTTATATCTTTCAATTAGCTCTGATAATTTTTATTTCGAGCGCGAATTAGGGAGAAATTACTATATTCGTATCTCCTAAATTGTCTATTTCTGTTTCCAAGCTGAGCGTCAATTAGGGAGAATTTACTGTACTTCGTATAACAAAATTAGTGCCTGTTTTTTTTTATTATTAAAGTTAGTGCCTCTGAGCCTGTTGCGGTTGAGAATAATATAAAAATAAACGTATATAAAATAAAATATATAGAAAATATATAGAAATATAAAAAATATAAAATATAAAAATTTATAGAAATATAAAAAATATAAAATATAGAAAATATATAGTAATATAAAAAATATAAAATATAAAAATATATAGAAGTATAAAAGATATAAAGTATAAAAATATATAGAAATATAAAAAATATAAAATATAAAAATTTATAGAAATATAAAAGATATAAAATATAAAAATATATAGAAATATAAAAAATATAAAATATAAAAATTTATAGAAATATAAAAGATATAAAATATAAAAATATATAGAAATATAAAAAATATAAAATATAAAAATATATAGAAGTATAAAAAATATAAAATATAAAAATATATAGAAGTATAAAAAATATAAAATATAAGAAAAGTATATAAAATTGTACAAAATATTAAATTATTATTTATTAAAATTGTACTTCAATATTATGAAATTCCTGAAATTTCTTCTGCGGCAAAGTGATAAGAATACAACGAAGTAATACATAAGATAATTCTTGCATTACTTATCAGGTAAATCCACCGGAGGGAGGGAGAGAGAATGAAACGGGTACCGCCGTTTCTGCTTGCCGGTAATAATGCCAGGCGAGATCGTTTCGACACACCGATGTACTTAACGAGACACTGCCAATTCGATTCGAACGTTGCTCGCCAATCGCGCCGCTATAATTTAGAACAGACTTGGAAGTTGAGCCGATCTTGCTACCCCTTCACTCGGTCTATTTGCACACTTTCGGCGAGGTATGCGTCCGGCTCGCACGCGACCGCGACTAGTCGCAAGATCCTGCGAACCGGTCAACCGGTGGTCGGCCAGATATCGGGACGATCGAGGATCGAATTGAGAAATATTCATATTGTATCGGGAAATCGTTAAGACGTTGGCTGCCGCGCGAATTTTACGCGACTTGCCCAAGGCGCCAACATGAATTTTTCATTATGCGATGCACATTATGTTGAAGTATTATTTACAGCAGATAAGTTTAGCTGTATAAACTTGTTTTATGCACTTTTCGTGGCGCATTGTCATAAATTACAATTATTATAATATTGTTACGGCGACTTGTCCAAATCAAGTCGCTGTAATGTGAAACTGCCCTGTTGTGAGCAACTCCTTAAAGAAAAATAGAAGAGAGGGGTTGCCACGGAGGTGTTTTATCAACGGACAATCGAAGAGTCGGGACCGTCGAGCGATCAACACCATCTAATTCAAAGATCTCTAACATAATTTAATTTAGTTGTATTATAGTTCGTGTTCTCTATTGTTAATAAAATTCAAAGATCTCTAACATAATTTAATTTAGTTGTATTATAGTTCGTGTTCTCTATTGTTAATAAAATTCAAAGATCTCTAACATAATTTAATTTAGTTGCATTATAGTTCGTGTTCTCTATTGTTAATAAAATTCAAAGATCTCTAACATAATTTAATTTAGTTGTATTATAGTTCGTGTTCTCTATTGTTAATAAAATTCAAAGATCTCTAACATAATTTAATTTAGTTGTATTATAGTTCGTGTTCTCTATTGTTAATAAAATGCCGCGACGCGGGAGAAGTGTAATAATTCGTAACAATATTATATTATTGATAAATTTATGCGTATCTATGTTTACCCTAATTATGTATTTGAACTATTCGTCGCGTCGCCGGTCACCGGTGACCCCCACGGCAGCCAACGTGTTAATAATCAATATCTCGTACCGATAATGATTACAGCGTTACCTTTCCGAAGATTCAACCTGTTCACCCTCGGGGATAGTCGTACCGTTTCGGATCACCTAGCTTTCCACGCAAAATCGTAGAAGGAGAATTTTCCTGTTTCAGACGCGCAGCCTCAATCAATCTGAACATTCCATCCAGCCGATACAGGTATATCGGACTTTCTTGTAGATCTCAGTTTATCTATACACGAGCCACTGGCTTAAGTGGTCGTTAGGTTAAGTACTGTGTTTAAATGCGAACCGTTTCTGCAACACCGTTCATATTTTTAACAATTCAATTTCAACCTTTCGAACAATCTCCTATCGCCGCTTTACGCAACTCTCATCCTTAATGTCCCTCTTCGCCTGTTAGAGTGTATCATTATTTATTATTATTACTGTCGTTATTATTTTTTTTTATTGTTATTATCGATTTCAGTTCTTTGTTCCTCTTTCTTAGTGCCATTTAATTTACATACATTGTCATCATGATTTTCAATGTATATATCTTTCTTCCTTTCTATTGTTTGTAAATCTTTTTAAACTTTCTGCCATAAATGCATTTTCTCTCCGTGTTCAAATATAATCTAATAAATATAATAATATAATAATAATAATAATATATTAATTATATTAATAATATTATTATATAATATTAATTATAATAATAATAATAATAATATATTAATTATATTATTATATAATATTAATAATAATAATATATAATATATTAATTATATTATTATATAATATTAATAATAATAATAATATAATATATAATATATTAATTATATTAATAATAATATATAATAATATATTATTATTATATTATTATATTTATTAGATTATATTTGAACACGGAGAGAAAATAAATTTATTGCAGAAAGTTTAAAAATATATATATATAAATATAATAAATATAATATATAATATATAATAAAACAGACTGGGCAGTTTAGCTAATAAATATTTTATGAAGGTTGACTTTTTCACTGGCGGAACGGCCTCATTCAAAGCGTACTTAATTAAGTTGTTAATGTCTGCCTAGGTCCGACTGGTTCCGTTTCTGCATGTACTTTTCGTTTTTTTTCTCATCGTATACTAGTTCTTTTAGCATCCTGTTCGATAACAGTCTCGTTCGTTTCCTGCGCGTACACCTGAAAATTCTCCCGAGTTCACGTACGCGCGTTCGTTTGGTTTTCGCGAGCCCGCGAGGAGCTCTTCCGACACGGTGTTCCCTTTTTTTTCATTTTAAATTTGCTTTCACCGTTGTCGGAATGCGAGTCGATCGTCGATTGTGCAAACGAGAGAGAAATCCTCGGATTAGAGGCGATCCGACCCCGGGACTCGATGCCACCGTCGACCGGCGAGACAGTTCGCGCGATAATCGATCGCCGCTACGCAGCCTTGAACGCGAATTCGGAAATCGTCCATTATGATTCGAGAGTCATTGCCGGCGACTTTGATTCATCCTTAACCCCGTTTCCCCGGACGACAGAAATTCTCGGCTAATTTCTGGATGAAATCGTAATTAACGGACTAACCTTAACACTGTTTGCTCTCTCTCTCTCTCTCTCTCTCTCTCTCTCTCTCTCTCTTTCTCTCTCCCGCGCGTTCTAACACGATTTAAGGCCATTCCCCGTACCTCAGCGTGTTGCGCTACAAAATTATACGTAACTTCGTGTTCCGAAATTTTAGTCTCCCGCCGACAAAGTTGCAAAAATCCTCGCATATTTTTCGAAGATGGAAAATTCTGTATACATCATGATACTGTTTATAGAAGATATAAATAGACTAAGGGAATTGTGTATCGAAAATAATCTGTTAACAAACCTCGAGAAGTGCAATATTTGTAGGTTTACAGAATTAAAAGCAACAGAGATTGCGCGTGATTTAGGGATCAATTTCTCAACAAATCTGGCATTCGAGAACCGTGTCGAAAACATTACAGGCTCCGGTTCTTATAAACAGAGTCGCTAAATATTTTAAAAATACCAGTGCAATATTAATAAATAATAATAATATTATATGTATTATTATTATATATTATATATATATATAATAATATTATATATTATAATAAAAAATAATATTATTATTATATATTATATATTATAATAAAAAATAATATTATTATTATATATTATATATTATAATAAAAAATAATATTAATAAAATATCAGTGTTATCAGACTCAAATGTTGAAGGAAGTTGTATATCAAAAATAATCTGTTAACAAACCTCGAGAAGTGCAATATTTGTAGGTTTACAGAATTAAAAGCAACAGAGATTGCGCGTGATTTAGGGATCAATTTCTCAACAAATCTGGCATTCGAGAACCGTGTCGAAAACATTACAGGCTCCGGTTCTTATAAACAGAGTCGCTAAATATTTTAAAAATACCAGTGCAATATTATCGAACTCAAATATTGAAGGAAGTTCAACATAAATTTTTTCGTATAATTTCCCGATATATGAAAATTAGAATGAGCATATGATTACTTCTGTCATTCGATCAAAATTTAGTACCGTTCTGAAAGGTAGACGCATCAAATTTGATTCACATTTTGCTTATAAATTACTTAATCTCTCCAAAACTTCTCTCTCATTTTAGACCAATCGTTCCTAGATCAATCAGTACAGTAAATTCTCCCTAAATGACCCTGAGTTCGTACACAAAAATGGACAATTTGGGAAGCGAAGGCTCGAATAATAGTATCTCGTCTTCTCAAATTGTTCAATTTCGTTTCCAAGCTGAGGATCAATTAGGGAGAATTTACCCTGCTCCGTCAGAAGTTCCACTGTGCAGCACGTCGAACTCCACAAATAGGATTATAATAATTACAAGTTATATGGGATCAATTTCTCAACAAATGTGCCATTCGAGAACCATGTCGAAAACATTACAGGCTCCGGTTCTTATAAACAGAGTCGCTAAATATTTTAAAAATACCAATGCAATGTTATCAGACTCAAATGTTGAAAGAAGTTGTGTACCAAAAATAATCTGTTAATAAACCTCGAGATGTGCAATATTTTTAGGTTTACAGAATTAAAAGCAACAGAGATTGTGCGTGATTTAGGGATCAATTTATATAATTAATATTGCACTTCTTATAAACAGAATTAAAAGGAACAGAGATTGCGCGAGATTTAGGGATCAATTTCTCCACAAATCTGCCATTCGAGAACCATGTCGAAAACATTACAGGCTCCGGTTCTTATAAACAGAGTCGCTAAATATTTTAAAAATGCCAGTGCAATATTATCAGATTATTATTTATTTATTTTATTAATATTGCACTTCTCGAGGTTTATTAACAGATTATTTTTGATACACAACTTCCTTCAACATTTGAGTCTGATAATATTGCACTGGTATCTTTAAAAATATTTAGCGACTCTGTTTATAAGAACCGGAGCTTATAATGTTTTCAACATTATTAACTAAATTATTATAATTACAAGTTCTGTAAATCTTTAGAATCCTTCCGACATTATCCATGACAGTACACAAAATATAATATACATTCATTTGCCAAATGAAATGAAAGGAGAACGAGAACTTCGTAAATAAAACTATATCATTATTGTTAAAGGTATCAACGGCAAACGATACGTTGGGAGGGTTGTGAAGGTAAGTGGAGGTAAGTGGAAATAAGTGGAGGTAGATGGGTGGTGGCGAGGGTGGTGAAGGGAGACGCGGGGAGGTGGCGGCAGGATTTCTGGGGCGAATTTTTTCCTCCGGGCTTAGCGACGCTCAGCCTTCGGTAGCTCCGAACCTTGGGACACTTTCATGCCGAGCCTACGATCAATTCCATCGATTATCGACACACCGAGGTTAAGGTTAGCCCCGCCGCGCCTCGTCGTTTGAACGGGATTGCGGCGTGACCGCGCGGCCGCGCGCAGAAACGGCTCCTCTCCTCGCTCGCAATCAGCGGGTTTCGTCGCTCGTTGCTCGTAGCGGCTCGTGGCCCGTATCGATTTTCGGCTCGATACGCGCGAGGACTGATCCAGTGCCAACAGACTTCAACTTTCGAGCAGCGAAACGGTAAAAGAATTTCCCGTCGGAAAAGCACAGCGTTCGCCGGAAATTTCTCGTTTCCAACCCCGTACTCGGCAAAATCAACCCCCGCCGCGCCGTTTGCCCGGACATACAGTCAATTTTCCCTGATCGACACTCAGTTTAGAAATTGGAGGAGAATTCACTGCATTAGGGAAGCTGAATTCTTGCGCGCCGATACGTAGCCTGAGTTATGTATCTATTTTTGTTCCGGATCGCACCGTACGCTCTATGGTTACCATAATTCTGCGACTATAAGGAGAAACGCTCCTCAAACGTTTCCACAATTTTAACACGTTCCCTGCCGCGTGGGGCGTATACGCCCCACGCTGAACTTTCCGTTCAAGCCATTTGGTATTATCATTGTAAAATGAAGAATTTTTTAAAAATTCATTATGCAGTCAATTATGGACATCTTAATACTATTGCTGATGCCCTCATTTAATCGTGGGGCGTATACGCCCCACGCGGCGTGATGGGCAATTTTTCTTTACTGTAACTTGTTTTAACTGCATTTCTCTTATTCCGATCAGTCATTTATTCGCGTGTCGTTGACACAATACTTACTGCTTCACTGAAGCTGGGATTGATTTATAGTTCTATAGTACTGTAAAAGTTGTAACATTCTGCGATAGTTGTGTGGATAAACCACACTTATGTTTGCCATGTTTTAACAAAGTTCATCGTAACATCCCTTTGTAATCGCATACAAACTTGAATTTAACTAAAATGTTATATTTTAAACTAATATAGGCATGATAAAAAAAATTATATGTGAGGATGCAACTCGCTTGGCATAATAATGATCAGCCAGGTATTTGTTAAAGTAATTCCTAGAAAAATAAATTTATTGGTTTGCTGTGTTATGCATGTTAAACTATACAACCTTTCCTTAATAATTATGATTTTTGCACTATTTTAATTATTGTAAAGCATACGCCAGAAACAAAATAATACAAATGTAAAGCGTGGGGCGCATACGCCCCACGCGGCTTGAACGGGAAGTCTTCAAAAAACGGTCTGGCAGGGAACGTGTTAAACAATTTAAGCTGGCATTTGTCAGGAGAAACATCGTGAAATTCAATCTGGGACGATCGCCGATTATTTTTCAACGGGCGGGCCGCAGGTAAACCGCGGATGGGCCGCATGCGGTCCGTAGACCATGGATTGCTCGTCACTGATGCTCATTAGTAGATTGAGGATCTTTATGGAAATTGTTGTTCCCATACGTCATTTTACAAAAATCAGAATTAAAGAAAAGCTTCCTTGGTCAACTAAAAGAAGAGAAAATGAAGATGCTATTAGATCATGTTATTATAAACGTTTTCTAGCACTTCAAAAATCTGCCATGAAAATATCACAAATGCATAAAGATCCGCAGTCTACTCATTACCAATCAATACAACATAATTAATCATAATATAATTGACATAATCCTTTCATCATACTGTCGTCATCGTGATCTATACAGTACATCGCTCAATTCTCCTATATTCTGTCCTTACCCACCCCATCCCCCTCCTTTCTTTTCCTCTATTTTTTTCTATTTATCGATATTTCCTTACATTTATCCTTATTTCCTCTATTATTTGCTATTATATATGCTTTGTATTTTATATTACTGTTTTTACATTAATATCGTTCATATTTTTCACTCACTTATTATTATTATTATTATTATTATTATTCTCGTTTCTTCTACAGTATGTCCCAAAAATGTCTCACAATCCGGAAAGAGGTGATTCCTGAGGTCATTCGAAGTAATTTTTTCCTTTATAAAAATTTTCTCCGAGGCATCGTTTACGAGTTATTAACGAAAAAACAGTGACCAATAAGAGACAAGCTCGGCTGGCGTGAAGCGGCCCAGCCAACGTGCGCACGAAACTCACGGTCCGCTCATTGACTCGGCCGTCTCGCGCCAGCTGATCTCGCCTCTCATTGGTCACTGTTTTTCGTTAATAACTCGTAAACGAAGCCGCGGATTGCATTTTCGCTAAGGAAAAAGTTGCTTCAAATCACCTCAGGAATCCCCTATTTTTAGACTGCGAGACATTTTTGGGACACCCTGTAAATTCTTCTAACTCATTTATAATTATCCACGTGCTCTTATTTTTATATCGTCTGTTACAAAATATTGCCCCGTATACAATGTATGCATATAGATTATTATCGTTATTATCATAAAATTGTCAGCGTCTCAAAACTGCCTCACTGATTTCACACAGGGGACATTTCTTTTTTTATCGTTCCCGAAACCACCGCGACAAAAATGAAACAATACTGTTTCATGCCACTGAATTTCATGTCACTGCCACTGAAACAAAAATGTTTCAACCGAGCTAGTTTTGAGGTCCAAAAATGTTTCAATGCTTGTCGCGCCGTCCGGATCGGTAAGCATTTTTTTTCTCCTCGTCGCTGGTTCGTCTCGATCGATGTCGCGAAACGATCGATGATCGAACAGGAAACATCGGAGGTCACGCGTTGGGGTTAGGTCTCCTCGTGGGCTTGGCTCTCCATTTCCCCCTCTCTCTCTCTCTCTCTCTTTCTCTCTCTCTTTTTCCTTTGTTCTCGTTCTCGTACTCGTGCGCGTTCTCTCGCTCCTTTTCGTCTCCGGTCTCCCTTTCCGTCGCACCGTACAGAACGGAGCAGTGAGAGGTGCCACGGCACAGGACGTCCTCGAGTTCTCGTTTTACGCGTCCTAGACGGCCTCACCGTCGAAAATAACCATTTCGACGGCCGCTGCGGGTGTATATCCACGGTTTATCCGTGTCCATTGTGCTCCCCTGTCCGATCGGGAACTTCAGAGACCCCGGAAACGACGCCTCGCATCGACCATTAGCACTCCTCGCGGTTGCAATCGTTGCAATTCGCTGTTTTCGGAAAGCTGCCGCGGACCCGAAAGGGCGAGTATTCGGCTGTGCAAACGTAGATCCGCGGGTCCTCGGAGATATCGACGATCCTTGCTCGCTCCTGATCCAATTGTCTGTCAAAGCTGTCCCTTATAGCTCCTCGGATCGAACATTCGACAGCGCCGCGGAGGTCCGTTTCCGTTGCTCGCGGAATGGAAAGTTCTTAGAAAGTGACGCGGTGTCTCTTGTTCACCGTGGAACAGAGCGAACAGGGAGGACAGTGCAAACAGAAAGAACCGACGCACCACGTGTCCGAGCTGTCTTAACATGGACGCAAGGATGACAAGGTTCCGGGGACGCGATCGTCTTGACTAGGTGCACCAGAGTTGGACGAAATTCATTCATTTGTTGTTCGATTGTCGAATAGGGAATAAGAATAAGATCTTTACTCGTTATTAATTATTCGCGAATGACGAATAACTGCATTTACTCGAGTAAAAATAAAATTAGAACGCGTTACTCGCGAACAATGTACAGTCACGAATAAGGTGATAATAAATTCTTCACGAAATAATTATTCGCGAATAAAATTGTTCGATTATATTGGGTTGGCAGGAAAGTAATTTCGGTATTTCAATGTGAAATAAAACTCAATTTTTTCTAGAAGAAGAATGAACTTTAATCAGTCAAATATTCTCTATTCTGTACGATGACCTTTTGCCATCTTTCTGGTAACTTCATGATTTCGCGCTGATAAAACTTCTGCTCCTTATCAGTGAAAAACTCAATCAAGTGCGATTCGAGGTTATCGTTATTATTGAAATTTTTACCACTTAAAAAGTTTCGTAAACTTCGAAATAAATGATAATCCGATGGTGCAAGGTCGGGGCTATATGGAGGATGCGACATCACTTTCCAACCGAGCTCCAATAATTTTGTACGTGTTGCTAAAGATGTGCGAGGCCTCGCATCGACGCGGTGGAATACGATTCTTCTGCGATTTGCCAATTCTGACCTTTTCACTTCGATTGCTTCCTCCAATTTCATAAGTTGCTGGCAGTAAACATCTGAGTTGATCGTTTGGTTGCTTGGAAGCAGCTCAAAATACACAACACCTTTATAGTCCCATCAAATCGACAGCATGATCTTTTTCTGACGCAATTCAGCTTTCGATATGGTTTGTGCTGGTTCATCGCGCTTGAACCATGACCTTTTACGATTAATGTTATTGTAAACGATCCATTTTTCATCATCAACGATCACTCGTTTCAAAAAAGGGTCGATCGCATTACGTTTAAAATGCGTATCGCAAATACCGATTCGTTGGGTTAAGTGAATTTCTTTCAATTCATGCGGAATCCAAGCATCGAGCTTCTTAACAAGTCCAAGATATTTTATGTGATATTCAATTGTTGTGTACGATGCATATAACCTTTTTGCAATCTCTCGTACAGTTATATGACGATTCGATTCAATTATGGCTTTGATTTTGTCATTATCAACTTCAGAAGGTCGACCAGAACGTTGGTCGTCTTTAGGTGAAAAATCTTCGGAACGAAATTTTTTGAAACAATTCTAACACGTGCGTTCAGTTAAGCAAACGACGCCATAAACTTCGCATATCTCTCTGCGAGCCTCGGCCGCTTTCTTGCCTTTATGAAAATAAGAAAGTAAAATGTGTCGAAAATGTTCATCTTTGCAGTCCATGTTAAAATGGACTGCAAATTGTCAATTGTAAGGAAAACTACACGGAATTTGTTTCTATAGTAACCTAAACGTGTCAACTACCAAAGCTGAAAACAAAAAGATTGCAATCTTAACAAAAGAATGTCAATGCAAATATAACGCTATCTATAGATGCAAACCGAAATTACTTTCTTGCCAACCCAATACTTATTCATTCGAATAATTGTATAGATAAAAAGTTATTCGAATAATGCCGAAGACGAACGTGCACCGTGTTAAAACTTGGTATCACCGACTCGCGTCGCCGATCAAACTCCGCTGTGACAGTAAAGATTCCCCTATTTCTTTGTCCCTCCGACAAATCGTATTTTTCCGGGAAAAACAGTCGATCGGGTAATCGATTTCCAATCTTCTCCGTATCCCGTTCAAAAGATTAGGAAGACTCTGGCATGTTTCGAGAGCCGATAAAACTAGAAAAAGTGGTGTGAAAGTGTGTAATACTCACGCGCCAACATTGCTCGTCCTGATCAGGCGGCAGAGCCTGAACGCAGCTCAAACGCGACACATCTGAAACTGAGAAAACAAAATGGAAGGTTATCGACTGATGATGGACTGATTTGTTTATATCGGCGTGTCGCGGGGCTCGAATAATCGTATATATCTCCTCTTCCCAAATCGTCCATTTCGTTTACAAGCTGAGGGACAATTGGAGAGAATATACTGTACTTTATAACAATTATGAAAACATTTCGATTCTCCATAACTGTTTCAGTCAGAACCAATACACACATAACAGTTTGAAACAATTATTTTCAGAACTTTTTCAATCCCTGGATAAAATGCAAAAATTTTAAATTAAGAAAGATCTTAAACGCAGAAACTCGAGAGGGAGAAGAATACGCATGAAGTCAAGTTTGATTATAATAGCATTATAATAGCATTTACGGCAGTAAATTCGAAGGAAGTGTAAAAATTACAAAAGAAATCTAGTTGATAACAGTATCGGTCAGAGACAATAAGTAAACGGTTTAGGCTATCGAAGAATCCATAATGTGTTCCATGTGATTCAGGTAAAAAGAATTTCAGATAAAAAGAATTTCAGGTAAAAATCTTTAATGACTCCTACCTGAACGAATCTCTATGAATAACACCGAAATAATACAGGCATTTATTAGGTCTACCGGAAAGTTCTGTCCGATAGTGTCACTTCAAGTTTCAATCCATATGCACATGTTGATTTGAGACATATATGACTACCTTTCTTTATCATTGCATTTACACACATGTACTCTCCTAAATAAACTGAAACAAAGATGTCTCATGTCATTATTAAGTGAGACGCGATCGTGGAAACATGGCTACCGATGATAATGCCAGACCACACGCTGTTTTGGCGACTCGTCAGAAAATCGCAGAGCCAGGCTGGGAAATTCTGTCACATCCACCATACTCCCCGGACCTAGCACCCTCCGATTATCACTTGTTTCTCTCTTTGCAAAACTTTTTACAGGAAAAAAAATTCAAAACCGAAGCTGATGTCAACCAAGCACTAGTTGAGTTCTACGCCTCTAAAAATAAATCATTTTTTAAAAATGGCATTCACAAGTTGCCGTCACGCTGGCAAGAAGTCCTAAGTAACGATGGAAAGAATATTCTACAATAAATATTATTAAATGTACGAAAATTGTGTTATATTTCAATTCAAAAACGGACAGAACTTTCCGGTAGTCCTAATATTTAGGTTTTCGGTAATTTATCAAAGGCATTGATATTTCGATATTACAGTAAATTCTCCCTAATTGACGCTCCGATTATACACAAAAGATGCACAATTTGGGAATAGGAGATACGATTATTCGAGCCTTGCGACTCGGTTATTATGGTTACCGATTGTCGACAGCTATGAAATCGAGCCGCGATAATCGTCGAATAACCGTAATGATTAGAGAGAATTTACCGTCTATCGGCTTCGGTGTATATGTTGAAGGTTGTCCCTGCGACATAATATGCGACCCTAATATTAGGGTATCCCATAAGTTCCTTCCGCGCCGCGCTACGAATGACTTTAACTGGCTGTGTTTATATAAACACGAAGGCTTATCTCTTGGCTGTTTAGGGTATCGGTTGCAGTCGTCCCAGAGCTCTTTTAGAGGATATTTCGTTGGTGACAAAGTTCCTTATCAAATTTTTTCTGCGCCGTTCGATATGGATAGCCAATATAAGCATATATATATATATATATATAGGAACTTTGTATATATTTTGTATATATATATATATATATATATATATATATATATAGGAACTTTGTATATATTTTGTATATATATATATATATATATATATATATATATATATATATATATATATATATATATATATATATATATATATACAGTCGGTCACGAAAATATTCGGACATCACTATAATTTTAACTATTATAATCCGTACTTTAGACAAATATTTAAAAAGAACAAAAAGAGGCTTCACGTATGTTACTATGCAGTATGTAGTTAACAAAAACATAAAAAATATTTATTTACGATACGTGGTTATATAAATAATTAATGAAATATAGAAAGAAGGCCTATTTTAACCCTAGAAAGATAACCATATGACAACGTACGTAAAAGATAACCATACGCTTCAGAGGCGCATGCTTTTCTAAGGCGTCAATTTTATACTAACAATGGATATTTATTTAAGTTAATCTAGTCATTTTAAAGGTTTGGCATTATTGTAAAAATAAAATGCATTTATATTATATTTTTTTATGTTTTAAGTAATTTTAAACTTAAATCACTAGACCTCTATGAAAAATTAACAAAAATCAACAGTCTTCGCAGGCGCCTCTGCGACGTAGGTTATCTTTCTCGGGTTAATGTCACGAAAATATTCGGACACTTGCTATACACCGCAAGTTTCCAAGTTCTAGGAAGTAACCGAAACAATGTTTGCAAACACACCATTTATACTATCTACAGAGTGTGTTAGAGATCAAATATTTATGAGTCTTGTTCGAAACATATGCGAAATGGGTCGGAAAAGTATGAATATATCGTTTAATATGCGACAATTAATAATTTTTCATCGGGAAAAGGGGAAATCGATTCGCGAAATTGCTAATTTATTGAACATTAGCAAGAGCACCGTATGGGACATTGTTCAACGTTACAAGAACGAAGATAGAATTGAATCTATCCCTCAAAGCGGACGCAAACCGATCTTAACTGTTCGCGATAAACGCTCTATAATTAGGAAAATCAAATGTGATCCTCGAATAAGTGCTCCAAAATTAGCAACTGAATTAAATGAATGCCGTGGAATATCAGTGCATCCAGAAAACATAAGGAGAGTGTTACGATCGGAGGGCTATAATGGAAGAATCGCTCGAAAGAAGCCGTATATCAACGCAGCGAACAGAATGAAAAGATTGAGATTTGCACAAAACTACATTGCAAAGGACAGTGAATGGTGGGAGGACGTAATTTTCGCGGACGAGTCCAAATTTAATGTTTATGGAAGTGATGGAAGAATTAGAGTCTGGCGAAAGTCGAAGGAAGAATTAAATCCGAAACATTTGCAGCCGACTGTGAAACACGGTGGTGGATCTGTGATGATATGGGGCTGTATTTCGGCCCATGGCGTAGGAGAACTTGTTTTTATCGACGATATCCTCGATAAAAATAGATATTTGCACATTTTGCAAAAAAATTTAAAAAGAGTGCAGAAAATATGGGTCTTAAAAATGGGATAAAGTTTTATCAGGATAACGACCCAAAGCACAAATCGCGAATTGTGCAAGAATTCCTTTTATATACTTGTAAAAATGTCCTCCACCCACCACCGCAATCACCAGATTTGAATCCCATTGAAAATTTATGGGATGAATTGGATCGTAGAATTCGGACAGCACCCATAAACACAAAAGAAGAACTCAAACGACGTCTGCAAGAAGAATGGCTACGTATTGGGCAAGTTTATTTTAAAAAAATAATTTGTAATATGCCAACACGATTGCGACACGTCATAAAGCAGATGGGATATGCAACGAAATATTAATTTATAAAAGTAAGATTTATGTACAATAAAATAAATTTAATTTTCATGGTGTCCGAATATTTTCGTGACATTAAAATAGGCCTTCTTTCTATATTTCATTAATTATTTATATAACCACGTATCGTAAATAAATATTTTTTATGTTTTTGTTAACTACATACTGCATAGTAACATACGTGAAGCCTCTTTTTGTTCTTTTTAAATATTTGTCTAAAGTACGGATTATAATAGTTAAAATTATAGTGGTGTCCGAATATTTTCGTGACCGACTGTATATATTTGCGGTATGTTATGCTTTATTGCTTTAAAAAAAGTGATAGGGCAAAGGACACTGCAAACGAGATTTGTACCGTTTACAGTGATGGTTCTACGACTATTAGGACAGTCCGCAATTGATTTGAGAGATTTAGAGCTGGCAATTTTGATTTGAAAGACGAAGACCGCAGCGGCCGACCAACAACGATGGATGCGGACCTTGTCAAAGATATGCTCGCTGAAAATTCGCGATATAGTGTGCGCGAGATAGCGGATGCCACTAACATACCCGGGACAACGGTACATAAGCATTTAATCAAGATGAGATATGTGAATCGATTCGAAGTTCCACGCCGTCGATAAGTGTTGACACCAGCCTTATGAACCGCGTTTCTACGTGCGATTTGCTTCTCCAACGACGTGGAAGAAATCCTTTCCCAAAGAGACTTGTCACTGGAGACGAGACTTGGATTTTATACCAAAATGTGCATCGAAAACGAACTTGGTCAAAAGGAAATAGTCCCTCAATTGTTGCGAAGTCAGGATTTCATCCGAAGAAAGTTCTTTCGTGCGTTTGGTGGGACTGGAAAGGCGTAGTCTACCACGAGCTCCTTTCTCAAGGTGAAACGATCAATTCGGCTAAATATTGTAATCAACTCGATGAATTGAAAGCCACCATAGCAGAAAAACGGCCAGAATTGGCGAACCGACGCGGCGTCGTTTTTCATCGCGACAACGCAAAGCCGCGTGTTGCGTTGTTCGTAAGACAAAAATGATTGCAGTTCGATTGGAACGTTCTACCTCATCCTCCGTACTCTCCAGACATTGCTCCATCCCGATTATTACTTGTCCTTCTCGTTAAAAAACTCTCTCCGTGAAAAACGGTTTAAATTCGTAAGCGAAATAAAAACGCACCTTGAACAATATTTTGCAAATAAGCCTCAACAATTTTGGAAAGAGGGCATAATGAGGCTTCCTGAGAGATGGAAGAAGGTTATAGAACAGAACGGTTCATATATATCATAATAAATCCATCTTAAACAAAAAATATCGTGTATTCATTTCGCATCAAAAAAAGGGAAGAAACTTATGGGACACCCTAATATTTTAACCCTTTGCACTCGAAGTTTTTTTTGAGTCATATTACCAGCAACTCGAAGCCATTTTAGTGAAAACATCATATTCACATGTAAGTTCATGATATAAGCATTAAAAGAAAAGTCATCGTTGTATGTTATTATTTTTGTAATTGTTTATGGATACAAATGTTAGGATATATAAAAAAAATTATAAAATTATTACATTTTGTAATCTTCCAAAGTGTGATGCCTCTTGAAGCAATTGCCAATATGTAATCTTGGCTTCTCTAGACAGGTATCACAAAAATAATGGGTCTGCCGTCTTTCGCCCGGAATTTTTCTATTCGAACACACTACACAATCTTTCTTGGTTCCAGAATGTATAATATGTAGGTGGTTGTTGAGCCTGGCCTCCGTATTTGGTGTGTAACTGTATTCTCGAGATGCGCTGTTTTGTCGGAAATTTCCAATCAATTGGTCCACCAACAATTTTACAAACTTCACTTCAATATCACTTTCAATTCTCGGTATGTGTCGTCGTACAGCAGGAAATATATCACTATCATTAGAATCGGATTCATGGCTTAGTTCAATATTGTCTGCTTCATCACGGCCAAGAGCGTCTATATTATTTATGTAATGTTCACTATGAACTTCAAATTCTAATTCGTCGCTACTACTTTCAATATCACTATAATTTTCACAAATTTTGCTTTTATTTGCCATATCGGGGATATAAATATGTATTCAAAATATAAAAACAACAGATAAACTAGAATCTGATATACACTCTACTGCTGAATAACACGACTTAACTCACTTGCATCCAAGTGCGGAATGCGGAATGTTGCTCAAACCGCGATTGTGTGCTGTTATCGAGAGCATAACAATCCGCGAGCCGCGACCGTCATTTGTCACCAACAGCGAAACATCCTATAACTAATTTTTACCATTTGTTTTTGTTCTTATGTTAAAAACTGAAAATTATTTGCATTGTCTCCGTAGCGGAGCCCTCGAGTTTGAAGACAAATTTTAAATGGCTCCGCTCCGGAGCCCTCGAGTGCAAAGGGTTAAATTAGGGTATTACATTGTTGTATGATGAGCTGCGTCGCATCTAGCGAGAGAGTGCGACGACTGTCTTCTGTCTGCGTTGCCTTTTTCTTGAGGCTCCAACGGCCAAAAATTTTGTTTTTTAGTTAGTTGCCTGCGGACGAGCGAGGTGTGTAGTTGTGCCTACCGAACTATCACCCTTAACCCCTTAACGTGCACGCTCGAGTTAATTCGAGCGCGCTAAACTGGCCAAACTGTGCACACTCGAGATAATTCGAGCGGCGTTGTACTTTATGTTGCTATAATTTGTCACACTCGAATGCAATCGAGAATTGAAAATAACAATGTGAAAGCAAAAAAAAAACAATCATTTTATTGATATTTATCATTTACATGGGATTGTAAGCTATAACACTTACTTGTTCAAGTATAAAATATATCCTTTTTCTACTTATCACTTATGACTTATCTCTTCCTTGTGAGCCGCTTTCCGACAGCGTGTTCATATTCAGATTCTGATTCGCTCATTTTTCAATATATATTTTACTAAAATATAATGTAAAATAAAATATTATAATAATAATAATAATAACAACAATAATAATAATAATAGTAATATTCTGAAAATTAGAATTGCAATAAAAATTTTGATTATTTTTGTATTTTTGTAATTTTCTTGCCAAGACAACGTCCGAAATTGTGTTTTTTTACATTTAAAAGAATTGATTTCTTTTGGCCGGCCTTTTTCAAAAAAACTGTGCATTAAGGGGTTAATATCGATTAGCTTTATGCGTGTTTTCTTTTCTTTTTTTTCAATAAAAATTAACTCTGTTACAATTATTTGCGTTGCCTGCAAAAATTCAACGGTATAGCTTTGCTGGAACGATACGAAATGATACGTTGGAACGATATGAAACTCGCGTCGGTGTGCTTGTAAGTGTGCTGTAAAGAAGCTCGGATGTTGCTAAAATTTCGCGGCGAACAAAAGAAACCCAGGAAAGCAGGACGCCCTGTGCAATCGTTGTAGCAACTAATTTCCCTTTGTTTCACCGTTTGATGGCCGAGGTATGGGGTCTGAGGCCGAGTCGCGGGGCCGGGTCTAGAGGCCGGGGCCCGGCCAATGGAAAGAAGACCGGCTCTCGTGCGCCGGCTGCTTTCGATTGTCAACCACCGGTGCCCACGGTTGGCGAAGTGAAAATCACGCCGCTAGAGAAGCTGAAGGCAGAAACTTTCAAATCGCCATTCTACCCGGCCGGCGCGCACTTTTCACTGGTCGCTTTTCACTCGGTCGGTGATTCACTTTCCTCCGGTGGGCGTTCGGCGTCCCCAAACGAGTCGAAAAAAAAGAAAGAAAAAAAGAAGAAAAGAAAAGAAACGCGAAAGGAGAGCCCACACCTCGTGAAACCATGGTTTTCCATGGCACCGGCGAACGTATCCGACGCGAATACCGTACGCGAGGCGCCGATCTTTGGCGTTCCCGGCATTCGAATTTCAAATGGAAACTTGCTTTCGCTGCTCGGACCTTCGGCCGGCGCCGAGCGATTCGAAACTCGTAAAAGCTAGAACGCTGCTGCCACGCCGAACGAGGACAGCCGATTCGAACCGATACGAATTTCCGCGTTTCGGGTTCGAAAGAGGGCCGTTCTATCGGGCAAGATCTCTTTTACACGGCGACGATTCGCGCGTGCGATTCGAATGGGAGCGTTCAGACGGCGATGCTCGCGCGATACGGAATCGCGATACTTATTTCGCGTATCGCCGATCGGTCGGTCGCTAATAGATAGTAAAATGCTACTATTTTCTAGCTTCAAATACATCGAACAGCGAATCGCGATTCAGGGATCGCCGTGCGAAAGAGGCTTAATTGTATCAAAGTATAAATGAAAGAGGACACCGAGACATATTCCAGGATCCCGGAGCAAATTTAACCCTTTTAGTGCCGGAGGCCGATACATCGGGCCGCACCTTGTAGCGTTATAAGCAAATAAATACGTTATAAATAGTCTAATAACATTACGAGAGAGAAATTAGCGTCACTGTTTTATTCTCTATTTTGGTTTTTACGAGCCTTTTTCCAAATCCTAGTAAAATCGTAAAATTCGGCCGGTCATCTTCGCATAAGCACCTCTTTTTCGCTCGGCACTAAAAAGGGTTAACACGTACCCTGCCAGACCGTTTTTTGAAGACTTTCCGTTCAAGCCGCGTGGGCGTATGCGCCCCACGCTTTACATTTGTATTATTTTGTTTCTGACGTATGCTTTACAATAATTAAAATAGTGCAAAAATCATAATTATGAAGGAAAGGTAGTATAGTTTAACATGCATAACACAGCAAACCAATAAATTTATTTTTCTAGGAATTACTTTAACAAATACCTGGCTGATCATTATTATGCCAAGCGAGTTGCATCCTCACATATAATTTTTTTTATCATGCCTATATTAGTTTAAAATATAACATTTTAGTTAAATTCAAGTTTGTATGCGATTACAAAGGGATGTTACGATGAACTTTGTTAAAACATGGCAAACATAAGTGTGGTTTATCCACACAACTATCGCAGAATGTTACAACTTTTACAGTACTATAGAACTATAAATCAATCCCAGCTTCAGTGAAGCAGTAAGTATTGTGTCAACGACACGCGAATAAATGACTGATCGGAATAAGAGAAATGCAGTTAAAACAAGTTACAGTAAAGAAAAATTGCCCATCACGCCGCGTGGGGCGTATACGCCCCACGATTAAATGAGGGCATCAGCAATAGTATTAAGATGTCCATAATTGACTGCATAATGAATTTTTAAAAAATTCTTCATTTTACAATGATAATACCAAATGGCTTGAACGGAAAGTTCAGCGTGGGGCGTATACGCCCCACGCGGCAGGGAACGTGTTAAAGGGCGTACGCTGAGAGAAAGAAAGCGAGGCGGAGAGAACGAAGAGAAGATAGGGAGCAAAGGTGACACGATGGTCCCGATGGTGGCTATGGTGGGCTATGGTGGGCCACGGTGGCCAGGAGGGCTCCACAGAAGAGAGACCTGAATACTGCGTGTGGTACCGGATGGCGGGAAGACAGAACAGGGGGGAGGGGAGACGATTTGGACAGCGACGGCCCTGAGCCACTTGCCACAGTAGGTCAGCTCTCTTCACCACACTTCGCCTCGTTTTTCGAGCCTCCATTATACACGCGGTGAGGATCCTCCATCGCTCTTCGACAAACGAGCCCACGAATTCCTTTTTCCGCCCGCACTCTCTTTCCCTACATACGCAGCTGCGTATAAATATAATTGCTCCCGTTCGCGTTATCGTGGCCACGGTAACGGGGTTCGCGCTCTCTGCTCTCCTCTGCACCGCTCTGCTCCGCTCCGCTTCGCTCCGCTCTGCTCTCCTCGGCGCGGATCTTTTCCCTCACTCCGCGAGCTCTCTTTCTCTTGCTCTTTCTCGCAGCACTCGTCGTCGCCCTTTCGCGATCCTTCTTTGAACACCCGTCGACAAGCGATCGAATCGCGACCGTTTCGCATAATTCTCCGACGGGACGGGACGGGACGGCTTTCGAAAGCCGCGCGACGAATCCCCGGTACATATTTCGCCGCGTTTTTATCGGGCCGGACTATCGCGTCGCGCGACCCGAGACCTCTGCACGCTCGCGCTCAATTTCGTGACCGAAATCGCGGGCTTTCCGCGCCCCGTCGTCGAATTAGCTCTCCGTTCCGGACCTCGGAACGAGTTCGAACACACCCACGGTTCCAACGGAGACGCCGGTTCCCGATCGATTTTCAAGCGCCAACGATCGATAACGAGCACTCGAACCTGCCGTTGTGCTCGTTCGATTCTCTACTAGGCTGTGTGACAAGTCCGTTCGCGGACCTCTGACGTCTAGGAGAAAACGAGAGGGAAAATTACGCGAATTCGATGCGACGGTTCGGACGAGTTTTGAGATATGTTCTCGCGGGACTATTCGTATGCAACTTAGCTTAAACGAAAGATGGAAGTGTCTGCTTTAAATTAGGGTAAATTATATCGCGATAGAACGACGAGATCGTGTTGAAAAATTAAAAGGAATCGACATCTGGCGTCATGGTCCTTACGAGATAAAAAAGGGAAAGTTTAAACGAATTTTGAGACATGTTCTAGTGGGACTATTTCTATGCAATTTAGCTTAGATGAAAGCTGAAAGCGTCTACTTTAAAACAGGCTAAATTATGTTGCGATAGAACGAGGAGATCGTGTTCAAAAATTAAAAAGAATCGATATCTGACATCATGGTGCTTATAAGATCTAAAAAGGAAAGTGTAGACGAAGAATTTTGAGACATGTTCTCGCGGGACTATTCCTAAGCAACTTAGCTTAAACGAAAGCTGGAAGTGTCTGCTTTAAATTAGGGTAAATTATATCGCGATAGAACGACGAGATCGTGTTGAAAAATTAAAAAGAATCGATATCTGACATCATGGTGCTTATAAGATCTAAAAGGGAAAGTTTAGACGAATTTTGAGACATGTTCTCGCGGAACTATTCCTAAGCAACTTAGCTTAAACGAAAGCTGGAAGTGTCTACTTTAAAACAGAGTAAATTATATCGCAATAGAACGACGAGATCGTGTTGAAAAATTAAAAGGAATCGACATCTGGCGTCATGGTCCTTACGAGATCAAAAAGGGAAAGTTTAGACGAATTTTGAGACATGTTCTAGTGGGACTATTCCTAAGCAACTTAGCTTAAACGAAAGCTGAAAGCGTCTACTTTAAAACAGGCTAAATTATATTGCGATAGAACGACGAGATCGTGTTCAAAAATTAAAAGGAATCGACATCTGACATCATGGTGCTTACGAGATCTAAAAGAAAAAGTGTAGACGAATTTTGAGACATGTTCTCGTGGGACTATTCCTAAGCAACTTAGCTTAAATGAAAGCTGAAAGCGTCTACTTTAAAACAGAGTAAATTATATCGCAATAGAACGACGAGATCGTGTTGAAAAATTAAAAGGAATCGACATCTGGCGTCATGGTCCTTACGAGATCAAAAAGGGAAAGTTTAGACGAATTTTGAGACATGTTCTAGTGGGACTATTCCTAAGCAACTTAGCTTAAACGAAAACTGAAAGCGTCTACTTTAAAACAGAGTAAATTATATCGCAATAGAACGACGAGATCGTGTTGAAAAATTAAAAGGGATCGACATCGGACATCATGGAACTTACAAGACTTGAAAGGAAAAGTTTAGATGGCCTTTAAGATACGTTCCTGTAAAGCTATTTCTATGCAACTCAGCCTGAATGAAAGCTGGAATTATCTATTTTAAGACAGGGTAGATTAGACTGCAATTGTACAATAATAATAATTCTATAATAATGATAGATTGTATAGAAGTAATAATTGTATAATAATTCGCGTCGACGACTGCGCGACACTATATTTCCTTGCAAGAAAACGCGAACGGACTTGTTACACAATCTAATAGATACGGGCAGCCGGAAGTAACACGGAGTCCTCCGTATCGATAGGGAACGGACGATTCGCGGGCGACCCACGTGCTAGTCGACAGACGCTGCGCTTCGCGAACCGCGTTACGCAACGCGCCTTTTGTCCACGCACGCTGTCCGCTTTGGCACCCTGACACATTGGCAGATTGGTACATTGACACACGGACACGAACGGTTAACGTTCCTCTCCCAAGCACGGTTAACGCGTGTCGATGGCAAATTTAATTGAATTTAATTTGACGTAATTTATTTATACAGATTTCCATCTTTCATTTTAACAAATCATGTTGGCTCGTTGATTCAGAAGATTTGTAATACATTACGGTATGTTTACATTACTTATCAAATATTACATCATTTAACTAGAGATTTTGTATTACATTCTTTAAAACGAAATTAAACATTTCGTTAGAATGGTTTATTTTTAATGAAATAGATTACAAATCGTCTGACCGATCCATACGAGTACGATTTTAACATATTTCGATTACATATAGAAATTATTTAACACTAAACCTACCACGGTCAAAATGACCGATTTTTTATTTTACGATGCTACAAACTTTGGAGACTTCTTCGTGGAAAATGATTGAATAAATTATATTATTGAGAAACAAGTCTCATGATTAAAACTTTTTCAAAATCCAAGTGAATTCTATCTTTTCACTCTGATGAGTCAATGCACGCTAATCATCATTACAGGTCGGTTGGTTTAGTGTTAATATTGACCACTGCAAGCACGCTTCCAAGCATTCAATTCCAAAAGGGACCACGATACTTTGGACATTTTTAATGATCTGGTAAGGAAATGTTACCAAAAATGTTGATCAGTGTTCACTTTTCTTCATATTAGTGTAAATATTGGTATAAATAATTAAAAAAAATTAAATTCTTAATATAATAAATAAAATTATATAATAATATAATAATAAATATAATATAATAATATAATAATGATAATAAGTATAATATAATAATATAATAATAAATATAATATAATAATATAATAATGATAATAAGTATAATATAATAATATAATAATAAATATAATATAATAATATAATAATGATAATAAGTATAATATAATAATATAATAATAAATATAATATAATAATATAATAATGATAATAAGTATAATATGATAATAAGTATAATATAATAATAAATATAATATAATAATTAATTATATATATAAATATAATATAATTCTTAATATAATAATAAAATTCTTCATATTAAAGAAAGCTTCTAAAAAAGTTTCTTTTTCATAGAAAACGCTGATCATCTGAATTTGACGACCTACCATGCTACAGACTTGAACCTTGAAACAACGCTAAAATAATTTCCGCCAGAGAAAGCGAATTCCCAGATCACTGTGCAGCCCCGAAATATTCCCGAAGTACCCCGAAAAGGCTCGTCGAAGGTCCCAGGTGTCGCTCGAATCGAAAAATTTCTCAAAACAGGCCGCAGGAGGGCCTCGAAGCTCTCTCGAGTCCTGCGTCGTGCCGCAGCCTGAAATCCTGGCCGAACGAGTCTGGGGTTAACTGGCTCGTCGTTCGTTCCGAGGCTTGTCTCTTGACCTCGATCTAACGAGTAAAGATTGGCCTCGATCTAACGAAGAAAGTGTATCTCGCGAGGATGGGCGATCCGGCGAGCGATTGTTCGCGCCGCTCGAGGCCGCCGCGGCAGCTCGCCGATCCCCATGGACACGTGGATGGACATCCATCCATGGGACCCATCGGCACACCGCCGGTCGTTCGTTTTCGGCGCCGCGTAGACCGAATATTATCGGCAACGTCGTCGACGGCCGAATGTTAATTTAATCGAGGCGGACGGCGAGGCCTGTAATCGGGACTTATTTATGGGAAACCAGTTTCAGGGATGGCGACGCTCCGACCCCGGCCCCGGCCCGGTCCCATCCACCGGGCCCCCAGCACGTCGATGTTAACTCGATAATGTTAACGAGGACCAATTTCGTTGCAACAACGATAACATCGATGCGACGCGCCGACAACGCGAGGCATCCGGCGATAACTGTAGTCGTCGTCATGTTTTTATCATTTCGTTTCTGCTTCATTTCTTTTCATCCTTTGTCTGTCCGTGTATTTTTTATTTATTTATTTATTTATTTATTTATTTATTCGCGAGCGAAAGAAACCCGTTGGTTAAGAAATACATATGTGGACGATTCAGAAGGCGATCGATGTAAGTCCATTTTTCTTTGAAAATGATTCACGAGGTGCAAACGCGTCGTTATCACAGGATCTTTCGAGCGATGAATCAATGCAATCGATTTCTTCGTAAATAAACAATAGATAGCAGCACTTATATTGACCATGTATTGGAAATGGGTAGATAAATAAAAGTAAAACGCAGTGAATTAAACTTATCCCTTTTAGTTTATTAATTTGATGTACGAGGAATTTATTTATTAATTTGATGTACCGTCTTTACTCTCCTGATTGCTCCAGGAGACTGAAGACTATTCACAAAGACGGAACCAAAAACGTCACCTAAAGACAAAGAGCACTCTGTTCTATATACATATGAAATCATCGTTTATCTAATGGTACTCTGGCGAGACTCTCGGCGTCGTCGATTCGTTTTTGTAACTTATATGCTAGAAGGAAAAACTTCTGAGTATTCAAAAGAGAGAAAATAATCCAATACCATGGAATGACTAAACTAAATAAAAAAGATTAATATAGAAGGGATCAAATAAAACAATTAAATATTGATAATGTTATTAGCCTTGTTATTCTTTCTACAGCTGATTTGCAAAATCCTTATTTATCCTAATTTTAAAGTTGATGGACTTACTCCGAGTGTAACATATCACAGTTACAATCTAACGGGGGATCGGTGTGTTTTTGTAAATATCCGCTTTTTAAGAAAACGTTGGGTGCTGTCAAAACTGACAATAAGATTTTGGTAACAAGTATACGGATTTTTAGGATTTCGCAGAGGAATTCTCTCAAATAAACAAGGTGTCTCAAAATTATGGTATTTCAGAGAAATTAGAGGTTCATGGGGTCATTTGAAGTAACTTTTTCCTCAGCGCGAATGCAATCCGCGGCTTCGTTTACGAGTTATTAAGGAAAAACGCTGACTAATGAGAGTCGAGCTCAGCTTGCAGGAGGCGGCCCAGTCAACGAACGTAATATAATATAAAATATTATAATATCTATATATATTATTATATGAGCCGCTTATTTTGAAAGTGGCCTAACTCCATTTATCTTCAAATCGAGATATTCAAAGTTTTGCGTTTCAATGAATTTAAAAATATACGTGTAGGCTACTAATGAGTCATACTGCTTAAGCGTATCTAAGGATGTTAAATTTAAAGTTCCTGTTAAAATAGTGGCAATTATTAAGTAAATAACGTGCGTTTTCTTATCAAGAATGGAGTTGGGCCACTTTCAAAATTAACAGCCAGATTCATTATAAAATTTGAAGGTGCCCAAGTCCATTCAACATAATTTAAGATGTTTCAAATTGAAAAAAACAATACTGAATTTGTTTTACACATCTTGAAAACACTTCGGAAACATGATTTATGCGATTTAAAACATTTTTTAATTACAGAACATAGAAAATTACAAACATAAATTTATTACAAAACAATTTACTATTCGTCTACATTTTGTGCGTGTGAAAGTGATTTGAAGAAATCATGATGTTCTGGTGGTACGTATCGTAATAGGTCAATATATTTCCGGTTTCAGTGCAATATCTTTTTCCTGAATTCCGTTTAATCTTTCGCACTTTTTGGATGTATGATGCATCAATTTTTTCTCCATTGTTATTCGGATCTTCATTCTCTGAAGACGAATATTGTTCTATAATTCTGTTTCATTTTCGATTTTTTTTAAAATTATTAGTTACTATTTCTTCTTCACTATGTGAACTAATTAATGGTCTTGTTCTGTTTTTCCTCATGGGTGAAATAATTTCTAAAATTTAATATTAAATTTTAAGTTTTATATTAATTAAACGTACAGGTTTTATTCAACTAACGCAATTGTCCCAAAAATTAGGTTAACTTGTAAATACTAATTAGTTGAAATTACCTTCATCACTGCTTTTCGACATTATCAATAGTAAATATCTTGATGTAAGTATAAATGGAGTTGGGCCACTTTCAAACTACACGGCTCAGTTATTTAATTAATTCTGAAAACTTATGTGTGAAAAATTTATCGTATTTGCTCTGAATATAAGCAACCTGAAGTGCTTCACTGATACATAACATGAAGCTGTACATTTAACCATGGTAACCGGCAAAAAATTGGAAAACGGAGTTAGGCCACTTTCAAAATAAACGGCTCATATATTATTATTATACAGGGTGTCCCAAAAATGTCTAGCAATCCGAAAGTGGCGGGTTTCTCAGGTCATTCGAAGCAACTTTTTCCTTTACACAAATTTTCTCCGAGGCACCATTAGCGAGTTATCAACGAAAAACAGCGACCAATGAGAGGCAAGCTCAACTGACGCGAGGCGGCCGAGCCAATGAACGGAACTGGGCTTCGTTGGCTCGGCCGCGTTTGCTCGCCTCTCATTGGTCGCCGTTTTTCCTTAATATCTCGTAAACGAAGCCACGGATCGCATTTTCGCTAAGGAAAAAGTTGCTTCAAATCACCTCAGGAATTCCCTATTATCGAGAAGAACCCCAAATTTCCAGAAGCACCACAATTTTGGGACACCCAGTACAACGAAATCCAAAAGAATGAAATTAAAAAGAATTCTGCCGCACACCGCGTGTTAATAAATAAATGTTAAATGTACTAATCTGTTGGATCCCGATGTTACACGACGGCAACGACTGCCTCGACGGTGCTCGAAGCAAACGAGAACCCTTCCGTAGACTTTGATTTTCTCTTCGGTGGTTTCAGTAGGGCCGGCCAGCTCGCAGCCGTGGCCGCAACCCTGGCCGCAGCCCTGGCCGCAGCGGCCAGGACGTTCTCGCTGTCGGACCAGCGTAGCCAGGGGATTGTTCTCGAATTGATATCCCTCCGAATCGATCGTCGGATGGCACCTGGCCGACCTAGTAGTACAGTTAGACAAGTGGGAGGAGCGGGTATTAACCATCGCGCGGCTGGAAGGATCGAGGTTAACGATAAGTCCTCCGCATCGCGAGCTAATAAAAGTCCGGGAAGTAAACGGGGCAAGGAGAGGATCGACGTTCGAAACGCCGCGCCGGCGAGGAGAGGCTGTATCGGTAACGACACGGAAAAATCGGCGCGATCGGCGAACAGATTCGCGCGTTGCCATACCCCGTCCGACTGTGGTCCACGATCGAGAAACATGGTCGACGCTTCCAGGCTCCAGCTGCTGGCTCTCTCCCTACCCTGATCCCACGGCGGAGCGGAAATTTCTAAAACGTCGTTCCGGGGAATAACGAAAGCAAGAGTTTGATGAACGGTCAGGGGAACTCGACGATCGTCCACTTGAACGTCCACTTAGGCAGGTTTCTTTGTAAACGATCTTGCCCGAGGCACGTGGTCGAATCGGGGGCATTAGCGTGGACGAGCGACGCAAATAATTAGGATAGTTGCGTATCGTTTCTATAGGCTTATTGAATAATAGCGGGGTAAATTGGCGCGATTTGCGGTCGAGCGAGCCGAGCCGAAAAGAATCGAAATTCAAACGGCCATAGAAACGCTGGCCTTATTCGCGGAAGATTTCTAGCCAGACGTTACACCGTCGCTTTCGGTTCTGTTAGAACAAGGCCGAGGATTCGGCGTGGCCTTTCGAGGTGTAGTCCTGCCGAGACCGACGGGTCCTCCGTCGATCGACGACGATTCGCATTCGGTGACACATGATTAGAAAGTTAGGGATCTCTAAGTATGGCGACCCGAGGTCGCGCCTCCACCTTGCAGAACAAACGAGCTAGGATAGCGTTTCCGAAGGATCTGGCACAAGAGCGGGGGAGACAGGAGATTAGAAATTTTCATCGTGGGCTTGGATAAAATGTTGAAGAACCATTTTTTAATTTCTCTTTTATCCTGCCGACCAATTGCAACCTAGAAATAATCTTTTCAGCTTATTCTCTAGCGAACTAGTCAGATTAACGTCTCAAAAAAATTCAAGTCATTTGAAACAATTTTAAAAGAACGTTATCTCGTTCGAAAAGCGTTGAGTGCATATTGCAATTCAAATCTACAATGAAAAATGCATTATCTTCTGTCAAAAGAGGAGTGCGTTCCTTCAATTTTTCGGTGAATGTCTACTTTAGTGACTTCGCCTAAAGTAAAGAAACCCTAAAATTGCTTAAAAAGAAGATCCTTTACTTGCTTGCTAAAACAAGGAATTAACCGGGGAACTCAAGAAGCTAATTAATTAATTAATCAATCAATTGTTTGATTTGGGTTAGTAGTAAAGAAACCCTAAAATTGCTTCAAACGAAAATCCTTTACTTGCTTGCTAAAACAAGGAATTAACCGGGGAACTCAAGAAGCTAATTAATTAATTAATCAATCAATTGTTTGATTTGGGTTAGTAGTAAAGAAACCCTAAAATTGCTTCAAACGAAAATCCTTTACTTGCTTGCTAAAACAAGGAATTAACCGGGGAACTCAAGAAGCTAATTAATAATTAATCAATCAATTGTTTGATTTGGGTTAGTAGTAAAGAAACCCTAAAATTGCTTCAAACGAAAATCCTTTACTTGCTTGCTAAAACAAGGAATTAACCGGAGAACTCAAGAAGCTAATTAATTAATCAATCAATCAATTGTTTGATTTGGGTTAGTAGTAAAGAAACCCTAAAATTGCTTCAAACGAAAATCCTTTACTTGCTTGCTAAAACAAGGAATTAACCGGGGAACTCAAGAAGCTAATTAATTAATTAATCAATCAATTGTTTGATTTGGGTTAGGTCTGCCGATTAGCGGTGATCTCTAACAGACACAACGTGCTCGCGCGGTACACGTACAGGCGGAGTCGATGCGGCAGTTCACCAACAATTGTGTCCATTGTTCCAACAATCGGGACGCAAGCGATCGAACTGTCGATGAATTTTATGCGTCCTCGAGTTTCATCCTCCACGACCCGACCGCCGATCGAGTTCCATCCGAGGTACATTCGACGACGGGCCGGTCTATACGTCGACGCGTAGGCTGATTTTCGGGAGCTCGGCCGCCTCCTTTCCTGTGAAATTCTGAAATTACAAGCGGTCTGGACACGGGGGAAGGAAGTATCGATCTAATTGGAGCGCGCTCGGAGCAGACGCGCGATCGATTTCACCGGCGCACCATGGAGCAAGAGCAGCAACACTATGGTGTCCGCAAAATCAAAGAGGATACTATGTATATAGTTAATTTAAAGGGGTTCAGAATGTGGTACGAGTTTCGTTTATTTATATTAATTATTAACACGGCTGGACGATTTCAAAAAAGCCCACCCTAAAATAACGGAAATATAAAATTATCTGCTGTTGTTCCCTTAATTTAACTAATTATTGAGAATAAGTTTACTAGGCATGCATTTGAATTGTGCAAAATTTCATTTGGATGATATTAATTTGCTAATTAGAGTAGTTCGATTGATTTTTGTAATTATTTACGCCAATGGCTGTCATAAAAAGCGAAAGTGCCTTGCGATACTGGAATTAAGCTTTTTCAAAATCCATTTATATTGTACATTGAATATTTGTTCTGATATATATAATATAAATAATATAATATAATATAATATAATATAATATAATATATTATAATATAATATAATATAATATATTATAATATAATATAATATATTATAATATAATATAATATATTATAATATAATATAATATAATATAATATAATATAATATAATATAATATAATATAATATAATATAATATAATATAATATAATATAATATAATATAATATATTATAATATAATATAACATAATATAACATAATATAATATCATATAACATAAATATAAATATAATATTATATATAAATATAAATAAATATTATTATATCTGTGTGTGTGTTTTATAATTATATTGTTATTTGTAATTGATACAGTTTCCCAAGAGACGATACAGCGTCGAATTTGTCAATTCCTGCAACGTTTTCGGTTTCGCGATCACGGTTACGCGACCTATCGTTATCTTTCGCAACTAGAAATCGCGCGAATCTTCGCGCAGACAGCGACAAATTGTTTTCCCACGCGTTCGTCGTACGACCGGGTGCGTAACAGTAGGGCCACCCGGTACGGTCTCAGCCTGCGATCCGAGGACGTCATCATCCCCTCCGGTCCGGTTATTCCCCGCGCTTCGTATCTCGTGACGGTCCGCCTCTGTGGGTGGTAGACGGAATAACACCGAAGGGGCTCTTCCCTCCCTCGGCACACCTCTCTCGCACTCCCCCTTTCTCTGTTCCTCTGTCGGTCCCTTCCGTGCAGCCCCGACGCGGATCGCGGTAGCAGGCCTAGGGCCTAAGCGACCGAGCAGAAGGAAGCAGATGTCGAGACACCGAGTCCTGAACTTTCGGCGTTGCGAATCCGGTCGATTTCGTATTTCCTGGAAAGTGGCGCCGCAGCCGCAGAGAAATCGCTGCACTTTTCTCTCCCGTTATCGCGAGCCGTCGGCTGGCTCGCGAATTTCTCGCGGCGAACGCCTCCTCCGAGATGAAAGAGGAGTCGCGAACGACCGTTCCGAGCTCGAGGAAACGTTTCGCTTTCACACCTGTCGCCCCGCTGCGAAACGAAACAACCGCCGTGAAAATTGCCCGTTATGGAGTCACGATGGACATAAATAATGGAGACACAAATAAATAAACAAGCATCCGAACGGTATCCCTGGCAAGCGAACGGAGTGTTCGTTCTGGTAGGGCCGAATAATCGGAGCCCTTCGACGAGGGCGAGGGCGACGCGGCTGAGGAGGGTTCTTTGGCGTCGGCAAGGGGCAGCCGAAAGAACCGAGAGACGCGTCTCGAAGGGGACGAGGGCGACTGCGAGGGTTGCGAGGCCTGGTCAATGGGGCCCCACCTCCTGCGCACCCTCCGATCGACGATTCTTATTTCCCTTCGCATTGTCCGCGCGCAGCATATGGCAGCCCTTTATTCGGGCTTCCCGCGACCGAGTCCCCGAAACGGGTCTGGGTTAGGTCTGCGTTAGGTCTGCGCTAGTCCTCCTGCTTCTTGCTGTCGGAACCGTCTGTCTGGCCGGAGGTTCGAAGAAGTTGAACCGAACCGACTAGGTCTGCACAGTGTGCGCGCGGTCCGCGCAGCGACGAATGCCATGGGAAAATCGAACGAGGATAAGAAACGGTCTCGTTTGTCCTCGCTGGGGACGATTTTTAGGATGTTTCTTGCATCCGAGAGGCCATCGGGGAAGCTTTACGTTGGATAATGGTACTAAGTCGGGAAACGGACGGATTCGTTGACGACGACGACCATCGAGGAACAAATCGTAAAAGCTGGATTTCTACTCGAGAGGAGATTCTTCCTGGGATCTTAAAGAGTTTCGTTTAGCCGATAGAAGCGTCAATTGTTCTAGATTGTAGATCAGGCCTGGGTAGGAATATTTCAGCTAAAAAATACAGTAATGTCTCTCTCTCTATATATAACTGACGCTCAGATTGTGCACAAACATGGACAATTTGAGAAGAGATGAAGATTGTTAAAAACTATAAAAACGAGCAGCAAGGCTCGATTAATCGTACCTTCTCTTCCCAAATTGTCCATTCTTGTTTCCAAGCTAAGCGTCAATTAGGGCGACATTACTGTACTGATATTTGCAAATACTATTTCTCTACTACGTTATATATAATATATAATATAATAATAATATGTAATGTGTAATAATAATATATAATATAATAATAATGTGTAATGTAATAATAATATATAATATAATAATAACCCTTTGTACCCAAAGCACCACTGAAATTTGTTATATCACGTTTCAAGATAATTTTAACATTGACGAAGTTTAGATTTAAGAGATCGTTGAGAGAGTGCAACTTTTGTGCGAGTCCGGGGAGTCAATTTCGCGCGCGTAAAATGCATTTTGTCACATAAAATGGAAATACTGTTGCTTAGAAAAATGATTTGATATTTAGAGTTAAAATTGCTTCGAGTGCAAAGGGATAATATATAATAATAATATAATAATAATATAATATAATAATATAATAATATAATAATAATATAATAATAATATAATATAATAATATAATAATATAATAATATAATAATAATATATAATATTAATGTTCATATTAATATTCATATCAAATAATAATTTATTTCTTTGTTAAGTGGAATACTTAACAGATTTACGCATTTAAAATGTATATTTTACAAATACGAATCTGAAATACTAAATCGAGAAATTAATATTTTCTTTATTGTACGTGTGAAATAAAACACTTTAATATTACCGCCATGAAATTTTGCTCACCAATCGCGAGTATGTCTCTCGAGATTCGTGTTTAAGTTTGAGATATGCATTATTCACAAAGTGTCTACAGTAATGTCTCCCTAACTGACGCCTAGATTGCGCGCAAAAATGGACAATTTGGGCGGAGGAGACACGATTATTCGAGTGTTGCGTCTCGTTTTTATAATCGTTGAAAATCGATAATTATAAAAACGAGGCGCAAGACTCAAATCAATCGTATCTCCTTCTCCCAAATTGCCCATTTTTCCTCACAATCCGAGCGTCAATTAGAGAAACATTGCTGTACATCGTTTCAAAGCAAACGTACGTCAAATCTTCCAATCACATTTATCAATTAAGAAAACTGATAAGAAATTTTGAAATATATTTCTCAAAATATAAATATCAATCGTAACACACAGAATTTCAAATATTCAATAAATATCTAAATATACGTAACACCATTTCAAACAATTATTTGAGTCGTTTATTTTGAAAGTGGCCTAAGTTCATTTATTTTAAAATGCAGATATTTAAAAATTTTGTGTTTTAATAAATTTAAAAATATTGGTAACTGACAACAAAGCAGAATGATGTTTCTGTGTTTCTAAGGAGTTATTACGTTCTATAGAAGTATTGCTGAAATGAAATTATATATAACGTAGAGAAATGTAAATATTAAAATAGCCAGCTCGATGTGTTTTTGGAAAATGTACTTAGGCCACTTTCAAAATAAACGGCTCATTTCCAGCACGCTTTAAGAAAATACTATTCCAATGATTAATACTTAATAATATATAATATATATATAATACTATATATATATAAAAAAAAAAATAAAAAAAAAATACTATACTATAATATAGTACTATAATATAATACAATACTATAATATAATACTATAATATAATACAATACTATAATATAATACTATAATATAATACAATACTATAATATAATACTATAATATAATACTATAATATAATACTATAATATAATACAATACTATAATATAATACTATAATATAATACAATACTATAATATAATACTATAATATAATACAATACTATAATATAATACTATAATATAATACAATACTATAATATAATACTATAATATAATACTATAATATAATACAATACTATAATATAATACAATACTATAATATAATACTATAATATAATACTATAATATAATACAATACTATAATATAATACTATAATATAATACAATACTATAATATAATACTATAATATAATACAATACTATAATATAATACTATAATATAATACAATACTATAATATAATACTATAATATAATACTATAATATAATACAATACTATAATATAATACTATAATATAATACAATACTATACTATAATATAATACTATAATATAATACAATACTATAATATAATACTATAATATAATACTATAATATAATACAATACTATAATATAATACTATAATATAATACAATACTATAATATAATACTATAATATAATACAATACTATAATATAATACTTAATAATACTTAATAATTTACTTTGCCGCGACATGAATAATTATTTTCGATGCTCGCACATATCCGCGTGCGACGTCTAATAAATCTTGAAATATTATTTCACGCGCACCAGAGCATTTCGTAAACCGTTCCCGATACTTTTCCTCTGAATTAGACCCTAGACTCTCTGCACACACACTCCAGAATAGACATTGTGCTGGGTCTCCGGTTGAGAGATTCCCACGAGGTTGGTGTATAGCTTTCAGTCCGAGAGAGTCCCGCGAGCTTCGTCGCGGCGAGAGGAGAAATTTGACAAATCCTAATCGCGCGTGTCGATATAGGACGACGAGAGAGAAGCGAAAAATGCGGTACGAAAAATGGGAAAGGCAAACGATTCCCCGTGCGGAAGAAAGTTCGAGGAGACCCGGAATAGCGAGTAGGTAGAACAATATCGAGGGAATCTGTGTTAAACTTTTGCAGACGCGAGAGGCTGTTTCGCTCGCTTGCACGGTCGTCTCTTACTCGCTCGCTCGCTCGCTCGCTCGTTCGCTCGCCTGGTCGTCGGCCGAGTGGGTAGCGAATGGAGCGGGCAGGCTTTCCAACGATATTTCTGGTGGTAACTATGCCAGGGACTGCCGGGTAAGTAGTCACTGTAATACGGCTTGAATCGAGTAAAAGTACATGGGTAACCTCGTAAGCGGGTTCACCATGTCGCTTTCACTCCCCATGCCGCAATATTATCCGTCGCTCGAGGACCAACCGGTAGACAATCCTAGATACCGTGGGCTGCCATTCCACCGAACCCATTCCTCCGCGCCGTTCCTCCCGTACCATTCCTCCGAACCGATCGGCAATTCCATAAAAATAGCCGCGTTTCCATACAGGGTGTACCGTAACGATCTCGAAGGTTTCGCTTCGATCAAAGATCGAACCCGAGCGAACCCAGAAATTCTTTTCTTTTACGTAATCCTGTAGATTTCAGCCGGAACGCGGCCAATACGCGAGACTCGCGGCGACACCAGTCCTTTAACCCTTTGCACTCGAAGCCGTTTCAATTGTAAATCTAAATTAACTTTTCTGACTTATAGTATCACCATTTTATATAATAAAGTTCATTTCATGCATATGAAATTGAGTCTTGTGACTCGTACGACAGTTAGACTTTTAACCCTTTGCACTCGAATGGCGACTCTGCGGCGCCACTAGAAATTGGTATACTATTTTTCAAAATCATTCTAAAAGCTTCAAACTCGTTTATATTTAAAAGAAGCTTTTAAAAATTCCATTGTACTTGCCAATAAGTTCAATTTTACATGCACAAATCGCAATAAATTGTATAAAACAGAAATACTGTAGATCAGAAATCATGTTTTGGATTTCGAATTCAAATAGCTTCGACTGCAAAGGGTTAACAATCTTTTATATCGAAGCTTTGATAATGTAAAAATTATTTTGCCGCGTGGTGCAACAATTTTTTAGTGGTGTGTCAGAGTCACCACTCGAGTGCAAAGGGTTAACATTCGAACGCCGGACCCAGACTCGAGAAATTGATATCCGAATGTCACGTTTGTCACTGATGTCACTAATTTCAATTTTCGTACGCTTCGACGAAGGCTTTAGAAAAATTAACGTATCTTGAAGGAGTGCCATAAAAAAATATGTCGAGGAAAAAATTGATAAATAAAAAGATAAATGATCGCGAGTGTAGCCAGTTGTGTTTTATCAAAAAGGGTTCGCCGTTCGCGGGGTTAATGAAACGAGCCGCGTTTCCATACAAGGTGTACCGTAACAATCGAAGGTTTCGCTTCGATCAAAGATCGAACCCGAGCCAACCCAGAAATTCTTTTCTTTTACGTAATCCTGTAGAGTTCGGAGCGCGGCGAGACCAGTCCTTTAACCCTTTGCACTCGAAGCCATTTCAATTGTAAATCTAAATTAACTTTTCAGGCTTATAGTATTTCCATTTTATAGAATAAAGTTCATTTCATGCATATGAAATTGAGTCTTGTGACTCGTACGACAGTTAGACTTTTAACCCTTTGCACTCGAATGGCGACTCTGCGGCGCCACTAGAGGTTGGTATACTATTTTTCAAAATCATTCTAAAAGCATCAAACTCGTTTATATTTAAAAGAAGCTATTAAAAATTCCATTGTACTTGCCAATAAGTTCAATTTTACATGCACAAATCGCTATAAATTATATAAAACAGAAATACTGTAGATCAGAAATCATGTTTTGGATTTCGAATTCAAATAGCTTCGACTGCAAAGGGTTAACAATCTTTTATATCGAAGCTTTGATAATGTAAAAATTATTTTGCCACGTGGTGCAACAATTTTAGTGGTGCGAGTGCAAAGGGTTAACATTCGGACGCCGGACCCGGACTCGAAAAATTGATATCCGAACGTCACGTTTGTCACCGACGTCGCTAATTTCAATTTTCACCCGTTTCGACGGAGCCTCTAGAAAAATTAACGTGTCTAAAAGTAGTACCACAAAAAAATATGTCGCGGAAAAAATTGATAAATAAAAAGATAAATGATCGCGAGTGTAGCCAGTTGTGTTTTATCGAGAAAGGTTCGCCGTTCGCGGGGTTAAGGCATAGAAAGGGACAAGTCGCGTTATTCCTGTTGCAGTACTATTGCCAGTACTATTTTACCGTTTAACCATTTCTTTTAGGTTTCGTTACTCTGCTATTGTGCGGAGGATCGGTGAGAAGCGGATGATATTTGCAGAACAGGAATCGTCGGAGCTCTTAGCGCTCTATCGGCGACGGTGTCGTACACGTGTCACTGGTTTCTGCTTGGACAAGCACCGTCTGTCCGGCGCGATTCGATAAAACGAGCCCGACACGATCGAGGACGATGCGGACGAAAGGTCATCGATTTGCAAACGCGTTGCAGAAAATCGAATGGGACGGAATCGCGGCGTTGAATTGGCGGCGACGCGGCGCGACGTTGCACCGGTGACGCTACACGATCATTCGGACGGTCGACGATTATAATTTCTGGCAGAGAGACGATAAACGATGAATCGTGGGAACGCCAATCGAACCGGACAAATTTATTGCTCGAATCGTTTCTGTCATTTCTGTAATTCCAGCTCTTTACTCGATTTTTATCGCGTGCTTTCCACTTCGAATAAAGCGACCGGAAGGAGCGAATTTTTTTCGCGAGCGAACAAATGATCGACGATTCTTTTTCGACGAATTCGAACAGACTTTACGGACAGAAATTACAGCCGGTGGTTTTATACAATGTTTACTCGATTCATTGATTCTCCGCCATTCGTAGCGAATTACGCTATCGTTCCTGTTGTTGTAAAAATGAGCGCTGACTCGTACATTTATGCGTACGTATATATTAACACTATGCCGTTCGCAGATCTTAGATATGATTCTCTTGTTTGAGGCCGGCATAATAGCTTGGAAATTTTAGATTTTTAAAAAATGTCGAAGATGGCGGTAATATAGATTCCTAAAATTAAGATATGACATTCAAGAATTTTCGTACTTAATTCTTAATTAAATCAGCACGATGCTATAGTTAGTTTGCTGCCTTTTAACACCCAAAAAATATAGTTCAAATGTCATTTCAGTTTTTTCAAATGGCACCAAAGTGGTACCACCGGCATACAACAGATAGTTTTTGCATGGCACCAGCGTGGTGCCACCGGACGGAGATACGATTATTCGAGCGACTCGTTTTTACAATTATTGACAATTCGTAACTATAAAAACAAATCGCAAGGCTCGAATAATCGTCTCTCCTGTTCCCAAATTGCCCATTTTTGTGGACAATCTGAGCGTCAATTAGAGAGACATTACTGTATTTTTGTGTATCTGTCGGATCGATGCAACAATGTCACACCGCTCGAAAGGAGACGCAAACGAAAATATCTGAAAATCGAAATAAATAATAACTGTGGCGGCTACCTCCAGACCCGCCAGCAGAGGGCTCCTCTTCCCGCTAGTAACCGATCCCTCTCGATCCCTATATATACAGAGACTTCGTCCTACCCCCACGTCTAAAGCAAGGGCCCGCTAGGATAGCCTTACTGATGAGTTCTTTAGCGGGCCCCGGACGAAACGTCTCCCCTTCCCTTTTCTCGACCGAACATACGCACTACGACCGCCGCCAAATAACTAAACTTAACACTTAGGACCGATCGGGTAGATCTACCATTTTGACCTGAGGAACGCTTCTTTCTCTGTAGAACTTCTTATTTCTATAGAGTACAACATAATTATAATAACATGCACTAATTTTTGAAGTCTTTTATTGCCCATTATTACGGTTCTTTATGTTCGGGGTTTCCGAAGGTGCCTCTACCAGCCATAAAATTATTTTATTAGAACACTTAGCCGATCGATCAGGTAGATCTACCACTTTGACCTGAGGAACGCTTCTTTCTCTATAGAGCTTCTTATTTCTATAGAGTACAACATATAATAAAATGCACACCAGCAAACCAACACCACACCCATTAGAAATCGAAATGCTACCTACACCCCTCTCTCACGACATTTTCGAACATATAAGACTCCGCTCAACTTGCAAATATTAGTGTAGAAGTCAAGCTCCTTGCTGTGACTCTCAACAAGTGGTGTGAAAAGAAGTATAGAAAAAATACCCCTAAAAATGTCCAGAAACATGAGTGACAATTCAAGCGATGAGTTGTTTATGGACACACTATCAGACTGTTCCGAAGACATTGATCTACTGATAAGTGATTGTGAAGTTGACGACAATAATAGCACCATCGTTCCCATATATCAGACTAATCGACGAATCCTTTCGAGTGAATCGGAAGATGATTCCGCCGATGACTCGGAATCAAATGTTATTGTCAATGGCGTCGATGATCGGACAGAAGATGATATTAGAGTTGAACTGAAGCATATGGTCGAACTGCGTGCATCAACACAATGCCTGAACATCACGATATATTACTGCTTTTTTGTTCCATATTTGAGTTACGTTATTTATCCGTCATCTTTACTGTCTATTGGAAATGGGTAGATAAATAAAAGTAAAACGCAGTGAATTAAACTTATCCCTTTTAGTTTATTAATTTGATGTACGAGGAAGGACCGTCTTTACTCTCCTGATTGCTCCAGGAGACTGAAGACTATTCACAAAGACGAAACCAAAAACGTCACCTAAAGACAAAGAGCACTCTGTTCTATATACATATGAAATCATTGTTTATCTAATGGTACTCTGGCGAGACTCTCGGCGTTGATTCGTTTTTGCAACTTATATGCTAGAAGGAAAAACCTCTGAGTATTCAAAAGAGAGAAAATAATCCAATACTGTCCTTAATTTTCTGACTCTATTAACTATACTTTTTGAATAACCATTAAAAAATAATTATTATAAACTTTTAAATTCGAATTTTGTATAAGCAATATGTGAGATCGTTGAACGAAATTGTTACCGTAAGATATAATTGATCATATAAATAATTTTCGGACGTTTTTGATTTCAAATAGCGAATTTCAGTCCGCGCTACCTCAGAAAAATGCGCGGTGGACACCGCAGTTTGGCTTTCCCGAGCGCGGTGGAAACTGTACAGGTCTCTGTGGCGCGCGCGGTCGGCTAAGTGTTTTAATATTGTTAAACGTAACCATTTTGCAAATACTTTAATAATAACTAAAATTTTAATTAATAAATTTTAATAAATAAATAAAATTTTGTCGCAGGACATTTAACCGAACATTCGGTTAGAATCGCCGACGTTTTTTTCGTCGTCCTTCAGTTTTTCGCTATTTTCCTTTCACAGGACAGGCCTCCGCGGCGAGGTCATTTCGCACCTCTTTTTCACACTCGAAATTATCCACGGTCATCCCGCGTTTCGCTTAGCTAATCTATTCGACCCCTACTCTCTACCACTCGGTAAACTGTACTCTGTAGTTTGTCATCCCTACCCCCGGTGTCCTCACGCGCGATAAATCATCGGCCACGGTGCGGCTGACATTAAATCCTAGAATTATCAAGTGAAGCCAGCAGGGATATTCGCGAGTTCGAGCGCGCGCGCGAACCGCAGATATTTTTAATCGATTCCACAGTAGTGTACGATTTGCACATTCGCCCAGGGCTACCAACGGTTAGGCGCAATAGGATTAGGCGAGCGACGACGATGAAACCGCGGAAACCAGGTACGCACCTTCGCACACTGGACTCTAAGTACAGTAACCCACAAAAGTGTCCATACTCCTTTTAACACTTAGCCAACCGAACGGGGAGATCTCCCCGTTTTAAATTCAGTCGATTGACGACCGAATGGACGATTAATGAAAAATTAAAAATGATTGTTTAATTTTATTAAGATTTGCAAGAGGTACGAATGCTGAAGAAGTAATCGATGCCATATAAATAAGTATGTTTCATCATTTTTGTTTAATCGAATGAGATATTTTAATTTTATAAAAATTTTTTAGGTTTCTAGCGCGGTCGTGGAAGTGTTAAAACGCAACAACTATTGGGTTGGCAACTAAGTAATTGCCGATGTGTTCAATGAAATAAAAAATTGTTTTTTACTTGGAACGAAGTTTAATCTGTAATTGTATTTTCCATTTTGTTCGATGACCTTTTGCCATCTCTCCGACAACTTGAAAATTCCACGCTCGTAGAAAGTCTGATCCTTTTCGGCCAAAAACTGAGTTAAGTGAGATTTTACAGCGTCGTCATCGTTAAAAGTTTTACCACGAAGGGAGTTGTCCAGGGATCGAAATAAGTGGTAATCCGATGGCGCGAGATCAGGGCTATATGGTGGGTGTAACATCAATTCCCAACCAATATCCATCAATTTTTGCCGAGTGGACAAAGACGTGTGCGGCCTAGCATTGTCCTGGTGGAAAATGACACCTTTACGATTGACCAATTCTGGTCGCTTTTCCTTGACCGCTGCATTCAATTTGTCCAGTTGCTAACATTCACGGATAATAAAAAATAACATAATAATAATAATAATAATAATTTTATAATATAACATTTACGGATATCATAAAAATGAGAGTGAGAGACATCTATAACTGAAATCAGCAATTACTTAGTTGCCAACCCAATATAATAAAGTAATAATAAACTATAATAAAATGAAGCAACTATTTCTCACTTCCAATTAATTATTTATTAATATTAGTGAGGCGTCTGCTAACATTTTATTCGACAGCAAGTTGCACATAGAATATTGCACGTAATAAAAATTAATATCTGAGAAATAATAATCAAGATGTAACGAACATTTGGCATCGTTTTTGATAATTAACATAAATGTCGATGCATAGTTCGAAGATGGCCGACGAATGCTGGAGAAAACGATTGATTCACGGATAATAAAAAATAACATAATAATAATAATAATTTTGTAATATAACATTTACGGATATTATAAAAATGGGAGTGAGAGACATCTATAACTGAAATCGGCAATTACTTAGTTGCCAACCTAATATTTTCAAACTGAACTAAATGACTCGATTTATTTTTAGATGACAGAGGGACTAGTCAACTAGACGATGACTGAAATGATCTTCTTCTTAATTTTGCTATTACTTAGAATGACAAATAAATAAAAATCTCTCGTCTTTTTTTGTATTTTATCTGAGCCTATAACGAAAATTGAAAAACTGTCTTCCATAGATCTTGGTAGCTTATATGCATGTTGAAAATTGTATCGAAATCGGTTCACCTTGTTTTGAGTTACAACAAATTAAAGATGGCAAAGGTTGCAGTTTTGACACGATTTTTACCAAAAAAACTGAGAAAAACTGTTTTAAAACTTTTAAAATCCTTCAACGCCTGTAGTTTCGTTACAGGCTCAGATAAAAAATGTTAGATTCAAAAAGCGAGGGTTTTTAATTGTTTCTTTCCATTTCAAGTAATAGCAAAATTAAAAAAAAAACTTGTAATCTAGAAGACCAGTCCCTGTATCATCTAAAAAAAAATTCATGTCATTAATTCAGTTCGCAAAAAGTTATTGCGTGTACGCGGAAAGGTATACGAACACTTTTGCGGGCCACTGTACGTATAAAATGTATGTAGTGCGTGGTATACTTTAAACGTTAAACGGGCCATTTTACTATGGGAACGATTTCTCCGGGCTTTGCATCGTTCACCGCCGCACACCGTCGTCGCGTTTAATTGTAAGATAAGATAAAGGCTTCTTTGTATCGAGACGAACGCCGATGCTCTCGCGAACACGAATGCGATGCCCTCGAGAACTTTTGAACCGTCGGAGATATCGCAATGAGATTTTCACTAAAAGTATTTGCAAAATGATCATGTTTAATCATATTAAGTTTAGTTATTATTTATTTCGATTTTCAGATATTTTCGTTTGCGTCTGCTTTCGAGCGGTGTGATATTGTTGCATCGATCCGACAGATACACAAAAATACAGTAATGTCTCCGTAATTGACGCTCGGATTCTCCATAAAATTGGACAATTTGAGAAGAGGAGATACGATTATTCGAGCCTTGCGACTGATTTTTATAGTTACCGATTGATAACTATTATAGAAACTAAGTGCAGCGCTCGGACAATCGTATCTCCTCTTCCCAAATTGTCCATTTTTGTGTATACAGTAACGTCTCTCTAATTGACGCTCGGGTTCTCAATAAAATTGGACAATTTGAGAAGAGGAGATACGATTATTCGAGCCTTGCGACTGATTTTTATAGTCACCGATTGATAACTATTATAAAAACTAGGTGCAGCGCTCGGACAATCGTATCTCCTCTTCCCAAATTGTCCATTTTGGTGTATACGATAACGTCTCTCTAATTGACGCTGGGATTCTCAATAAAATTGGGCAATTTGAGAAGAGGAGATACGATCATTCGAGCCTTGCGACTGATTTTTATAGTTACCGATTGATAACTATTATAAAAACTAAGTGCAGCGCTCGGACAGTCGTATCTCCTTTTCCCAAATTGTCCATTTTTGTGTATATAGTAACGTCTCTCTAACTGACGCTCGGGTTCTCAATAAAATTGGACAATTTGAGAAGAGGAGATACGATTATTCGAGCCTTGCGACTGATTTTTATAGTTACCGATTGATAACTATTATAGAAACTAAGTGCAGCGCTCGGACAATCGTATCTCCTCTTCCCGAATTGTCCATTTTTGTGGACAATCTGAGCGTCAATTAGAGAGACATTACTGTACTTCTTGCTTTTTTGTATTTTGAAGAGAATGTTAGCTTGTAACTCTAGTCTGGATTTATGTTTCGACTGTTTCTATTGAGACAGACACGTTCTACTTTGACACGTCACTCTGGATCTGCCAGTCGCACAGCAAACACGTGACTTATTTTTATGACTTTAGAACAAAGTCATAATTAACCCTTTGCACTCGAGTGGCGACTCCGCGGCACCAGTAAAATTTTTATGTCACGTTCTAAGATCATTTTTATATTATCGAAGTCTAGATTTTAAATATTATTAATAGTATAACTGTTGCATGAATCGCGAGACGCAATTTCATATGCATAAAATGAGCCGTTTATTTTGAAAGTGGCATAAGTCACTTTGTTTTTAAGTCGATATATTTAAGGGTTTGCGTTTTAACACGTTTAAAAATATGGATGCTAACTTCGGAGAAGATTTACTTGTATTTGTTATCTCAGAATACTGATATTTTTCTCAGTATAAATAATTTCGTATAAACATTAAAAAATCACCACGGTTCATTACGGTAAAGTGACTTGTGCCACTTTCAAAATAAACGGCTCAAATACACTTTGTCATGTAAAACGGAAATACTGTAAGTCAGAAAAATGATTTTAGATCGACTGTTAAAATGGCTTCGAGTGCAAAGGGTGAATAGCCTAATTTCCAGTAGACATTAAGCTCAGAATTAGTTATTGATTTTATTAACATTTTTATTAATATTAATATTACTTATTATTAATTATTAATTGTGATCTAATAGTGAGTTAAAGTTAGATGTAGAGATACGGTAAATTTTCGCCCTAATTGACGCTAATGGACAATAGTAATACAGTAATGTCTCCCTAACTGACGCTCAGATTGTGCACAAAAATGGACAATTTGGGAAGAGGAGATACGATTGTCCGAGCGCTGCACTTAGTTTTTATAATAGTTATCGATCGGTGACTATAAAAATCAGTCGCAAGGCTCGAATAATCGTATCTACTCTTCTTAAATTGTCCAATTTTATTGAGAACCCGTGCGTCAATTAGAGAGACGTTACTGTACACACAAAAATGCACAATTTGGGAAGAGGAGATACGATTGTCCGAGCGTTGCACTTAGTTTTTATAATTGTTATCAATCGGTAACTATAAAAATGAATCGCAAGGCTCGAATAATCGTATCTCCTCTTCCCAAATTGTCCAATTTTATTGAGAACCCGAGAGTCAATTAGAGAGACGTTACTGTATACACAAAAATGGACAATTTGGGAAGAGGAGATACGACTGTCCGAGCGCTGCACTTAGTTTTTATAATAGTTATCAATCGGTAACTATAAAAATCAGTCGCAAGGCTCGAATAATCGTATCTACTCTTCTTAAATTGTCCAATTTTATTGAGAACCCGTGCGTCAATTAGAGAGACGTTACTGTACACACAAAAATGCACAATTTGGGAAGAGGAGATACGATTGTCCGAGCGTTGCACTTAGTTTTTATAATTGTTATCAATCGGTAACTATAAAAATGAATCGCAAGGCTCGAATAATCGTATCTCCTCTTCCCAAATTGTCCAATTTTATTGAGAACCCGAGAGTCAATTAGAGAGACGTTACTGTATACACAAAAATGGACAATTTGGGAAGAGGAGATACGACTGTCCGAGCGCTGCACTTAGTTTTTATAATAGTTATCAATCGGTAACTATAAAAATCAGTCGCAAGGCTCGAATAATCGTATCTCCTCTTCTCAAATTGTCCAATTTTATGGAGAATCCGAGCGTCAATTAGAGAGACGTTACTGTATACACAAAAATGCACAATTTGGGAAGAGGAGATACAATTGTCCGAGCGCTGCACTTAGTTTCTATAATTGTTATCAATCGGTAACTATAAAAATCAGTCGCAAGGCTCGAATAATCGTATCTCTTCTTCTCAAATTGTCCAATTTTATGGAGAATTCGAGCGTCAATTAGAGAGACATTATTGTATACACAAAAATGGACAATTTGGGAACTCAATATTACTCAATAGCCTTGCACCTCGTTTTTATAATCATCGATCGTCAACAACCATAAAATCGAGCCGCGAGGCTCGAATAATCGTACCTCTCCTCCCAAAATTGACCATTTTTGTGCACAATATGAGCATCAATTCGGAAGAATTTACGACCGTCGCGCGTCGCCGGGGTTTCAAACGAATTCATTATCGGTCTCATTAGCTTTCGGCGAGAACCTTCGTCGAATCGGGCTGCGTCCGTCCGTCAAATTCCGAAACGAATCCATCGATCACCACGGTTCGCTCTTGGAAGCAACCACTCGAAACTGAAGTAACAGTGGAAAGTAACGCGATCTCACATTGAAACCACTTTTCTCGAAACGGCGCGCAGCGTAACTCGACGGCTATACCGCGTCGATCGATTTGTCTCTCCACTAAATTCATTTGCTTCCGCGTCACCAATTATCGCCTGCTGAACGTCCCGCCCGTGAGATGGTCTCGCCTCGGTTCTCCGTGCAGATCAAATTTCTGTCACCGTCGAGAACGTGCCTGCAAATTGGGTCGACCGATGGGCGATCAATGATCACGATTATTCCTCTACGTTTCGTGAAACGAATTTACAAACATATTAACCACTTGACATACAATGACGTCTGGGAGACGTCATTTACTTCATGTGCCATTGTAGACTTTGACGTCTCCAAGACGTCAAGAACTGTATTCGGCGAGCGCCGTGCATTTCATTATTAGATTCTTTAATTGTTTCGGTCGTGCATTGATGCTGTTTTGTTTAGACTGTTGGAGACGCTTTCGCCCTCCTAACAGTACCGATAAACAAAATTGCATCGACAAATAAAACCGACCTGTGTTCTGGAGTATAATCGTGGAATGGGAGGTGTAGACAAGCAGGACCAATCTCTTGCATGTTTCCCCTTCATGAGAAAATGTGCAAAAGGATATAAAAAAATATTTTTTTATATGTTTGATGTAGCTATTTATAATGCTTATGTTTTATATTCCAAATTGCCTACTTCACAAAAGCAATCGATTGTGAATTTTCGATTGAATATTGCAGAAGACATGCTTTGTAATTTGTCCCTGCCGGACTATCCGACACGCGGCAGACGGTCGCAAAGTGAATGCCCAACTCGGTTACAAGCAAAATATCGGACACATTTTCCTGAACATATACCCGCGACAAATAAAAAGCAACATCCTGCAAAAAGATGCCATGTTTGCGTAAAACATAATATAAGAAGTGAAACAACTTGGCAGTGTAAAATATGCCTCGTTTCGCTACATATTACTAAATGCTTCGAGATGTATCACACATTACAAAATTATTAAATTATTATTTTATACTATTACTTAATTGTTGTACACTAACACTATACTTCAACCCTATTGAATGTTATATAGCAATGTAACTTTAAAAAGAAAAGGCCCTGTTTCTGAGCTTGTACATGAGTGTCCAGTTGAGCCAAATTAAATAGTATTCTTCGGACGCGTCGATGCACATTTTATTCGTATGTCAAGTGGTTAACGAGGCGCGATGAAAACATGCGGACCACAGTGTTTCGTCGTTAACCCGATTAACCATCGCAACGACTGTCGCCGTGTTTTCTTGAACGAACGCATCTCTATGCAACATTACGCAAACTCGGATCGTGTTTTTCAACCGGCCGTATGCAGAACTAATTATGGTCTGCATAATCCGATCGACCGTATTATCGCGGACACTTTAACTGACACGTCGTCGGGCATATTGACTTTTTCTTCGGCTCGCGCTGCAATATTTCGACTGCGGAATATAAGGTTTTATAAATATAGATCTTGTTTGGTTGTATAGAACTAGAACACGTCCTTCGCTGTATGCGGTGCTTAATGTATTTCTGTACTACTTAATGCACACAAAGGGCAGCATGCCCGTTAACAACTGAATAACAACTGAATAATGACTGAACGATAATTGAATAATAATTGAACAACAACTGAATAATGACTGAATAATAATTGAATAACAATTGAATAACAACTGAATAATAACTGAATAATAATTGAATAACAATTGAATAACAACTGGATAATCGCTGAATAATAACTGAATAATAAACGAATAATAATTGAATTATAAATGAATAATTGAATAATAATTGAATAATAAACGAATAATAATTGAATGATAAATGAATAATTGAATAATAAACGAATAATAATTGAATGATAAATGAATAATTGAATAATAAACGAATAATAATTGAATGATAAATGAATAATTGAATAACAACTGAATAATAACTGAATAATCATTGAATAATAACTGAATAATAATTGAATGATAAACGAATAATAATTGTATAATAAACGAATAACAATTGAATAATAATTGAATGATAAACGAATAATAATTGTATAATAAACGAATAACAATTGAATAATAATTGAATGATAAACGAATAATAATTGAATGATAACCGAATAATAATTGAATAATAATTGAATAACAGCAGAATAATGACACAATAATAATTGAATAATGACTGAATGATAATTGAATAATAATTGAATAATAACTGAATAAGAATTGAATAGCAACTGAATAATGACTGAATAATAATTGGATAATAAATGAATAATAATTGAATAATAAATGAATAATAATTGAATGATAAACGAATAATAATTAAATGATAAACGAATAATAATTGAATAACAACTAATGACTGAATGATAATTGGATAATAAACGAATAATAATTGAATAACGACTGAATATTAATTGAATAATAACTGATTACTAATTGAATGATAAACGAATAATAATTGAATAATAACTGAATAATAATTGAATAATAATTGAGTAACAGCTGAATAATGACTGAATAATAATTGAATAATAATTGAAAAATAACTGAACGATAATTGAATAATAATTGACTAATAAACGAATAATAATTGAATAATAATTGAAAAATAACTGAATAATAATTGAATAATAATTGACTAATAAACGAATAATAATTGAATAATAATTTAAAAATAACTGAATAATAATTGAATAATAATTGAATAATAATTGAATAATAATTGAATTATAAACGAATAATAATTAAATGATAAACGAATAATAATTGAATAACAACTAATGACTGAATGATAATTGGATAATAAACGAATAATAATTGAATAACGACTGAATATTAATTGAATAATAACTGATTACTAATTGAATGATAAACGAATAATAATTGAATAATAACTGAATAATAATTGAATAATAATTGAGTAACAGCTGAATAATGACTGAATAATAATTGAATAATAATTGAAAAATAACTGAACGATAATTGAATAATAATTGACTAATAAACGAATAATAATTGAATAATAATTGAAAAATAACTGAATAATAATTGAATAATAATTGACTAATAAACGAATAATAATTGAATAATAATTTAAAAATAACTGAATAATAATTGAATAATAATTGAATAATAATTGAATAATAATTGACTAATAATTGAATAATAATTGAAAAATAACTGAATAATAATTGAATAATAATTGAATAATAATTGACTAATAATTGAATAATAATTGAAAAATAACTGAATAATAATTGACTAATAAACGAATAATAATTGAATAACAAACGAACAATAAATATTCCCTTTTCGAAGTTCCATTTCCGAGTTTCCTTTCGCTGGCGCGACGCTGTTTCCCGGAGTCATTCTCGGGAGTGTACGTACTCGAAAATTTCGCGTTCCTCTAGCGCCGGCGTCGTTAGCGGGAGGCTTTGCCGGTGGCTTCGGGCTCTCTCGTTGCGGATTTCGCGACAAAGCCACGCGCGGTATTTCTCTGCGGGAAGAAGAAGCTCGCCCGCCCCCCGCGCCGTTGGTCTAGTTCGGTCTCGGAATCGGAATCGGAATCGGAATCAGAATCAGAATCGGAATTGCAATCGGAATCGGAATCGCGTGCACGGAGCCCGGAGCACAGGCTCGTCGGGAGATGCTCTCCGCGGGGAGCTCTGCTCGGCGTGCAACCTACCTACCTACATAAACACGATGCTCCGCTTTGCTTTCCGTTCTCCTTACGAGCCCCTGCATTGCACCTCGACGAGAAAATGAGGGAAAGAGGAGCACGGAGCCAGGAGCCACGCGGACGGCGGCGGTGGCAGCGGCGATGGCAATGGTAGCGTGGCGGTGGCAGTAGCACGGCCGCTGGATGAGGAAACAGCCAGAGATGACGGAGGAAGAGACGGAGAAAGAGGATCGTCAGGGTGGGGACGTGAAGTAGGAGGACTACGAAAAAAGGTCGAGAGTCGAGAGTAGGCAACCCAATTTTCCTCGGCTCTCGGCTCGCGGTTCTCGGCTCTAGACGTTCCGATCTGTATTGCATAGGTCAAGGTCGACCGAGACATTTAACCAAAGAAACGTCAGTAGTCGTCCTAAATGCGATCCTCTCGCCAACCCGGACCTGGCCGACGTATTCCACGTAGCTGGGCCGTCCCCGCGATCGCCGAGATTTCAACGAGCATCGACGCGAAACCATCGATCGTTATCGCGCCCTCTCGTCATCCGGCCGTCATCGAGCCGTTATCGAGCCGTTATCGGACGCCGTTTTCACCGTTCTACGAATACAATCTCGTTTCTCCCGGAATTGTTGACCCAACGGCTGCGATTCCTCGCCAGGTTTCACGGTCCAGACGCTACGGAGTCATTCGTCTAACACTTTATCGTTCGACGACAAAGTAGTGCTCATCCCGCGAACAAAGCACCTTCCCGTCGAAATACTAAATCAGTTAACAATAGAGCTATCAAAAATATCAACTATCGTGCTCAACTATCATAATATCAGAATGACTGGTTTCAAATTTTTTCTTTCGCAATTTCCGATGATATGAAAAAGTTTCTATCGAGAAATTTTTAGATGAACTTTTCTGTTCGAGCATGCATTGTAACAGAAATCGCACGAAATTGAAATCAAATAAAACTAACACTTTATCATTCGACGTGAAAGTACAGTAATGTCTCTCTAATTGACGCCCAGATTGGCCACAAAAATGGACAATTTGGGAAGAGGAGATACGATTATTCGAGCCTTGCGGTTTATTTGTATAGTTATAAATTGTCCACAATTATAAAAACGAGCCGCAAGGCTCGAATAATCGTATTTCCTCTTCCCAAATTATCCATTTTAGTGGACAATCTGAGCGTCAGTAAGGGAGACATTACTGTAGTGCTCATCCCGCGAACAAAGCACCTTCCCGTCGAACTACCAAACCAGTTAACAATAGAACTATCAAAAATATCAATTATCGTACTCAATTATTATAATATCAAAATGACTGGTTTCTAATTATTTCTTTCGCAATTCCGGATGGTATGAAAAAGTTTCTATCGAGAAATTTTTAGATGAACTTTTCTGTTCGAGCATGCATTGTAACAGAAATCGCACGAAATTGAAATCAAAAACCACCAAACCAGTTAACAATAGAACTATCAAAAATATCAATTATCGTGCTCAACTATCATAATATCAGAATGACTGGTTTCTAATTTTTTCTTTCGCAATTTCCGATGATATGAAAAAGTTTCTATCGAGAAATTTTTAGATGAACTTTTCTGTTCGAGCATGCATTGTAACAGAAGTCGCACGAAATTGAAATCAAAAACCACCAAACCAGTTAACAATAGAACTATCAAAAATATCAACTATCGTGCTCAACTATCATAATATCAGAATGACTGGTTTCAAATTTTTTCTTTCGCAATTCCCGATGATATGAAAAAGTTTCTATCGAGAAATTTTTAGATGAACTCTTCTATTCAAGCATGCATTGTAACAGAAGTCGCACGAAATTGAAATCAAAAACCATCAAACCAGTTAACAATAGAGCTATCAAAAATATCAACTATCGTGCTCAATTATTATAATATCGAAATGACTGGTTTCTAATTTTTTCTTTCGCTATTCCCGATGATATGAAAATGTTCCTATCGAGAAATTTTTAGATGAACTTTTCTGTTCAAGCATGCATTGTAACAGAAATCGCACGAAATTGAAATCAAATAAAACTAACACTTTATCATTCGACGTGAAAGTACAGTAATGTCTCTCTAATTGACGCCCAGATTGGCCACAAAAATGGACAATTTGGGAAGAGGAGATACGATTATTCGAGCCTTGCGGTTTATTTGTATAGTTATAAATTGTCCACAATTATAAAAACGAGCCGCAAGGCTCGAATAATCGTATTTCCTCTTCCCAAATTATCCATTTTAGTGGACAATCTGAGCGTCAGTAAGGGAGACATTACTGTAGTGCTCATCCCGCGAACAAAGCACCTTCCCGTCGAACTACCAAACCAGTTAACAATAGAACTATCAAAAATATCAATTATCGTACTCAATTATTATAATATCAAAATGACTGGTTTCTAATTATTTCTTTCGCAATTCCGGATGGTATGAAAAAGTTTCTATCGAGAAATTTTTAGATGAACTTTTCTATTCGAGCATGCATTGTAACAGAAGTCGCACGAAATTGAAATCAAAAACCACCAAACCAGTTAACAATAGAACTATCAAAAATATCAACTATCGTACTCATTTATCATGATATCAAAATGACTGGTTTCTAATTTTTTCTTTCGCAATTCCCGATGATATGAAAATGTTTCTATCGAGAAATTTTTAGATGAACTTTTCTATTCGAGCATGAATTGTAACAGAAATCGCACGAAATTGAAATCAAACAAAACTAACACTTTATCATTCGACGACAAAGTAGTACTCATCCCGCGAACAAAACACCTTCTTATCGAACCATCAAACCAGTTAACAATAGAACTATTTAAAATGTCAACTATCGTGCTCAATTATTATAATATCAAAATGACTAGTTTCTAATTTTTTCTTTCGCAATTTCCGATAATATGAAAATGTTCCTATCGAGCATGTATTGTAACAGAAGTCGCACGAAATTGAAATCAAAAACCACCAAACCAGTTAACAATAGAACTATCAAAAATATCAACTATCGTACTCATTTATCATGATATCAAAATGACTGGTTTCTAATTATTTCTTTCGCAATTCCGGATGGTATGAAAAAGTTTCTATCGAGAAATTCTTAGATGAACTTTTCTGTTGAAACACGCATTGTAATAGAAATCGGTCGAAATTGAAATAAATCCAATCTTGTCGTGTTGTTAAAAAATAATATACAATAATCGCGTTCTAGTGTCAACATTAGATTCGCGGAGCACAAGAGAACAGCTGTATCATATTAATTTATAAAAGCAACAATAAGACATTTATTCCGATCTTTAACAAGTATTATTGTAACATTTGCCGTAAAATAAATTGAACAAATAACTCGTAAATGTATCTATACGAATAATCGTGAAACAAATAATTAGCTACCGGTCATTTTGACAGGTTCCATAAATCTATCGTTAATATGACCCGATATCGTCGAACATTATAATATTTCTATCCCGCTCCGTACTCTAACGGATTACCCCGTCCAAATAAATCAGATCAATAAATGAATGATTCAGTTCTCGGAGAAAGGATACGATACGTTCGTGGATTCGAAAGCGCGTAGGAAAAAAAAAATCATAAATGCTGCGGATAGATCTAATCTAGGCGAGAATCTCGGATCTCGAGGTAACGCGGACAGAGGCAGCGTCGAACACGCGCCGATTATCTCCGGAGCATGAGCGCGCGGGTATGAGCGGTAGCATGAGCGCGAGCATGAGAGCGCGAGCGTGCCGGTTTGCAGCTCGAGAGATCGACGAGCCATAAAATCAAATTAATTGTACGATCACGCGTCGCCAATGCTCGGTCCGCGTACACGTACCACGTAAGCCTGCGCGTGGGTGTAATTCACGCCCGTGTGCGTGTCCCCCGTGTAGGTGTGGTCCGTTGTGTTACGTGACCTCGTCGTTGTCGTACGGCTGAATAGGCTCGTCAATGGCTCGTTTCATTGAATTAAATAGGCCGTTCGTGCATGAACATAATTACTCGCCGACGAGACGCTGAGGATAACGAGAGAACCGAGCGAAAACACGCACCGGCAAGGAGACGACGAACGAGGTTCCGAAACGAAGACCGGGGGGAGAGAGAAGATACGTGTGTGCGGTCCGCGATTTCAAATGTAAACGTCTGTAATTGGCAAAATGGAAACGGTTTCGAGTCGCGCGAAATAAACGCGAACCGCGGACGCAGGTAGAGAGAGAGAGATAAAGCGGTAGAAAAAGAGAGAGAGAGAGAGAGAGATAAAGCGGTAGCAAGATAGAGTGCGAGAGAGAGAGAGAGAGAGATAAAGCGGTAGCAAGATAGAGTGCGAGAGAGAGAGAGGGGAGAGAGAGAGAGAGAGATAAAGCGGTAGCAAGATAGAGTGCGAGAGAGAGAGAGAGAGAGAGAGGGGAGAGAGAGAGAGAGAGAGATAAAGCGGTAGCAAGATAGAGTGCGAGAGAGAGAGAGAGATAAAACGGTAGCAAGATAGAGTGCGAGAGAGAGAGGGGGGGAGAGAGAGAGAGATAAAGCGATAGCAAGATAGAGTGCGAGAGAGCGAGGGGGGGAGAGAGAGAGAGAGAGATAAAGCGATAGGAAGATAGAGTGCGAGAGGGAGGGAGAGAGAGATAAAGCGGTAGGAAGATAGAGTGCGAGAGAGAGGGAGAGGGGGAGAGAGAGCGAGATGGAGAGAGAAACGCGCTGATTACACGTTTCGACATCGAATCGTGACGCAAACCGTGCCGTCTCTTGGCAAACCGGTACGCGATCGTGGAATCGCATTGTTGTGCGAGCCTCTGTTCTACATTTTCGGAGTCGGGAGTTCCACATTTTCGCAGACGCTGATAACGCGCGATCGCGACCGATCGAGAAGCCCGATCTCCGATAAACGAATCTATCCCGGAACCGAAGTTCGAACGGAAACGCTCGAGGAGCCTCCAATTCGAAATTGCGGTCGCCCCGACCGAACCGCGGACTGCAAAGCCGACTGCTACCCTCGATCGCGAAAGTCTGAGCGCAAGGAGAGACGAGCTCGCATTGCGCAACAATGGTGTAACAGGCGAAAACCGGCGGCTTTCTTGTACGATTCCGGTCGACTGGCATCTTCGACGGACCCGATGATACGGTAATACGGCGATAAGCTTAACCCTTAGCACTCCGAACCATCCTGGACTGCCACTTTTCGGCAGAAACGGGCATTTACAGACCCTCGTATTATTTAGTACGGTTTTGGAACTAACTAACATATTATAATGATATTGGACTTATATGAATTGGCTGAAATCGAGAAATTTGCAAAAGAATCAATATTTTATTTTTATAATTTTGTTATTGTTCGTTTTGTAATTTTGTTTTGTTGTTGTAATCGCTATCTATGCGAACTCTTTCTCTCGTCGCCTTGTTGCTTCGACGATATCGCTATCACTGCTATCGAAACGATAGACTCACTGTAGAAGAAAACCTTCTACAGTTAGAGTCTTTCTAACATATCTGTATAAACGTCTATCCGGAGCTCGTCTTCACTACTACTTGTATCGCGAGACTCATTCGTGTTTGAACGTTTTGCCATTGTTCTAATAAAAAATATGAATAAATACATAGGTTGAAAATTTCTAATTGTTATTACCAACTTATAAGATGATATTTACCAAAAAAAACTTTTACCAAACAATTTGTTTACCAAGAGAAAAATCACTTCTCCGATTTTCTCACTCGTTAGATCTATCTATACCGCTCGACGCTTCGAACCAGATTGAGTTCAGCTGTGAAAATCTTTTCCTCCAGATTTTATGATTATAAATCTCACTGTACAGTGCGTGCTCTATGTTCGCATACCGATCTTTCTTCTACAAACTTGCCTTATCGCTCTTTTCAAATGGCGCCTTTGAAGTGCTCGGACCGTCGTGAGCACGCCTCTCACGTTCTCTCGTCAAAACCCGCTGACATTTCTTGTATATATCTTAGTAATTTTACTATATTTTGATTTGATTTCTTGTGCCATTTCAAGAGAAAACTTCAGGGAGACATGCATGTCTCAAAAAGTTCCGCTGAAATAACTCAATTTCCCGTAATCGCTAATAAACTTTAACCTTTTAGGCACAACGCGCCACTATAGTGGCTTTCGCGGATGTCATTTTTCAAAACGACACGCCACTATAATAGCTTTCGCGGATGTCATCTCTCTGGACGACGCGCCACTATAGTGGCTTGCTCTAGTAGCTCACTCGCTCATCGTTTGAACCAAATAATCGTCTTCATATGCATCGTTTCACACTTCTTTTGTCTTCGCAACGATTTACAACAGTCTACAGGGTGTCCGAAAAATGTCTCGCAATCCGGAAATGGCGGGTTCCTCGGATCATTTGAAGCAACTTCTTCCTTTACAAAAATGTTCTCCGAGGCACCGTTAACGAGTTATTAACGAAAAACAGCGGCCAATAAGAATCGAGTGCGGCTGACGCGAGGCGGCCCAGCCAAGCAGCGCGCGAAGCCCAGTTCCGCTCATTGGCTCGATCGCCTCGCGCCAGCCGAGCTCGCCTCTCATTGGTCACCGTTTTTCGTTAATAACTCGTGAACGGTGCCTCGGAGAACATTTTTGTAAAGGAAAAAGTTGCTTCGAATGGCCCGAGGAACCCGTCACTTTCGGATCGCGAGACATTTTTGGGACACCCTGTATATACAAACAGAATATACAGTATCAGACTCTGCCGTCCAGAGAAATAGCCTCGCGCAGAATTCAGCCGTACCTAAAACGTTAATGTCCCACGAGGGGGGACATCCGAGTGATATGCTAGAATTACGATGTCCCACGAGAGGGGACCGCGGAGTGCAAAGGGTAAAATACGGTAATACGGTAATGCGAATCGAACGTAATCGGGGGACGATTAAACGTAACGATTCCCGAGCAGCTCTCTCGCTCGCGTCCGCTCGCATCGCGCCAACCGCGCTCCAAATCGCGAACAGAGTGTGTCTGTGACTCCGCCGCGCGATAAGTGGACCGAGACCGAGTCCTGTCTCGTCGCAACGAGCCTTTTGTACGAGCCTCCGTGATCTGCCCGGATAATCACCGTAGTTCCTCTCTTTTCGCGTGTATCTCTGCGCCGATCGCCTCGCTCCTTTCTTCGTTCGCCGATCTCCTTTTTTTCCATCGTCTCTTTTCTCCCTTTGTTAATTAGAGGAGACAGGTAACGGTAGCGCTCCGGTTCGTCGCGTTCACACAAATTTGCCGACCTGGATGACCCGGGCGGGTTAATTCAGAGCATTATGCGGGTACTTTGACGGAATAACGATCGGAGGTATACCGTCGCGCTGAATCGCGAATCGCTGGGTCCTGTCGCTTCGGTTCTTCCGCGTCGCGTTCGCAATCTTAATATTAGATCTACCAAGGGGGATTAAAATGACTTGATTCTTATCATTATTATTCATTTTCAGTACGTTTTGTTTTCTAAAATTTTGTATGACTTTTCTTCAAATATGCGAATAACTAACTTTGTGAAACGGTTTTCTTTTTCTTTTTCGTCGTTTTGATGTAAAATTTTATGCAGTATACTGCGATGAGTCTCATATTATGTTTAATTATATTTAATTTAAATATAATATTCTCATATTATTTTTGTACAGTTCAAATAGATTTTTAGGAAACTAAATATATTTTCGTATATCTCTGATGTACAAAATTACCATAAGAGAGGAAATTCCATAAGACCGAAATTCTTCGGCTAATTCGTTTTGACAAGAAAAATGAAACAAACGAACAGATAAATTTGCATTAGTTTCAGAAGTGTGGAATAAATTCATCGAATATAGCCAAATGTGTGTTATAAACCAGGAGCTGTCATTACAGTTGATGAACAATTATTCCCGACCAAAGCCAGATGTAGATTTACGCAGTGCATGCCAAACAAGCCGAATAAGCTTCGTATAAAATTCTGTTTGGCGTCGGATGTAAAAGTAAATATCTTGTAAATGCATTTCCCGGACAGAAATGAGATTATCCGTACCTTTAGGTGAATTTGTCGTCGTAAAACTTATGGAATCATATATTGGTTGCAGAAGAACAGTGACAACAGATAATTTCTTTATAAGTCTGTCATTAGCAACAAAACTGCTAACAAAAAGAATTTCCTTAGTTGGCACCATTAGACAAAATAAGGGAGAACTACCTAAACTTGCAAAATTAAAAAAGGATAATATGACAATACTACCTCGACAATACTTTACAAAACAGAAAATTGTGCTCTTATCATATACAAAAGTAAACTCGATAAAAAAAGTACTGTTACTGAGCTCGAAAAATAAGCCTTTATCTGAAGCTGTGGTATTTTATAACAATAGATATGACAGATGACGTACACTGTTACAAAACCAAATGCATATTTCCATGTAACGTAAACGGTGTCAAATAGCATATTGTGTTAATAATAAAACGAAGAATATTTGTGATACGTGTCACAAACGCGTCTGTGGTACATGCTCTGTTAAAATAATTGTAATTATAAAAAATGTCTTTGACTTATGAGCGTAATTATTTTTAAAATTATTATTATTACGTTATTGTTTTTATTCAGTTTATATTGAATTTTCGCTCATAAAATAGAAAAATTTAGTAGGATATTTTATTTTACTATTTTAGTGAAAATATTATTATTTAGTAAAAAATAGCAAAAATTGCTGTCTTTTCTTAGATGACTTATTAATTTTGAGAACAAGTCATTTTGACCCCACTGATAAAAATAGGTATACGTTAATCGTCGCTAGTTCTTGTGTTAGGGGGGGGGGGGGCGAGTGAGCCGTTAAAATAAGGTTGCTTTTTTATATCGAGAAACATTGATGATACTTTTCGTCACTTACCATGCATATTCTTCGACATTTTGTTTGCGTTGCATTTGATCGACGTTTACTGAAATAATAAATCCCGTTCTCCGTGAACCTCTCGGTCGGCGGTGTTGATCGACGCGCGGTATGGCATTTTGTTTGTTCGATCTATGACAAAAAAGAAAACGGAGTTTTTTCTTTCATAATGGAAACTACGCGTCGCATGAACCTACATCCTGTCTAGAAAAATGTAAAAAGAATGAGACCACGTGGTGGCGTGAAATTTTTATTTCCATAAAAATCGCTCCATTGTTTTCAGAGCCGCGTGTTATCAGTCTACTCGCATTTTTTTTTAAAACAGCTGTTCGTACGACGCGTAGCTCTATTATGAAACGAGCTCTTTATTCTCTATTCTGGATCGAAGGAAAAAGATGCCAGACTGCGCCGCTCGACACCGTCGATCGTCACGGAGAACAAGATTTATTATCTCATTAAACGTCGATTAAAAAGCACCGGAAAAAAAGTCTACGTATCCTTGAAATGTCAGAGAATATGCACGGAAACCGACGAAAAGCTTCATCGACGTTTTACCGTCGAAAAAAATTGCCGAGGAACATCCTCGTTCGAACAGATTCGCTCCCCAATTAGGGAAGCGTAACGAAAATTTCGCTTTCCGAGTTTGCGTCCAAAGTCCGACGCGTCCCGAAACGTTCCGAATCGTTCCGACTCATCGACGACACTTTCCTCGACCGTTACGTTAACGACAGCGTTTCGTAACGGTGGCTACGCGAGATAATGTCTCCGCGAGAGCAGCTGGCATTTAGCTGCCTGCGGCACAAGAGTACATATTCGCGAGCGCATCGCCAGGGTCGCGGTAAAAAAATTCACTCGCACCTAGGTTCATCGAGTTAAATTCGTTGCTTACGAAGCTCGTTGCCCGTTGCTGGCTCGTTATGAAACGCGTCGTTCGAACCGTCGAGACAAGCGAAAGACGTGCGACAGTTGCGCGATCGAAAAGCGCGATCGCGAAATCACCGGGGAACGATTTTGAAATTTCGCCGGCGGTAAATCGTCCGGCGATATTTAACCTTTTAGGTACGGCTGAATTCTGCGCGAGGCTATTTCTGTGGACGGCAGAGTCTGATATGTACTGTACAGAGTCTGATACTGTATATTCTGTCTGTATATACAGGATGTCCCAAAAATGTCTCGCGATCCGAAAGTGGCGGGTTCCTCGGGCCATTCGAAGCAACTTTTTCCTTTACAAAAATGTTCTCCGAGGCACCGTTAACGAGCTATCAACGAAAAACGGTGACCAATGAGAGGCGAGCTCGGCTGGCGCGAGGCGATCGAGCCATTGAGCGGAACTGGGCTTCGCGCGCTGGTTGGCTGGGCCGCCTCGCGTCAGCCGTACTCGATTCTTATTGGTCACTGTTTTTCGTTAATAACTCGTTAACGGTGCCTCGGAGAACATTTTTGTAAAGGAAGAAGTTGCTTCAAATGATCCGAGGAACCCGCCATTTCCGGATTGCGAGACATTTTTCGGACACCCTGTAGACTGTTGTAAATCGATGCGAAGACAAAAGAAGTGTGAAACAATGCATATGAAGACGATTATTTGGTTCAAACGATGAGCGAGTGAGCTACTAGAGCAAGCCACTATAGTGGCGCGTCGTGCCTAAAAGGTTAATTATCCGAGATCGCGATAACGGTGTTATACTCGGCCGATCTGCGAGTATAATTTTTCAATCAGATCGTCCATATCGGCGGTCCGCCGATTAGCATGGTAATGGGGCGGCCGAGTCCTGGAAACCCACTCGTCGAAGGTGCACGTGGGACGACATCGATGGAGCTCGTCGAACGCGCCGATGATCGATCGCTTCCGACGTCGTATTCGGGTGGAACCAGGAAATCGGGAAACTGGGAAATCGAGACGCTCGGCCGCCGTATAAATGATTTATCGAGCGCTTGTCCGAGTCCACGTGATCCGGGAATTGTCCGTAAATTGTCCGCGAGCCAATAAACCATCGCGGCCGCTGATTTATTCGAGTCGCGCGATTCAAGGGCCGAGACTTTCTAAAAGGATCCTTCATTCATACGAGAACCTGTTCGTTATTTCGATTTTATTGGCAACCCGAGCGAGCGAGCGAGCGAGCGAGCGATCGAACGGGCAAACGAGGGAACGAACCAGCGGGAGAAAAACGGAGAAAGAGGGGCGACGATGGGATCGAAAGTGTTTCGTCGAAGCTCGGCAGGCCTTCGGACGTTTCGCAACGATCGCGGCGCGATCGTACCTACTCGTATGTAGGTCTCGAGGGTTTTTGGGAGTAGAATGTCTCATTTGAAACGTTCGCGTCGAACGATCCCCGTAATCTGGTAGAAATCCGAAGGTAGCATCGGTACACGCTTTCTCGAGGGCGCCGTGAAAGAATGAAACGCGTGAAAGTTTCGGGGCACCGGTGAAAAGTCTCGCCGTACCTTCGACGAAAAAGTTCAAGATTAACCGAGCAACACGGCGCAGGAAGCCAAGAGAGCTCCGCCGCGTATCGAACGTTCCGAGAGAGCGAAAGGACCCGAAGCTGCCGGTAGAAATTGTGAAATCTGAATGTACTTACGCGAAGGTGACCTAAAAGTGAAACCGTTTTGCGAGCCGCGTGGAAAAAGCTAAAACTCGGGGATCCCGCTTTCCATCGTTTTGATTTTTAACGGCGAGGACGCGCGCGCGCCCACTGCCCCGGCGACACCTAATCGACGGCAAAGCGGAGAAACGATTCTCGTTGCGTTGACATCGGTGATTAACCCTTTCGCTAAGGAGCGCTTGCGTGAAAATGTGATCGCTGTGAACGGAGCGTATTGTTCAGTAGTTGGCACTGAAGTACGGAATGCTACGAAGCAATCAGAAGTCGTTTCTCTTGCTCTCTAAATTTTACAATGATATTTATTTTATTATATCGATATATATTATTATATTATATATTATTATATATTATATTATATATATATATATATATATATATATATATATATATATATATTTATTATATGATATTGATATATATGATATTTATTTTATTATATTCGGTAATATCGTCTTACCTTCTAAAATATAAAAATTTATGATCATAATTTATTTTCTTAAGTATTATATTATAATGTTCATATAATATCTTTTAATACAACGAAATTACTAATGTATTTAAAGCCGAACGTAATTTTAATAATCAACTTTGGTATGATAAAGTTGAAAGCATGGAACCACACGTAACCCAACATCACATCGTGATTTTAGAATTATAAATTCGTGGTATATATCCGTCGCTGGCGATGTTCTAAAGAAGACTGAAACTGTGTATCGTTAGAATAAAACACAATATCGTCTTGTCGATAGTGTTATACTTCATGATAGTCAATCGTTTAAGGCATGCAGCGTTGTCCAAAAATGTCTCGCAATCCGAAAATGGCGGGTTCCTCGGATCACTCGAAGCAACTTCTTCCTTTACAAAAATGTTCCCCGAGGCACCGTTAACGAGTTATTAACGAAAAACAGTAACCAATAAGAATCGAGTACGGCTGACGCGAGGCGGCCCGGCCAACCAGCGCACGAAGCCCAGTTCCGCTCATCGGCTCGGTCGCCTCGCGCAGGCTGAGCTCGCCTCTCATTGGTCACTGTTTTTCGTTGATAACTCGTTAACGGTGCCTCGGAGAAAATTTTTGTAAAGAAAAAAGTTGCTTCAAATGACCCGAGGAACCCACCACTTTCGGATCGCGAGACATTTTTGGGATACCCTGTATATAAAGTATATATACGCTCTTCGTACTCGCGCGCCCACTTTTCCAGAGCGTATATATACGCTCTTCGTATATGAATGGTCATTCTTCGAGGGCGTATACATATACGCCCATCGGAACGAAAGGGTTAATAATGAACGTCTGTTCGTTTAGCAATGCGACAACCTTCGTTGCGCGATGCGAAAATCGTCGACAGCAATCGGAGCGCGAACAAAGAGAGATAGAAAAGAAAAAGAGAAACGTTATAACAAATGGTGTGGATATGATGTGACATAATGCAGACAAACCTGCAGAAATCCAGGTATGTGGCTGGAGGTAAGGCATAAAATGAGCTACAATAAAAAGTGTACAAATCGCTGGAACGATTAGCAGCGATGAGTAGTGGTTGTTTCGTAGAATTTTTGCTGCCGTAGAATGTGATTCATCGATCAGACGTAATTGTATTCGTAGACAGAGTCGAAGAAATCTGGTTATTCAACGGCTGGGAAGACGCGAGATTTTCCCATTGTTTTCTTTTTGTGGCAGACCTACTATCAGCGGCGATACTTACTTGCCGAAACGATCGCGACCGGTCGTCGATTGCGGGGATCTCTTTCGAAACCGTTTTGGTCCCGATTGCGGAGGAGTTTCGGCGTTTCGGCGTGTCGTCGGTCGTAATGCGCGATCGAGCAAACATTCTAATTTCGCCTAGTTCTCTCGGCCGGTTAGCCGCGCTCGCCTACTTGCATTAGAACGTCGGCTAACCCGAACCGTGTCGGCGATATAGGATTACACCGGTCGCCGCGAGTCGGCTTTCTAAGAGCGTTCCCCCCTTCGGCCGTGGAACGTCGCGTTTTCACGAGAGAAATGGATTACGCGAATCTCGGTTCCCATCGAGCTGGACAGAGACGGAGAACGGCGGAGAGGAAGAGAGAGAGAGAGAAAGAAAGAGAGAGAGAGAGAGAGAGAGAGAGAACGGCGGAGAGGAAGAGAAAGAGAGAGAAAGAGAGAGAAAGAGAGAGAAAGAGAGAGAGAAAGAAAGAGAAAGAGAGAGAGAGACGGAGAACGACGGAGAGGAAGAGAAAGAGAGAGAAAGAGAGAGAGAGAGAGAGACGGAGAACGGCGGAGAGGAAGAGAAAGAGAGAGAAAGAGAGAGAGAGAGAGAGACGGAGAACGGCGGAGAGGAAGAGAAAGAGAGAGAAAGAGAGAGAGAGAGAGACGGAGAACGGCGGAGAGGAAGAGAAAGAGAGAGAAAGAGAGAGAGAGAGAGAGAGAGAGAGAGAGACGGAGAACGGCGGAGAGGAAGAGAAAGAGAGAGAGAGAGAGACGGGGTCACGACCGATCGGATCGATCGAGCCGATAAGCAAAATTTGACAACCACGCGCGGCTAACCGTTCGGCTTTGAGCAAACTGTTCTCGTTCGCGTGGCGTAGCCTTTATCGGGGAAAAGGGCAACCACGGGCTCCAGTTCGGAGAACAGGCTTGGAATAACTCGGTCGATGCATCTGCGACTATGAGGGAAAAAGTCGCAATTTCAAAAAATGCAAGTGAACGCATTAATTGAATTGCAGCATGTAGGATTGCGGCATTTGTCGGCAAAAAAAGCATCGTGAAAGTAGATTCTGTGGACTCGAGAAAATCGAGCGATTTCGAGCAAGATAGAAATTGTCTATCTCAATTGTAACAAACTAAACTGAAATAGTAGTTTGTTTTCTCTTTTAATTACCAAATCGGTCAAAATGAATGGATCCTGATTTTTTTCTGTTACACTTCCTGATAATATATAAATATTTCTAGGAGGACCTTTTACGTACACTTCTTTATCGAAGGATATGTTATGGTATGAATCGTATGAAGTTTAAATAAATCCAGTCTTGACATTGTTATAAAACAATATACGTTACTCGTATTTAGGGCTCGGTAGTTCTACTGTTAATATTACTAGTGTTAATATACTAATTATTAACTCTAGTGTTAATATATTAATTATTAACTCTAGTGTTAGTATACTAATTATTAACTCTAGTGTTAATATACTAATTATTAACTCTAGTGTTAATATGCTAATTATTAACTCTAGTGTTAATATGCTAATTATTAACTCTAGTGTTAGTATACTAATTATTAACTCTAGTGTTAATGTACTAATTATTAACTCTAGTGTCAATATACTAATTATTAACTCTAGTATTGATATACTAATTATTAACTCTATTGTTAATATACTAATTATTAACTCTAGTGTTAATATACTAATTATTAACTCTAGTGTTAATATACTAATTATTAACTCTAGTGTTAATATGCTAATTATTAACTTTAGTGTTAATATATTAATTATTAACTCTAGTGTTAATATACCAATGGGTCGAAAATAATGCAGCAGCATATTTTTAACACGGTGCACTCTTTATGGTGACAGAAGATAAGGCGTATTTTTTAATAAAATTTCGCATTATCTAATATAATTTTTCGCACTATAATATAATATATATACTATAATATATACTATAATATAATAGTAGTATATTAATATACTATAATATAATATTCGTATTATTTAACATAATCCATTATATGGTCCGTACAGATTTAACGTAATAATTTAAGCAATCAGGCTTATCCTACTTTCTCTATCTCTATTTCTCATTTGACCTTGTGCCAAACCATTCTGAACCTCTGTATTCGTTGATTTTATAACTAACGGACAAGTTTCCGTGCAAACTCGACGATGAAACAAATGTTCCAGGTAAATATTATTCGCTCGGCGCGAGCCAGAGGCGTGTTATCCGAAGAATCGAGGCGCACCCTGTCCGTTCGCGTTCAGGTGAACGCGACGAGCGACGCTGCGAGAGGATTCGACAACTATCGGAGCTCCTCCCTCGCGATTCGCGGAACACGAAAATCGATGCGCGAGCTGCCCGGATTCCCGGCGAAAATGCTCGCATCCTACAAAGAGGTTCTTCGGTCTTCGGGATCCGGGCGAACGCAGCTTGCAGAGATTTGTATCGGGCAATGTTGTTTATGGTTGGGCCATGTGCTTTGGGTCCATCAGCCTGATGCTCGAACGGGCACAGTGGGGTTAAAGACCTCCAAAAGCGGCAAAATGTCCTATGTATGTAAGATATTTTTATGGGAATTCGGACTATGATTTTCGCGGGGCTGGTGAAGAATATTATACTATACTATATATAATAATAATAATAATAATAATAATAATATACTATATAATAATAATAATAATATACTATATAATAATAATAATAATATACTATATAATATACTATATAATAATAATAATAATATACTATATAATATACTATATAATAATAATAATAATATACTATATAATATACTATATAATAATAATAATACTATACTATAATAGTAAATATTTTTGGAAATAAATATTTTTGCTAAATATTTCTGAAATACTATTTACCATATGTAAAAAACTACTATTTCAAAGACAGTTTATTTGATAAATTCTGCGTTACACGAGAAGATAGAAATATTTTTGATTTATCTTTTCATGTAACGCAGAATTTATCAAATAAACTGTTTCTCAAATAGTAATTTTTTGCATATGGAAATAGTATTTCAGAAATATTTAGCTATGTAATATCCACATGTATAACTACTATTTCAAAAGAAAGTTTATTTGTCAAAATTTCTTTATTACACGAGACGATAAAAATATTTGTAATTCTATTTTCTATATCAAAAATCTATTTTTCCCCAGCCCTGACGATTTGGCGCGATCTTCTTTACCATTCTGGCATCGGAATCGTTCGAAAATAAAATCGTCGCTTATAATTGTCGCTTATAATATTATTTTCAATTAAACAATGAGTGATTACGCCAAACGTCGCTTTTATCTTAGAAACGTTCTCCCGCAGCTACCCCAGCGGACCTAGAATCTCTCCGCGTTCCTCGATAATACGTTCGGGCGTTGAAAATCTGGCTTCAATTTTCAACAATACATATATCCGTCGTGATATTTCAATTGTCGGAACCGTCGTTCTCGCTGACGATTCGCGCGACGATACTAACAAGGGTGAAACGTGTCACGCGAGTCGGCGCGACGGCAACGAGGAGATTCGAACGAGGGTAATGGAAAATCGTGATAATGGCCACGACGAAGGAGACCCGGGAGGAGTAAAATGCTGGCGAGGCATTAGACAGATAGGATGCTACGTAGAAAAAGAGAAGCAGATGGATATAGAGAGAAAGAGAGAAGGAGAACGTCGACGACGACGACAACGACTAGTTTCTCGAGTGATGCGACCCTGTTTCTAAACGGCGCGCGCTTCAAGATCGCTCGTAAATCAACGGCACGGCACGGGAATGCTTCGTTTTCATTATCGACTGACGAAAATTAAAGAACACAGCCTCTACCCGCGTTTCTATTCTGCTGGTAAGACAATGCGTTTTCTCTTTGCTCGAGAGAACGATCAACGGAAAACCACCCTCTCGAAGTTCTTTCACGCCGAACCTCGACGGAACGTTGTTCTCTTTTTGCGCCGTTTTTCCAACGAACAGTTCGAAGAATCGAAATCGATCTCGCCAAACTGCTGAAGCATCGAGTCGTATGGCAATCGTATGGCAGCCTTATGACAGTCGATTGCTCGGAAAGCGACGCGGCCACTCTGCTCAATTTTCGCAGATAAAGATCAGGGTCGAAAGCGGAGTTCGACGTCTCGATGCTTTCCAAGTAATTAGGAATTATATTTCGTCTATTTATTGAACAGCTCTTCTTGTATGCAGCATCGAAAGATTTAAGGGATCGCACACTATTTTATTTCGTGAACCGTCTCATAATATATGGATCACAAAATTGTATGATAATTATAATAATAAATTGTATAATTATAAAATAATAATAATAATAATATGTGCAGCATCAAAAGATTTAAGGGATCGCATACTATTTTATTTCGTAAACCGTCTCATAATATATGGATCACAAAATTGTACGATAATAATAATAATAATAATAATAATAAATTGTATAATATAATAATAATAATAATAATAATAACAAATTGTATAATAATAATAATAATAATAATAATAATAATAATAATAATAATAATAATAATAATAATAATAATAATAATAATAATAATAATAATAATAATAATAATAAATTGTATAATATAATAATAATAATAATAACAAATTGTATAATATAATTATAATAATAATAATATGCAGCATCAAAAGATTTAAGGGATCGCACATTATTTTATTTCGTAAACCGTCTCATAATATATGGATCACAAAATTGTACGATAATAATAATAATAATAATAATAATAATAATAATAATAATAATAAATTGTATAATATAATAATAATAATAATAATAATAACAAATTGTATAATATAATAATAATTATAATAATAATAATATGCAGCATCAAAAGATTTAAGGGATCGCACATTATTTTATTTCGTAAACTGTCTCATAATATATGGATCACAAAATTGTATGATAATAATAATAACAATAAATTGTATAATAATAATAATAATAATATGCAGCATCAAAAGATTTAAGGGATCGCACACTATTTTATTTCGTAAACCGTCTCATAATATATGGATCACAAAATTGTATAATAATAATAAATTGTATGATGATAATAATAATAATAATAATAATAATAAATTAATCATCCTAAGTTGGTAAACACGGTTGTGATGTACGGCCGAAGGCTCGGCGAGGGTGAGAAATTTAGTCGACAGCGAGGAAGTTAAATGGAAAGGCGTGAGCGAGAGTCGAATACGAACAAAGAAAAGCCCGTTCGAATATGCAATTCGTTTCAATGATACCTGTCCAGGTTAAATGAAATAGAGATAACTTTGTCTCGTTTTATATTTCGCGTGAATAGTTACAATTATTTTCCATTATTCTGTTTTGTTATCAAATAAAAGTGACTTCGCGCGTGTAAAATACAATCACGTGGCAAGCTGACCTCAACGGTATTCATAGAACGATACAGATATAGAAAACCAGATATAATTGAACGATCTGAATTATCTCCACACGTGATAAAGAGTTTTCCCCGCGAATAAGGTAACAGTACCTATTATGGAACGCTTTTCTCTCATAAAAGGCATAAGATTTATCATCGATTTTATCACAACTTAAAAGTGATGTTATTAAATATTTATACTACTATAGGTAACGTAACGAGCTTTGATACGCTTATTTAATATGAATAAAAAATAGTACGAGTGAAGGACACGTGTGTGTACCTATTATGGTACGACGTTTTCGTATCGCGTTACCGCGTTTCATAAGTCGGGACAGCGAAAAAATTGGGGAACACAATATGTTCACAGTATAAAAATTCGAGTAAACATTCGTTTTTACAGCTGACTGATACATAACAGCATTCGTGCGAGTGGACTTGCAAAGAACAACGTCCCAAAAATACGACCAGGAATTTTTACTTTTCCACTTTCATAAGCTCCATCTATTTTTTATCGATTATTTCAGCTACCGTTTCGCGCAGGGGTCACAATTCAGCGTTGTTTCGTAACAGGTGCTTCTACCTTAACCATTTTGGTGCTGAGCAAAAGCACCGTACCTATGCGAGTATGTAATACCGGATCAATTTGTCGAATTTGCTAAGGTTTGAAAATAAACTCATAAAAACCAAAGTAAGAATGATATTTAGCAAATTCAAAAAGAAACATATTACGAAATAAAGGGAGAATAAAATAATTATTAATAAATTAATAAAGTAATTGTGTTTAAATAAGTTTGTTAGAAATCGTACGAATAACATAAATATGAAACAGTATGAAAAAGAGAAAAATCAATTTTCTTTTTAGAAACGGTATTTGCACATAAGAATAACCATCGTTTGATCATGGCTTCGTGTAGATCACCTAGTATGAAGTATACTAGATATTGCAGTTTCAATCACTTGTAACGAAATAACTGATATCGGACCACAGAACTATAATATAATACATATATATAATAATATAATATAATATTTATATATATAATATATAATATATTATACTTTAGTTCTGTGGTCCGATATCAGTTATTATATAATTATTATACTAAACTATAATTATAATTATTATATATTATATTATATATATTATATATTATTATATATATATAATTATTATATATTATTATATAATTATAATTATAGTTTAGTATAATAATTATATAATAACTGATATCGGACCACAGAACTAAAGTATAATATATTATATATTATATATATAAATATTATATTATTATTTATATTTATATATATATTATATTCATATATTATATATAGTAATTATATATATACAATATATAATATATTATATAATATTATAATATAATTAAAGTATAATATAATTTGCTACAAAACAAGTGAATTGGAATAGCTAACCTTTTGCACTCGAGTGGAGACTCTGAGACACCACTAATATTTGTTATATCACCTTTTAGGATAACTTTTATATTAACAAAGTTTACATTTGAAAAATTGTTAAGAGTGTAACTGTTGCGCGAGTCCCAAGAGTCAATTTTCATATATGCACAAAATGCATTTTCTCGTATAAAATAGAAATACTAAGTTAGAAAAATGATTTTATATTTTCAGTTGAAATAGCTTCGAGTACAAAGAGCTAATATAACGTTACTGAAAAACAATGTTAGTATTATTATAAATATTTATATTTCGCGTTATCTGGCTATTAAAAATGTGTGATATTTACTCATCGTTACTCGCACAAATAATTGATTTAGCATCGATGCTTACTAATGCATACGAATATCATACTAACGCATTCCGAATAGTTAGGCGCCATCGAATACGCAACGATATAACATCGTTGACACTTTCCGCAAGTGTTTCTAAACAACGGTATATCGTTCGGCCCGAAAATGGTTAAAAAAACGAAACCTCGGCATCTCGAGGTAGGGTCGCAGAGCACGGGTGCAGAGTTAGGCGGCGTCGCGCATGAGGTTATGTATCGTTAAAAGGACGACACGCGCGCGAAGGCGGCACATAAGCCGGCACTTCCGAGGATGATGCGGATCAGGGAAAGTGATGGCTCCGTTGCTTCGGCGGTGCGCGTCTACGCGTGTGTTCGCGCAACAGAATTGGCCGGCGGCCGATCGAAAAGCGAAGAAAGAGGAGGAAGAGAAGACGGGCGGCAGAGAAGGAGGAGGCGCGGCGGCGAAGGAAGTGGAGGGGAAAAAAGGCGGCGACAGTCTCGGCCGCGAGATCCACGGAAACGGGAATCGGCGGCGACCGTGCGGCGACCGCCGACCGCGCGACGGGTATCGAGTGCGGCCTGGTTGATCGGGAGGTGGCGGATCGAGAGGCAGCGTGAACAAGCGAGGAAGGGGGGAGGCAACGAACGAGGCGAGAGAGGGCAGGTAGTCGCGTGCCACTTAGCCCACCAAGAAACGCGGTCATAGCCTCGGCACGTCTGACTCGTCGGCGCCGTCGCCGTCGGCCGCGTCGGAGTCCGCTCGAGAACCTGGCCGCGCTTCCAAGATCTTTCGATCCGCGACCGGCCCGAGTGGATGGATCCTTTTGCTCTGCGCCCACGCCGGGTTCGCGGAGCGTCGCCGATTCCCGCCGAGAAATCGGAATCGCCGATCGAGGGGATCGTTCCGGTTTAATCGGCCGACGATCGTGCAACGATCGTGCGACGATCCAGTGTCGGAGCGAGCAGGAACTCAAACTGGAAATACAAATCGAGTACCTCGAGGAAAATCTCGCGAGAGAGAGAGAGCGTCTTGCGCGGCAAGTACCCACGAGCTTGTGACACGAAAATTCAGTGAAATTGCTTGCCTCCACTCGCAGCCCGCGTGGGCGTGACTCCGCCAACTTCCGATTTCGTCGCGAGCCGTTGCAGCGCCTCGCTCGGGCTGCGAGTCCGCTTCGCAGTAAACCCGATTCCGAGCGGAATTCACCGAAGCGGCGCGCCGTTTTTCGGCTCGAGAGTACAGGATTAGACACCCCGGCGGGCACCCGACTCTCTTCTTCCTCTTTCCTTCTCTCCGTATCGGCATAAGTAGACTAGAGGATTTCATGGATTGATGCAAAAAATGAAACAGCTCGGATACGGAACTCCGAAGACGTTTGAAGAATTTCACTTCGGCGCGGACGAGGATTTTCTGAAGTCCTAGGTTATATTTTTCTCGAGATGCTGGAGAAATCTACGAGAGACGCAAACAATGAGGAGAATGAACGATCTAGCCTCAACTTTTGCAACGTTCACGATCGATATGTCGACATTCGTCCGCGAATGGATTAAGAACATCTGTACGTTGTTTTTAACTTGTTACAATTATTAGGGTGTCCCATAAGTTCTTTCCTTTTTTCTGATGCGAAACGATTACACGATATTTGTTGTTTAAGATTGATTTATCGAGTTATACAGGGTTCCCCGGAAAGAATCATCCGATTTCAAAAATTTATATTTTAAAAAATTACACACAGAAGATTATAATTCAAACACGAATATAACGGGAAAATGTGCGAGTTTTACTTTTTATTATTTTTTTCTCAATAGGTGACACTAGCTGTTTGCTTGTTGCACCAAACCGTTGGGATTGGTCGCAGTTCATCCGATAATATGGTTCTACACAGTTGGCCTCCGAGATCACCCGACCTAACCCCATGCGACTTCTTCCTTTGGGGATTTGTGAAGGATCTTGTCTTCGTATCGCCTTTACCTACAAGTGTAAATGAACTGAACAAACGCATTTGTGATGCTGTACAAACAATTACCAGAGATACGTTACACCGTGTTTGGCAAGAACTTTCATATCGCAATGATATCATACGTGTAACGAAAGGAAGTCATATCGAACACTTGTAAACAAAAACTCGCATATTTTCCCGTTATATTCGTGTTTAAATTATAATTTTCTGTGTGTAATTGTTTAAAATATAAATTTTTGAAATTGGATGATTCTTTCCGGGGAACCCTGTATACGAACCGTTCTGCTCTATCACCTTCTTCCATCTTTCAAGAAGCCTCATTATGCCGCCTTTCCAAGATTGTTAACGGCTTATTTGCGAAATATCGATCAAGGTGCGTTTTTATTTCGCTTACGAGCTTAAACCGTTTTTCACGGAGAGAATTTTTTAACGAGAAGAACAGAGAATTTTTTACGAGAAGAAGTAATAAATTGGATGGAGCAATGTCTGGAGAGTACGGAAAATGAGGTAGAACGTTCCCAAGCAAATTGCAATAGTTTTTGTCTTACGACCAGCGCAACATGCGGTTTTTCGTTGTCGTGATGAAAATTTGACGGTGTGGAACTTTCAATCGATTCGCATATTCCATCTGGATCAAATGCTTATGTACCGTTGTCCTGGGTATGTTAGTGGCATCTGCTATCTCGCGCGCGCTATATCGCGAATTTTCAGCGAGCATATCTTTGATAAGGTCCGCGTCCGTCGTGGTTGGACGGCCGCCGCGGTCTTCATCTTTCAAATCATAATTGCCAGCTCTAAATCTCTTAACCCTTTCGCTACGGCGGTTCAGTCCGCCGTAGCGCCACTCCTGAACGGAACCACCCGCCGAAATTGTGCACATTGCGCGTGGATAGTGTATTTGGGAAGAAAAGGGATTTTTCTTTAAAACAATATAGTTATAATTTCTGCATAAGGTATAAAGTTATTTAATAGGTAAAAAAAGTTTCATTAACAATGGAAAAAGTGAAGAAATAATATATAATATACAGTAATAAAATAAAACATAATATTCATAATACAAAACATAATACATAATAATTAGTCCTAAAGTTAGTACTTTCGATTTTCTATCCCTTTATGACATGTAACACAATAATAATGGGAAATGCAGGTAGAACAAATATAACTTGAATGGTGTGTCGTTTATTTCGGACTGTCGTTTGTTTGTTTCGTCAAAAGATTCACGCAATACCAGCATGTCGGATATATCCGGCGTTCGGCTCCGCGAGTGTTCATATGGATGACGGATATATCCGTCGTTCGGAGCGAAAGGGTTAACACTTAGCCGACCGCGCGCGCCACAGAGACCTGTACGGTTTCCACCGCGCTCGGGAAAGCCAAACTGCGCTGTCCACCGCGCAGTTTTCTGAGGTAGCGCGGACTGAAATTCGCTATTTGAAATCAAAAACGTCCGAAAATGATTTATGCGATCAATTATATCTTACGGTAACAATTTCGTTCAACGATCTCACATATTGCTTATACAAAATTCGAATTTAAAAGTTTATAATAATTATTTTTTAATGGTTATTCAAAAAGTGTAGTTAATAGAGTCAGAAAATTAAGGACAGTAAAGATGACGGATAAATAACGTAACTCAAATATGGAACAAAAAAGCAGTAATATATCGTGATGTTCAGGCATTGTGTTGATGCACGCAGTTCGATCATATGCTTCAGTTCAACTCTGATATCATCTTCTGTCCGATCATCGACGCCATTGACAATAACATTTGATTCCGAGTCATCGGCGGAATCATCTTCCGATTCACTCGAAAGGATTCGTCGATTAGTCTGATATATGGGAACGATGGTGCTATTATCGTCGTCAACTTCACAATCACTTATCAGTAGATCAATGTCTTCAGAACAGTCTGATAGTGTGTCCATAAACAACTCATCGCTTGAATTGTCACTCATGTTTCTGGACATTTTTAGGGATATTTTTTCTATACTTCGTTTCACACCACTTGTTGAGAGTCACAGCAAGGAGCTTGGCTTCTACACTAATATTTGCAAGTTGAGCGGAGTCTTATATGTTCGAAAATGTCGTGAGAGTGGGATGTAGGTAGCATTTCGATTTCTAATGGGTGTGGTGTTGGTGTGCTGGTGTGCATTTTATTATATGTTGTACTCTATAGAAATAAGAAGCTCTACAGAGAAAGAAGCGTTCCTCGGGTCAAAGTGGTAGATCTACCTGATCGATCGGCTAAGTGTTCTAATAAAATAATTTTATGGCTGGTAGAGGCACCTTCGGAAACCCCGAACATAAAGAACCGTAATAATGGGCAATAAAAGACTTCAAAAATTAGTGCATGTTATTATAATTATGTTGTACTCTATAGAAATAAGAAGTTCTACAGAGAAAGAAGCGTTCCTCAGGCCAAAATGGTAGATCTACCCGATCGGTCGGCTAAGTGTTAAACCAATCGCGGACTGTCCTAATAGTCGTAGAACCATCAGCGTTTGCAGTGTCCTCTGCCCTATCACTTTTTTGTTAAAGCAATGAATCATATCATGCCAGAAATGCTTCTTTTGGCTATCCATATTGAACGGCGCAGAAAAGATTTGATAAGGAACTTTGTCACCCACGAAACGTACTCTAAAAGAGCTCTGGGACGACTGAAACCGATACCCTAAACGGCCAAGAGATAAGCCTGCCTGTTTATATAAACACAGCCAGTTAGATTCATTCATAGCGCGGCGCGGAAAGAACTTATGGGACACCCTAATATTAAAAGAGGGCAGACGTCAATTTATGGCCCACGCGATTAACTTAGACGATCTTTATTTCGCATAAGGATCTGCGGAGAAAAGAAACGATTTCAGGCTATGTCAAGGTGGCCGACCTTCTCGAGACGTTGAATCCGAGGAAATTGATATTTTCTCGGGATCAGAGGGCAACATCAAACAGCACGGTAAAACGCTCGCCATGGCCGGTGCGTTAACGCGCGTCCAACCTTCCCTCGAATCCGTTGACCTTGAGTATGCACGAGGTTGCTTCGGAACCTTTCAAAGACGAAGCCTCGGACTACGAAGGCAGGTCGGAGCACAACCCGTTTGCAACCCGTCCGCAAACACACTGGGTCTCCTTCTTATCGTTTCGGGAGCGCTGTCTTTGCCTTCCGCAACTTTCCTGATCGCGGGATGCAAATTTACCTGATATTTATTCATTTACGGGAAGAAATCCCTTTGGATGGCAAACAATAGCTTAACGGTAGCAGTCGAAAGAAAATCCAAATGTTCGCAGAAGGTATTAACATTTCTAAAAGTCTTGTTTAAACTGTTATCGACGTCGTAAAATCGTGGTACGATTCTCTCGTTCCAAAATAGTATGGCGCCGAATGGATGTTCGAGATAAGATAAAATGAAAACGGTCAAGAAATGGACCCATCGTGATGACTAGACTGCGGATTTTTATGCAAAATAAAAATTGTGCGTGACAATTGTTCGAAACAGAAATGAGATGAAAATGTATTTCTTCTTTTAACGCTAGATTTACGGAACCCGTCAAAATGACGGGTCGATAATTTTTTAATTCACGATTATTCGTATCGTGAAGACACATTTATTAATTCAATTTATATATTATTATTTTATTTACTATTATTTTTATATATTATATTTATTATTATATTATTTACTATTATTTTTATATATTATATTTATTATTATATTATTATATTATTTATTTTTATATATTATTACTTTATTAGTTATTATTATTTTTTTTATTAATTCAATTTATATATTACTTAGGGCAAATGTTGCAATAACACTTGTTAAAAATCAGAATAAATGTCTAATCGTTACTTTTACAAACTAATACAAAACAGCTGCTTCTCGAGCCCCATAAATCTAGCGTTAACCATCCCAATAAGTCCAGAATAATTTAACAACATCCTTAAATTGTACAACGTCTCTACAGCTTTGCATTTGACGTATTCATTTTTGTCATAAGCGCATAAAATCCGTCGTCTCGCGACAACTTCAAACGCAAATAAGAGATCGAGCAAACTGCATAAGGCGTGTTCGAGGAGGACGAAGTTTAAATCTCAGCATAGTATATTCATAGTTATCGTGACCAAATTCCATCGTACGGAAAGCACATAATCGCAAAAATCGGTATTCGATACTTTCGAGCTGCTTTCAATCTTTCCCTCGAGCGACGATAGGACAGATTGTTCTTATAGCGGGTTTGTCACGAAGGATCCATCGTGACGGATATGAATGGCAACGGGAATGAAAAATTGCAGCGAGCGGCGAACACGAGCACGTTGGAAACAAAGCGACAAAGTGGCCCAGGGGCGTAGCCACTAGTGGGTCGTGGCCGAGAGAAGATGCCTATCGCGGGGACGATTCTACTGGACGAGAGAAGGTCGCCGATTTCACGAGTTCCCGCACTTTTACTCGACGACGACGACGACGACGACGGCAACGAAGACGACGACGACGACGACGGCGGCTGCGGCGGCGGCCTGCTCCCGAAACCCTCATACCTCGATGCGCGATGCATGATACGCGGTGCACGATACGCCAGTAGAGATATCTCCATTTCCTACCTCTTCCTCTTCCTTTCTCTCCGCTTCTTGTATTTCTGGTCATCCCGAGGAACGCGATCGCTCGCGCGAACATACGACAGAATAATACATCGACGCGACGCACGCGTGCGACCGAATTGAATCATTCTCGACAATGATCGGACTACTCACAGAAATGTTGACACGAATTTGCTGAATATAAAGTTAGTTAACACGTTGAATGCCACACGCCCCGGTTTTACAGAAATTGTCCGTGGCGCCACGATGAATTTTCTTTTATGCGATACGTATAATGTTGAAATATTAGGTCTACCGAAAAAGTTTTGTCGGACAATGTCATTGCAAATTTCAATAGATATGCACAGATTCGTGTGAGACATATATTTTTGAACAATGTTGCTCACAAATTGCCCTCACGCTGGCAAGAGATCATAAGTAACGACGGAAATTATATCGTACGATAAATATTACTAAATTTATGAAAAATCTATTGTTTCCTTTCATTTCTTAAACGGACAGAACTTTCCGGTAGACCTAATATTATCTGCAATAGATAAGTCACAGTGTATAACCATGTTTGACATGTTAATTGCGACAGGGGTCCACTGTTTGAATCGACGATGGTAATAATGCAAAATTTTAGATATTCACATTTCTTTTAAATTATATATATTCCTATCAATTTGGGCGCGCCGGTCACCGGTGGCACCCATGGCGTCACCGCCAAGTTAAGTGCCGGTCACCGGTGACCCCCGTGGCATTCAACGTGTTAATCGGCAACAATACTTTAATACGTTACTATACCAGACAAATTTTCTTCGTTCAGGTCCTGTAACAAAAATTACTATCCTAGCGAACGACTATAGTGTCGCAATTGATCTTTTCGGTGTCTCTATTGTTAAATATCGAAATTAGAGATTATAATCACTGCGCTGATATCTTCAATTACGTGCTCTAATGGGCTTTCCCGTTTATAAGTATATAAATAAATAATAACCGTAGCCGCGGGTTTGGAGGAGCCAATTATAATTCCAGACGAAACATGGACATCTTCGAGACCGATCGAGCCATTACTCGACTGTGCGTATATTTCTGGTTAAGTGCCGGTCACTGGTGTTAATAACTTGAAATTTGACAAATCTTTTAAAGTTAGTCGCTATCTCCTGATTCGGTAGTCTGTTATTCACGACCACTAATTTGCATATTATTAAAAATTCTCAATTGAACAGAGAATTCTCTTCTTCATCTGCATAGGTTACATAGGGTGTTCGGAAAATTGTGGTACAACCGGCAAGGGATGATTCTACATGCAAAAAAATAAATCGAGAAAAAGAAATAACATTATCTTATTTGGGGCTCCGTTTTCGAGAAAACTGAGTTGAAAAATGCGTCAAATTCGCGTGGCTTGTAATACGACGAGAAGTAGAATTGGTATATCATGACCACACGCGCCAGTTGATTCCTGTTCAATGGTATTACTTCCTCAACCTAATTTTTTTCAGAAACGGAGCCTTAAATCAAAAAATGTTATTCCTTTTTCTCGACTTATTTTTGTACGTAGAATCACTCCCTAGCCGGTTGTACCACGATTTTCCGAACACCCTGTATATTCTCCGAATTCAGAATAATCTTGACCGGTCATTTTTGATATCTCGAGGTATGGATTTCTTTCAAAAAAGAAAAAAGAAGATGAATAACATCTGGTGGTCGGCGCAGAAAAAGATTCTACAGCAATGTAATATAGCACCCTCTTGGTACGACACAATCAAAACTGCAGAATATTTTCAGTCAAGATTTTACGAAAAAAGAAGTTTCTTAATTATGAACGAAAATTATAGGGTAATGAAGCTTTCGGAAATAATTAACGTTATGTTCATAGAACAAGATGTATTAAATTTTCGATTCAAAAGCGCAAAAATTTAGCCCACATGCTTTTTGAAATTCCCTATGTTCCGGGTGCATTTGTAATTATTATTTATTTATACTGTAATTATTATTATTATTATTTATTTATACTGTAATTATTATTATTATTATTTATTTATACTGTAATTATTATTATTATTATTTATTTATACTGTAATTATTATTATTATTATTTATTTATACTGTAATTATTATCATTATTATTTATTTATACTGTAATTATTATCATTATTATTTATTTATACTGTAATTATTATTATTATTTATTTATTTATACTGTAATTATTATTATTATTATTTATTTATACTGTAATTATTATTATTATTATTTATTTATACTGTAATTATTATCATTATTATTTATTTATACTGTAATTATTATTATTATTTATCGATCGACCACCAAGCAATTAATTAAAAATTGAACGTTTTGTCGATTCTTGTTCATAACTGAATATTTTACTGTTATCGGTAGACGATTCTTGTCGACGCGACGTTTATGGGACACCCTGTAGAAAGGAGGACCGCGAGGTCGACGTGAAAATGCGTAGGAAAAGCAGGCGTTCCCTTTGGACTAGGCCTCCTAGGCGAAAGTGTTTTTCAGAGGTGAAAGTAAAATGGGGGAAACGGCGTGGAGGGGTAGGGAAAGGAGAAAGAAAGAGAGAGAGAGAGAGAGAGAGAGAGAGAGAGAGAGAGAGAATGGGAGACTGCTCCAAACTTCGAACCGCAGGCGATACCCGCAACCCAAGACAAAAGAGAAATCAGAATAATTGGAAGAAACGCGGTATCGTTCTATAGCAGGCGTGCTGCGCCTTGCCTCACCTCGCCTCACCTCGCCTCGCCTCGCCTCGCCTCGCCGCGTATTATTCGCTTCTCGTTTTAGCGTGGTCGCAGAAAAGGCGGGGGCGAGGAGAGAGACGCGGAAGAATGGAAAGAAAAAAGAACGCGGGAACTTTCTCGGGAAGGGGGGGGGGGGGGGGCGCAACCACAGAAATTGCTACGAGTGTCGACGTCGACGCTGGTCCGGGTCGAACGCTAAGGGATCTGCACGCGCAACCGCTTGTCGCGAATCGCGGAACGCGGATCGCAAACCGCTGCAATCGTTTCGCCCGTTCGCAGCAACGGAACGATTACAACTCGTTTATAACTGTTTAATTTCATTATAACTGTTTAAATCGCTTACTCATCCGTGCCAATCGTTTATTGCCCATCCTCGCAACTTCTTTCGCAATTCTTTTCATTCGTTTAAACACTCCGCCGTCGCTGTTCTTCGCAAACATCCTTAATTTTGATCGCATTGTTGTCATTGTTATTAATGTTATTATTGCTCTTAGTATTGTTATTATTACATACCATAGATATTACATTACAGAATATTATTACATTAACTTTATTATATTATTATTATATATATTATATATTATATATTATATAATAATATATTATATATTATATATTATATATTATATAATATATTATATATATTATTATTATATTAGCTTTATTATAATATTATTATATTAACATTAACATATTACATTAACCATAATATTATTACATATTATGGTTAATGTTACTCGTAGGGTAGGTCTTTGACTTTGTTTACGGGTACAATTAATTTCATATTTATCCAACAATACGTATCAATTCTTTTTTATTCTCTTTTGTTCGGTAAAAAAATTTGGTTATCCTTTTATTCAACATAAAAATTGAGAGATTAGCGGATGTATAGAATTTCGCGTAAACAGTGTTAAAACGGATGAAGAGTTGAAACAGAAAGTCAACAGATACATTATTCGCTCTGCTATATTTTTCAATTTGATTGATAGTTTTGTCGAGCGTTATATAGTGTTCACTGAAATTCCAACACAAGAAGTTTATATGTCCTATCGGATGTGATGTAACTTTTAAGTTTGTTCACTTTTGGATAGAAAAATTTAGCATGTCTCATAAAACAAGCATATAAAGACCATTATGCCCAAAAACGGACCAAAGGTCTGCCGACAGTAACTGGCTCAATCTCCTGTCGCATGTGATGTAACTTTTAAGTTTGTTCACTTTTGGATAGAAAAATTTAACATGTCTCATAAAACAATCACATAAAGACAATTATGCCCGAGAACGAATCAAAGACACAGCAATTGGTCTCCCGACAGTAACCGGCTCCACTACCCTATTTCCATTATTCGAAGAATTCCCTGTTCAAGAAGCCTAGTTTTGGTTCCCTTTTGGTTCTGTTTTGGCAGAGCAGGCGGCAAGAGGCACGAGACGCGAGGTATCGAGGCGAGAGAGGCGAGAGGTATCGGGGCGATTGTATCGAAAAACTCGTCCTCTTTGAGATCGCGGACGCCTCGACCTGGCGCAATAATCAGCTTTAACCGGCTTCGGCGTGAAACGGATGAAATATCGACTAAATATAACCGGGGCCAGGAACCAGTGGCAAAGAGGGGCGACCAGACACGGTGGGAGAGCCTCCTCGTGCCGCGAATGTAGGACATCGAGCCTCGTCTTCGAAAAGATACGCGAACGGGAGAGGGACACCGTCGCGTCGATTACGTTACTGTTCACGCCCGCCCGATTCTCCGTGCTCGCGCGATCGAACCCGGCTCATCTCTTTCACTTGTCCCACTCTGCTCCGCGCTGATCTGCTCCGCGCACTGCTCTGCTACGCTACGCTCTGCTCGCCGATTCCTCGTCTCCCCCCCCCCCCCTCCTCCGATCGCTTCGTCTTCCGCCGCCTGTTCGCGATCCAACGCCGACACGGCGCGCGAGAGCGCGCGCACGTACATTCTTCCAAAGTAATCGCGGGATTACGGAAGAACGAACGAGCTAGCTTAGGCGCCAGTTCCGCGAGCGAGAAACGGGAAGAACGCTCGGGTAGGTCAGGAAAATGACCGTCCGACAGAAATCGCGTGGCTCGCCGTGGAACGTCTCCCGTAGGAACGAAGCGAACGATAAAAGGACGAGGCGAAGCGGCGCCGGTTTAGGTCAACGGACGAAGTAGGTGCGAGGTAGGTTAAAGTAGGTAAATAGCCTGCCGGTGACCCGTCACCTGCGTTCTCGTTCTATCGAGAGCAACGTCTCTCGGTGGGAGGGACACGCGGTACGGTACGGAACGGAACGGAACGGAACGAAGATAGTGCTCGCTCGCTCGCTTCTCCGCGTGTCCCCACCCCGCGGCTTTCTTGCTCTTCGTGCTCCTCGTGCTCTTCGTGCACGCGTTCCGTGGCAGCGGGCTGTTCTGGTTCCGACAGAAACGGTCCGCGCGGTGGTCTGGGACCTATCCGAGGCAACTTTTCGCCTATTATTGCGAGCCGGCATGCAAATCGCTCTCTCTCTCTCTCTCTCTCTCTCTCTCTCTCTCTCTCTCTCTCTCTCTCTCCTACCCGGCCCGCCGAGTCAACGTCCTTTATCTGCCCTCCCTTCGACCTCTCCGTCACTCCCGCGTCACGACGTACGACACACGAAACGCAACCGCTGGCCGCGGCCCAGCTTATGGGTTTCCGTGGCCAAAAGCATGGACAACGAGCGGCATCTTCGCGGCAGCCAAGTTCGCAAGCGAGCCTTTCTTCCTAGGCGTCGGTGGGCGTCGACCGACGCGCGAGAGAAGGCTCGCGGGTTCAACGGTGTAACTTTTTGGAAAAGTCGGTTTTTTTTCTTCTTTTATATTGCCTTATAGTTACCGATTGTCAAAAATTATAAAAACGAGCAACAAGGCTCGATTAATCGTACCTTCTCTTCCCAAATGGACCAATCTTGTTTCCAAGTTAAGCGTCAATTAGGGAGACATTACTGTACTGATATTTGAAAATGCTACTTCTCTACTACGATATATATAATATATAGTATAATAATAATATATAATATAATAATAATATGTAATGTAATAATAATATATAATATATAATATATATAATATATTATAATATATAATATATATAATATATTATAATATATAATATATATAATATATTATAATATATAATATATATAATATATTATAATATATAATATAATAATAATATGTAATGTAATAATAATATATAATATATAATATAATAATAACCCTTTGCACTCGAGCGGTGACTCCGTGGCACCACTAAAATTTGTTATATCACCTTTTAAGATAATTTTGATGTTAACAAAGTTTAGATTTAAAAAATTATTAAGAGTGTAACTGTTGCGCGAGTCCCAAGAGACAATTTCATATGCATAAAATGCATTTTGTCATATAAAATAGAATTACTATAAGTTAGAAAAATGATTTTATATTTACAGTTAAAATAGAGCTTCGAGTGCAAAGGGTTGACACGTTGAGCACCCAGCGTGTGTCGGTAGAGTTTCTCACGGCGCGGCGCCACGAAGCAAACCAAAATTTACAAAAGACTGTAACGTATTGTCCCGAGTGTCCAGAGTCGCTCCGATTATGTTTACAATGTTTTAACGAGTTCCATTGTAACTAACAAAACGTTATAATATTTTAAAAAGAAATTTAAGTATAAGTATAATTTGTTAGTATATTTTGTTTTATTATTTTATTTTGTTATTAGTATAAGTATATTTTTAATGTTTATTTTTGTTTAATTTAGACTTTATTGTTACCCTATATCGTCTATACTCGTCTAACTCGTCACAGTTGTGTTACAATTAAGATTACTATAAATTACCTCCAAAATCCTTTTCACTCGAATGGCGATTTCAGAGGCGCCATTAAAAACTGTTATGTCGCGTCGCGAAATAATTTTAGCATAACCGTTGCATGGATCACAGTATTCAATTTCACACGCCATAAAATGCACTAGGTCATATAAAATGGAAAAATCGTGGGTCGGTGGAACTATTTTAAATTTTGCGTTCATTCGGCTTCGAGAGCGCGAAGGGATAATTGAACGAAGACTGCGGAAACATAACCGTCACCCAGATATGAGTGACGTGGCGTTCAACGTGTTAAACAATGACCGTCGTTCCAAAAATACGCCTGCAAAAGCTTGACGCTTCCACGACCGCGCCAGAAACCTCAGAAATTTCAGAAAATTAAAGCATTCCACACGATCGAACAAAAATTACGAAGCAAACATATAATGGCATCAATTACTCGATCAACATTCGCACCTCTTGCAAATCTGAATCAAATCAAGCGGTTATTTTTAATTAACACTAAACCTACCGCGGTCGAAGTGGCCGCTTTCTTATTTTGCAATTCTGCAAAGTTCCGAGACTCTTTCGTGGGAAACGCTTGAATAAGTTATATTATTGGAGCAAGTTTCACAATAAAAACTTCACAAATTCCAAATAAATTCGATCTTCTCACTTTTGTGAAGCAGTACATGCCAGTTGGTATTACCGCTCGGTAGGTTTAGCGTTAAGAAGAAGGAAGATTTCCCCAATCGGTCATCAATCGACTGACTCTAACACGTTGACTGCCACGCGTATTTACAACAAAATCTCCTACAGGCCACCCGTGCCGCTATAGGAAGCGTGCGCTGTTAATTCATATCCGTTTCTGTTCCTGCATGAACAGTTGGAATCTTTGCCGAGTACCGAATGGTATAACTTAAAATCTCTGCCCTTATTTTTTTCAATAATGAAAAGAGATCGGATTGCCCGGAAGGAGAAGCATAAATAAAATTACATCGTCAGATTCTGATTTGGATACTGATAAATATAATCTTAGTGATAATGAATGTTATGAAGATACTATTGACGAGATTTTACGAGAGAGAATTGGTCATGGAAGAAGAAAGAAATGTTGATGATACCGAGGAAGCTACAGTTCAAATAAAAGATACGAAATGGACCGATCAGAGGCACGAGCATATCTGAGAAAACAAACAACTTTTTGTCCAAGCTGTCCTGATCAACCTCAACTTTGCAGAGAATGTTTTAATGTTATACACTGCGAATAATTTTTTTAATAAACCATTTTTATAAGAATTCAATAGTCTCATTGCCTCCTGTAGAATATTCGTCGAAATATTTTCGGAAATCCTTTGTAAGTAGTCAAATCAGCGTCACCCGAATTACGGGTGACGTGGCCTGATGAGAACCTTTGCTGTCACCCGAATACGGTAGTCAACGTGTTAAAACTAAGTTGTTAAGTCGAAGTCCAAGGCTAAGTGTTAAGTCTCCTCTTCCGAAATTGTTCAGTTCCGTTCACAAGCCGAGGAACAATTTCAGAGAATTCACCGCGTCCCGTTTCTGACCGCAGTGCGTTGGCTGGACTTCGATAGCGTAGACGTCGTTATCCGAGGTCGCTTAACGCTTCCACGAACAGAACAGAACGCGTATGACACGCGAAGCTGCGTTAATTTCCTAATGGAACGCCCTCCTATGAAATATTTCGAGATCGATAGCCACCAAAAAAGTCGTGATCTTCGCGTGCTGCGCCGCGCGGAAGAGACCTCGAGCGCTCGAAATCGCGTAGACGTAGACTCGAGGCAGGATGCTTAGGTCAGGGACAGAAGAACAGATCGATCGGAGGATCGGCGGAGGCTGTAGCACCCAAGGCGCTCGCGCGCGCGCGCGCGCTGGTGTGCGTCCGATCGTTGCATCGGTTCCACTTCCAGGTTAATTTTATTGCGTGATACCGGCGGCCGTTTCATGACGCCGGATAATAAATTCGTGTTGTCCGATGCCAGGAAAACGGCCTCCCTCGTCGTGGTACCGAGGAACTCGCGGCGATCCTCGATTAAGGTAAGTGGAACGGTGTCGCTGGGAGCCGCCGCGATTCGCGGCCGCGAGCCGACCGGCCGGCGATATCATATTTGAATGGAACTCGAGGAATTTAACGAGAACAAATAATGAATATTGTGCATCGAGTGGACGAAAGAGGGTGGTAGGGAGAGAGAGAGAGAGAGGAAAAAAAGAGAGAGTGAGATGGAGGGAGGGAGGGAGAAAGCGATACGTCGGTGCGACGACGGTGAAGCAACGCGCGTGTCGTGTCCGTGACCCTAAAAATTGGACTGGAAAGCTTCTGTTGTTCGGCTGGTTCTTCGACCATTCGGAGAGAAGAAACACGGGCAGAGGAACGGCCGGAGAAACGGCGACGGGACGGCGAAGGGGCAGAAGGGAGGGCGGGGGAACGGAAGAGGGAGAGAGCGTCGAACGAGATGAGACACGCGGCGACCAATCGATAGAAAACGATGGGCCGTGGCTTGTTCCACGTGTAACGAGGAAGTGTTCTCGCAAACAGTTACAAGTGGAGTAGGTTACGTAGATAAGTCGTCACACATACCTAGCCCCGCGTATGTATGTAATTCTCTGCCGAGTGGGCATGTGGGCTCTGAATACGCACGACACGGCCCGACCGACCGACATCGCAGGTGTAATACCGACCGAAGCGGCGGCCGATGCAGCGGCCAATGCACCGCCGATGCAACCGGCCTATGCAGCGGCGGCCACGTTACATTGTCTCCGCTCGTCTAGAATCGATGCTTTATTTTTCCCCCGCGGAATCGTTGCAACGTTTCATTCCGTCCGTTCGCACGTCCGTTCGTCCGTCAGTTTTCCATCGGCGATGTTTGTACGATGACTCCTCCGTCGATGAACAGATTCGCCGGGAAGAGAGGTGTCGACGAGGAGGTGTGTAGAAAAGGCGGGCGCGAAACGAGGCTTTGGATATCAAACTGGCCCCAGCGCCTGTTGATATTAGCATTTATTTATATCTCCTGACCTCAAATATGTGTAACGTGGCTGCTCCCCTCTCGACCGTCGCAGGCTCGGCCGTACACGCACGCCTCCGTTTCCGAGGTTACGCGCGGCGTTCATATCGAGTTCCATCAAATTCTGCCGGTGTAACACCGGTGGGCTTCTCGGTTCACGCGTCGCGATAACAAAGCCGAGGCCTCCGAGAGGCTTTTTATTCTCAGCCGCCGCGGCTCCTGTTTCCCCTGCTCATCCGCGGCTTCTTCTACTGCACACCTCGGATCGCGTACCCCCCCCTCCACCCCCCCGTGCACGCCCACGCGTCCCCGTCGATCGCCTCGAACGATACTTTACTTTCGATCGGATCCGAACGGATCGTAATAATGATAATAATCGTTTGTTTACTCGGACATGTGCGGGATGACCGTTTGCAGCACGGGCGACGCGAAAGCAAGTCGCACGATTGTTAATCGTGAAAAGGTTAGAAGAATGTAGAAGAAGAAACGAGGATAA